>NC_090267.1:199334459-199967959 GCF_040414725.1 Anabrus simplex
ATCTGCAGACCATCTCGCTATACTTCAGTCGTCTTGGGCGACCAAAGTCCTTATAGGCTGTTGCACTGTTCTTCAACTTAAAAATCAATAAACGTTTCCATGCCCTTAAAAACAACTTCTCAAAATTAGTCGGTAAGCTGCTTCCAGATTGGAAAATAACTTTAAAAGTCTCCTAACAGCAAGTAATTATAAAATTTGATTTACAGATGAATTTCAACTTAAATTCTTGTGTAAATCCCAATGAAATAGCCGGATTAATTGGTTAATTTCTTAGCCTATGAGAAGTCAAAATCAAAAATACGAACAGTGTATCTGTCTGTGAATCACGGACTTCGTGGTGGCAGTGAATGTGGTGATAATTGTTTTTAGAGGAAGTCCAACTGCACAAACACCCTTTTGTAATACCAGTCACAGGATGAATGTATGAGGTCCGATTGTTCCAAAAATGAGAATATCGGCAATAGAAAGCGAAAGGCCATGAAGCGCGGGAAATTTAAAGACTCGAAACCTAATAGGGTTGGAATCTGAAGAGAGCAAGGGTTCAGCAGGGAATTTCTGCTAGGAAAGAGTAAAAGTGGGGAGACTAGAAGTAGTGCCGCATCCAGCTAGGGCCCTGTGGTTGTCAACCCACGATCCCAAGCGGGGAGCCCATGAGGAGCCCCCTCCCCCCTTCAGGTGCCTCTTACGACAGGATTTATACTTAAACTTCGAAAGAAAAATACTAAACCAAACCCCATGGCACTACAGCCCTTGAAGATCCTTGGCCTACCAAGCGACCGCTGCTTAGCGCGAAGGCCTACAGATTACGAGGTGTCGTGTGGTCAGCACGACGAATCCTCGCGGCCGTTTTTCTTGGCTTTCTAGACCGGGGTCGCTATCTCGCCGTTAGATAGCTCCTCAATTCTAATCACGGAGGCTGAGTGGACCTCGAACCAGCCCTCAGGTCGAGGTAAAAGTCCCTGACCTGCCCCGGAATCGAACCCGGGGCCTCCGGGTAAGAGGCAGGCACGCTGCCCCTACACCACGGGGCCGGCTGCTCTTAAACTTGCTAGACCTAAATGTTACCATGTGTACTTGTTTTACTAAATAGGGCTGCTCACTGCACTGGTATCGTTACTTGTAAGACACAGAACACATTTGTTATCTTCTGGAAGGTGGCAAATTATCTTATCTACTATGACCAATGACGAATCATCTTCTTCAAGAGGTCCAGATATGGTGTATTGATCCGACCTGTATAAAAGACCTTGCTTGACGCATACGTCTTGCCGTGATCGTTAATTATAGATGTGATATTTCACATCAGTGTGAATTAGACACCTTCGCACTCCAGAGCAATATCCGTGTGGCGTGCGACTTCGACTGACGTAGTATCGTATCCTTGTCAGACTAGCAAGAACATACGCAAATCCTTGGCAAACCTGGTCTAAAGAATTTACACCAGCAAACTTCACTTCCTCAGAAACCTAAAGATTAAAGTAATACGCATACTAAGGTATGAAAAACATTTTCTTAGTAACAATAATATTGATTCTGATGATGATAATGAAGGTTATGATGGTGATGATTATGCTATTTGTTTTAAGTCTTCTATCGCTTTTCACCGCACCACCGTGGGGCCACGGGTGCGAATTCGATCACACATGTGATCATGGCCCATTTATATAATGATAACGACCTAGGGGAGGAAAGTTCTCGTTATTGCGTATGTCTGTGTTGGTTGATAGTGCGGTGTGTTGTTTGTGAATGAAGAGGTGTATATTAAGATAAACTCCAGTCCCCAGTTGCCGAGCCAGAGGAATTAACCAGAAGTGGCTAACACACAGCTAGAAGTAGAACCTGACACCCTCTGAACCGAATGCCGTTAACGCTGAGCGTTCACTCATGGATTTGGATAATAATAATAATAATAATAATAATAATAATAATAATAATAATAATAATAATAATAATAATAATAATAAAAGCGTTATACATTTTAACGTCCCTCCAATTGCTATACCGTGCTAAATTTTAAGAGACGCCGAATGTCTTCCAATAATCGATTCCAAATCAGATTACACTTACTGGATCCATCTAATTCGAGATCATCCCCTTACTGCTAGCGCTTTTCTGATAAGAGTTTCATCTCAGCGATTAATATATATATACTAAACAATGTGGTCACAGGACTCTTACAGTGTCGGGCTTGGTGTACATTTCATGCAATTCTCCATTCTTTATTACTCTCGAAGTTCCTCTTCCACTGATAGGACCAAAGGAATTTCCAGAACTCTGTTTTCAAAACTGGAAAGCCTTGTCGTAAATTTTATACCCAGGGTTCATGTTTGTAGTATTTTACTTTTGTGTTACTTGATAGGAATTATTATTATTATTATTATTATTATTATTATTATTATTATTATTATTATTATTAGGGAGAATCTTAGCCGATAAATCTACTGAACACGGTGACTAGATGGCTCCCAGTATAAGCCAAAGGCATCTTAGAAGGGTTGATGAGTGGGTAATGGTCTAGGCAAATGAAACACTAACCGATCAAAGACATAGAATGCAGAAGGCATTACATACAGATACTTATCGACCTCCCAAGGACGTAGGATAGGGTTGTGTGGAAAACTGCATCAAAATTAGCCAACCAGGCAATAACTGGACGTTCACGATATCGCTTTAGAAGGCCGGCAGCGATATGCATGGGTGTTTACCTAAGTCGTGGTGAAGTGGTTACTTAGGTGTGCACGGAGATCTGACCAGGGTCGGAAAGACCGGCAGGTTGAATCTGGAGGGCTGGGCGGTTTGTAGTTGGAATGTTAGTCTGTAGATTAATTGGAAGAATGGGGTGGGATATGTAACGGTGACTGGATTGGAGAAACCGGCACGTTGAATCTGGAGTGCTGGGCGGTTTGTAGTTGGAAGGTTAGTCGTTAGATTAATTGGAAGAATGGGGGGGGGGGATATGTAACCGTGACTTGCTTCATTACACAAATAATAATAATAATAATAATAATAATAATAATAATAATAATAATAATAATAATAATAATAATAATAATAATAATAATAATAATAATTGAGAAAGCCTGAAAAGCTTAAATGATTTTTAACATTTGCAATCTATGAAATTATATGATGGTTTCCTTCTGGGAACTTAATTTTTGAAATAATAATGTTATTGGCTTTACATCCCACTAACTACTTTTACGGTTTCTGGAGACGCCGAGGTGCCGGAACGTAGTCTCCCAGGAGTTCTTTTACGTGCCAGGCAATCTACTTACACGAGGCTGACGTATTTGAGCACCTTCAAATTTCACATAACTGAGCCAGGATCAAACCTGCCAAGTTGTAGTCAGGAGGCCAGTGCCTGAACCTTCTTTGCCACTCAGCTCGGCTCTGCCAAGATAAAACTAATATCTACTGATTTTGATCATCCTCAATGACTCGTTCACCGTTTCCGCTGATAGCTGTCTGTGTGATGACCATAAAATAAGTCCAAGGATGACATTCTTATCAAAATTGAAGTGTTCTGTTTATACCTAAAAACCATTCACCCATGAGCAAGTGTAAGTAACGTTAAATCGTATGAAGACTCCATCGCATGTCTCGGTTGAGACGACGCGAACATTAAAAGGAAAGCTTGTCACCTGCCGACGTCTTCAATGAAAATTAAAATGACATTCAGGAAAAATAACAGCAAATATCATAGACAGTTTCTGAAACACTCACTCTCCCTTGCCTCCACTGTGTGTGCCCAGAGTTTGATATACTGTAGCCTATGTATGCAGCCTTCTACTAAAGAAGAGACTACAATACTTTCAGCTATACCGCAGTCATCAACAAGTCGTTTGACCCGGGTAATATACTTGAGTTTTGCTCAAAAAATGAGCTCCTCAGCTATTCGTCCCAAAAAGTGCCAACAATACCATTTTCGTCCTGTAATTTTACACATAATTGGAAGGAGTGTTATGTAAGACCTGTTAACAAAACGAGAGTGTTAGAATGGGATTTGATAATACATGCCAGTTGGAATGTTATCGCTATTATCTCATGTGATACAGACAATTTATTACGTACACGGATCTGTGAGCCAATATGTTCATGTACCTCAGTATGGTGTTGTGCGAAAACTTATAATAGTGTCCAATTTTAGTATTCATGAACTTCATTTCTGATGCAGGATGCTCTGAATAAAAGTCAGCAGGTAGATGCCTCACATGTACGGATTTCTCCAAAGCTTTGAATTCCATACATGAAGCTTCGTTTACTCCATTTCCAGCGTATGGAAACATTTTAAATAGGTTTAGATTCATCTTATGAATAAGGATATGCGCTTTAAAATAAAACGAACTATCATCCAGTCCTTTTAATTCTTAATAAAGTGTCCCACACGGATTTCTTTCCAGTGTTCACAGATACATTTGCTCCTTATGAACTACCTTTAATTTAAAACTCTTCCTAGTGGCAGGAAAGTAGTTGGATAAAATAATAATAATAATAATAATAATACCGGGCGAGTTGGCCGTGCGCGTAGAGGCGCGCGGCTGTGAGCTTGCATCCGGGAGATAGTAGGTTCGAATCCCACTATCGGCAGCCCTGAAGATGGTTTTCTGTGGTTTCCCATTTTCACATCAGGCAAATGCTGGGGCTGCACCTTAATTAAGGCCACGGCCGCTTCCTTCCAACTCCTAGGCCTTTCCTATCCCATCGTCGCCATAAGACCTATCTGTGTCGGTGCGACGTAAAGCCCCTAGCAAAATAATAATAATAATAATAATAATAATAATAATAATAATAATAATAATAATAATAATAATAATAATAATAATAATAATAATAATAATCTTACAGTGTTGGCAATATTTTCATTTGAAACCATATAAGCTGCCTGTGGGACAATTTTAATGTTGTGTTTTACTCTACTAGATGGCAGAGAAACCGGACTGCTGTGGTATCTAGGAATGAGGTTCTTAATTGATTGTGTCAGGTTAATACCAAATGTGTCACTAGAGAGTTTTTACGAACGTACGTGTCAACATGCAGTCCAATTTGACATTTTTAGCACATCAAATATTGGACTACCTCTGGCCGATTTGATACCCACGACACTGGGATCGGGAGGTGGTGATGGTGTTGTTGGTGGTGGTGATTATTGTTTTAAGAGGAAGTAGACCTAGGCAACCTCCCTAACACTAACCAGAGGGAAAAAAGGAAGTAGTCCGACAATGAAAACGGTATCTGGAAGGAGTTCAAACTAGTCTCGCCGGACGGAGAGAAAGATTGCCCAAGTATAGTACGTCTATGTATTCCAGTTATTATTATTATTATTATTATTATTATTATTATTATTATTATTATTATTATTATTATTATTGATATCAGTGTAAGAGGTGGTCAGTCGTTGTCCTTCTTCTCCCAAGATAGCGGGTTCGATTCCAGATGATAAACAATGTCGCGAACCACGTCTAGAAGAATCGTCTAGATTCAAAGCCCTCTATGGCAAGCTTTTCAAATTTTACAGGAGAAGGCAAAACATGTTACACTATGATATAATACATTTATAAACACAAAACTTATGAAAACCTTACGTCATCCTAAACTAAATTGATTGAGCCATAGTATTCGTAGGTAGTAATCATATTTTGAACATAATAATTAATGATAAAATCGTATAGGGGGTTTTGCAACTAATTTTCTTGCATAGTGGGTTTTGAAATTAGTAATGGCGAATGTTGCATAAAATAGTGGATTTTGTACCTAACCGGAAAATGATCACACACCTAAGTTTTGCAGAACTTCTAGTGCGTGTATTGATCCTTCATTTTGCAAACAACTCATAAAATTATTTTATCTCAGAAATAGCAACATTTTCACTGAAAATTTGCACAAAATGATAGTACTGGTAAACAAATTTAAAATTTGCATACAAAGTTTAAATATGCAGAGCTTCCTCTTCCAGTGGTTCACATACTAAGTCCTCTCCCTGAAGATCAACCTCTGGAGCTTCAAATAGATAAATCTGGAGGTTTTCTAACTCTTTCCACTGCGGTCCATAATGTTTCGATAGAAGTTGGTGGATGTCATTTATCTTTGCAGCACTTAAATACCTTCCTGATGTCACAGTCGTAGGAAGGATGTCGGAAGCCTTGAGTCCATTCTTAGTAATGTACTTTCGTACACCTATATTAACTCGGTAATTCGGTTCTCCTTGTAATTTAATGTTTCCTTTGGTTTTGAATAGTATAAACCTCTTGCACGAGTTGAAGCTGACATGCCAAGTTCCAACACTCTTGAATACTCGCTTTGCTTCGCTTTTCCAGTCATAAACACATACGCCATTATCACCAAACTTGTGAAGCTTTCCATGATTCTGTACAATTTCTTCATAGTCCTTTGGTTCCACAATGACTTCTTTTTTCCTCACTTCCTTCTCCACTCTTGCAAACACCCTGTCGGGAGGAATGAACGAATGTCTAACTACAGGAAATATGAATTGTACACTTTGTACTGAAGCAGAAGCATCGCAGGACAGCCACTTAGTTGCCATACAAATCATAGTGCAATTTTTGTTCTGCCCACCGCAACCATCTGCGACGAGCCTTACAGTGTGTACGCCATTCATAGATGTGCTGCACAAAGTGTGATAAACAGCACTTGCTATTTCATTTGAGCTTTTGGGGTACTCATTCTCTGTCCAGCAGTATGAGTGTACATTGTCATCGTGAAGTTTTGTTTTGGAATGACCCCGTACTACCGCAAAATGATATAAATTCAGCTGTCTACTAAAGTAGGCAGACTGGTCTGGAACCTTTGGCAGAGGAAAATTTTTCTCACAGTCATATGAAAAAGTAAGAACATTAAGTTCATCCTGTCTTAAAATATCAAAAATGCTTTGTATTTCAGTCGATGAACTCGTTTTTCAGTTATTAATTGCTGCCTGATTTTAAAGTTCTTTTCCACCTTCAATCGTTCTCCTATTTCAATGCACTTTGAGCAAGCATCTACCCTTGGGGTACCAAATCCGATATTATAATTAGTGTTAAAAATATTTCTAAAAAAGCATTCCTTTACTTTAAGCACACTTTGCTGATTGTAAATCCACCACAGTTTCTTTATGTTCAGTTCTGGAGGAAAGTGCACCCGGATGCTCTTTGATCTACAATAATGACTTTCTTTTGCTGTGATTGACTCGATAAATGTCCTTACAGCTTTTCTTTTTTCTGAATTAATTTTACCTCTCCTATCTCCACCTCTATTCTCCACAGGAATTTTACCACCCGAAATGTGTGATCTTTTCAGTACACCCTGTACTCTGTCTTTCTTCAGACCTAGGCATTTTAAAAATGTTTCTCTGCAAACAGGAATTAGGGATCCAGTTAATGAATCGCGTATGTGGTAATTGTAGTTTACATTTCTCCTTGTTCCTTTGGTTTTCTTTGCTTTGACCACAGTACAGTGTTTGAGAATGAAATAATCCTGTTGAATTTTATTTCGGGAACTGTAATATACCTCGTGAAATTTCTTCATGTCATGCAATCGTACCTGAGTGCACTTGAGCTTTGTCGAACTGTGTCCACATGTTGGCGGTTCGGGAAGACCCTTGGCAGAATACCTTTCTCTCTTCTTTACGTTCCGCTTCCACGTTTCTGGCTGCCTAACTCGTTTCCTTGATTCATGAGGAGCCACTTTAGAAGCATACTGATTGTGGTCCGGCATTATATACATAAAAAAAACTTACTCACAAACTCACTTTAAAATCGTTCAGTTTAATCTTGTTATCAACACAAAACCAGCTTTGTAAATGAACAAGATGCCAATTATTGGCTCTAATCGCTTCCGTCACAAACCTCGTGACTACTTTTATACTCGCTCATTGGCTATCTATCTATAGCGGCTTTTGAACCTAAGTGTATATATTAATAGTGGGTTTTGAACCTCACTCCAATTTTTAAATGTGTAAAACTAGTGGAAAACAGTGGATTTTGCAATATCGAAAAAACGTTGCCATAGAGTGTTTTGAATCTAGACGATTCAAAATATGTATTACTACAAGGGCTTAATAAAACAAAATATTTTCGTAGTGATTTTATTCACTTCTAATAATAACTTCTACGTAAAACTGCATAATTACACGATAACCTGCACTTATTTTGGAATGGGAGATAAACGCTTTCCCGCAAATAAAGAATGTGTACTTCGGTGTTATTTGAGACAGGAAATTTCATCAAATTTGCCAGATTTTCTTCGCGCACCAGCCAACCCAGTGGTGTTTAAAGTAGCTTGTTTGCCTCTTACCTGGAAGTTGTGGGTTTGACACGTGGCTAGTCGAAGGATTTTAATTCCGGACTGAGGGCTGGAACAGGGTTTACGCAGCCTTGCAAGACCAACGGACGACCTGTTTAATACGAGAGACAGTGGAACCGGTCAAGAGAGCCAGGAAGTACAGCTATGGATGTCATGACGCTTGTCATATGGGCAACCTAGCATCTGCAGACCATCTCGCTGTACTTCAGTCGTCTTGGGCGACCAAAGTCCTTATAGGCTGTTGCACTGTTCTTCAACTTAAAATTCAATAAACGTTTCCATGCCCTTAAAAACACATCTCAAAATTAGTCGGTAAGCTGCTTCCAGATTGGAAAATAACTTTAAAAGTCTCCTAACAGCAAGTAATTATAAAATTTGATTTACAGATGAATTTCAACTTAAATTCTTGTGTAAATCCCAATGAAATAGCCGGATTAATTGGTTAATTTCTTAGCCTATGAGAAGTCAAAATCAAAAATACGAACAGTGTATCTGTCTGTGAATCACGGACTTCGTGGTGGCAGTGAATGTGGTGATAATTGTTTTTAGAGGAAGTCCAACTGCACAAACACCCTTTTGTAATACCAGTCACAGGACGAATGTATGAGGTCCGATTGTTCCAAGAATGAGAATATCGGCAATAGAAAGCGAAAGGCCATGAAGCGCGGGAAATTTAAAGACTCGAAACCTAATAGGGTTGGAATCTGAAGAGAGCAAGGGTTCAGCAGGGAATTTCTGCTAGGAAAGAGTAAAAGTGGGGAGACTAGAAGTAGTGCCGCATCCAGCTAGGGCCCTGTGGTTGTCAACCCACGATCCCAAGCGGGGAGCTTATGAGGAGCCCCCTCCCCACCTTCAGGTGTCTCTTACGACAGGATTTATACTTAAACTTCGAAAGAAAAATACTAAACCAAACCCCATGGCACTACAGCCCTTGAAGGTCCTTGGCCTACCAAGCGACCGCTGCTTAGCGCGAAGGCCTACAGATTACGAGGTGTCGTGTGGTCAGCACAACGAATCCTCGCGGCCGTTATTCTTGGCTTTCTAGACCGGGGTCGCTATCTCGCCGTCAGATAGCTCCACAATTCTAATCACGTAGGCTGAGTGGACCTCGAACCAGCCCTCAGGTCGAGGTAAAACTCCCTGACCTGCCCCGGAATCGAACCCGGGGCCTCCGGGTAAGAGGCAGGCACGCTGCCCCTACACCACGGGGCCGGCTGCTCTTAAACTTGCTAGACCTAAATGTTACCATGTGTACTTGTTTTACTAAACAGGGCTGCTCACTGCACTGGTATCGTTACTTGTAAGACACAGAACACATTTGTTATCTTCTGGAAGGTGGCAAATTATCTTATCTACTATGACCAATGACGAATCATCTTCTTCAAGAGGTCCAGATATGGTGTATTGATCCGACCTGTATAAAAGACCTTGCTTGACGCATACGTCTTGCCGTGATCATTAATAATAGATGTGATGAAATTTCACATCAGTGTGAATTAGACACCATCGCACTCCAGAGCAATATCCGTGTGGCGTGCGACTTCGACTGACGTAGTATCGTATCCTTGTCAGACTAGCAAGAACATACGCAAATCCTTGGCAAACCTGGTCTAAAGAATTTACACCAGCAAACTTCACTTCCTCAGAAACCTAAAGATTAAAGTAATACGCATACTAAGGTATGAAAAACATTTTCTTAGTAACAATAATATTGATTATGATGATGATAATGAAAGTTATGATGGTGATGATTATGCTATTTGTTTTAAGTTTTCTATCGCTTTTCACCGCACCACCGTGGGGCCACGGGTGCGAATTCGATAACACATGTGATCATGGCCCATTTATATAATGATAACGACCTAGGGGAGGGAAGTTCTCGTTATTGCGTATGTCTGTGTTGGTTGATAGTGCGGTGTGTTGTTTGTGAATGAAGAGGTGTATATTAAGATAAACTCCAGTCCCCAGTTGCCGAGCCAGAGGAATTAACCAGAAGTGGCTAACACACAGCTAGAAGTAGAACCTGACACCCTCTGAACCGAATGCCGTTAACGCTGAGCGTTCACTCATGGATTTGGATAATAATAATAATAATAATAATAATAATAATAATAATAATAATAATAATAATAATAATAATAATAATAATAATAATAATAATAATAATAAAAGCGTTATACATTTTAACGTCCCTCCAATTGCTATACCGTGCTAAATTTTAAGAGACGCCGAAAGTCTTCCAATAATCGATTCCAAATCAGATTACATTTACTGGATCCATCTAATTCGAGATCATCCCCTTACTGCTAGCGCTTTTCTGATAAGAGTTTCATCTCAGCGATTAATATATATATACTAAACAATGTGGTCACAGGACTCTTACAGTGTCGGGCTTGGTGTACATTTCATGCAATTCTCCATTCTTTATTACTCTCGAAGTTCCTCTTCCACTGATAGGACCAAAGGAATTTCCAGAACTCTGTTTTCAAAACTGGAACGCCTTGTCGTAAATTTTATACCCAGTGTTCATGTTTGTAGACTTTTTTCCTTTTGTGTTACTTGATAGGAATTATTATTATTATTATTATTATTATTATTATTATTATTATTATTATTATTATTATTATTATTATTATTATTATACACGGTGACTAGATGGCTCCCAGTATAAGCCAAAGGCATCTTAGAATGTTTGATGAGTTGATAATGGTCTAGGCAAATGAAACACTAACCGATCAAAGACATAGAATGCAGAAAGCATTACATTACAGATACTTATCGATCTCCCAAGGACGTAGGATAGGGTTGTGTGGAAAACTGCATCAAAATTAGCCACCCAGGCAATACCTGGACGTTCACGATATCACTTTAGAAGGCCGGCAGCGATATTCATGGGTGGTTACTTAGGTGTGCACGGAGATCTGACCAGGGTCGGATAGACCGGCAGGTTGAATCTGGAGGGCTGGGCGGTTTGTAGTTGGAAGGTTAGTCGTTAGATTAATTGGAAGAATGGGCTGGGATATGTAACCGTGACTTGCTTCATTACACAAATAATAATAATAATAATAATAATAATAATAATAATAATAATAATAATAATAATAATAATAATAATAATAATAATAAATGTAAACACAACAAAAGGAAATTTAAGGCTCAACAAAACATCGCAGTACGAAACGTAAACAAACAAGTTGGGGAACATGACAACTACAGAATGGATGTGGAAAACGGCATGGAACCCTGAGAGGAAATGGAACGTAGCCCTTTGCGAAGAAAGAAAACGTAGAAGGAAATTGCCCTTCGATCATACACATTTATTTTAATAGGAAGCAAATAAGAATTTCAAAACAAACAGGAACGAATCGAAACACAAAATAGATCTTTATAAAGGGAAATTGAAAGGTTGTACAACATGCCTGTGGACATGCGCATTACGTTAAAAGAAATTTAATCACTTAATTAGAACTGAAAGAAAATTATACAACAATACATAATGATAAAAAGAGGGCTAATCCCAATCTACGGATGGATGGATGGATGGATGGATGGATGGATGGATGGATGGATGGATCTTTTTAAAGTAAACACTTACGCAATTATAATTCAATTTTGTTTTATTATGGTGTTATTATGTGTAGTATGTTTTATGGTGAAATCACATTCTGCAAAGGCCATTGGAGACGGGTTCAGTAAAGGAAATGGGAAGCAGTCAGCAGTTCAACTAAAAGTGTTATTTCCAATTCCAGTTGGTTTACAATTTTATATTACTAGATTTTAATAACAAATTTTAATTGTTAAATTTTTGGAAACGTTTTATGCGTTTGCCAGGCCTTTGTAACGTAATTTATAATAATAAAATAGGCCACGCCTAACTGATTTCTGTTGTAGACTTCTTACATTGGAGTATAATCCTAAAAGAGATACACTTACGTTAAATAGTCCGTACACATTGATTAGTGGATACAATGTTAGATCCAGTTCATTTCTCAAAAATGCTGTAATCAGTGTTTAATTTAATTTTTTGTGATAACATTTTAAAAAACCACTTTTCACGTTTATGCCCTTTTAAGGTAAATACTTACGCAATTATAATTCAATTTTGTTTAATCGGGGTGTTATTATGTGTAGTATGTTTTATAGTGAAATCACATTCTGCAAAGGCCTTTGGAGACGAGTTCAGTAAAGAAAATGGGAAGGATCCACCTTCTTTCTCTCCTTAAAAAAAAACGTAATGATGGGGCCCGCTTCAGATTCTGAATCCCAGGCCCGGTGGGGGCCATGAGAGTTAGCATGTGTCTACATGCGTAGTGTGCGATGATGCCGGTGAATTATCTCAAGGGCATTAAAATCGAATCATCTCGAGGAAAAGACGATGAAGGTTTCCCACCCCTCCTTCAGTTAGGTTACCAGGTAATGCAACAAAATTATCATCAGAAGATCGAATATGAAACACACTCAGGAATCGCATATAAATCTCTCACGCAGCTTTCAGCTTGCATTAGGGAGATGCTAGGTTAGGACCCCACTGTCGGCAGCCCTGAAGATAGTTGTCCGTCGTTTCCAATGCTGCAGCTATACCTTAATTAAGGACACGGTCACTTCCTTCCAAATCCTAGCCCTTTCCCATCCCATCGTCGGTGTGACGCAAAGAAAATTGTTAAAATAGAAAGAGCAATGGTATATCGATGGAGGTCAGACAGTAATTATTAACCGGCACAAGTAAACAGAGGAAATGCCAGCCTCAACTGAGAGATCTAGTTTCTACTGGACTGGACTGTTGAGATCATATATGATAGATGGTTCAGGTGATTTTGTTTTAAATGACTCTGATTACATGCATAAAGTACTTTATTTCTTACTGTGACGTAATTGGCTTATTCCCGTACTCATAGGAGGAAAATGACACTTTAGCGTATTGTAATTGCTTACCTCATTGGTTTATAATTATTTATAATTAAATGAATTAAATTTAAAATAACTGAATTCGCCATAGTATGAAATTTTAAAATGTACACAACAGCCACTAAAGTGATAATTTTACGTTACTTGTTTCGAAATTCGTCCTCGCCTCGGCTCGGTCATAAACATCTCACTCGTGACGTAAGAGATCACTTGCCGTGGCTGTTGTATAAAAAACTATTTTCATCGTTACATATTGATTCCGTAACTGCTCTAGGACTCCCATGAAATGAATTATTCTCTTTTCAGAGGTGCTCCCACCACATCAGGAATAGTGAAGAATCCGACATGCTTCTTCTTCACTTGCTGATCATCCTCCTCTGCTGGCATGCTGATGGTGCTCGCATTCTCGGCGTCTTCCCCACACCATCTATAAGCCACCAGCTGCCCATGCAGGCCATTATGAAGGCACTTGCTGCAAGAGGACATCAGGTCACTGTCATTAGCCCCAATCCACTTCCGGTAAGCTCCCTATGTAATGTTTGGAGACTCTCTGGCTGAATGTTACTGTACCTCTTGTCCTTGACAAAGACCTTGAGCTTTTACCCTTTTGAGTACTAAGTATCTTCAAATTAACAGAAAATTCTAAGCTATTATTTTCAGAACAATGTACCTCGTTATTGCTTTGGGTCAAATGAATCCATCCCCTTTTTATCTCGCATTTGGGAGATGGTGGAGTTTGAATACCACCGTCGGCATCCATAGTATCTCATTTTCGCACAATTAAAGCCACATCATTTACCTTCTCGTCCGAACCCTTTTCTGTCCATGTGTCGCAGAAAAAATTCGATAATGTGTTAGTGGAACGTTAAACCACCAGCAGAAATATCAAAAAACACTCTTTGCATATCCTTAAATACCGTATCGCGTGATTATGTAGCTTCTCTTTAAACATAAAGGGCCGATTGCAGAAACGGTATTTAGACGATGTCTACGGTTAAACAATGCCTAAGCATGGCTGCCGCATTGCAGAGACGTAATTTATCACTTAGACACTGTCTAAAACGGATGTTCAACCGGTCATGTTTAAACACTGCCGAGAGCACTGTTTAACCTCAAATGAGAGGAGTGAATCACAATCAGAGGTTATGTACCATGAAATATGTAATTTGTATTATCATATTGAGACGATTCCGGGAAGAAAGGTTAGTCCGACGGCCTCTCTGTGGGTCGCCCGCTGCTAAATCGCAACAATTCGTTTTACATGCACGGGAGATAATCATAAAATAAGGTTTCGCTTTACGAGACACTTGTTTCTTGAGACTGACAAAGTGACAGTCCGGTATGCTAAATCGCAACAATTCGTTTTACATGCACGGGAGATAATCATAAAATAAGGTTTCGCTTTACGAGACACTTGTTTCTTGAGACTGACAAAGTGACAGTCCGGTAACTCAACTTGAATACAATTCTTGGCAATCGATATATTTTATTATTATGTACATGGGTAATTTCCATGGACTTATAGGTCACTTCGACTACATACACATCAGAATTACGAGTCCCGATCA
Source organism: Anabrus simplex (assembly GCF_040414725.1). NCBI lineage: Eukaryota > Metazoa > Arthropoda > Insecta > Orthoptera > Tettigoniidae > Anabrus > Anabrus simplex. Next base: position 199,349,231 of record NC_090267.1, read on the forward strand.
TCTGAGGGCTGTCACATACATCAACCGGGAGGGATTCACTTATATTTACTGCCAAGTACACACACATAATAGTGAAAACTAAAAAGTAGGTTTATGGGATTTTTATATATATATAATCGTATAAGTTTTCGGCAACTAGACCCTATCAGGTAGGAAAAGGCAAGTGGTGGTGATTATCGTTTAAAGAGGACTGGGGAAGAAGAGCCGTGGCCATAATAACAGCCCTAGTATTTGCCTGGTGTAAAAATAGGGAAACTACGGAAAACAATATTGAGGGCTGCCGATGATGCGTTTCGAACCTGCGATCTCCAGAATGCAAGCTACATCTATATAGCCGGTACAACACACTCGGTTACACATTACTATTGCTTCATCTTCCCTTCGCCGAAGCTACCGTATTTATCAGTAGATTACACTCACTGTAACAACGCTATAATGAAAGCTACACTTCCAAGTACGGTGGCGTGTCGCTTTAGTGTCGATAATATGAGATTTAATTTCCACTGAAAGCGATACTCCTATCTGTGGGCAAGTCATGCTCAGCCATATTTCAGTAACGTGTAGGCAAACAAACAGCTGACTGGCGTTCGGCGCGCGAACCAACGAATTACATTAGTTGCGACAAGCAAAGAGTCGCATGAAAGATACTTCTGTCTCCATTTTCAAACCAAATTGAGGCTTTAAGGGATGTCTAGTTAGTCCTAAACATCGACTGAACATTGTTTATGCAATGGAAGATCGTGAACGATTTAGACGTTGTTTAGGTAGACGATGTCTACGGCTTAAAACTAGTCATCGTTTCTGCAATCGGCCCAAAGAGACGTGTGATACACATATATCGTACTGTCCATTCATGTATCTTTGTATAGGCCTAATCGTCTCCTCGTTTGTTAGTAATTTTTAAGCTTACAGTAGGCCTACTGTAATAGTTATTTACGATTCATTCATATCGTAAATAACAATCATATTAGAACACGAGGCAGAAAAGTCGTGAAACGAGACCGTAGGCCAAGTTTCATAACCCATCGAGTATTGTAATATGATGTTACGATAGGCCTATGCATATCGTACAACATGTATCTAATTACTTTGAAGGAAATGGATTTAAATATTATTTTGTGGTTTTATTAGATTGAGCGACTGATATGCTATACGTCCACCAATGTGGCTACTTAACATTAATTCATGGCTGCATTTGTTTTTGGTAGATATTTAGATACGAGGCGCTGCGAGCCTTAAGGGCGAACTCAACATGGGCTGCCTTTTTTTTTTTTCCACCAGGAATTTCAGGAAAGTCATTGCACAGTCCCATATGTTTACTTTTTCGAGTTCATCCCTCCTTCCTACAGAAAATGAACCTTGCAACTATGAGGGGCTCCGGTTGGAGCGACAGGAGAGCGGACCAGAAGGGCGAACGCTACAGCTCCCACCATATTGTATTTCTGTAGTGAGACAATACTTGCCGTTAGAGCGAACTCCACAACCCAGTACGTGTCCCCGATGGTTCGTACTTAAGTACCGTATTTTGTGCGCGTTCACGTGTCAGTGACGAGATATTGTTCGTGTTTGTGTTTAATTGTGGACAGTGAAGTTTAGGAGGGTTACCAGGAAGAGGCCTTCAAAATCCAACCAGTGGATTAGAACAGGTTCGAAGAAGAATATAAATGAAGGGAAGGAACGCATCTCTCGAAACACGAAACGAAGTCGATCTGCCCGTTGTATTGGTTAACCTTGCACCTGTGGCTGCTTTGACATGGTGGTACATAACAATGCTGAATGCATTTTCAACTTCTGGTCTTCAGGAGATGAAATGAAATGAAATTGCGTATGGCTTTTAGTGCCGGAATATTCCAGGACGGGTTCGGCTCGCCAGATGCAGGTCTTTCTATATGTCGCCTGTAGGCAACCTGCGCGTCGTGATGAGAATGAAATGATGATGAAGACAACACATACACCCAGCCTCCGTGCCATTGGAATGAACCAATTAAGGTTAAAATTCCCGACCCGGCCGGTAATCGAACCCGGGACCATCTGAACCGCTGACCGTTCAGCCAACGAGTCGGAATTCAGGAGATTATAATCGCCAACACGCATACGGTACTTATCCAAATGTGTGAGAAGTGCCGACGTGAAACGAACTTTTACAGGAAAGTCAAATCAAACGTTACGCCGCATTCGCTGCAAGTTACTAATTAAAGTGTTGAAATGCGCCGCATCACGTTCTATAACACTCACGGTATCAGTAAAACGCGTTCGTCCTATGCTGGGTAAAGTGCAACCAACAGACACAATAGACAAAAGACTTCAGGGCAAAACACGAGCCTGTAAGTAAAACTGACGATGAACTGGGGACGAAGGTAGATCTTCACATTAAGCCTTTGCTTGTTCTCACAAGCCAGTACAGGCAGGCAAATAGTCCATTCAGAAAACACTCTCCTGTCGTGCTCAGTCTGAACACTCCCTATGAACTCTATGTGCAATTGCTGAACGAAAATTACACAGGACTTTAAACTGTCTTCAAACATTTTTATCGTGACAGATTCAATACCAATTTTAACATTGGGTTTACACCTTCCAGAAGCGATGGAATAGATATTTATATTAAAAACCTAAAGAACAGGGGTCAACTGAATTATGAGAAAAGTATCTTGCAACTTGTACGATGAAATCGATACTTCTATTGAAAATGTAAATGACAGTGGTCAACAGAATTCTGAAGAAATTGAAAAAAAAAATTGAAGCAGACAAGCAGTTACACTTGACTCGCGCAAAAGTCTCGCAGGGTCTCATTAAATCTGTTTCTAATAACCATCTAGATGAATTAGTGTTCGCCTTGATTTGACCTTCAGCAGGCCTTTCCAACATGAAAACTAAAAACTGGGATACATTTTTTTAAAACGGAAGCTTTGGGCCTACAATTTCAGCATTCACAACATTAAGGTTGGGGAGGCAACCATGAATGTATGGGACGAAACAGTTGAAGAACGCGGTTCGTGTGAGATTATAAGTGGTTTGGCTCATTAATTATTGTCAAATGTAGATGATAAGTGTAAAACGGTTGTGATGATTTCATTCATATGCAGAGTGAAGAAGCATTACTTCGAGATACCCACCGTCTGAAAGTGATTTTGGCCACACTGAGAAAGCAATAGGACACGCTAATGTGTATTCTAAACAACAATATGCATAATTCATTGAGAAATGTTGAAAGAAACACCCGTTTAAAGCAATTCAAAAATATTACTTTGCTTTACAAAAAATGTGTCACAGAAGCACCACTGAAAGGATGTAAAATTAGAGAGGGGAAAATAATAAACACCATAAAAAAGGTTAATGTTACATCCATAAGATTTACGACAAAGATGGTGCAAAAGTGAAAGTGAAACTTGAGGAGGGAAGAGGGTGTTATTATGACTCTCGGAAGTTCAATCTTGGGAAGGAGCCCTTAGCCCACTGTACGATTCGCCAAACCCTGTACAATTGGCAAAACTGAAAGATGTGCAGGTCTTCTACTGTACGTCCCGTTACTATGGAGAGCATTACTGAAAAACATCTTGAAGAATCAACGATCTACATCTGACGCAGCAGCCCCGGGTAATTAAGAACAATATGACGATCATTCGGATTAAGAATGTGTCTTGTGTTTCCTGTATTTGTAAATTCAAGGGTTAAAAACGCAAATGAATAAATAAATAAATAAATAAATAAATAAATAAATAAATAAATGGTGAAACCTTGAAAACTACCTAATGCAATTTTTCACCCAATTGCCATTTCATAAATACCGTACGAGTTTTTCTCACAACAAGCAATTGTTGAGTTCACCGTTGTGGCTCGCAGCGCCTAATATTTACGGTATCTTGGTTACGTAAGGTGACACGGCTGAAAGGTAAGACATTAACCCTTCTTTTTCTGTTCAGATTTTAGCTACAGAATTCTACATCGCATATGCTTAGAACACTAGGAATATCTTTAAAGTTGTCTTCCGAATTTTCATTAAACAAGACTTCAATATTAATCGGTGATAAGGAGAATTATTTATATATTTAAAAATACAGTATTAGGTTATTCGAACAAATAGATGTTTATCTGACAACCATTTGGACGGACTAAGAAAATATTTCTAGTTTTTAAGACTCCTAAAAATATAACAGATTGATAGTGGTGGGACCGTTTCCTCAACAGCATTCTAAAGAGTAAGTTTCCTTATTATATTTACAACAGCGCCAGTACAAAATCCTCTCCTGTAGTGGGAGAATTCATCCGACTGTGAATAAATCGTAAAAGTTAGAAGTAATTAACCTAAATTGCGAGTGTGATTTCTTCACAAGAACAAGCGAAGAAAAAAAATAACTGATTTTAGTTCAAAGAAGAAAATTTAAGCTGTGTCGCTGGCATGGAACGGGCTTTTTGGATACGTCTGTTTTGTAGGACTAGGATTTATATTAAGTAAATATGGCTATGTATATACATATAGGATAAAAAATCAAAATATGGAGTAAATTATGAACTCGTTTAAAGAAAGCGAAATAATGCAATGAATAACTGTATCAAATGTTCATGCTTAGAAAAAGAATACATTTAAAGATAAGTTACTTAAACATGAAAGCTACAGAAACACGAAATACACAGGGAAAGAATATGAAGCCGAAAAACAAGAATTGAAACTTTCTGATATGGGTCATAGTCGCTTCAGGAACAGCCAGCAAGAAAGAAAAATGTACAATGAGCAGAATTTGTTTCCCAAATGTATAGAAACATCAGCATTTAACTTTGAAATATTGATGCTAGTAAATTAAATGTGAAATTAGTTTCTAATAAGAATAATTTTGAACCCATAATATATTGAAATTAAATGTTCCAATTACGTAATTTGAAATTTGTAATTTATTTGCTGAACATAACAGGCTTCCGCCCAAATACATGTTCCCATTCAAATAAAATTATAAATTAAATAAAATAAAATAAAATAAAATAAAATAAAATAAAATAAAATAAAGTAAAATAAAATAAAATAAAAAATAAAATAAAATAAAAAATAAAATAAAATTCTAAATCCACTATGTGGACACTCACATGGGCGGGAGACCGAGCCACATGTAAGTGCCACCCTATACTATGTGAACACTCACATGGACGGAAAACCGTCCTTAATGTGAGTTCCACCCCTATAGCTCTAAATATCTTAATTTAATATTGTGACCCCTCACACAGGCGGTAACCAATCCACATGTGAGGCGCCACACCTATAACTACTGACCAGGAATGGTGCAGTTGGCAGAGTTGGATCCTCACCATTCCATTTGGAGGCAGGTCACACGGGTGCTGGCACCCAGTTCCACATGTATCCCGCCTCTCTCTCTCTCTCTCTCTCTCTCTCTCTCTACTTTCTCAACCTCTATTTATTCATACTTGTCAACCACACTAGGAATATGACCGCCCTATCCCTCCCTCTTATGACACCCCCCCTTCTTACAAACAACAATAAAATCCTAATAAATGCAATAGCTTATTAAATGATACCTCACACCAGCGGATTACCAGACCCCATGTGAGGTGCGATCCCTAAAACTACTGCCCGTCCGTGCCGTAATAATAATAATAATAATACTTAATAAAGAGAAATTAAAACTAGACAGTATAATAATAATAATAATAATAATAATAATAATAATAATAATAATAATAATAATAATAATAATAATAATAATAATAACTGTTACAATTAAATATAATGAAACTAATGATAATAAGTGAATACCCTACAATCCGTCCTAAGTAAATCTAATCTAGTCTTTCTTAATCCTTACATTCTACACCCAGCATTTATACCAGTTCGTTGCTGCAAAATCCGCCGACATCACATTTCAACATCTTCGGCACATGTCCTTGTCTGCTCACCTACTGAGTTCGCATTTCTTGTCCACTGACCTACTTACTAGTGGCTGAATTCCAGTGCAATGTTCGTCAACAGTTACATAATAACCTGCAGTATCACGATTGATAAGGCCTCCTACTGTTACAAAATCTAGACAGCTCCCTATCGTAATTCATTACACTCACTTTACATCCTTTACACATCCATTCATTCATCCTATGTCTCTTCCTCTTTCATCTTTCTCTCACAAGACTTTTTAATCGCACATAAGTACCTGTTCAACTTTCCTCTATCTTCCCATTGCTAAATAATCCACCTTATAATATTCTGCTCTAATAATTCACGATGTTTGGCACTCAATAAATTATTCCTTACCTTACTCGTTTCTTTACAACTACCGATTAAGTGAAAATCGTCACTTACTTCCCCAGATAGTACACATACTCTCTTATCTCTACCCTTTAACCAACCCTTATTCTTGTGTAGTCCCATCAACCACCATAGCAACCCACCCCTGTTTAACCTATCAACATATCAAATATTTATGCCAGTTACTTCCACTACTTTATTATCAACACTAAGGGAACTTCTTACCCTAATTTCTTCTAATAATTTCTGCCGATGCATATCTGTAATCCTCCTCGAAAGCACCTTCAGCCCTCTGACATATGACTTCGTCCACACTTCCGCCACATGTACCCAAAGCCTATCTTCTCCAAGTATCCTTTAATTTTTTCTAGCCACCATCCCTTATACATGATCTTCAGTTGTTGCTTGTACGCGGCTTGCAACACTCTCCTGCCTTCTTATCTTTTCAAAGGCATCCAATATTTAACTATTCCTTTTACACACTCAACTTCCGTATCTTCCCCACACATTAATTCAACCCCTGCATTCGCTGTGCACTGAGGGAGCCGCAGCACCGACTTACCAAAATTACTAATAAGTTGTCTTAATTCCAATATTTTTCATCCAACCCACACTTCTGCCCCATACATTACCCTACCGCATACAACCGATATTAAAACTAACCTGAAATGTTTATAGCTAATACCCGAAAATTTAGCCAACAAGTTTTTGACTGAGGGTAGGGCAGCCATCACCTTGCTTCTCGCTCTTCTAATTTGATCTTCCCAAGTCCCTTTTCTGTTAATAATCACTCCTAAATATTCCAACTTAATTACTTGTTCTAACCTATCCCCCTGCACCATCCAATTCCCATCTTTCTTCCTTCCTTTGTATGCCTGCGCAACTAGCACTTTAGATTTGTTCCCGTTAATATTCAAGGCCCAATTCTTTGCGATATCTGACACCGCATTTAAGCTCTTCTGCAACCCACCTGCAGTTAGAGCCATCAATATCACATCATCTGCAAAGATCAAACCCGGTATCTCCAACCCATTAATCTCCAGCATGGCCCAGTTGTTCCCCCCGTGTCCATCCAAGATATCGTTAATAAATAAAATAAACAATAACGGTGATAATTTCCACCTTTGCTTTAAACCCACCTTAGACTCTATGGGTCTGCTCAACCTGTCGTCTCCCAATTTTACACAGCACCTGACCACCTTACATATCGCCTCCACTTCCTGTATCATCTTTTCCGAGACCCCAACCTACCCTATTTTTCTAATAGAGCCCCTCTATTTACCTTATCAAAAGCCTTTTCAATGTCAATTGCCGCTACATACACCTTACCTCTTGACAAGCTCATATATTTCTCTAAAACCGTCTTCACTATCATTATATTGTCCACTGTTCTTTTCTTTTGTCTAAATCCCCCTTGATAATCTGACAGTACTTCGTTTCTTTCGGCCCATTCACTTAACCTGTTCGCTAACACCCCTGTAAAAATTTTACTTAAGGAATCTAACAGAGATTTACCTCTATAATTATTCATACTGTTTTTGCTACCCTTTCCCTTATATATTGGACATACAATTCATGTTTCCAACTCCTTAGGGTAGATAGATAGATAAGGAATGGATGAGCCCTGCCTCTTAGTGCCCCTTAAACGGGTTCGCCTCGTCCAGCCCTAGTGCTCCTATAAAGATTACCAGTGTCCGGATGTTGGCATTCCAGATGTCTTCCAGGTTCACAAAGTATGAGCCAAGATATCGATGTCTAGGGCTTGTAAGAGCCTCACACTCACACAACACATGCGCGGAGGTCTCTTCCTCCCTACCGCATCTTCTACACATCGGATCTTGACTGAATTTCATGATATGTAGGTGTCTCTCTAAGGTAATGTGGCCTGTCTACAGTTCAACTACCATTCATATTCTGGTCCTATTCAAATTTATTAGGACCTTCTTATATCTTTAGCTGGGCCCTTCGATAAGTTCACGTGCCTGCCTTGCTGTGGTCAACCTCTTCCAAATGCCTAAGTGAGACTGGTTTGTCCACTGGGATATTACCAGTTTCACACTTCGGAGTGATACTCCCAGGAAGGGCTCTGATCCTATGAAAGGACCTTTTGAGCCTTGTTTCGCTAGTTTGTCAGCTTCTTCATTTCCACTTATTCCTCTGTGCCAAGGAACCCATAACAGGGTAACTGGGCTAAGTTCACACAGCTTATCTAACATCCTTTGGCACTCCCATACCATTTTGGATGTTGTTCTAGCTGCACATAGTGCTTTTAACGCTACCTGGCTGTCGCTGCAAATGGCGATGCATCTTCTACGCCCAGACATGTTCCATACATGTACAGCACAGGCCAGTATTTCATATACTTCGCCCCGGAAAGCAGTAGCATATTTACCCATGGGAAGGGAGAGCCTTGTCTTAGGCCCCCAGACAATGGCGCCCGTGCCCGTCTCCGTCCGCGAGCCCTCTGTGTACCATGTAGAGCCCAGAGACCTAAGACGGGTCCCAGCATCCGTGACCCACTCCTCTCTTGTGGGTATCACCACTGTGAACTTAAAGTTCAGATTAAAACTCGGTTTCATCAGGTCCCCGATCATCATTGTCGTAGACCAGGTCTGGTGAAGCCTTGTAGGAATAGAAGCATGACTTCAATTCGGATTCTTGAAAGACCATCCTCCGAGTGACCAGAGGCAGTAAGCACTCATTCTCGCAATCTCCTTAACATATAAATGTAAGGGGGAATGCATAGGATGGCCTCCATTGCACATAATGGTGTAGTGTCCAGTGCCCCTGTTATTCCTAGACACGCAAGTCTTTGGACACGGTTTAACTAGGTGGTCACAGTTTTACTCTCAGAACCTGGCCACCAGACTAAAGATGCGTAGGTGATCGTGGGCCGTACAATAGAAATATAAAGCCATTGGACCACTCTTGGTCCTAGGCCCCAAGTCTTACCGACGGCCCTGCGACAGGCCCACAAAATCTTGTGAGCCTTATCCACCTTATGGTCTATATGTTTTTCCAACTCAGTCTTGCCTCGAGGATTACACGTAGGTATTTAACTGAGGTTGTCTTAACTATTTTTTTTCCTAAATAGGAGTGGCTCTGACAGTCCGTCTAGCCTCCTCCTCCTCTTGGTAAACACCACGAGCTCCGTCTTGTTGGGATCGACCGACAAGTTCGTATCGTGGCACCAACTTTCCATCCGCGTAGGGAGCTCTGTACGAGCTCCGGAACCGTACTGGGTAAATTTCCTACCGCCATCAGGCTAACGTCCTCTGCATAGCCTTGGGCATAAATTCCTCCAACATTGAACCTGGTAAGTAGTTCATCCACTACCAGGCACCATAATGTTGGTGATAATACTCCTCCCTGTGGACACCCCCTGTCTACATTACCTCTCAACAGTACTGCGTTGAGGGTAAACATAACTTGACGGACCTGCAGAGAGGCCATAATCCATCTTATGAATACCTACTCACGCCTCTTCTCTCTAGACTAAGTTTTATGGAGCCCAAAGATGTGTAGTTAAAGGCCCCTTCTATGTCTAGGAATACCACCATAGCAAGTTGTTGCTGCTCCAAAGCGCTCTCCAGCCTGAAAACAAGCTGGTGTAGTGCCGTCTCAACTAACTTCCCTGACTGGTAGTATGTTGATGAGAATGCAGGGGACAATATCTTAATACTTTCTCCCTGATATGTCTATCCACCAGTCTTTCCAAAGTCTTAGCAAGAAAAGACGTTAGACTAATAGGTCTGTAATTCTTAGGTCTAGTATATGACGACCTTCCGTGTTTAGGTATATATACTACCTTCGCCTGATGCCACAAGGAGTACATGTACCCCCATGGTGAGACAGGCTTAAAAATTCTGACCAGGTATGGTATAAGGACCACTCCAGCTTCCTGAAGAAGCGCTGGGAAGATCCCATCCATTCCTGAACTTTTATAAGGGGCAAAATATTCTAATGCCCACTTCACCCTTCTTTGGGTAATAATCTCAACGGCTTCCTTACAACCACTTATATCGGGTCGGAAGGATCCGCTCGATTCTACTTCGTGACTACTGAACCTGGAAAGTGGGCATCAAGCAATAAGCTCATGGTCTCCTCCTCTGCGAATGTATATCCATCCGAGGGAGACCCCAATGAGCCCAGCCTTGCCCTTCCATCCAAAGTTAGAATTTTATGAAGTCTTGCCGCTTCATGTTGACTCTCAATGGAGTCGCAAAACTGTCTCCAGGATTTCCTAGAAGCCTTTCTTACTTCTGACTTGTATTTTTTCCGTGATTCTTTGTAAGAATCTAGACTTTCTTGGTCTGGAAGGTCCCTGTATTTGTTCCAGAGCCTTCGTGTGTTTCTCCTCAGGTGTTCCAGATAACTTTTCCACTTGAAGCTTCCTGTTATTCTTTTTGCCTTAACAACTGGGCAGTTTAATTCATAAAAGATAACTAGTGTCTGTGTGAGAAAACTCACACTTAGTTCCAGCTCCTCCTTATTCTTGATTATATTTGAGGGTCCTCCTTACAGTCCCCTCCTCAAATCGTCCCTTAAAGTTTTGATTTTATGGATTGAAGTTTCGAAAACCCATATGTGCTATAAAAAAATTGTCAAGTACTTTTCGAGGTGGGACGGTTGAACACCCTATCCTCCCCCCCCCCCTTGGTATTGCCTTATATGTATTTATGTTTATGTACCTATTTGGATGTGTATTTCAGGATCCTCCCACTAATTACACTGATGTCGATATATCATTTTCCTATGAACATTTTCGCTCACGCTTCGACTTCGCAAGATTGCCAATCATGACTGGATTAGAATTTGTCAGTGCTGTGTACACATATCTCAGCGATCTATGTGATGCACAATTGTCATCAAAATCTCTCCAGGACTTTATCAGGTAAATAAATAATTTATCATAAGCATATACAGTAATTATTATTTGTATGTATGGTGGTGGTTATTGCTGGTTGATGGTGAGAACGTTAAACTTTGAGTAGATCCATTGGTGTTGTTTGCTAGGAGTAGGCTGTGTGCCGATACTGGTATTCACCCTCTCCTTACCTCATTAACATCATCATCATTATTCCAAAATCAGACGTACAGACCACCCATGAGCGTCAAATAGAAAGACTTGCACCAGACGAGTCGAACATGTCCTCGGATACTCCCAGCATTAAAAGCAATGCAATAAATAAAATAAACATTCCAATACAGATACCACAATGACGTGACTTATAAGACATAGAATGTAGCCGGGACCGTTGCTGATGATATTCCACAGTCTTAAAAGTAACAAACCAAAAACAACCTACCTATTAACCCATTTAGGCCCGTAACTATTATTGTCGCTAATTTTGATCATTTATGTTTTTTGTATAAGTCTCAAAGATAACAATTAGTACAAATTTTACATTACTGCATATTCAGTATGGTGAAAATACCATGGGTCAACGAATACTCAGTGGTGATGACCTCTTATGTAGTTGAGATCAAGTTTCTATGGGTAATTATTTTTGATACATGACAAATCTTAATCAAATTTAATATATCCTTATCTATTAAAGTCACAAATAACAGATATTGCTCAGAGTTCACTTGCTCTGAATTAGTTCTAAAAATTGTTTCACATTCACTGTTTACACTTTTTTAAGGTTTCACAATACACGGGTATTACATATGATGGAAGGCTGCAAAACATTTGTCATGTAATGGAACAGAGCAGTTTTCGCAGACCTTCACCGTTTTGTTGGAAAACTGGGCACATCTTGTGCGCGGCTGTTGAAAATGAAAATCCACAGCCTGTTTCCAGTCATTCGAGAGGGTCAGAAATGGAATGAATGAGCCCTAATCTAGCGGCGAGTATAGGAATTGTGCCGGCTGCAGAAGCCTGTTGCACTCCTCTGGGGCACTGATAAACGAATGATAGATGCAACGAAATGACATTGGAGACTGTTTCTGGAATGAAAGAAGACAGGGAAAACCGGATTACTTGGAGGAAAACCTGCCCGCCTCCGCTATGTCTAGCATAAATCTCACATGGAGTGACCGGGATTTGAACCGCGGAACCCAGCGGTGAGAGACCGGCGCACTGCCGCCTGAGCCACGGAGGCTTCCTGCGCGGCTGATCAGTGAAAATAATATGTTGGGCTGCATGGATCCGGGCAGGATCCTCAATTCTCCTCCTACAATGAAAATGATGATTAGGGCCGGGACTCCGACACGATTTACAATACATTGTTAGGAAGACTCGGGGTACGTGTCTCCGAAATCCAAAATCCCTAATTTACATATCTGTTTGTCCTTTCCTGTTTGGATTCTGGTGCATTGATACCCCCTTGGATCTTCGTGTATCTGTAAAGGCAGGCTCTTCGTCTGCCGAAGAAGCTGCGAAGCATGGAGGAATATTTCAAGAGTTTCATTCATACCGCTGATAATTTCTGCAGAGGCTTCCAACAGCCCACGACTCAAACGATCTGCGTCGTTGCATTCGTCTTCTCCAGTGTCACCATATGTGTCAACTCCCTGATCATCTGGAGGCGAGATGTAGATATCAATATCACCCGAAATATATTCCGATTCTAGCAGTGCTATTACTTCGTGAGTCGATAGGCCACTGTAAACAATAAAAAACGGATTGGAATTAGGTCAGTAAATACGGTATGGTATGTAATCTATGATATATTCGGAATGGCTTTCAAGCTACTCCGTGACTACGATATTTTTTGACTAGGAATTCCCAAATTCAGCAGTGTTCATGGAAATCGTATTCCTAAAATATTAACTGTTCCAATCTTACATAAATGCAGCAATTGTATCTTACATAAATGCAGCAATTGTGTAATAATGATATGGCCTGGTGAGAGTACATGATATCCATAAAACCCCAATTTCGGCGAAAGGTTAGTTTTTATTATCCTGCCACTGGGTCGTTTCCGACCCATCCATAATTTGGCCAGTTATAGCCACTAAACCACAAGATGTGAAATAAATTTTAATTATGCTGAATAATCTCAGCAGTATTCAAATGCTAAACACACTTTTTAATTATAGGTATAAGACTTAGACAAGTGCAGCTGTACTTACATTTTTCTGAAGTTCGACATGCTGGCTGCAGAAGACTCCTCGACTCACCAACACATTTCCACGTCTAGGTCAAGAATGCAAATTGCCTACAGTTTACGAAGGGTGGCAATGCATGAAGTGTATTATAGAGAGCAGAGTAGACTGGATAACAAACGTGAAGAATTGTTAGAGAATTCCTAATATCATTTTAAAGTCAATGGGTCGTTTTCGACTCAGAGGGCATTAATGGGTTTATTCGTCTGAAATATATGGAATTAGTAATGGAAACTAGGCATTTCTTAATTTCATTTTCATGTTCCTCATGCACTTGGCTTCTGACCTCTTTGTATTCCAATATCGAATATGTTTTGACATGTGGTTATTCTGAGAAAGTGCGTTAATAGCAGCAATTTATGATTTTATTTCTTGGGCAATACCATGTCTATAAAGTAGCTTTTCAGACTCTATGGAATACCTAGTTCTTTTCCATCAGAAGAGGAGCCACTGATCAGAAAGTAGATTTCAACTAGCAATTCATAAAGAATACAATTGATTGTGCTGAGTGTAGTAACACACAGGGCAAAGAATGTCAAAGAGAAATCCACTTCTCCACATATTTTTAAGGAAACTAGCTCATCATCGAGATGATTGTTTTATGGCGAGTAATTCCTATTCCTAGCCTTTTTCTGAATTATTGTGGTCGACACTTGTTATGGATTCGCCCCAGTTTTATGGCCTTCCTGATGCCAACTCTGTGTGGATTGATGTACAGTTCAAAGCTCACTTAATTCCCATACTAAGGAATGTGACACCTAACTTCCTAAGAAATATTGCGACATAACTTTCAGAGCACATCTGCCGCTAATTCAAGAAGTACAGTTCAATAATTATGTTTCCACTTAAAGGATAATTATCAAGTTTGTACGCCTAAATAGTGCCCAGTCGAAAAGTCTGTACTAGGTAGCTAAGGCATTATTATTATTATTATTATTATTATTATTATTATTATTATTATTATTATTATTATTATTATTATTATTATTATTATTATTATTATTATTATTAACATAATCATGATGCTTTAAAATTCAAACAGGATGGCTGAGCTAAGGACGTTGTTTCTGTTTAGAAACCTTATCGAGCAACGACTTCAACACTTAAATTCACTGTGAACTCAAGGCCGCGATTTGTTTGTCATTGGTTTTATAGTAAAAATCAGTTTGGGATTAAACGGCACGTCTATTAGAACGTCCTGTGTGAAATATGTTATACTTCATCATGAGCTCCAAACAGGTTTTATTACGGATTAAGAATAAAGTAGCTACTCACAGTAACGATAAGTTATATTAACTTACATAATTTCTAGTAAATTCGAGATATTCATAATCATAATTCATAACTGTACATAAAAGACTGCAATAAGATTGCAACTTGCAACCGGGATCGGGTATTGTTAAGTATGATTCAAATCGAGCCTCCCTCTGGTGCTGCCATCTGGTGTTATTTGGTGTTTTGTCCTTGACTGTGTTCAGCCATATCTGTACAGTTCAGTGTGTGCCAATCACTTGACCTGTTCAGATGCATTCATTGTGTTAATCTTGTTCTTCTCGTGTGTTCAACAAAACTGCACTTCAAATTAACGGGCGTCGTGTTTCACTTCGCAATCCACAGTCTTATTAATAGGTTATGGGCACACTATCGCATGTGAGAAAGTGGAATAGTAGAAAGACGCGATAGTGTGGAACTTCCTGTAACGTGGCTAGAAGGTAGGAGGAATGGCGTCGTGTGCGATAATGCGAATCGAAATGCTTTCAAAAGACAGTTACGATACGTGGAAAATTCACATGAAAGCGTTACTCGTTAAAAATGGTGCGTGGAACTATGTGAATGGTGCAAACGTGAAGCCCGAGGCAAGTGCAGCAAATGCTGTGGCAGTGACGGAGTGAGAATCGAGAAATAACAGGGCTATGTCAGATATACGGTACTTCTGGGAATCTCTTCACTCGAATTGAAACAGGTGAAAAATTGTACGACGTCGAGATAACTTTGGAGGAATGTAGAAAGTGTATACAAGCCCAAAGCCTTGAAAGAAAAGCTTACCTACTGAGAAAACACTTGAACGTGGGCGACGACATTCGTGATCATCTGCGAAGATCCTCCGATGCTGTTGACCGACTCAGTGATATGGAAGTGCCGATAAACAACGACCTTCGTTCAATAATGTTACTCTACCATTTGCCGGCAAGTTTTCATAATTTTCGTATCACGATCTAGTCACGCAACGAATTCCCGAGTCTCGAAACATTGCGCATAAAATAGTTGAGGAATGTGACGCACTATCGAGATAATGACAAATTCATGCGCAGAACGCGATATTGGTGCAAAAACAGAACAGTCAGAACTATGGCAAATCAGATGCATCGAATAAGCATGATGGTGTGACACATTCAGGTGTTTGAAGTGCAGAAAGCCGGGTCAAAAAGCAGCGAATTGGCGATCGAAAGTGAAAACTCACCAAAACAAAAGCAAGACGGAAAACACATCGCTGGACCAGTTTCGAGTGTGTGTCATGAAGCAAATCATCCGACCGACAAGAAACTATGAGACAGTGGGTGTACCGCACACACAGCCAAGGATATTGACAGTTTTAAGTGCATTGAATCGAATATTATTATGTGAAACGTTGAACTTGTCGAACTCCAACTCCATGAAAATTAGTACCAAAGGCATTTCGCACTTGGTGACACGAATGAACGAACGTGATAAGACAGTTGACTTGGGCGAACTTCTACACGTACAAGATTTACGAACCAGTCTTCTGTCAGTCGCGAGGATTGTTGACAAGGGTTATCGTGTGACAGTCGATGAACAAAAGGCTGAAGTTATCAACAAAAATGAAAACAGTGTAGTTTCGCATGCGGATCTGGTTGACGGACTCTACTTTGTGAGTGATTCACGTGTGATCAAGCCGCAGAAAGCTGGTCTGGCAAGCTGTGAAGACAGGATATCTTTGATGGGCTGGCGCAGGAAGATGGGACATCTGAATGTCAAGATTTTTTAGAATCGGCGATAAATCACACAGTGCAAGGACTTGAAATTAGTGACATTAACTCGGTCATCGAACGTGAGGTTTGATTTCAGGGGAAAATGACACGTCAGTAGTTTCCTCAATCGTTTTGTGGTAAATTTGCTCCTGGTGAACTCATGAAAGTTCTATCAAATGGTCATGCCAGATACTTCGTTACATTCATCAATGACTCTATACGCTGGAGTGAAGTTCATTTTCTATGAAACAAAAGTGAATTCGTTGATAAATTCCAGTCCTTCAAAACCATTATTGAGAGGGAGTTCAACAATAATATATTGTTCCTGCAATCTGATAATTGAACGGAGTTGAAAGCAGTGTGACGAATTTTTGAAGAGCTCCGGCATTAAAGGGCGATTTACAATCCCAAAAACCCTGATCAGATTCCAATAGCCGAGTGGAAAATCCCGGACCTTAGATGAAATGGCACGGTGTCTATTGATCCAGGCTAACCTCCCACGTTCGTTCTGCGCAGAAGCAGTGTCACCTGCAAATTATTTCAGGAATCGCTGCCCTACAGATGCTTTGGATGGAAACACACCCTTTGAAGTATGTATGGGAGAAAAACCATATATGGGGAACTTTCAGGAATGTGGTTCATTGGTCTGCTGTTTACATCGAACCAAGAGTACAGGCAAGTTTGAGCCACATGCACAAAACGGCGTGTTCTTTGGCTTTGCTGCAGATTCCAAGGCCTTCAGATTTTGGATTCCTGAGGAGCAACGGGTGGAGATTTCACGCGACGTTCATTTTCTAAAAGAGCTTCCAAAAAGGCTGGTCGTCGTTATGAAGATTTTCACCCAGAACAGATGACAGATATTGCTGAGACCGTTGACTGACGAGAGAGCAGAAGAACATGTGTCGACGGAATAACATTTGAGGTTAAGGTGAACTAGGATGACTCCATCAACGTTCAAATTCAGCAACATGACATACAACTGAACTTCAGAGATTCAGAGGATGAACCGTACTTCTTCGGCTTCGAGGTGGATCCACATTCAGTTGAAGTTACAACGTCGATGAAGCCCAAGCCAGGTAGGCCTTAAATGGTTCTCATGGGAAAACCAAACAGACCAAGGAAGCACCAGGTTACTGAAGAGGAATTGACTGGAATTTACAGATCATCCACATGTTGCATGCATAGCTTAAGTTCCCATTGTCCTCTCTCTGTGTCCCGATTAAGAAAAGTGGATGCAGGCACTAGTCAACTTCCGTAAAACAAGAAACCAGAAAGCAACAGAAATGAAAAGGTGCAGGGAGACCAACAAAGAAGTTGAGAAGAAAGTGTGGAGTGATAAATAATTGTCTACAGACTAACTGGCAAACCAAGTAGGAGCAGCAAGAGTCAGTAACAGCAAAGAAGTATATGCCATTATGACAAAGCTTCCTAGGAGGAACTTTTTGGGAAGAGACCAGTCAGAGACGCAAACAGAGTAGACTTGACATATGAGGCACTGGAATTGGATATACGTAGACATTACTTCATAGAAGTACTCAATAATTGCAGTGAGATAACAAGAACTGAATAAGGTGAAACCATTTTGGAGGATCCAGATATCTCGGTAGTACCACCAACACGACAGGAGATAGCACAAGCTTGAGACAAATTAACGATGGCAAAGCACCCAGTTTAGATAGCATAATTCCAGAAGCACTAAATGTAGATCCACATTTAACAGCAGAAATCATGGAGCCACTTCTAATAGTCATATGGTATTAAAAACACCTTTCTGAGGAATAGAAGAAGGAAGTCCTCATTGAGATACTGAAGAAGGGTAATCTCTCAGATTGTAATAACTGAAGGAGAATAACGTTGCTCTCATGCGGGAGAAAAGTCATATCAAGAGTCATACTGAACAGAATAAACAGTGCTGTTGGTAGGAGATTCCACCAAGAACAAGCAGTTACATTATAATAAGGTGAAAGGCTCATTTTAAGATAATACGCAACTTGAAGACTTTGGAGTGTACAGACCGGGAAAGGGTAGCGCTGGCACGGATTCAGAATTATTTGATAAGATAATCAGCTATGTGAGAAACAACATGGAAAAGAATGTGATTGTAGAATGTGGATTGCGACGCCCGTTAATCTAAAGTGCAAGTTTATTGAACACACGAGAAAAACAAGATTAACACAATAAATACATCTGAACAGGTCAAGTGACTGGCACACACTGAACTGTACAAATATGGCTGAACATATCAAGGACAAAACACCAAATAACACCAGATGGCAGCACCAGAGGACGGCTCGATTTGAATCATACAAATGACAATTGGGAAAGAAATGCGAACGACAGAAAGCATGAGCAACAAATGGCAAATAAGATAATATGGGAAGTACATCTGATGCTGAAAGTGATGGAACCAACTAGAGGAAAATATCCTGGACGTGGTGCTGATAAGACCAGATGAGTATTATAGAGAAACCGAAGTAATAGATGGTATTAACCATAAAGAAGCTGTTCTTGTCGTAGTTACAAATAAATGTGATAGAAAGGAAGGTTTAAAAAGTAGGACTATTAGGCAGTACCATATGGCTGATAAAGCAGGCATGAGGCAGATTGTAAAAAGTAATTATGATCGGTGGAAAATGGTAAATAAGAATGTAAACAGACTCTGGGATGGCTTTAAAGAAATTGTTGAGGAATGTGAAAACAGGTTTCTACCTTTAAAGGTAGTAAGAAATGGTAAAGACCAACCCTATTACAATAGAGAAAAAAAGATACTAAGAAGGAGGTGAAGATTGGAAATAGAGCTAGATATGGCTGTGGAAGTAAGGAGAAATTGAAGGAATTTACTAGGAAATTGAATCTAGCAAAGAAGGCTGCTAAGGATAATATGTTGGCAAGCATAATTAGCAGATACACAAATTTCAGTGAAAATGGAAGGGTATGTATACGTATTTTAAGGCAGAAACAGGTTCCAAGAAGGACATTCCAGGAATAATTAATGAACAAGGTGAGGGGGTAGGTGAGGATCTTCAAAAGGCAGAAGTATTCAGTCAGCAGTATGTAAAGATTGTTGGTTACGAGGATATTGTCCAGATAAAGGAGGTGACTAATGCTAAAGAAGTATTGAACTTTACATATGATAACAATGATATATACAATAAGATACAAAAGTTGAAAACTATAAAAGCAGCTGGAAATGATAAGATTTCTGGGGATATACTAAAGACAATAGGTTGAGATATAGTACCATATCAGAAGTACTTATTTGATTATTGAAGGAGCTATACCAAATGAATGGAGAGTTGCTATAGTAGCACCTGTGTATAAAAGAAAGGGTGATAGACATAAAGCTGAAAATGACAGGCCAGTATGTTTGACATGCGTTGAATGTAAGCTTTGTGGAGGCATTCTTTCTAATTACATTAGACATGTTTGCAAAATGAATAACTGGTTCAATAGAAGGCTGTTCGGTTTTAGAAAAAGCTATTCCACTGAAGCTCAACTTGTAGGATTCCAGCAAGATTGCTATATCTTGGATTCAGGAGGTCAAATGGACCGTATCGCGATTGACCTATCTAAAGCATTTGAAAGGGTGGATCATGGGAGTCTACAGGCAAAAGTGAGTGCAATTGGACTAGACAAAAGAGTGACTGAATGGGTTGCTATATTTCTAGAAAATAGATCTCAGAGAATTAGAGTAGGTGAAGCTTTATCTGACCTTGTAATAATTAAGAGGGGAATACGCGAGGCAGTATAATTGGACCTTTCTGTTTACTTATATATACATAAATGATATGAGTAAATGAGTGGAATCGGAAGTAAGGCTTTTTGAGGACGACGTTGTTCTGTACAGAGTAATAAACCATTTAGAAGATTGTCAGCAACTGCAAAATGACCTCTATAATGTTGTGAGATGGGCGGTGGCCAATGGTATGATTATAAACTGGGTCAAAAGTCAGGTTGTGAGTTTCACTAATAGGAAAATTCCTCTCAGTTTTAATTACTGCGTTGATGGGGTAAAAGTTATCTTGGGGATCACTGTAAGTATCTGGGTATTAATATAAGGAAAGATCTTCTTTGGGGTAATCACATAAATGGGATTGTAAATAAAAGATACAGATATCTGCACATGGTTATGAGTGTGTTTAGGGGTTGTAGTAAGGATGTAAAAGAGAAGGCATGTAAGTCTCTGGTAAGACCCCAACTGGAGTATGGTTCTAGTGTATGGGACATTCACCAGGATTACTTGAATCAAGAACTGTAAAAAATCCAAAAAAAGCTCGATTTGTTCTGGGTAATTTCCGACAAAAGAGTAGTGTTACAAAAATATTGCAAAGCTTGGGCTGAGAAGAAGTGGGAGAAAGAAAACGAGTTGCTCAACTAAGTGGTATGTTCCGAGCTCTCAGCAGGGGAATGGCATGAAATGACATTAGTAAACGAATAAGTTTGAGTGACGTCCTTAAAAGTAGGAAAGATAAAAATATGAAGGTAACGTTTGAATTCAAGAGGACAGATTGGGGCAAGTATACATTTATAGGAAGGGGAGTTAGGGATTGGAATAATGTACCAAGAGAGATGTTCAATAAATTTTCAATGTCAATGAAATCACTTAAGAAAAGGCTAGGAAAACAACAGATGGGGAATCTGGCACCAGGGCGACTACCCTAAATCCAGATCAGGATGGATGGATGGACGGACGGACAGACGGACGGATGGATGGGTGGATGGTGAGTTACAGTTGGTCAGTACGTGTTTTGCCTTGTTTCAGGCAATTACAATGGTAAAGAATAACCATCCCCTTTGAATCTAAAAAGACATACAGAATATGAAAACTTACTGACAGAGCAAATGCAACACCAAGAAGGAGTGGTTCGAAAGGGATGAAAGTTGGGGAAAAAACAGAGACGGCACGGACGAATAATTGATGTTTATTTCAAACCGATATGCAGGTTACACAATGCGCACGGCATCGACTCACTAGGATGTAGGACCACCGCGAGCGGCGATGCACGCAGAAACACGTCGAGGTACAGAGTCAATAAGAGTGCGGATGGTGTCCTGAGGGATGGTTCTCCATTCTCTGCCAACCATTTGCCACAGTTGGTCGTCCGTACGAGGCTGGGGCAGAGTTTGCAAACGTCGTCCAATGAGATCCCACACGTGTTCGATTGGTGAGAGATCCGGAGAGTACGCTGGCCACGGAAGCATCTGTACACCTCGTAGAGCCTGTTGGGAGATGCGAGCAGTGTGTGGGCGGGCATTATCCTGCTGAAACAGAGCATTGGGCAGCCCCTGAAGGTACGGGAGTGCCACCGGCCGCAGCACATGCTGCACGTAGCGGTGGGCATTTAACGTGCCTTGAATACGCACTAGAGGTGACGTGGAATCATACGCAATAGCGCCCCAAACCATGATGCCGCGTTGTCTAGCGGTAGGGCGCTCCACAGTTACTGCCGGATTTGACCTTTCTCCACGCCGACGCCACACTCGTCTGCGGTGACTATCACTGACAGAACAGAAGCGTGATTCATCGGAGAACACGACGTTCCGCCATTCCCTCATCCAAGTCGCTCTAGGCCGGCACCATGCCAGGCGTGCACGTCTATGCTGTGGAGTCAATGGTAGTCTTCTGAGCGGACGCCGGGAGTGCAGGCCTCCTTCAACCAATCGACGGGAAAGGGAAATTGTTCTGGTCGATATTGGAACAGCCAGGGTGTCTTGCACATGCTGAAGAATGGCGGTTGACGTGGCGCGCGGGGCTGCCACCGCTTGGCGGCGGATGCGCCGATCCTCGCGTGCTGACGTCACTCGGGCTGCGCCTGGACCCCTCGCACGTGCCACATGTCCCTGCGCCAACCATCTTCGCCACAGGCGCTGCACCGTGGACACATCCCTATGGGTATCGGCTGCGATTTGACGAAGCGACCAACCTGCCCTTCTCAGCCCGATCACCAAACCCCTCGTAAAGTCGTCTGTCTGCTGGAAATGCCTCCGTTGACGGCGGCCTGGCATTCATAGCTATACACGTGTCCTGTGGCACACGACAACACGTTCTACAATGACTGTCGGCTGAGAAATCACGGTACGAAGTGGGCCATTCGCCAACGCCGTGTCCCATTTATCGTTCGCTACGTGCGCAGCACAGCGGCGCATTTCACATCATGAGCATACCTCAGTGACGTCAGTCTACCCTGCAATTGGCATAAAGTTCTGACCACTCCTTCTTGGTGTTGCAATTGCTCTGTCAGTCAGTGTATATAAATAAAGTTGTTGGGGGTTCGCTATCTGCAATTTTGTTTGTTTTGCCATTTTTTCAATTCTGTATCCATTTTAGGTCAACTCAAGGCCATACCACTGGTTTTTACTTTTCGTGTCTGTTTGTTTGTTCCACCATCAAGGCCAAACCGCTGTATAGATCTCGACCAAACGTCATATTTAACTCATCCCGTGGAAGGTTTTGATTAGCATATGATTTAAGAATCTATGAATAGACGGGGATTTATACGAAAACCGGAACAATTTTCTCCGATTTTCTCTTATACTATTGATTTTATGTAAAATCCGTGGATTATATATGATATAGTTTTATTATAAACATTTTTTGTTATGTACGTAAGTTCTATACTCTTCAAATGACGGAAAGAATTACTATTTTCTGCAGGTCTCATGCTCTGCATTTAGTGACCAACAGACCGACAACGAACCTATAGGTTACCATGGCAACATCTCTGACTGCTTGCCAGCAGTGAAGTAACGTATTGCCATTTTCGTCATCATTCCTGTAAACTCGATGGTGTTCCTTGGGCAGAAACAAGAGAGGCATAAATCGGCCACTCTGCGGAATACTGGTGGAATACTGTTGGAGGTTACAATCGTCCTTGAAATAGCACTAAGGGGCGCTGTTATTATTTTAACAGAACCACGGAATGTAGCACATTATTTCACACCGTGAGGTGTTTTCACTCATTTGCTGTTATTTTCGGTGTATTTCTACTCTACTTCTGTTTTCTGCTTTAATTTCTGCCTCTGCCTTTCCTCTTTAGGCTAAAGTAATAACACCTTAAGTTATCTTCTTATCTGTTTACCTATGAATCCCTGCGCCTAAATTCCTCCTCTGTCACCGCTTTCTTATATCCGTAGCTCATGCCATCACAATTTATTGAGGATCATTAAATTTTGCCAATACATCCGCTTGGTATTTACCGGTACTTACTTGTCCTATAGTGCTTTCCTCAGTTATAATCCTTTCTATTAATTTCAACTTCCTTATCAGCTGTATTATTTTCTTCCTTAATTACTCCGTATGTATGCGAGTGCTAATTCCGACACCTGAACACTCTTTTCTTTGAGGAAAAATTCCAAGCTGTTGAAGTGTATAACTTTTGGCCACGGAGAATATCGAAGTGTGAATGCATTTTTAATGACGGTGCAGACCTTCGTTTCGTGCCTAAACGGTAAGTCGTACCATGAAACAGATAGCACAATCGTCTTTCAATTTGTAGAGATCTACAACTTCGGTCCTATGACTTCTTGTCGTATACTTATAGCTTATAGGTTAAATAGAGCTGTATTTCTTGATTTTAAGTTAATTTTATACTTTTTACACGTACATGTTATCATTTGACACACTTATAGGAATGATAGAATCATCGCATTCGGCACACACATTGACAGGTCCAGTGGCCATATGTTAGCCAAATTTTATGAATCCAGCTGCCACATGAGTATCAAAAAAGAATATAATCTTACTCACTGCCTTTAGAGTAATTTACGGAGAAATCCATATACATTGTAGAATTAACGTAGCGAAACACGGGTACATTTGATAGTATAGATTAAAATCATATGAACCTTCATGACGATGACTTAAAATAAATGTCTCTTGCAAACAGTTGAAATTTGTAACGATTAAGAACCACGTGCGAAAGGTCTATGTGTAGCACCCATCTTGCGCAAGCGCCCTTAAGCCGTCTCATAAGAGCAGCCGCCATTTTGTGCAGTAATCTCTAAGCTAGCTTTCTCCATATAAGCCTGTGTACATATAGCCGCCATATTGCGCAAGCGTTCCTAGCGGTCTCATAAGGGCCTATGTATAGCAGCCATCTTGCGCAAGCGCCCTTAAGCCGTCTCATAAGAGCAGCAGCCATCTTGCGTCTCATAAGGGCCTATGTATAGCAGCCACCTTGCGCAAGCGTCCCTACGGCGTCTCATAAGAGAATATGTATAGCAGCCATCTTGCGCAAGCGCCCCTAGTCCGCCTTATAAGGAGTTGTGTATAGCCGTCATTTTGTGAAATTGGCGTTGGGAAGGGCAACTTGCCGTAAAACTAAGGATAGCTCCTTCAAGATGGCGGATGTGAGTTTAGGCTCGCTCTCTTAGGCGTCGGGAAGTGCAACTAGCCCTTAAAGTGAGATTACGCCGATCAATATGGCGACTGTAAGGTTAGGCTCGCTATGTTATGCAAAATCCGCAAATCGACATTGCTCACCTACTGGACTAGGGGTCAATGACCTTGCGTTGGAACCTGCATTGCTACACTACTAGACCTCGGATGCTGACTCAGGAGAAAAAATGATGACTCATTTCCGAATTTGGATAGATAGCAGAAGGTGAGCGCGCACATGTTGACCTAAGCATTCTCTCCCACCCCACTTAACATAGGTATAAATACGAGTATACGACAATATGTCCTTGCTTGCCTCGTAAGAGGCGGCCGTGCCCTGGCCCCAGGGCAATATTTTTTTTTTGTAGAGGGGACATCGCTACGCCGGTGGACCTCTAGGAAGAGAGAGAGAGAGAGAGAGAGAGAGCACATCTCTCACTCACCCGTCCCTTATTTTTGGTAAGGGGAGGTAGGGGAAAGAGGACTACCTCTTTAAACCTCCCTATACTCGCTGAAGTCAATAAAGCATAACTATTTACTTAGGTTAGCCTAAGACAAGCGCCATGGAATTTCAAATTTCGCGCGCCCACATTCCTAGGGTCGCATCCAGGAGGATTTTGCTCCGTCAAGATGCCAGCACTGTGGTTAGCGAAGACAGCTGTCAAAAAGCACGTGTCTTTGTTTAAAAACAAGATCACGTGGTGATGACGTCACGGTCACGTGACTGGGATCAATGACCTTGGCCTGGGTCGATGACCTCGAGTGCTGACGCAGCAGAAAAAGGCTGACGTCATTTCCGGCGATGACGTGACGGTCACGTGACCGGGTCAATGACCTTGATGGCGTCAGCAGAAACTGCTGACCTAGCGATTTAGAACTCTCTTTGCTCCCCTACTAAGAACAAGCAGGCTTCAGAGAGGGCTGGGCCATTGTAGATCAAATTACCACACTAAGGCTAATCACTGGACATCTTTGTTTACACTTTTGATAAGGTCTTTGATTCTTTCAACCAGAAGAAAATGTGGAGGGCTAAGGAAAAGTTTTTAATCCCACAGGCAATATACGATGGATATGTTTGCCACAATCTCACTGAAATTTGCATGATGTTTGGCTGTACTCAGCAGTCTTCTTGAATCTAGTCTTGTCCAATCCCGTAAATTCCTCAGCCAAGAGTGTTTACTTCGACCATGAACTCCACGACCATCAATAATTTTAGTAGGATGTACTTCTTGTTGTAAACAAGGATAAGGTTTACCAGAACACAACTTATTTATTTGCTTCACATATAAATTTACAGGAATAAACATAAAATGTCTTGAAGCAAAGTGGATAATTACGCTTGAGAGAGTTTCTGTCACTATTCACTATGTACACTTTGAATGTATTTACAATAGCTTCTATCTTGAAAAGATAGTTCGTAGGAATGTTCAGTTCGTGATAGTCGAAAACTATCAGTTTCACTAGCATTTATTAGCTAATAGAGTTCCTTCTGACGTGAAGAGTCTGAGTTCATGAGCTTGCACAGAAAGGAAGCTAAGTTCACAATTAGAGAATCTAATTTGTGTGTCGGAGCCTGAGTGAGATTGGGGATGTGTAGAGTACAGCATCGGGGCTCGAGTGGAATGAAGGAACGGGAAATTGGAGCAGTGACCTGAGGTGAAACCTCATACTACCAGAATTCAGTCCACCTGGTCGAGACACATTTTTAAGAGGAGTAGAATCCGTGTTCGACGTACAGTGTATTCTGGAGCAGGACACCGGGGAGAATCCTGGAGAGTGACAGGCAGGGAGCTCCTTTTATAGTGCACTCGACGGTACAGGCACGCGCACTGAAGGCTGCGCGTCGAGTCTCGAAATATACACGCTGGCGTGCGTGCGACAGGCAGGCGCTGAGCGGAGAGAGCGGAGGACATACAACACCCTCCCCTCCTAAATACGCCGATACGGCGTGAAGCGGCGGCGGCGCTGGCGGCGGCTGCGATGCTGGGCAGGAGCTTCTGACGTCACTGTTGTATTGTCCGGAGCTGTGACTGGGCGGAGTGGCGCTGCATCGTCCTGAAAGGAACCCATGGTTATTAAATGGTCTAAAGCTCGTTCAGCAATAGATTTATGTGGCTTAACAAGAGAATCAATAGCCGGATATGGACGGTAGCGCAGGCGTATCTGGTCCTGGTGGCGGCAAATGTTTTTCTCAGCAGTCTGAATCTCGTAGAGACGATGGCCCAAAGATCTGCGGATGGTACCAGGTAACCAGAGCGGGTTAGACTTGAATGTCCTGATGTAGACTCTGTCGTTGACGGTGAACTTCGTTGGCGATGTCTTAGGCTGAGCCGGCAGAGGCTGCAACAGAGAAAGTAAAGTTCTGTGAGGTCGTCCATGGAGCTTTTGTGCGGGAGTGATATTATCAGCGCCGGGCAGAGTTCTGTAGTTGCTTAAAAGTTGTAGCAATGCTTGGTCTTTAGTTAAGCCTGAAGAGACAGCTTTTTTCATACTTTTCTTGAATGTTTGTACAAAGCGTTCAGCTTCACCATTAGATTGAGGGTGAAAACGCGGTGCTAGAATATGGCGAATTCCATTATGTGTACAGAAGTTCTTAAAAGCAGTAGCTGTAAATTGCGGTCCATTGTCAGAAATGAGTACTTGAGTAATCCTTCAGTTGTAAATATTTTCTGAAGAGCACGAATGGTAGCTTCTGTAGTAGTAGTCGAATGCATATCCACTACATAGGGAAAGTTCGATAGAGAATCTATGACGATGAGCCACATGAAATTGAGGAAAGGACCTGTGAAATCGATGTGAACTCGTTCCCATGGAGAAGTAGCAGGAGGCGATGAAGCTAGATCAGAAGACGGGGCGTTCTGATTAATATGACATTGTTCACAATGGCGGATGAGCTTTTCGATGGCTGCATCAATACCAGGCCAGTAGCAGTGTTGACGTGCCAGTTGCTTAGTGCGGGATATGCCCCAATGACTTTGGTGTAACAAGTCGAGAACTTGTTTCCGTAGACTAAGTGGGATAACCACTCGGAAGGTGGTGCCGGTTTCCAGGAGTATAACTCCGGCACGAGTCGTAAGACGATGCTGAATACGATGATAAGGCGCAAGGTGGGCAGGAAGTTTGTTCTGAAGAGGCCAACCGTTGCGGATGTAAGTACGTACTGTAGCAAGTGTACTGTCCTTATCCGTAGCTTTAGCAATGCAGGTAGCGTCAATAGGAAAGCTGGATACGGTGTCTTCGAGTTCTATGTCTAACTGAAGACATTCGGATTCTTGAGAATCGAAGGCGGTATCAGGACCTACTGGTAAGCGAGAGAGGGCATCAGCATTACAATGCTGGGATGTGGCACGATAGGAGATCTGATAGGAATAATCAGAAAGGAACATGGACCATCGTTGAAGCTTTCTGAGGGAATGCTCAGGGATCTTATTACCAGGATGGAATAAGTGTACTAGAGGCTCGTGATCAGTAATGATCAGGAAATGGTTGCCATAGAGATATTCAATGAAGCGGCGAATACCAAAGATGATGGCTAAAGCTTCTTTTTCTATCTGGGAGTACCGACGTTGATGCTCATTAAGTGTCTTCGAAGCGAAGGCGATGGGACGTTCTTGTCCGTGACGATCCTTCTGGGAGAGAACGGCACCGACGCCGTAATCTGATGCGTCCGTAGCTAGCGTGATGAGTTTGCCAGGCTGAAAATGAGTGAGTTTAACAGCTTGAACAAGGGCTTTGTTGATCGTTTGCCAGGCCTGTTGGCATTGCGGAGACCACTGAAATTTAACACCTTTTTTGCGTAGGGCGTTTAATGGAGCTGCAACTGAAGCGAAGCGGGGAATGAACTTGTTATAGTAGTTCGCTTTGCCTAGGAAGGATTGGAGCTGCTTGATGTTCTGTGGTACAGGCATGTTTACAATTGCCGAGACATTCCGTTCACTAGGTTGAATTACGTTTTTATCAAGGATGTGTCCCAGATAGTGAACTTGCGGCTGAAAGAAAGTGCATTTAGCGAGATTCGCTCGTAGGCCATTGTCTTTCAACTTCGTGAGAAGGAGGCGCAGATTATGGAGATGTTCTTGGTGATCTTTGCCGGTCACAATAATATCATCGGGGTAGTTAGCACAACCGGGAATGGAGGCGGTGAGTTGAGCTAAATAGCGTTGAAAAATAGCAGCTGAGGAAGAGACGCCGAACGGGAGACGCTGGAGCTGGAGTAGTCCGATAGGAGTGTTGAGTGTGAGAAATTGTTTGGATTCTTCGTCTAAAAGTAGCTGTAGATAGGCTTCTTTAAGATCCACTCTAGAGAAGAATTGTCCACCAGCAAGACGACAGAATAAGTCCTCTGGACGGGGAATTGGAAAAACATCTGTGTCGATTTGTGAGTTGATCGTAGATCGGAAATCACCACAAGGTCGTACGTTGCCATCAGGTTTCTTGATAACAACTAGTGGAGTGGCCCAGTGACTGGAATTGACTGGGACCACAATTCCAGCTTCTACCCATCTTTCTAACTCCTTAGTGACCTGGTCTTGAAGTGCTAGGGGTACTGGACGTGCTTTGTAAAAGCGTGGCTTAGCTCCTGATTTCAGCTGTATGTGAGCTGTATAGTTTCTGGCGGTTCCGAGTGTAGAGTCGAAGACTTTAGGAAACTGCTCGAGAAGAGCCGTAATATCAAAAGTAGGTTGCAAGGTAGATACTACGTTGATATTGTCATGAATCTGGAAGCCGAATAAATTAAAGAGATCCATGCCCATAATGTTCGATGCGGTGTAGTTGTTGACTACGAGCAGTGGAATGACCTTCTGAATTCCTTTATAACTGGCTGGAAGCGTGACTTTGCCTTTAATGTCAATCTTCCGTTTGTTAAATGTAACAAGCTGGATGTCAGCTGGAGAGCATGAAGGTGAACCTAAGTCGTGATATTTAGCCAGGTTAATGATAGAAACAGGTGATCCAGTGTCAAAGTGAAAATCGATAGAGCGATCAGAGAATGATAGAGGAACGATGATCTTGTGAGAATTCTTTGTAGGAAGAATAAGATTTATCTGATCAACTTCCATGTCCTGTCGGGGCTGTATACGTTTCGGGCGCGCTGCAGGAGTCTTAGCAGGGCGGAGCGAACTCTGACATACAGTCTTGATGTGTCCTACTTTATTACATCTTTCACAAGTGGCTTTGAAAAAACGACATGCACGTCGTTCATGATGCTTGAAACATCCTCTGCAGGAAGGCAGGAGTTGCGACTTGCTCTTAGAAGTGGGCTTCCTTGTAGAAGAACGAGAGGGAACCGGGCGAGAATGCTTGACAGAGAGAGACTTGGCTGCGCGGTTCAAGGTAGCAGATGACTGGCGGGCTGGGGTAGAGACTTGAGCGACTTCGTGTTTAGAAGCTATTTCTGCGGCAGTTTTGGTAGTAAGTTCGTATACCGTAGCAATACGCTGGACGTCTTCTAAAGAAGGGTTACTCTTCTTGACAGCGTCAAAACGAACTTTGTCCTCAGGAGTATGCAGAATGACCATATCCCGAATGAGGGAATCGGTATAGGGCGTACCACAACCGTCCTTGGCACATAGAAACTGGCAGGGTTTAGCTAGACCTCTTAATTCTGCTATCCACTCAGCATGAGTCTGATGCGGTTGCTTTCTGCTCTGAAAATTTTTTAGCGAGCGGCCACTATGTGTGGGGCTTTAGCATAGTGTTCGGTGATACGGGCCAAGAGCTGTGCGAACGGCACTTCAGAGAGTTGCTCCTCTGGACTTAATTTTTGTAGTAATTCGCACGTAGCATTGCCAGCCGAACTGAGAAAAAAGAGCACGTTGGCGCTTGTCATCCGTGACGGAATAGCATATAAAATGCTGCTGTAGGCGGGATAAATAGACTGACCATTCTTCCTTAGCCGGATCAAAAGCAGAGAACGGAGGAATTGCAGAGGGCTGTGTAGAAACAGAAAGAGCTTGAATAGCCGTGAGCAATGCTGCTTGTTGTTGCTGTTGGAGAGCCTGCAATACGGCAGCGAGTTGTTCGGCTGTAGCCATGTTGAGATGCCGAAGAGAAAAGAACTTGTGGAACAGCGTGTACTGAGCTGGCTGGAGGCGAGACCTTCACAGGAACAGCTGGGAGTGTGTGAGAGAGCAACAAGCGAAGCGTGCCTGACAGGGGCTGCGAGCGAGAGAGAGAGAGAGAGAGCCTTGGAATGTCGGCTGACTGTCCGTAGTTCGAAAGAGGCTAATAGGTGCACTGTAGAAAAGGCTAACTGCTGGTAGAGTCCGTACAGGTTCCAATGTGGAGTGGTGATAGTTACGGAGTATATTGTCACTTTGCCAATTAGTTGACGATACACTGTAAGAATTTCTTTGTCGCGAATGAGTTGACGAAATAATGTAAGCAGTTTTGTACCTCGTTGCGAATGAGTGGACGACACACTGACCACTGTTGTACTTCGTCGCCAATGAGTTGGTGACAGATTGCGCACAGTTTTGTACCTCGTCGTGAATGAGTTGGTGGCAGATTGCACGTAGTTTTTTACCTCGTCGCCAATGAGTTGTGTTGTAAACAAGGATAAGGTTTACCAGAACACAACTTATTTATTTGCTTCACATATAAATTTACAGGAATAAACATAAAATGTCTTGAAGCAAAGTGGATAATTACGCTTGAGAGAGTTTCTGTCACTATTCACTATGTACACTTTGAATGTATTTACAATAGCTTCTATCTTGAAAAGATAGTTCGTAGGAATGTTCAGTTCGTGATAGTCGAAAACTATCAGTTTCACTAGCATTTATTAGCTAATAGAGTTCCTTCTGACGTGAAGAGTCTGAGTTCATGAGCTTGCACAGAAAGGAAGCTAAGTTCACAATTAGAGAATCTAATTTGTGTGTCGGAGCCTGAGTGAGATTGGGGATGTGTAGAGTACAGCATCGGGGCTCGAGTGGAATGAAGGAACGGGAAATTGGAGCAGTGACCTGAGGTGAAACCTCATACTACCAGAATTCAGTCCACCTGGTCGAGACACATTTTTAAGAGGAGTAGAATCCGTGTTCGACGTACAGTGTATTCTGGAGCAGGACACCGGGGAGAATCCTGGAGAGTGACAGGCAGGGAGCTCCTTTTATAGTGCACTCGACGGTACAGGCACGCGCACTGAAGGCTGCGCGTCGAGTCTCGAAATATACACGCTGGCGTGCGTGCGACAGGCAGGCGCTGAGCGGAGAGAGCGGAGGACATACAACACCCTCCCCTCCTAAATACGCCGATACGGCGTGAAGCGGCGGCGGCGCTGGCGGCGGCTGCGATGCTGGGCAGGAGCTTCTGACGTCACTGTTGTATTGTCCGGAGCTGTGACTGGGCGGAGTGGCGCTGCATCGTCCTGAAAGGAACCCATGGTTATTAAATGGTCTAAAGCTCGTTCAGCAATAGATTTATGTGGCTTAACAAGAGAATCAATAGCCGGATATGGACGGTAGCGCAGGCGTATCTGGTCCTGGTGGCGGCAAATGTTTTTCTCAGCAGTCTGAATCTCGTAGAGACGATGGCCCAAAGATCTGCGGATGGTACCAGGTAACCAGAGCGGGTTAGACTTGAATGTCCTGATGTAGACTCTGTCGTTGACGGTGAACTTCGTTGGCGATGTCTTAGGCTGAGCCGGCAGAGGCTGCAACAGAGAAAGTAAAGTTCTGTGAGGTCGTCCATGGAGCTTTTGTGCGGGAGTGATATTATCAGCGCCGGGCAGAGTTCTGTAGTTGCTTAAAAGTTGTAGCAATGCTTGGTCTTTAGTTAAGCCTGAAGAGACAGCTTTTTTCATACTTTTCTTGAATGTTTGTACAAAGCGTTCAGCTTCACCATTAGATTGAGGGTGAAAACGCGGTGCTAGAATATGGCGAATTCCATTATGTGTACAGAAGTTCTTAAAAGCAGTAGCTGTAAATTGCGGTCCATTGTCAGAAATGAGTACTTGAGTAATCCTTCAGTTGTAAATATTTTCTGAAGAGCACGAATGGTAGCTTCTGTAGTAGTAGTCGAATGCATATCCACTACATAGGGAAAGTTCGATAGAGAATCTATGACGATGAGCCACATGAAATTGAGGAAAGGACCTGTGAAATCGATGTGAACTCGTTCCCATGGAGAAGTAGCAGGAGGCGATGAAGCTAGATCAGAAGACGGGGCGTTCTGATTAATATGACATTGTTCACAATGGCGGATGAGCTTTTCGATGGCTGCATCAATACCAGGCCAGTAGCAGTGTTGACGTGCCAGTTGCTTAGTGCGGGATATGCCCCAATGACTTTGGTGTAACAAGTCGAGAACTTGTTTCCGTAGACTAAGTGGGATAACCACTCGGAAGGTGGTGCCGGTTTCCAGGAGTATAACTCCGGCACGAGTCGTAAGACGATGCTGAATACGATGATAAGGCGCAAGGTGGGCAGGAAGTTTGTTCTGAAGAGGCCAACCGTTGCGGATGTAAGTACGTACTGTAGCAAGTGTACTGTCCTTATCCGTAGCTTTAGCAATGCAGGTAGCGTCAATAGGAAAGCTGGATACGGTGTCTTCGAGTTCTATGTCTAACTGAAGACATTCGGATTCTTGAGAATCGAAGGCGGTATCAGGACCTACTGGTAAGCGAGAGAGGGCATCAGCATTACAATGCTGGGATGTGGCACGATAGGAGATCTGATAGGAATAATCAGAAAGGAACATGGACCATCGTTGAAGCTTTCTGAGGGAATGCTCAGGGATCTTATTACCAGGATGGAATAAGTGTACTAGAGGCTCGTGATCAGTAATGATCAGGAAATGGTTGCCATAGAGATATTCAATGAAGCGGCGAATACCAAAGATGATGGCTAAAGCTTCTTTTTCTATCTGGGAGTACCGACGTTGATGCTCATTAAGTGTCTTCGAAGCGAAGGCGATGGGACGTTCTTGTCCGTGACGATCCTTCTGGGAGAGAACGGCACCGACGCCGTAATCTGATGCGTCCGTAGCTAGCGTGATGAGTTTGCCAGGCTGAAAATGAGTGAGTTTAACAGCTTGAACAAGGGCTTTGTTGATCGTTTGCCAGGCCTGTTGGCATTGCGGAGACCACTGAAATTTAACACCTTTTTTGCGTAGGGCGTTTAATGGAGCTGCAACTGAAGCGAAGCGGGGAATGAACTTGTTATAGTAGTTCGCTTTGCCTAGGAAGGATTGGAGCTGCTTGATGTTCTGTGGTACAGGCATGTTTACAATTGCCGAGACATTCCGTTCACTAGGTTGAATTACGTTTTTATCAAGGATGTGTCCCAGATAGTGAACTTGCGGCTGAAAGAAAGTGCATTTAGCGAGATTCGCTCGTAGGCCATTGTCTTTCAACTTCGTGAGAAGGAGGCGCAGATTATGGAGATGTTCTTGGTGATCTTTGCCGGTCACAATAATATCATCGGGGTAGTTAGCACAACCGGGAATGGAGGCGGTGAGTTGAGCTAAATAGCGTTGAAAAATAGCAGCTGAGGAAGAGACGCCGAACGGGAGACGCTGGAGCTGGAGTAGTCCGATAGGAGTGTTGAGTGTGAGAAATTGTTTGGATTCTTCGTCTAAAAGTAGCTGTAGATAGGCTTCTTTAAGATCCACTCTAGAGAAGAATTGTCCACCAGCAAGACGACAGAATAAGTCCTCTGGACGGGGAATTGGAAAAACATCTGTGTCGATTTGTGAGTTGATCGTAGATCGGAAATCACCACAAGGTCGTACGTTGCCATCAGGTTTCTTGATAACAACTAGTGGAGTGGCCCAGTGACTGGAATTGACTGGGACCACAATTCCAGCTTCTACCCATCTTTCTAACTCCTTAGTGACCTGGTCTTGAAGTGCTAGGGGTACTGGACGTGCTTTGTAAAAGCGTGGCTTAGCTCCTGATTTCAGCTGTATGTGAGCTGTATAGTTTCTGGCGGTTCCGAGTGTAGAGTCGAAGACTTTAGGAAACTGCTCGAGAAGAGCCGTAATATCAAAAGTAGGTTGCAAGGTAGATACTACGTTGATATTGTCATGAATCTGGAAGCCGAATAAATTAAAGAGATCCATGCCCATAATGTTCGATGCGGTGTAGTTGTTGACTACGAGCAGTGGAATGACCTTCTGAATTCCTTTATAACTGGCTGGAAGCGTGACTTTGCCTTTAATGTCAATCTTCCGTTTGTTAAATGTAACAAGCTGGATGTCAGCTGGAGAGCATGAAGGTGAACCTAAGTCGTGATATTTAGCCAGGTTAATGATAGAAACAGGTGATCCAGTGTCAAAGTGAAAATCGATAGAGCGATCAGAGAATGATAGAGGAACGATGATCTTGTGAGAATTCTTTGTAGGAAGAATAAGATTTATCTGATCAACTTCCATGTCCTGTCGGGGCTGTATACGTTTCGGGCGCGCTGCAGGAGTCTTAGCAGGGCGGAGCGAACTCTGACATACAGTCTTGATGTGTCCTACTTTATTACATCTTTCACAAGTGGCTTTGAAAAAACGACATGCACGTCGTTCATGATGCTTGAAACATCCTCTGCAGGAAGGCAGGAGTTGCGACTTGCTCTTAGAAGTGGGCTTCCTTGTAGAAGAACGAGAGGGAACCGGGCGAGAATGCTTGACAGAGAGAGACTTGGCTGCGCGGTTCAAGGTAGCAGATGACTGGCGGGCTGGGGTAGAGACTTGAGCGACTTCGTGTTTAGAAGCTATTTCTGCGGCAGTTTTGGTAGTAAGTTCGTATACCGTAGCAATACGCTGGACGTCTTCTAAAGAAGGGTTACTCTTCTTGACAGCGTCAAAACGAACTTTGTCCTCAGGAGTATGCAGAATGACCATATCCCGAATGAGGGAATCGGTATAGGGCGTACCACAACCGTCCTTG
Source organism: Anabrus simplex (assembly GCF_040414725.1). Lineage (NCBI taxonomy): Eukaryota > Metazoa > Arthropoda > Insecta > Orthoptera > Tettigoniidae > Anabrus > Anabrus simplex. The sequence goes on from NC_090267.1 coordinate 199,384,837, forward strand.
GCACATAGAAACTGGCAGGGTTTAGCTAGACCTCTTAATTCTGCTATCCACTCAGCATGAGTCTGATGCGGTTGCTTTCTGCTCTGAAAATTTTTTAGCGAGCGGCCACTATGTGTGGGGCTTTAGCATAGTGTTCGGTGATACGGGCCAAGAGCTGTGCGAACGGCACTTCAGAGAGTTGCTCCTCTGGACTTAATTTTTGTAGTAATTCGCACGTAGCATTGCCAGCCGAACTGAGAAAAAAGAGCACGTTGGCGCTTGTCATCCGTGACGGAATAGCATATAAAATGCTGCTGTAGGCGGGATAAATAGACTGACCATTCTTCCTTAGCCGGATCAAAAGCAGAGAACGGAGGAATTGCAGAGGGCTGTGTAGAAACAGAAAGAGCTTGAATAGCCGTGAGCAATGCTGCTTGTTGTTGCTGTTGGAGAGCCTGCAATACGGCAGCGAGTTGTTCGGCTGTAGCCATGTTGAGATGCCGAAGAGAAAAGAACTTGTGGAACAGCGTGTACTGAGCTGGCTGGAGGCGAGACCTTCACAGGAACAGCTGGGAGTGTGTGAGAGAGCAACAAGCGAAGCGTGCCTGACAGGGGCTGCGAGCGAGAGAGAGAGAGAGAGAGCCTTGGAATGTCGGCTGACTGTCCGTAGTTCGAAGGAGGCTAATAGGTGCACTGTAGAAAAGGCTAACTGCTGGTAGAGTCCGTACAGGTTCCAATGTGGAGTGGTGATAGTTACGGAGTATATTGTCACTTTGCCAATTAGTTGACGATACACTGTAAGAATTTCTTTGTCGCGAATGAGTTGACGAAATAATGTAAGCAGTTTTGTACCTCGTTGCGAATGAGTGGACGACACACTGACCACTGTTGTACTTCGTCGCCAATGAGTTGGTGACAGATTGCGCACAGTTTTGTACCTCGTCGTGAATGAGTTGGTGGCAGATTGCACGTAGTTTTTTACCTCGTCGCCAATGAGTTGTGTTGTAAACAAGGATAAGGTTTACCAGAACACAACTTATTTATTTGCTTCACATATAAATTTACAGGAATAAACATAAAATGTCTTGAAGCAAAGTGGATAATTACGCTTGAGAGAGTTTCTGTCACTATTCACTATGTACACTTTGAATGTATTTACAATAGCTTCTATCTTGAAAAGATAGTTCGTAGGAATGTTCAGTTCGTGATAGTCGAAAACTATCAGTTTCACTAGCATTTATTAGCTAATAGAGTTCCTTCTGACGTGAAGAGTCTGAGTTCATGAGCTTGCACAGAAAGGAAGCTAAGTTCACAATTAGAGAATCTAATTTGTGTGTCGGAGCCTGAGTGAGATTGGGGATGTGTAGAGTACAGCATCGGGGCTCGAGTGGAATGAAGGAACGGGAAATTGGAGCAGTGACCTGAGGTGAAACCTCATACTACCAGAATTCAGTCCACCTGGTCGAGACACATTTTTAAGAGGAGTAGCCTCCGTGTTCGACGTACAGTGTATTCTGGAGCAGGACACCGGGGAGAATCCTGGAGAGTGACAGGCAGGGAGCTCCTTTTATAGTGCACTCGACGGTACAGGCACGCGCACTGAAGGCTGCGCGTCGAGTCTCGAAATATACACGCTGGCGTGCGTGCGGCAGGCAGGCGCTGAGCGGAGAGAGCGGAGGACATACATTTCTCATTCCTCATAATACGCCCAAGGTAGGTTGTACACACCAACATTCATTTCCTCCTCATGCGCCTGAGTACGACAGCATTCGAGACGGGGTCAGTCCACGAGATCGGTAAAATTCTTCAGAAAACCCACGTCGTGAAGGCACTTATTTTCCTAGTGGTGTTTTATTTCAGAGTCCATGTTTCAATGTTGTACAGAAGCAACATAGAATCTGACGAAGTTATGACGTGTCTACAAGCTGAGGCTTCTGTGACAGTAGATTCCTTATTTTCCTAAAGCTACCACAAGCCAATTCTATTCGTACAAGGATCTCTAAATCTGGGTCCATGTCCTCAGTAATCCAGCTGCCAAGGTTCATAAACTTCCGCACTTGCTCAACTTGTTCTCCATAAATGTTCATAAGAATGTGTGTGTTACACGTTCTAGTAATGGCCCTCACATTTTTCTTGTCGGTGTTAGTTTTGAGTCCAAGTTTATCCCCTTTTGCTACGATTATGTCTACCAGTCGCCGAAGACCTTCAGTACTATCAGCCAAGATGACAGTATCACCAGCACACCTCAGATTGTTGATCAGCCTACCGTTGGCATTTACTCCATCTTCTGCTTCTTGACGAGAATATCCATTCCAATAAATATAGGCCTACCTTTGATAGTTACAATTCAGCCTTGTCAATACTTGGAGTTATCTAATTAAATATTTTTATCACCTCATACACCGTACATGTTTTGAGGACCATACTGTCCTCTTCCTCAGCGGTTTCTTTCTCACTACCAATTATCTCTTGGATCTCATTACTTATCATTACACATCAAACACCAAAGTTCTAAACATCTCTTAATAGAAATCTAATATGTGACATTATTCAAATAAAATAGGTCATAAATATCATAAAAGAACACTAAAACTACACTATTCTATTTACAGTTTTCTCAAAATGACCTCATTGTCTATTACCTACCACTATTACCGATCACTTTTTTTTTGCTATTTGCTTTACGTCGCACTGACACAGATAGGTTTTATGGCGACGATGGGATAGGAAAGGCTTAGGAGTTGGAGGGAAGCGGCCGTGGCCTTAATTATGGTACAGCCCCGGCATTTTCCTGGTGTGAAAATGGGAAACCACGGAAAACCATCTTCAAGGCTGCCGACAGAGGGACTCGAACCCACTATCTCCCGATTACTGGATACTGGCCGCACTTAAGCGACTGCAGCTATCGAGCTCGGTTACCGATCACTATCTTGACAAACAACGGAAGTCGAGGGCAAGTGAATACACTGAATTTTAAGTAGAACAACTGACAGAGTGACTCTCACAATGTATTGTACCGGTTACGACCTGTACATGCCGTATTTTTTACTATTAATTGTACTTAATCATCACGCAAGACATTCAGAGCGAACCTCGTTTGTTTACGTTCGGAGAAGCAAGCAGGCGAGCCAACGACAGCTGTGTGTGTGACGTAGCTGCAGGGACAATATAGACTACCCGCCTGACGCCACGTGTAGCCTGCATGGCGTGGTATGTTCTGGATATGAAGGTCACGCCTTCGCGAACATTCGATGTGGAAAAATTTTAAAACTCCAATAATAGTAATCGCAGTGACTTCAGCGATACGTCATTTTGCAGAGGATAACATAAATATCTCAAGTTATGAATCTCAAGAAAATCGGTCGAGGGATTCATGAGATAGTCCGCTTCAAAGGGATCACGTTATCTGATGACGTAGAAGCCCCAAACTGAATATAAGCTGAGCTCACTAGAACCGATCGCACAGTCATAGCTGGGTGTCCAATCTGACTCTCCATGCTGCTGTGTTCGTCGAAGTACCGACAGAGTCTAACTTCGAATATTCCAAGTCTTCATGTGGGACTTAAACTTTGACAGGCATGCTGAACTTATAATTTGTGCGCGTGTTAAAATATAAAAAGTAACAAAGTCTTTATGATGGACATTGAGTCTATTAGTCGAAGCTGAATATAGAATTGTTGCGCGTGTTGAAGATCAAATTTTTGAAAGTCTTTTTAGTAGACTTGGATTGTATCCGTCAAGTTGAACTTATCATCTGTGCGCGTGTTTGAACTTTCATTATGACAAGTCGTGTATTGGACTTAGGTGACAACAGTCAAGTCGAAATTATATTCTGTCCGCATGTAGAGACTTCTCAATACAATTTACTTTCGTTCTTGTGGAACTGAGTTTATTACCACGTTACCTGTGTGAAACTTAGTCTCTGAACAAACATTATTAATTACAATGTGACACTACTGCAATATACTAGGAACTGTGATATTTCTTTTTAAGTCTCAGTCAACAGAATTTAATCTCTGAACACAACAAGGGTGTTTATGAAAGTGTTCGAACGTTCACATGAATGTTAATGCAAGTAATTATCATAATCGTGTGCTACGACATCAGTGTTTCACTCCGAATTCAAACTGTGTGACGAGTGATTTCCCCGCAACATCGTCGGGGGTCGTCGGAGAACGTCGTAGAGCCTCGGAGACCGTCCAGAACGTCGAAAGTTCGAGACTCAAACCCATATCAAACAACCTAGCTGTTCCGGCCTTATCTTAGTGATATATTGGCAACTTCCAGAACGTGTTTCAGCCCTGTTCAGCCCGGTAAACTGGGAGCACGGGTCATCAAAAGACGATGTTGAAGACAGCCATTATCAACATTAAGGTGATGTGACTTTGAAATGCATTTTCTGAATAAAAAACTAGTATTCAATCTATTTAAATTTTTTCTTGTAGATAGGACCCTGCCTCCTGTACCAAGCCCTAGCTAGAAACCACCCAGAATTGCCCTGAGACCTACTTCCTGCTTTAAAATTAGTTCATAAAGTCGGGCTATTTTACTGGTACAGTATTTAGAAGTATTCCTTTCATAATCATGCATTATAGGTGACTGATGTTAATATATTTGATTGGGTTTCAGATTTGGGTGTCAAAATAATCATCGTTCATTTTGCAAATAGAGGAGAAAGATAGTGATTCTGATATCAGTGTTCTAATGACAGACATGTTACCCGATGCTAAGGTCAAGGCTAATTGTGTTTTTATACGGATAACAGCATACGGTATTCCATAAGTCAACTGGAAATTTCTCAGAGTAAACTAGAATATTCTATTAGGGATGGATTTTTAGACAGGCTTTTCCTTCTTATAGTTTAGGTTGCAGTAAAGACGTAATCTCTGAAATGGAAGATGTTACAAAAATGTTATGAGACAGGTGTATTCTTAAGTAATAGACAAGGAGGACTAATAGAAATTTGTAAATAGAATAGTGTAGGTAGTTTCAGTGTTCTTTTAAGACATTCACGATCTATTTATATTTTAATTATGACACATATTAGATGTCTATTAAGAGATGTTTAGAACGTTGGTGTTTGATGTGTATTAATTAAAGAAGTTTGAGAGGTATTTGGTAGTGAGGAAAAACGCTGAGGAAGGGGACAGTAAAGTTCCCGAAACATGCACGGTGTATGAGGTGATAAAAATAATCAGTTAAATAAATTTAAGTATTGACAAGGTTGAATTGTAATCACCAAAGGTATATTTATTGGAATAGAGATTGTAGTCAATAAGGGACAATGTAAAATCAAACCACAATGGTTAAGTTTATAAACCTTTGAAGGGCATCTTGGAATATCTGCTGAGAGCACAGATTAAACAGCAGGGGAGGTAATACTAGAAATATTAGTTTAAAATCCCATTTTCCATTCATTCTTTTGACATCATGAACATGTATTCTAACACACCAGTAACCTAAATTTTCATCACATTTTTTTTTGCTAGGGGCTTTACGTCGCATCGACACAGATAGGTATTATGGCGACGATGGGATAGGAAAGGCCTAGGAGTTGGAAGGAAGCGGCCGTGGCCTTAATTAAGGTACAGCTCCAGCATTTGCCTGGTGTGAAAATGGGAAACCACGGAAAACCATCTTCAGGGCAGCCGATAGTGGGATTCGAACCTACTATCTCCCGGATGCAAGCTCACAGCCCCGCGCCTCTACGCACACGGCCAACTCAACCGGTTTTCGTCACATTGAAAACATGTTAATACTCATAGAAAGCTGAGCAAAATGGAAATCAACGATTTCGTGATTCTCTTTTTTTTTATTTTTGGAAAAAAAATTCTTCCTGTAATACTATTTATCAACAATATGTCCTTCTCGTGGGTTACGCTGTTTATGGCCTTTTATTGAATATTTATCTTGACAATCAATCAAAAATTCACTACTGATCTGCATTTAGGGCTATCGCCCAGGTGGCAGATTCACTATCTGGTGTTTTCCTGGCCTTTTCTTGAATGATTTCCAATGCTAATTAGAATGCTAATTTATTCCAATCCCTAACTCCCATTCCCATAAATGAATATTTGTCCCAATTTGTCCTCTTTAATTCCAACTTTATCCTCATATTGTGATCTTTCCTACTTTTAAAGACGCCACTCAAACTTATTCGTCTACTCATGTCATTGCACGCCATCTCGCCAATGACAGCTCGGAACATATCACTTAGTCGAGCAGCTCTTCTTCTTTTTCCCAAGTCTTCCCAGCCCAAACTTTGCAACACTCTTCTAACGCTACTCTTTTGTTGGAAATCACCCAGAATAAATCGAGCTGCTTTCCTTTGGATTTTTTACAGTTCTTGAATCAAGTAATCATGGGGAGGGTCCGATACGCTGGTACCGTACTCTATTTGGGGTTTTACCAGAGACTTATATGGCCTCTCCCGTACATGCTTACTACAAACCCTAAACACCCTCATAACAATGTGCAGAGATCTGTACCCTTTATTACAATCCCATTTATGTGAATGTCCCAATGAAGATCTTTCCTTGTATTAACACCCAGGTACCTACAGTATTGATGGGCAACGCTCTCGCTCGAGACTTTCGAGACTGACGTCACAGATCTCGAGACTCTCGCGAGAATCTCAAGTACGATCCTCCTGTAATGCAAACTGTGCAACGTATCAGGAACTACGACTGTAAACTTGATAGTAGGCCCTATATCACTGGCAGTTATTGCATGAAATAACGTTCTTATATGAAAACGTGTGAGCCAATACATTTTGCCAAAATCCTCAACTATGAACCTCTTAATACCATTAACGATAGTGAAAACCGAATGGCAGTATCTTAAACTGTACACAGCTCATTTGCTGTGGATATCTTAGCTGAATAACCCTGCATAATTTGTGAATAACTGTAGATAGGATGTACACCTACTTGGATACTAGAGGCATGCATTATTCGAACTTGAGACGGGGAAGATGTTCTTTGCTACATATGCAACCACCATTACACATGAGTGGAACGTGTTATCTAAAATGCCCGACTTTGCTCCGATTCTTTCAGCAGGGGTGATGGGCAACGCCCTCGAGACCGATTTTCGTGTGCTGCGAGGTGTGCGACGCGACGTCCCAGTAACTACGAGTGTAAGCTTGATAGTTATCACCAGCAGTTCTCATATGGAAACGTGTGTGATGATAAATTTTGTCAAAAGCATAGGAAAGCACTGCATATTGAACAATGAGCTCCTTAATACCATTAACGAAAGTGGAAACAGAATGCCAGTATCTTAAACTGTTCACGAGTTATTTCAGATGGACTTCTTAGCTGAATAACCAGTATAATTTGTTAATAACTGTTATTAGGATGCCTCACAATCGTTGTCGTCAGGATAGCTTCTTTTAATTCAGACCGGGCCGGAGGTGTTCTATGACTATTCCTCTTCACTTATATTAGGTATGTGTTTTTAAGTGTCGGATAATCCCAGAAGTATGTCTGCCGACGTACTTTACTTTGTTTGAATAAACAACACAGCGGGCTGTGCTATGTGGTATCTCTTCAAAATAACCGATATACACGACTTACGTTGCATTTCGGACATCGTCTTCAAGTTGTTGCGTACAACTAGACACAATTACACATTGCAATGTCATATACAGAAGTACCTTCTTATTATTATTATTATTATTATTATTATTATTATTATTATTATTATTATTATTATTATTATTATTATTATTATTATTATTATTATTATTGTTGTTGTTATTATTATTAACAAATACATCGCAAATGGGAAATATCCCGGTGGCAATGGTCACTTACAGTAGTGTAATAATAATCAGCATACTGATGTGGGCAAGTTTACTTTTGTAAACAGGACCATCAAGGATTGGAATAAATTACCTGCAGCAGTGTTTGATAGATTCTCTTCCGGAATCAAATCGTTTAAGATGATGATTAGTGCTAGTGTAAAGTGAAAAGTACAAGCTGTAAACGACGGACACTGAATTTGTGATTTTCTGCTGGATTAAGAATGTTAAGCTAGTAGTACATCTTCTAATACTTTCTCTCCATGGAATTGCTTGTTGTACTCTTGTTGTTGTAGTTGTTGGGTAGTTATGTTTTAACTTTAATATCAGTTGTAGTGTTAAGCTATTAGGAAGTTCAACCTATAGTATTGTAAGCCATAGTGTTAAGTAAGAGAAATACTTAAGTTGTGTGTGAATTTGTGTATAATGATGCTGGATTTAGAAAGTTAAACATATTTTCTTTCGTTGTTGTTGTTGTTGTTATAGTTGTAGGGTAATAATGGTTTAGCTTCTCTTCATTATCACTTGCAATGTTAAGCTAGTAGAAAGCTCAACCTATAATATTATAAGCGGTGGTGTTAAGCACTGGAAATACTGATTTTTATGACGATGCTGGATTTAGAATGTTAACTTAGTAGTCATGCCTTTGCTGACGAGATGTAGTGTTTACAGTGCACTATGTCTTCTGGTATGTGCTATATCAAATTTTTTACTTTCATTGACCTGTCACAGTCTCATCCTTGGCTTTGACAATATGAAAGTGACTGAGGTATGAGTGATGCTAGTAATACCATTCCTTATGCAGTCAGTCCCTGTTATGAATGGTGTGAAAATATCGCTCATAGGGTCAGTTGGTGCATACATTTCAGTGGGCTTGGCAGACTGATATGTAAAATCAACTGCTGGCTCAGTGAGGAAAGCAACGGGAAACTACCTCACTCCTCGTTTCCCTAGTACGCCTCTTCAGTGACGCCTAGGCTATTTATGACAGCTGTTGGCGAAGCTGCAGAGGATCAAACCAGCCTTCGGGCTGATTACCCAACATACATACAACTTAGTAGTACTTCTTGTAATATTTCCTTTCCATGGTATTGCTAAATACGGAATTTGTTTATGATGATGCTGAATTTGGAATGTTAAATTAGTAGTACATCTTGTAATATTTCCTTTCCGTGGAATTGCTGGTTGTTGTTGTTGTTGTAGGATAATTATGCTAACTTTACATATGACGTGAATACTCTATCTATAACATTGTAAGGAATTATTTCCTTTGTCACCAAAATATCGGTAAACACAAGCAGTGGTCATAACGTGATATTGAATGTGGGGGGTCTGATAACGATGTACACCTATCTGTCGAAAGAAATGGAGCAAACTGAAGCATTTTAGATTACACATTCTACTCATGCGTAATGGTGTTTGCATATGCAGCAAGGCGCATCTTGCCTCGTATCGAGTTCGAATAATGCACGCCTCTAGTATCCAGGTACGTGTACCTACAGAAGCCGTCAGGTTCTGTACTTAAACCACTCATTCGTGTACCTACCAGTGCATACAATGTCAGAATGCGTATCCTTTATAATTATGTTATACTACGTCAAAATAGACCTCGGTAGAAATGAACGCCCTAGTCGCTTGTTGACACGTATTTACAAAATGGAGAAGGCCCGTGGTTGGCTACTCGCATACTCGGCACAAAGAACATTCAGCTCCGACTGCCTGTAGGGCTACGACACGCTGCTCGCCGCACAATGCGGGGACAACGCTCTCGAGATCTCTCGAAATTTCTCGCGAGAAATAGTGCCTGCGCTAGTCTCGAGAAATCCCGAGAGACCTAGTCTCAGACTGCCCATCACTAACCTACAGTGATCCCTATAAGGAATTTTTCACCCCATCGACGCAGTAATTAAAACTGAGAGGACTTTTCCTATTTGTGAAACTCAAAACCTGACTTTTAACCCTATTTATCACCATACCATTGCCTGCTGTCCATGTCACAACATTATCGAGGTCATTTTGCAGTTACTCACCATCTTTTTACTTATTTATTCTAATTCTATGAGATCTACCTTCTAGAAATATAGCAACCAATTCAGTAACTATTTTGTTTAGACCAATTCCACTGATTTTTGCCAGCAGTCTCCCATGATCCACCCTATCAAATATCTTAGACAGGTCAATCGCGATACAATCCAACTGACCTCCTGAATCCAAGAAATCTGCTATATCTTGCCGGATTCCTACACGTTAAGCTTCAGTGGAATAACCTTTCCTAATCCCGAAATGACTTCTGTCGAACTAGTTATTAATTTTGCAAACATGTCTAATATAACCAGAAAGAATGCTTTCCCAAAGCTTACATGCAATGCATGTCAAACTGACTGGCCTGCAATTTTCAGCTTTGACAAAACCAAATAATATTATTAAGTTGAATGCTAAAAGAGAAACATGATAAGAATAGGAATTAATTACTCTTACAATGTCCAAGCCCATAATTGAAATTATCATTCAAGTTACTCCCGTAAAATAAAGGGTTATGTTTATTAAAATGCGCCTTTTACAACTTAATGCAATGGAAAATCAATTGCAATGTTTGCCAAGTATCATTGTTCTGTTACACGAGCACTAGTTTACATCAGTATTTAATTTTTTTATTATTAACAAATATACTGCTAATGGGAAATATCCTGGTGGCAATGGTCACTTACAGTAATGTAACAATAAAATATAGTTAACATAATTACCTAACAACAATAAATACACAAACAAACAAGCAAGCAACAAGAGTAGAACAAGCCAATCCATGGAAAGAAAATGTTACAAGAATTACTACTAGTTTAACATTCTAAATCCAGCTTCATCATACACAAATTCACACACAACTTAAGTATTTCCTGTGCTTAAAACTATGCTTACGATACTATAGGTTGACCTTACTACTAGCTTAACATTATAAGTGATAATAAAGTGAAGTTAAATCATAATTACCCTACAACAACAACAACAACAACAACAACAACAACAAGAGTACAACAAGCAAGAATTACTACTAGTTTAACATTCTAAATCCAGCATCATCATACACAAATTCACACACAACTTAAGTATTTCCTGTGCTTAAAACTATGCTTACGATACTATAGGTTGACCTTACTACTAGCTTAACATTATAAGTGATAATAAAGTGAAGTTAAATCATAATTACCCTACAACAACAACAACAACAAGAGTCCAACAAGCAAGAAATACTACTAGTTTAACATTCTAAATCCAGCATCATCATACACAAATTCACACACAACTTAAGTATTTCCTGTGCTTAAAACTATGCTTACGATACTATAGGTTGACCTTACTACTAGCTTAACATTATAAGTGATAATAAAGTGAAGTTAAATCATAATTACCCTACAACAACAACAACAACAAGAGTCCAACAAGCAAGAAATACTACTAGTTTAACTTTCTAAATTCAGCATCATCATACACAAATTCACACACAACTTAAGTATTTCCTGTGCTTAAAACTATGCTTACGATACTATAGTTTGACCTTACTACTAGCTTAACATTATAAGTGATAATAAAGTGAAGTTAAATCATAATTACCCTACAACAACAACAACAACAACAACAACAACAACAAGAGTACAACAAGCAAGAAATACTACTAGTTTAACTTTCTAAATTCAGCATCATCATACACAAATTCACACACAACTTAAGTATTTCCTGTGCTTAAAACTATGCTTACGATACTATAGTTTGACCTTACTACTAGCTTAACATTATAAGTGATAATAAAGTGAAGTTAAATCATAATTACCCTACAACAACAACAACAACAACAACAACAACAACAAGAGTACAACAAGCAAGAAATACTACTAGTTTAACTTTCTAAATCCAGCGTCATTATATACAAATTCGCACACAACTTAAGTATTTCCAGTACCGGTACTTAACACTATGAATTAAAATATCAGTCAATCATTTACTACTGATCTGCATTTAGAGAAGTCGCACAGGTGGCAGATGCCCTACATGTAAGTTTCTCGAATCCCTAACTCACCTTCCTATAGACAAATATTTACACCTGATGTCCACGCCATCTCTTCACTGACAGCTCGGAACATACCACTTAGTCAAGCAGCTCATTTCTTTCTCCCAAGTCTTCCCAGCCCCAATATTGCCCCAATATGTTTGTAACGCTACTCTTCTGTCGAAAATCACCCAGAGCAAATTGAGCTGCTCTTCTTTGGGTTTTTTCCACTTTTTAAGCAAGTAATAATGGCGAGGGTCCCATACACTGTGAAGAAAACTAGGAAAGGCCAGAGAGGTTTCCAAAGTTTTACGGGAAATCAGAAAAGTAAGGGGTCAGCAGTCACAAAATTTATTTTAATATTTGAGAAATGAACAATAAACAATTTGAATGATTTGAACAATGGCTAATAATCAGGCAGCGTGCACATGTCCCTGAGCCAAAGACGGCCACCGGCTGTGCAAATAAATGTAAATATAAATAAGACTGGTGTCTTATTGAAGTTGACAAAATTCAGAACATCTAAAAAAATTATATTAACCAGAAGGCCGGTCCAAGCCAGACCAATATTGAAATTCGATAGCGAGATTAGATATTAAAGACACAAAAAATGACAAAGTTGAAAAAACGGTCTCCAAGACCAATAGATTAACAAATACTTTAAATTTGATAAGAGAACTTGAAACAAGACTTTGCAGCACTAAACTCTCCACCGGGGTGATAACAATTGAAAGAAATGGTTTTCAAACATTAAACTGGAAAATAAATAGTCCAACATTGCAGTGCTATAGATAAATCTTCGAAGGCTAACCAGTTGAGCAAAAATGTCGTCTTCCAGAAACAGACATGCTGACAAAAACGTAGATTAAAATATTCATAAGATTAATGCACAAATTTGTGCAGAATGCAAAGTCCAGGCTGTCATTAGTAGAATTCAGTAAGAAAATAGAAGTGCCAGCCGAGCCAGATGCTGAAGTGTCGAAAGCGCTCAACTTGACATGGTTTACTTCAAACAGGCGAGCAAGACCCAAGTCAACGGCCTCAGGCAAAGCGAAGTGAAATGTATGTTATCAAAGTGTCGCCTCCAGTTCCCGGTGGAATATCTGCCTGGGCGATAAGTCAGCATACAAGCTGCCGCAAAGCGGCAGTCATGATGAGATGCTCGTTCAGAGTGAGGAGCCGAATCCTGGAGAACATGATGAGGGGCAGTCGTTAAGAAGCACTGCAGAACGTTCCAAACCCGACATAAAGTAGTGCTGTAAGACTAACGGTAGTAATTACTAAAAAGTACATTAAAAACCTTATCGGGCCGATGACCTCGATGTTAGGCCCCTTTAAACAACAAGCATCATCATCAAAAACCTTATTAAAAAACAAATTAACGAGAAAAATGAAGTCCAGAAAGAATATCAATAACTTCCAATTAATTAATAATATAACAAAGGCAAAAAGCAAATAACAGAAATGAGCAATGAAAAAGTAGAAAGACGTGGAAGAATACATTCTCGGTACCAACTGGATATAAAGTTGCCGGTGACGCAAAAGGTCATGTCAAGGTGATGTAACCAGTCAACAGGCAAGAAAAAATTATGCAAGTCAGCGGAGCAAGAGAAAGAAAATAGGCAAGCAGTATTCCTCTAACCTGTGACATGATTGCATGTTGAAGGGAACTTATAATAAATTAACGAAAAGTAACCAAACCTAAAGCAATTAAGGTAAGAGCAACATCTATAACATAAATTCAGACAAGTAAGAGAGGTACCGAAAATAGTAAAAATTGCCAATAAACCGTACCGTACGTTCATGAGTGTACGAACCATACTGGGGGAAGGGCAAAAAACAAAAAAATATTCTTTCAGGACTTACAATAATAAAGATTACAAATTAATCAAGAAATATCAAGAGGGAGGGGACATACGATGTAATGGGTCTAATAAAGAATCCGCCACTAGTGCGGATCTTTACCACCCGAATCCTCTTATCCTGCCCAGGGAAAATTTGAAACCACTCTACCCAATGGCCAAACTAAAGAAGGACTCGGATCCCGGAGAAGAACCAAGTCGCCTTCTTTCATGTTGGATTGTTCAAACTTCCATTTACTCCTTACCTGAAGCTGCCCCTGGTATTCCAGGCGCCAACGCTGCCAGAACCTATTGCGAGCAGACTCTACCTTCTTCCAAAAAATTGGCAAAGATAAATCAAGTCTCCGGAGCAGCGCCGGAGGAGAGGAGGCCATGGATTGCCCTATCAAAAAATGTGAAGGGTTAAGTGGAAGATCTTGACGATTCTGAGACAAAGGCGTAAGTGGCCTAGAATGTATTACGACTTCAATCAAAACAAGGAGGAAATTAAATTCTTCATAAGAAAGGAAGGATAAATTTAAAGTTCTCTTTAAGTGACATTTAAGACGTTTGACACAAGATTCCATCGGCCTCCATGGTGGGACCCACAGGGAGGGATAGGCCTAAAATTCCACTTAAATCCTTTTAAATAGGAGAAATTTTGGATTTCTTGCTGAGCTGAGGAAGAGGCAATAGCTCGCTTCAATTCTTCCGAAGCTCCACAAAATGTTTTAACGTTATCAGAAAAAACGTAAGAAACCTAAAGCAATTAAGGTAAGGGCAACATCTGTAACATAAATTCAGACAAGTAGGAGAGGTACCGAAAACAGTGAAAATTGCCAATAAATCGTACATTCATAAGCGCATAACCACACTGGAACCATGATCTAGTTGGGGGTCTTACCAGAGACTTATATGCCCTCTCTGTTACATCCTTACTGCAACCCCTAAATACCCACATAAAAATGTGCAGAGATCTGTACCCTTCATTAACAATCATATTTATGTGATCACCCCAATGAAGATCTTTCCTTATATTAACAACTAGGTACTTGCAGTGATCCCCTAAAGGAACTGTCACCCCATCAATGCAGTAATTAAAACTGAGAGGAATTTCCCTATTTGTGAAACTCATAACCTGACATTTAACCCAGTTTATCATCATACCATTGCCAACTGTCCATCTCACAACGTTATCGAGGTCATTTTGCAGTTGCTCACCATCTTGTAACATATTTATTACTCTGTATAGAATAACATCATTTGCAAACAGCCTTAGCTCTGATTCCACTTCTTTACACCTATCATTGATATATACTGTATAAGAAAACATAAAGGTCCAATAATACTGCCTTGAGGGATTCCCCTCTTAATTATTACAGGGACAGATAAGGCTTTGCCTACTCTAATTCACTGTATTCTATTTTCTAGAAATAGCCACCCATTCAGTCCTCTTTTTTCTAGTCCAATTGCACTCATTTTTGCCACTAGTCTCCCATGATCTAGCTTATCAAATGCCTTAGATTGTTCAATTGCAATACAGTCTATTTGACCTCCTGAATCCAGAATATCTGCTATATCTTGCTGGAATCCTACAAGTTGAGATTCAGTGGAATAACATTTTCTAAACCCAAACTGGCTTCTCTCAAACTAGTTACAAATTTCACAATCATGTTTAGTATAATGAGAAATAATGCTTTCCCAAAGCTTACATTCAATGCATGAAAACTGACTGGCCTGTAATTTTCAGCTTTATGTCTATCACCCTTTCCTTTATTCACCAGGGCTACTATAGCAACTCTCCTTTCATTTGGTATAGCTCCTTCATGCATACAATAAACAAATAAGTAAATCCGACAGGGTACTATATCCTAACCCATTGCCTTTTGTATATCCCCAGAAATCCTATCAATTCCAGCTGCTTTTCTAGTTTTCAACTTTTGAATCTTATTGTTAACTAGCAAATGTACCCGTGCTTCGCTACGGTATTCAGCACTGTATACGAATATTGAAGTAAATACTGTACATGCAGTAAATAAGATTGTTTTAAAATAGCACGTCTCTTAGCGTTATCCGAGAAACACCATGGAGAGGTCCCCATACGTTGTTTCCAATGTAAAGTGCTTGTTACGGATTTGTGATGATAACGGCAGGCTCACTTGCCTACTGCCATTCACAATCGAGTTGGGAAGTTTACATTATAATTGCAGGCCCCATTGCCTACTGCGCGGTCACAATCGATTTGGGGAGTTTCCGTTACAATGGCAGCCCCCTTTTCCTACTTCCAGACATATTACAAATTGAGGAGTTTTTATTATAATGGCAGGAAACTTCCCTACAACCAGTCAAAATTGAGTTGTGCAGTTATCATTATAATGACAGGCCCCTATTCTAACTGCCAGCCAGCTTCCTGCCAGTCACACCAAGTTGGTGAGTTTCCATCAAAATAGCAGGCTAGTATGCCTAATGCCAGTCACATTTTAGATGAGTACATCTGTTTATAACTGCGGGAACGTTTGCCTACAGCCAAACACAATCGGGTAAGGGGAGTTTTGAACAAAACTGCATGCTCCCTTGCCTTCTGCAAGTCAAATCGAGAAGTGAATTATTTATTACAATAGTAGGCCTGCCTTATTAATGCCAGTTACACAGGAATTGGAGAAGGAGCCCATTCCTACTGCCAGTCAAAGTCGGTGTGGGGAGTATTGATTACAATAGCAGACACACCCTTTCTCGATCGCTACAAAATCGACCTCATTGAATATATATAGATCGACATACGAAAGTATGTGCTTGTTTACAATATTGCAGACCTTCATTTACAGATTAACTGCTGCTAAACGGTACATCATATCGAGAAAGGATTGTACCATAAGACGCCGGATTTAGCGGCCTAAATTGCTGGTCTTATGATATCTCATCTATTCATGGGTCAGATTGAGTTAGAAACGTGGAATAGGGTAAAATTTGTGTAAGATTATCTCACATTGCATTGCTTTTCGGATAATTAAGTGACAGCTACATACATAGCATTTGGCTCACATATGGCTACTGGGTGGACCAATTTTTGTGTAGAGTTTGATGATTCTTTCTTTCCTATAAGTGATGGAAGGTGTGGATTATGTATGTGAAAAGTCCAAATTTACTTAACATCGAGAAATAGAGAAAAATCAAACGTAAAAGGGATAGAAATACGACAAAAATCGTTAGACCAAGGTTGTAGATCACTCCGAATTGAACGGGTATTGTGCCATCCGTTATGTGATAATACTTCCCGAAGGTATGCACCATCATTAAATTGCCTCCATATTTCGATATTCTTCGGGATAAAAAGGGAAAAATTTAAAGATCTTGGAAGTTTTCCGTCCGTTACAGGCTAAAATGTATAATTTTGCCAAATTTCAATATCCTTCTTCGACTGGCAGATTATGCCGCAATCTGGGTTTTCGGTGAGGAGTGTAAAAATTAGGACTTTCAAGAAACTAAACCAAAAAATATTCAGATGGTCATTATTACCCCTTAAACGTGTAGCTGTACGAAAATTTCGCCAAAATAGTCAATGTACAGGCACACAGTCGTTACGATTTTATTTACATAGATAGATAAGTAACCTGCTCCACGTACAACACCTTTTAGGCTGTATCCGCTGGACTTAACCTAAAAAACGGACCGTTTATGATATCTCCCTTATTAATCCTCCTGTCGAAAAAATGCACATGAAAAAAGTTTTAGAGATGGAATTCCATCACGTTTGGTCGATTTCCAGACAGGTTGGTCATGTACTGTACATATTGTGTAAGAGTAAAATCATCATTTCCGTTCCCTATAAACCGCCAGTCCATTCCGGGAACATGAAATGTTATTGGCGATTAACACCTACCGTTGGACAGGTGGATGTTAATGTAAAGTTTGACTCAAATATCTTCAGTAGTTTTCAAGTTGTAAAAATACGCTTTACACGCACCCGGTCTTGAGTTAAGTCCGTTGGGACTTGTACCGGAAAACGGTCCGTTAATTATATCTCCCTTATTAATCCTCGTATTGAAATGATGCACATGAGGAAAAGGGCTTAGAAATTAATTTCCATTAAGGCAGGTAAATTTACATTAAGTTTGGTTGTGCATATTTTGTGGGAATGCAAAATCACGGTTTCAGTTTCGTATAATCCCCCAGTCAATTCAGGGATTTAGAAACAATATTTGCCCTAAAACCTACCAAAGGACAGGTGGATTCTAAATATCAAGTTTAGTGGAAATATATCCAGTAGTTTCCAAGTTATAGACAAACAGACAAACAAACAAACAAACAAACAGACAGACAGACACCAAAACTGAATATATGCAGATGGTCATTATTACACCTGAAACGGATAACTGTACGGAAATTTCGCCAAAATTGTCAATGTGCAGACACACTCTAGAAGTGCAGACCTTTATTTCGATAGTTACTGCTTTGAAACTGTACGACGTATCTACAAACGGACTTCACCATCAGACGCCCCTTTCAGTGCTCTACATGGTTGGTCCTATGACATCTTCTCGTAACTCTTATATTTATGGGTTAGACTGAGTTAGAGTCATTGAATGGGGTTAAATTTTGTACAGTTTTCACATACTACTTTATACTTTTGATACTCATGTGACAGCTAGATTCATAAAATTTGGCTATAACATGGCCAATGGTCATGTCAATGTGCGTGCCGAATGTCATGATTCTACCTTTCCTATAAGTGTGCCAAATGATAACATACCGTATATGTGTAAAAGTACAAAATCAACTTGAAATCGAGAAATACAGCTGTATTTAACGTATTAGGGATAGAAATACGACGAAAAGTCATAGGACAAAAGTTGTAGATCTCCCCAAAATGAAACGCCATTTGCTTTCTGATTTGTGATACGACTTATTGATTAGCCACCAATTACCCCGAAACGAAGGTCTGCACAGTCTTTAAAATTGCATGCATATTTGGGAATTTTCCTGGGCCAAAAGTTACACATTTGCATAGCTTAGAATATTTCCTCAAAGAAAAGAGTGTCCAGCATTCTGGATTAGCACTCGCATACATACGTGGTAATTAAGGAAGAAAATAATACAGTTTAGTAAGTTGAAATTAATAGAAAATGGATTATAACTGAGGACATCCGGATGACGACAAATATGTAAATACCAAGTGAATGTATTGGAGAATCAAATGCTCCTCAATACATTATGCCGGTGTGAGTTATGTATACAAGAAAGCGGTAATCGGAGAGAAATTTAGGCACAGTGATTCTTAGATAATCAGATAAGAAGATTAATATTTGTGTTATTACTTAAGCTATTCGAGGACGGTTATAACCTCCAATGATATTCCACCAATATCCCGCAGAATGGCCGATTGGCGACTCTCTTGCTTTCTACCCAAGGAACAACCACGAATTTAAAGGGATGATGAGGGAAATGGCAATACGTTACTTCCCTGCTGGCAAGCAGTCAGAGACGTTGCCATGGTAACTCATATATTCGTTGTCGGTCTGTCGGTCACTCAATGCAGAGCATGGTATCGGCAGGAAATAGTAAATTTCTCTGTCATTTGAAGAGTAAGGTAAATTATGAACATAACGAAAGTTGTTTGTAATGAAGAGACCTTTCACATACTGTCCACAGAGTTTACAGAAAATCAATAGTAAAAGAGAAAATGGAGGAAAACCGTTGTGGTTTTCTTTTAAACCCCCGTCTTTTCAAAGATTTTAAAATGATATGCATATCGAAACCTTCCCCGGGATGAGTATACTCTAAATATGAAGTTTGGTTGAGATCTATCCAGCCGTTTCGACGTGATGGTGGAACAGACAAACAGACAAACAGACACGAAAAGTAAAAACCACCGATTCGGTCTTGAGTTGACCTAAAACGGATAAATATCTGAAAATTTGGCAAAACAAAAGGAATTACAGACAGCGGACTCCCTACAACTTTATTTATAAGATGCCGTTGTTATCATTGGCAAATTTTAATACTTCTTTAGTATTAGTCACCTCTTTTATCTGGACATAGTATCCTTGTAATCAAAAATCTTTACATACTGCTGACTGAAAACTTCTGCCTTTTGAAGATACTTGCATACACACTCCCTTTGTTCATTAATGATTCCTGAAATGTCCTTCTTGGTACCTGTTTCTGCCTTAAAGTACCTTCCCTTCCATTTTTCACTAAAATTTGTATGACCACCAATTATGCTTGCCATCACATAATCCTTAACTGACTTCTTTGCTAGATTCAATTTCCTAGTAAGTTCCTTCAATTTCTCCTTACTTCCACAGTCATTTCTCACTCTATTTCTTTCCAACCTGCACCTCCTTATTAGTCTCTTTAATTCTCTGTTATAATATAGTGGATCTTTACCATTCCTTACCATCTTTAAAGTTAAAAACCTATTTTCACATTCTTCAAGAGTTGCTTCTCATGCCAGTTTTATCAGCCATATTGTACTGCTTAATAGTTGTAATTTTAATACCTTCCTTTCTTTCACATTTATTTTTAACTACGACAAAAACAGCTTCGTGGTCACTAATAACATCTAACACTGCGGTTTCTCTATAGAGCTCATCTGGTTTTACCAGCGCCACATCCAGGATACTAACTCTTAACTCTAGTTGGTTCCATCACTTTCTGAATCAGCTGCCCTTCCCATATTAACTTATTTGCCATTTGTTGTTCATGCTTCCTGTCATCCACAATACCATCCCAATTGACATTTGGTAAATTGAGACCATCTGCTACTATCACATTCCTTTCCATATCGTTTTCAACATAGCTGGTTATCTTATCAAATAATTCTGAATCAGCATCACCGCTACCCTCTCCCGGTCTGTACACTCCAAAGACATCAAGTTGCCTATTTTCTTTAGAGATAAGCCTTACACCTAGAATTTCATGTTTGTAATCTTTAACTTTTTCGTAGCTTAAAATTCTTCTTTCACCAGAATGAATACTCCCCCTCCTACCATTCCTATTCTACCTCTACAATACACACTCCCCTTCCGAGAGAATATTTCTGCATCCATTATACCATTTCTCAGCCATGATACAATTCCTATTACAATATCTGGTAAGTAGTCCGGCTGCATGGCTAAATGGTTAGCATGCTGACCTTTGGCCACGGGAGTCCCAGGTTCGATTCCCGGTAGGGTCAGGAATTTTAACCATCATTGCTTAATTTCGCTGGCACGAAGGCTGGGTGTATGCATCGTCTTCATCATGACGCGCAGGTCGCCTACGGAAGTCAGATCAAAAGACCTGCACCTGGCGAGCCGAACATGTCCTCGGACACTCCCGGCACTAAAAGCTATAGCCATTTCATTTCAGCTGGTAAGTATATATCTACTAAATGAATTCAGTTCCTTTCATTACAATACTTCTACAGTTGAGCACTAATATTTTTATGACACCCCTACATGACTTCCCTTTCCCAGTACCCTTTCACTGCTCCCTTGGCCACCCCGTTTCCCTGAATGTACCTATGTATAACCCTTCTAAACAAATTTCCTAACTTATATGTACCACTGCGGTTTAAGTGAAAGCCATCTGAGTGCAGATCCCTATCTCCTACCCTCCCATTAGGATCTAGAAATCTCACTCCGAGTTTCCCACATACCCACTCGAAGTCTCATTTAAATCCCCAATCACCTTCCAGTCAGTATTCCACTGATAACAATCTCTGCTTCCTTAAACATCACCCGTGCTGCATTTATCAGATCCCACACATCCCTAACTATGTTGGTACTTATACCTGCTTGTCTTACGTTGTTGGTACCAACGTGAAACACTACCACCTTCTCATTTCCCTCTTCCATCTCTTCGACTTTCCCCAACATCTGCCTCAACCTCATTCCTGGATAACACTCTACCCTGGTTCCCTTTCCTCCACACACTTTCCCCACATGTCTAACCATGGAATCCCCCATGACCAGAGCCTCAACTCTACCCACCACACTTGATCCCCTCTGCTCCTGGTCAAATCAAATCAAATCAAATCAAAATCTCTTTATTTGCAAATGAGGTGTCTACCTCGGTGGCAAATGGTACACTAAAATACATTATTGTTAAGCATTAAATTTTAAATTAACAAGAGACAAAGAAAATTTTCCTAGAATACAATATTATACAATTTACGCTAATAATTTGTCCTATTAAACACATACATCATCCTTAATAAATTTATATTGTTTACAAAATTCTACTTATAATATCTGACAAACATAGTCAACTCATATACAGTATGTGAAATTACTTCTAATAATAATATACAACTGGTATAAGATTAAAATTAATATTGAATTTATTTACATATTTATATTTTACCCATTTTGGAACCTAAGTAGCATAACGACCTGCTGCGTCTTAACCAGAGCCCCTTTTGTTACCACTTTTCAGAGTTCCTGAAGGGCCTTCACAGCTACCGTAGCGGTCCCAGGGCCCTCGAAGTCCCCACTGTACTTCACCCCTACAGGCAGTCCCCTACTTGGGCTGTCCAAACTCCATAGACCAGGGGATGGAATTAATTTAATCACACACATTTTTTATTTACAATATCCTGCACTGGTCGAATGCCCTCTAACAGTTCATTTATTTTCTCTGTTGTTGTTTATTCTCTTCTTGAATATCTGTACAGATTATGGAAAAGGATCAAACACTACCCCTGGTAAACTGTTCCACTCCTTCACGCCCTTCCCAATGAATGAAAATTTACCCCAATCGCTTCTGCTAAAATTCCTTCTAATTTTGTACTTGTGGTCAGTTCTACCAATATAATTATTTTCCAACTGAAGCCTCTCACGGATATCTCTCCATGCTTCTTCTCCTGTATAGGCTCTATATAATCCTATAAGTCTAGTTTTCTCCCTTCTCTTACTTAAAGGTTCCCAACCAAGTTCCTTTAACATTTCTGATACACTACTCTTTCTCCTGAAATCCCCTGTTACAAACCTTGCTGCTTTCCTCTGCACACCATCTAGTTCTTTTATTAGGTATTCTTGGTGAGGATCCCAAACACTGTTTGCATATTCCAATAATGGACGAACCATACTTAAGTAACTTTTCTCTTTTAATTCTTTGTTGCATCCTTTAAGTAGCCTCATTATGACATGTAACGATCTGTATGCTTTCCCAACAAGGTCATCAATATGACCCTTCCAGTGCAAATTACTTTCAAATCTCACACCTAAGTATTTGCACTTGCCATCTTTAGGGATAACTACCTCATCCAAAGTATATTCAAATTCAGTTTTAAAGCTCCAGTTTGTAAATATTGTAACAGTTGATTTGCCTCCATTAACCTTCATATTATTTTCTTCAACCCATTCTTGGATACTCTCAATGTCCCTTTGTAATTCTGAGCAATCCTCAATGTTATTTATTTCTCTATAAACAATTATGTCACCTGCATACAATCTTATTTTCGATGTTATATTGTTCCCTAAATCATTTGCGTATATTAAGAAAAGTAACGGACCGATTATGCTACCCTGTGCAATTCCCTTCCAAACTTTCTCTTCCTGTGATATATAATTTCCTACTTTGACTTTCTGAACCCTTGAATTTAGAAATGTTCTTATCCAACGTATAACCCTTACGTCCAGTCCTATTCCCTCCAATTTCTTTAATAATATTCCATGTTCCACTCTATCAAAGGCTTTGGAAAGATCTATGGCTATGCAATCTAACTGGCCTCCTGAATCCAATTGATCTGATATGTCCTGCTGAAATCCCATCAGTTGTGCCTGACAAGAAAATTTCTTTCTAAATCCATACTGGCTCCTCATGAACCAATTTTTATCATCACATATCCCTCTGATGTACTTTGCTATTAAACTCTCCAGTATTTTACAAACTATACTGGTCAGGCTGATTGGTCTGTAGTTCTCTGGTTTCCTTTTATCACCCTTTCCTTTATAAATTGGTATTATTATAGATTCCTTCCATTCCTTTGGTATTACACTATTATTTATGACATAGTCAAAGAGAAATTTTAAATAAGGCACTATATACCACCCCATCGTCTTTAATACCTCCCCAGTAATTTGATCACTTCCTGCTGCTTTTCCATGCTGAAGCAGTTGGATTTCTCTGAAAATATCTTCATTTGTGAATGAGAAGCTTCTTGTTTCCCTATGTGTCTCTCCCTCTCTATCTTCTGTTATGGTTTCCAAGTCCTGACAATCTTCTACTGAATCTCTGAATTCCCTACTGAAGAGGTTTGCTTTCTCAGTATCTGTTAAATAGTGTTCACCCCCTTCTCCCACCATTGTAGGAATTTGGATTCCTTTTACTTTTTGATTCCTAATATATGAATACAGCTTTTTCCATTTCCCTTTGTGGTCATTACCCTCTTGAAGAATGCCATTCATATAATTCTCTTTTGTTTCCTTTTTCACTCTATTCAGTTCCCTCATTAGCTGTTTTCTAGTTTCTCTATTCTCCCTACCCTCTTTGATTTTCCTGTTTACTATTCTACATTTTCTTTTTAATTTTCGTATTTCCCTTGTATAATAAACAGGGTCTGATGTCATTTTACCCTTCTTAACAGGTACAAATCTCTTCTCTCCTTCCCAAATGATTCCTTTAAATTTAGCCCAAAGTGTATCCACATTACTCCCTTCACTTATCCAACAACTGAATTGTGATTTAAGGTAAGTCCCAAATTCATCAACTTAAGTTTTTCTGTATAATTTCTTGTCTTGTGTGACCCTCTTATTAAGCCTTTTTGGTACCAGTCCTACATCCATTATTACAGCCTTATGGTCACCTATTCCTTCAATTACCTCAGTTTTATCAACAATTTCCCATGGTTTAACCAAGAATACATCTAGTAAGTTATTGAGACAAGTTGGTTCTTGTACTACTTGTGTAAATCCTCCCTCCCAAATTAACTTATTTGCCAGTTTCTGTTCATGGGCTTCACTTGCAGCTCCATTCCATTCAACTTCAGGCAAGTTTAGATCTCCCCCAATTATTACCATATCATTATTATTGTTTTTATGAGTATAATCTATTATTTTCTCAAATATTTCCATGTCTCTTTCCTCTCTTCCAGGCCTGTATGTTCCTATAATTCCCACCTCCTTCATATTATCACAAACTAATTTTATCCCTAATATTTCATCCCTTTCATCGGTAAACCATTCATGTGAACAATTAGTTTCCTTCACCAGAATAAACACCCCCCTCCCTTTTTATCTCCTCGGTCTCTACGATAGACTGTGTACCCTTCTGGAAATACTTCTCTATTACCCACCCCTTCTCTCAACCATGATTCTACTCCTATCACCACATCAGTCTCATAAGATTCCATCAATGTACCGAATTTTAATTGTTTATTTACTACACTCTGACAGTTTACCAAGAGCAATCTCAGACCTCCTTCCCTAAAACTTGACTGTTGCAATTGGGTAACGTTTAACTCATGAGTTGAGAACGTCCCTGGAACCCAGATCCTTGTACATAGATCTTGATTTAAGGGTCTGGGTTTTCTGGCAAGTTTCCCTGTATGTGCCAGTTTAGTGGTATGGGTTTTCTTAAGTACAGATTTGTTTGCAAATCTCTGTTGATAATTGTAGCAATTTGTCTACAGAGATTTGCTTTTCCATTACCATTCAGATGTAACCCATGCCTAGTAAACATTTACCTGCCAAGACCTAAAGTATCTACTACATAGAAATTTCTAAAACTCTTACATAATCTCTTGATTTTTATATTTACATCATGTACAGCTTTGTTCACACATGAGTCCTCTAAAAGGTCATACCTAGGTGGCACATTAACTACAATTACTTTTGAGTCAGGTAGTTTGGAAATCTTACCTCTGAGAGTCATAATTAGTACCTCACCTTCATTTGCAGCAATGTCATTTGTACCACTCACAATTACACATAATTGTCCTTCTCTAACACAGGATCACAACTTGAAAGGACGTCTTCAGTTTTGGCACCTGGTTTTATTAGTCCTAAAACCTCAGTTTCTGGATTCTGCAGCTCATCCTTGATGCCTTCTGCCATACCCCGCCCTTGACTGTCTGCGTAGAGATGAATCTTTGGCGATCTTGACTTTCGGTTGGTTTTCTTCTTCTGTAGGTTACCTCCACTGGATTTAAAATTATTTGGAAAACTTGGTATGTCTTCTTCTGGAACTTGCTGAAGTAACTGAAATCCATTTTGGCACTGCAAAGAGTTTTTTCCCGGTTTTAAGTTGTACGTAGTTTCTCCCATATGTTTAACATTAGGCCTAAAATGGCTACGCGTCACTTCCGTCCACGGCGATCTTTCTTCTCCAATGTCTTCTTTATCTTCCAGTTTCTTTATTCTGTCCTTTAAGCTTTCATTTTCATGTTTCAGAGCGCATAAATCTTCTTGTAGCACTCCTAAAATCTTAATTATAGTTTCATATGTCTCTCTTTCTTGTTGTTCTGCCTCACTATCGGTTTGTTTACACTCGGGACACAGCCACCGCCACTCACTTTCTTCAATATCAGTCCTATTTACAATATTTGCACAACGAAAATGGTACCATTCATCACACTTACGACATAGAATCCCATTTTTAACTACTCTTCTGCATTTGCCACATTTTTCACTGCATCTTACACCATTATCTACTACGGATATCACAGACTCACACACAGTAGTCGCCATCTTACTAGTAGTACTACTACTAGCCCTATCTTCTCTTCACTGCTGCAGAAGCTACTTCCTCCTCCCTTGTCTCCCTCGCATGACACTGTTCGACTTGTCTTTTCCTATCCACTACTCCACATTTCCCTTTCCTACCTTCTCCCTTCCTCCTACTTCCACACTTCTCAGCAACAGTTCCCTGTTCCTCATCTTTCGTCAGTTGTTCTACTTGCAGTGACTCATACCGATTTGAATGTACCGATTTCTCACAGACATCTGTCCTGAATTCCGATCCTGAATAGAGCCTTTAGCCTGCAATCTCCTTCCCCTTAAAACATTAGGCCACCTGTCTTCTACAATTCCCCCTTTCCTTCCCATTCGTCTTTTACACCTACTGTATCCTGTACATTTTTGAGGGAGGCCAACTTTCCTTCCTGTCGTCTGAGAGAATCCTAATTATCTCCCTCAAACTCTCCAACACCTCCCTCATACTCCTTAATGCCTGGCACACCCACAGTTCCTACACTTGCACTCCTTAGTCACTCTTCATGGAATACTGAGTAGAAAAGGAAAAATAATATAACTTATTCTGTGCAAAATAAAAATGAAAGGAAATAAATATTGTCTATAAAAAAGGAAGGGAAAGAAATGTTGTCTAGGGTAGTTCAGAAAGATCACACAACAACAAGGTAATTCGTATAAGCTACTAGTACACTACAATATTACTTAGTTGTACGATTTTTTTTCTACAACATCCTAACAGAATGAAAATTGCTGTTAATTAAAGAAAACTGAAAGTAATACACAAGCGTTAGGCCTACACAATTCTAAACTGCAATTAAATATACCCTAATTACTACAACAGAATTCTAGTAAGAGAGTTAATACAGGTATCACTGATATTACAGATACTATACTACACTAATATTTCACACTGATAGAAAAAACACACTTATTTCTTATAAGATACTATAGTATATTACAATAATTTTAAACTATGTTCAGAAACTACAATATACTACAATAATTTTAAACTACATTCAGATGTATTCTAATTACAAAAGGTTATTTTTTAGCACAAACAGAAACGGAAATTACAATGAAAGTTTGAAATTTGCAAGACTACTCAAAATAATGGAATAAGCACTCTAAATTCTAGTAAGTTACTACAATACCTTACAACAATTTTTAAATTACATTCAGACATATCCTAATTACAATACTATAGGTTGAACTTACAACTAGCTTAACACTACAAGTGATAATAAAGTGAAGTTAAAACATAACTACCCAGCAACTACAACAACTCGAGCACAAAAGGCAATTCCATGGGAAAAAATTATTACAAGAAATACTACTAGTTTAACATTCTAAATCCAGCATCATGTACAATTTCATACACAACTTAATTACTTCAAATATTTAACACTATGGCTTACAAAACTATAGGTTAAGCTTACTACTGGCTTAACGTTACAAGTTATAATAAAGTAAGGTTAAAACATAATTACCCAACAACAACTACTTCAACAACAAGAGTACAACAAGCAATTCCATGGCAAGCATTTGTTACAAGAAATACTACTATTTTAATTTTCTAAATCCAGCATCATCATATATAAATTCACACACAACTTAAGCATTTCCAGTACTTAACACTACGGCTAACAATACTATAGGTTGAGCTTACTACTAGCTTAACACTATAAGTGATAATAAAGTAAACATCAAAAATAACTACCCAACAACAACTGGAGTACAAGCGATTCCATGGAAAAAAAATATCACTTGAAATACTACTAGTTTAACTTTCTAAATCCAGCATTATCGTATAAAATTTCATACACAACTTACATATTTCCAGTGCTTAACACTACGGCTTACAGTATTATAGAATAAGAGCTTACTACTAGCTTTTTTTCTTTAAAAAAATAAAAATGCTATTTGTTTGGGGCGTCGACCTAGGAAGATCTTTTGCACCTACTTGTGAGGATTCCGTGTATTTTGTAAATGGCAGAAGTGTAAAGTGTTGAATATGAGGAAAGGAACGTTAAGGATGACACAAACAACATTAAAATGTTAATAAATTAATGTTAAGAACATAATTACCCTACAAGAACAACAACAGTACAACAAACTAATCCCTGGAAAAAGAAAACATTACAAGAAATACTACCCCTGGAGGCCCAGAATCGATTTCCGGCTCAGCCACGAAATTTGAAAAGTCGTATGGGTCTGGAAATGGTCCACTCAGCCTCAGGAGGTCAACTGAGTAGAGGTGGGTTCGATTCCCTCCTCAGCCATCCTCCAAGTGGTTTTCCGTGGTTTCCCGCTTCTCCTCCAGGCACATGCCAGGATGGTGCCTAACTTAAGACCACGGCCGCTTCCTTCTCATCCCCCCCACAAGGCCTCTGTTCAACATAGCAGATGAGACCACCTGGGCAAGGTAGTGGTCCTCCTCCCCAGTTATATCCTCGACCAAAATTTGGACGCTCCAGGACACTGCCTTTGAGATGGTAGAGATGGGATCCTTCACTGAGCCCAAAGGAAAAACAAACCCTGGAGGTTGGAAAGATTAAGAAAGAAAGAAAGAAAGAAAGAAAGAAAGAAAGAAAGAAAGAATTCATAAAATAAAATTAAATCCTCCACTTCCCTTACTAAGGAACCAAACACAAAAAGAAATACTCTTTCACTTATACCGTAAACTAATTTTTCATATCACCACACTATTTAAAAAGCAAAATTTTACCATAACTTTCAAAACTCAGAATACTAACTCCAACATCTTTTATAACACACGTACAGTCAACAAGAATAGCATATATTCCAACTGAGATCAATTCATATGTTTATAAACTCAAGTGTCAACACTGCACTTCAAGCTACATTGACAAACTGGTAGAAATTTCAATATCCGTTATCAGGAACATGTTAATGCTAAAAAGTGCAATCGATTTTCAGCTTCGAATGAACATGTCAGATTTCCATCATGAATTCGCATCCATTGACAATGATCAATTAATTCTCCATAGAGAAATTAAGGACAAATTTCTGAGCATCTATGAAAATATTTTCATCTATTTAGATCAAAGGATTAATCCTATTTTCAATGTAAGTGAAATTGCTCAGCACACTAACATTTTTTCGAGACATTAATAATCCTTCATGATAAAACATTAAGTCACCACTCTTCCCGTCATTTCATAAAATTTCTTCCTCTCGCGATTTCCTCTTCCTCCACCTTGCTGCGATCAACAGTTGACCTGCTTGGCAGTCTATCATTTTCATGTTTTTGCTATGTTTCTTTTGTTTTGTGTGTTGACAATGACAACATAGTTTTTAATTTCATTTCTTTCTAATTGTCGAATTCCTTACTTTTCTAGTGCGTGATATTTCTGATGCTGTTGATACTTTTCAACAAGACCTCAAGAATAAGTGTTTTCTTTATAGGCCCTACATCCTTATTTATGATTTTTGGTATTGTGTTTTTATATTATGACAAGTTGAAACATTCTTTTTATAACTGTTAGGCTGAAACTAACTTTGTTTATATAAATTTATAAACCCTGAGTACCTGAAAGACAAAATATACAGTAACAGTATCACACCTGAAAAAGAAACAACATAATTAAAATAGAAGACATGTTTTGTTATTGAAGGAATATCATCAGATTCTATCAAACCACATTGAAATATTTTGAAATAAATAGTTAGGTTTATTCCTGTTTAAATACTCGAACTTCAAATCTGGAACTTTTCTTAATGATGCTCTCTTTTGTCTCTACTCCAGCTTTTACTGCATTAACTGAGTTGAAACTGAAAAGAGATGGCTTAAGATTATTACAAAAAGTTGAAACCTTTCAATATCCTTTCTTATGGACTTTTAGTGTGATGTTTTCTTGAGCATTTCTATAAACTTTATATTATTATTATTCAAGGCTGAAGTAGGCCCAATAGGTCTGAAACACACATCTCTAACGTGGTTTTAATCAACATTCTAATCAAGGCAATTATGGTTCAACATTTAATGTACTGACCAAGGTAGACAACTGAAATTACATATTTCCTTGCTCTATGGACAGCAAAATGGGAAGTGTATGATGAAGTGCATTGTATCGCGGAAGATGGTTCAAATAAGCGTGAGGATATTATTGCTATCAGCCTCAAGGAAAAGAACTGTCTTCTATTAGATCCCACAGTATGCTTTGAAATGAGCACACAGCAGGAATCACTGGTGGACGAGGAGAAGAAAGTTGCTTGTTGCCCATGTATTCCTCGCTTAAGTGAGAGCTATAATACTATTGGATATACACGGGAAGTGAAGTGTCTTCTCTTTGAGGCCAGAGGAAACTGCTTTAAGGGTACAAGCTCCTTCCGCAAGAAGCTCGGATTAACAGTGAATGATCTACATTTTATCTATACATTTGTATTTTTGTTAGCTGTCATTCAGTTTTTAGTTTTCTTTTTAATCATCATCATCATCATCATCATCATCATCATCATCGTCATCATCATCATTTCCCTTTATCCAGCTATAGCCGGGTAGGGGCAAATATGGTTCCTCTCCACTTTCTTCGATCTTTCCACCACTCCTCCTCCAACACTGTGTCCCAGTCCAGGTTCCTTTCTATAATGCTGCGTTGGATGGTATCCTTCCATCTCAATCGTGGTCGTCCACGGCCTCTCCTTCCTTGGATTTGCATTTCCATCACCTTTTTTGGCATTCTTTCGTCGCTCATTCGCTTTATGTGCCCAAACCATCTCAGTCGGCTCTTCTCTATTCTATCATTCATTTTTCTTTTTAATATTTCGATATTTCAGGATCGATACCTTATCATTGTTTACAAAGTTCATTTTTTCCAATGAAAATATGATTCAGTTTTGTCTTCCAGATCCATGCAATCATCTGCAAGTGTGGCTAGATGCTTCTATTTTGGACTTGGAAATCAACCGCCATATATGCTGCAAGTTATCAGCCTCATAGTAGAGTAATTGCTACGATAGATGGCAGAAAATAAGTGTAGAAAAGAGTAAAACTCTTGTTATGACTAGAGGGGAGAAAGAAGGGAAAGATCAGATTAGACTTGCAGACAAGCCCCTGGAACTAGTGGAAACCTTTAAATACCTGGGGAGTGAATTAATGGAGAATGCTCCACTGGATGCTGAGATTAGTAAAAGGATTCAAACTGGAAGTTGTTTCTATCATAGTGTAAGAAACATGTTATGGGACAAAGATATGCCAACAGAAGCAAAGGATAATATGTACAAGATGTATTACGTACCCATAACAACTTACGGAGCAGAAACTTGGACAATGACAAGAGGATAAAAGTCGAATACAGGCAGCCGAAATGAAGTTCTTGAGGAGTATGATACAGAAGAGTAGAAGAGACAAAATAAGGAATAAGAAAATCCGGGAAGAAATTGGAGTGGAAAAAATGAATGATAGAATAGAGAAGAGCCGACTAAGATGGTTTGGGCACATAAAGCAAATGAGCGACAAAAGAATACCAAAAAAGGTGATGGAAATGCAAATCCAAGGAAGAAGAGGCCGTGGACGACAACGATTGAGATGGAAGGATACCATCCAACGCAGTTAACACTTACCCCATTTCACCTTGTTGGTTTTATCAATAAGCAGACCTGGACAAGTTTCACTTGACTGCTCCTTAAAAGTTTATGTTACTCTTTGAAAAGATTCCAGTATTCCCTTTCTTAAGTACACAACAGAGAACTTAAGAACTTAAGTTAACTTTTATGTGTTATAGGACCAACAACGAGACATTTGATATGATGATATATGAACCTCATACGTACCAGTGCTACTATGGTCTTTATCACAAAGTGGGGTCCCCTCCTCTTGTCGGTGTCTTCTCCCAGGGATCTCCCAGCCCTACCCTGTGGACGATTGGAAATCCTGATCATCCAGCATTCAGTCCTGACTGGGCTAACCCATTCTCGGACCACATGACTTTCTGGGAGAGAATGTACAGCACTTTGTCTAAATTGTGGATGAACTATTACTGGAACTACGAAGTGATACCAGCACAAGAAAAGGTCATGAGGAAGTACTTCGGCTCAGCACCTCCTCCAGTAGCTGAGACCGATAGGAATAAGAGTCTCCTCCTCGTTTACAACCATTGGTCCTTGGATTATCCTCGGCCACTTCTGCCTAATGTGGTGCCGATCACAGGATTACATTTACAACAATCAACTAGCCCACTACCTCAGGTAAGAAAGTAAGGACAATTGGTTTGATATTCTATATTCTGGGACATGGTATCTGAGTTATAACATCAGTGGCTTCTAAGGCAGTCTTGGTTTGAATCCTGGCCTCTGATTATGTATTTTAATTAAAAAGCCTTTCCTATTTTATAGTTCAGGTTCCATGTAATGCAGCATTCCTATGATCAAGTTATTCTGTATGTTATGTAAAAGTTTCCTTACAGGGCTGATAGGAAACTTACATGATTGACTTGCAGAAACTTTCATTGTTATGTATTTTAGCACTGTCCAAGCTGTCTAGGGGTACCATGCCTGCCTCTCACCCAGAGGCCCCAGTTTTGATTCCCAAGCAGATCAGGGATTTTTACCTGGACCTGAGGGTTAATTCGAGGTCTGCTTAACTTTCATGATTACAATTGAGGAGCTACTGTATCTGACAGTGAGATGGCGAACTGGTTAAGAAAATAAAAAATAACCGTCGAGAGGATTCGTCGCAGTAACCATGTGTCACGTCGTAATCTGCAGGTCTTCGGGCTGTGCGGTGGTCGCTTGCTAGGCCAAGGTCCTTCAGGGCTGTAGTGCCATGGGGTTTGTTTGTTGTATATACTGTATTTTAGCTTTGGTAGTGCTGAATAAACAGATGTGTTTACTTCTTTCCACTGTCCATTGTAGTTCAAGTTACTGAGTTGGAAGCAAGCCTATTTAGAGTCCACATGTCTTACAGTGATATGTAGGCTATAATCTTAATATGCTGTGTTGAAACTTGTTTATTTATACAAATTATTTTAGTGAATGGATACTTTGTAAAATTATCAAATAAATGTAATGTTTCAACATTGTTCATATTGTGTAATTAAAACCAGTTAGAATTTGTACATTTCTATTTGGCAACAATGTGCAATGGTAAGAAGGTGTTATGTCAGTTGTTTCGTTACCTTTCCAGGCTCAGTTTGCATGAAGTAGCAGAGATTTTGGTAGAGGATGGTAGTATTTTAGAAGGTACAATAAATCATTCACCAACTGATTTCTTAATGCAAATGAGAACAGTGGTGATGAGGATGATAATGATTTTGACTGCTCTTCTAGTAAGGTTGGAAAGAAACAGGGTTAAAAATGGCTGTGGAAATAAGGAGAAATTGAAGGAACTTCCTAGGAAATTGAATCTAGTAAAGAGGTCAGCTAAGGATAATTATGATGGCAATCATAAATGCCAGTCATGCCAATTTTAGTGAAAAATAGAAGGGTATGTACAGGTACTTTAAGGCAGAAAAAGGTTGCAAGAAGGACATTCTAGGAATCATTAATGAAAAAGGGGAGTGTGTATGTGAGGATTTTCAAAAGACAGAAGTATTCTGTCAGCAGTATGTAAAGATTGTTGATTACAAGATTAATGTCCAGATAGAAGGGTGACTAATACCAAGCACAGTAGAGACAATACATGACTATTCCGGATTTAGCCTTGTTAAAACATGAGACAAGTCGCAATTGGCGCTCCTAGTGGCTTGACCTGAAAATTTGCGCTAAATTCAAATATCAATGGAAATGTATATATGGAAATGGATAAATAAATTACGTCTAGAAAGAAAGTGTTACTAAGATATTAAC
Source organism: Anabrus simplex (assembly GCF_040414725.1). Lineage (NCBI taxonomy): Eukaryota > Metazoa > Arthropoda > Insecta > Orthoptera > Tettigoniidae > Anabrus > Anabrus simplex. The sequence continues at coordinate 199,418,983 of NC_090267.1, forward strand.
TTCAAAGTTGCTAATGCAATTCTGGATAAATGAATGAAGAATTATTTAACAGGTTATCATTTAAAGACTGAAATTAGACATATAATCAAGATGTGAAATGTACTGCTGTGAAAGGGCTTGATCTTTCATTTATGCATTACTTTTTTAGTTTTAGAATTCCTGCCTGAACGTTCACGGCTAGATTTTACTTTTTTCTCGTTTAAAAATATTGTATCATCATATTAAAACACTTGTCAACAAATATCGGCACATTCCTTACACACATGATTCAATGAATTTACATTTAAGAGGTGGACAATTTTGCTTTTACTGTATCTTGAAGCCTACTAACAGAAAGAAAATCTATAAATTTAGCCTCAAAAACATTCAAACTTTTCCTATAAGCAATACTTGTCATAATGCTATTACATTAGTGTAAAGCAAATTTGCATCATCATATTGTTTCAACGAAATTTCTTAAATCACCTATATTTTTTCAGTGCTTGACAACGCATTATGCCATTCCAAATGGGGTAACTTGGAACACAACCTGCCACACTCATATGCATATGTATTTTCCTGAATTAAATCAAACCCACAGATTACACCTACAACAACACATAGTTGTTGGAGGTTAACTGCTGCACTATACAATAATATAAGGTTATTATATTTTAAGCCTGTTAAAATATGGGTCAAGCAGGTCAGAAGATTATGAAGTACTATAAAAATCTCTGTCACTGGAAGAATATATATGCAAACACAATATTACTTTCATTTTCTTGTCACGAGGGGAATGGAAGAAAGACTGCGCATTCTTCTCTACTTCATAGTTACCGCAGCCAAACACAGCATATGTCTTTCCCCTCATGTTGAGAGGAGATATCAAGGAATGATACACACTACTATTTAATTATCCCAACTCACTGAAAATGCATAAATAACACCAGAAACTTCACACCTAATTACACGTGCTCTTATGACAGAATCAGTAGTTCTCAGGTCCATCCGCTAGAGAGGGCTCTAATAGCTGTCCCTCGATATCTTGCTGAGTGTTGTGTATTGCCTCTACTGTATTTGCTAATAATAAAGAAGTATCAAAATTTATGTATGATAACTACAGCATTTAAAATAAGATACAAAAGTGGAAAACTAGAAGAGCAGCTGGAAATGATAAGATTTCTGGGGATATACTAAAGGCAATGGGTTGCGATATACGAGTAGTACCTTATCTGAAGTAGGAAGTATTTGATTATTGATTGCATGAAGGAGCTATACCAAATGAATGGAGAGGTGCTGTAGTAGCCTCTGTGTATAAAAGAAAGGGTGATAGACATAGAGCTGAAAATTACAGTCCAGTCAGTTTTACATGCATTGCATGTAAGCTTTGGGAAAGCATTCTTTCAGATTATATTAGACATGTTTGCAAAATTAACAACTGGTTTTATACAAGGCAGTTCGGGTTTAGAAAGGTTATTCTACTGACGCTCAACTTGTAGGATACCATCAAGATATAGCAGATATCTTGCATTCAGGAGATCAAATGGACTGTATCATGATTGACCTCTCTAAGGCATTTGATATGGTGGATCATGGGAGACTACTGGCAAAAATGATTGCAATTGGGCTAGACAAAAGGGTGACTGAATGCGTGGCTACATTTCTAGAAAATATATCGCAGACAATTAGAGTAGGCGAGACTTTATCTGACCCTATAATAATAAAGAGAGGAATTCCATAAGGCAGTATTTTTGGACCTTGATATTTTCTTATGTATATAAATGATATGAGTAAAGAAGTGGAATCAGAGATAAGGCTTTTTGCAGATCTTGTTATTCTGAATAGAGTAATAAATAAGTTACAAGATTGTGAGCAACTGCCAAATGACCTCAATAATGTTAATGAGATGGACGGTAGGTGATAGTATGGTGATAAACGGAGTTAATAGTCAGGTTGTGAATTTCAAGCAAGTCCTCTCATTTTTAATCACTGCATTGATGGGGTGAAAATTCCTTATGGGAATCGTTGTAAGTACCTAGGTGTTAATATAAGGAAATATCTTGATTTGTGTAATCACATAAATGAGATTATAAATAAAGGGTAGAGATCTCTGCACATGGTTATGAGGGTATTTAGGGTTATCGCGTACTTTCAAGGAGGTATAGCACGATAGTATTTGCACGACCCAGGGCAGTAAGAACAGGGAAATTCCCAATAGAAGGTCGTAGCAACACGTGGAAGATTACTAGAGCCCACCGAGGACAGGTGGAAAAAGAAAAAATAAATTACCAGAAAATAAAATGAATTATTACTGACTAAAATAAAAACAACGATTTGAAAGAAATTAGGAATTTAATTGGAAAAGAAACGTTTAAAAGTCTTTCATTAAGATAATTCTTTTAAAAAAATTAAAGATAAAATGTGGCGAGATCGCCCTTTTAAAAAGGTAAAAAGTAAGAAAACCCTTAAACAGACCTTGGGATCCCATAACTACAGCTAGTAAATTACAGTAAATTAATGCAGCAAAAGGTAAAACTTGACTGCAGCACGAGAGGAGAAAACGGTTCCTTATGAGACAATCACTGGTTATAGAAGAGTAAACTCCAAGCAATATCTCCTCAGAATAAGTTCCATCAAGGGCAAACAGAGAAATAGAATTAATTCACAAATTAAGAATTAGCAAGAACGAAACGTGAAAGGAAATAAACATTAAACTCTTAACACGGATCCCGCGGTTGACTCAGCAGTCTTCACGATCATCCAAATCAATCAACATCATATCCTTGTCAACCCCAAATAATACTCACGACAGACAACGAGAGTCAGCTGTTAGCTCGTAACAGAGAGCTCCCATCACAGTTATGTTTACAAGTGCAGTCATAGTAACCGGGTCACATGACCCAAGGCAAATGGCTGCCCATCAACAACCAAGGAAGTCAAATGAACCATTTTCTTCTCACTAACTAACCTTTTTCCAGAATGAACTGCTAACATACACAAAAATCGAAAACAATAAGAATAAACCCACCCATAATATAAGGCTTGAAAAATACTATTTAGATGCCACAGTCAATAACATCAGATTTTAGCAGTTACATTTCATTTGAATTTTAAGATGAAAAGTACAACATAACTCGTTTTGAAATAATTAATAGGCGTAAACATAGCCAACATTTTACATTAAAGAAAACCCCAATAACTTAAATTATATCGTTATTACGAAGTGTAACATCATGTCGAAACATATTCAAATGTAAATCCTTGGTTATAGAAAGATCATGCACGATATAATTTAGAATTTTCCCGCTTCGAAGGACCAAAACAATTCGACTTTCAGTTAGCATGCATTTCTTGAGATGAATCCAGACCCCAGATCAAGACTTTAGGGTTATCAATACTCGCAGTCTCGCCGAACATATAATAAAGAAAACAAAAGGAAATGCAGACATTTTGGTTCTCGCCGGATGGCGAGTAATTCACCCAGTGTCGAACACCATGACTCCTGCTTCTTCTTCACTTAATTTTCAATATCCTTTTTCACCAGCAGCGATGAGATCCAGTCTTTTAGTCTTGTCTTGTCTTGTCTTGCGGATATTTATTTGGTATTCAATAAATTCTTTCCCAGTCACGAGACCATTAATATATTACACTTATATCACAAAAGCACACGATTACATCACTAATGCCCGATTTTAGCATGATCACACGTAGATAGATGCACTTAAAGAAGCAATATTATATCGGGTATAAGTAGGTTCATGGAAGTATTACATTCGGTACTGAGCAGAGACACAAATAACTTAGTAAGCTGGAATAGGAGTAACGTGTTACACTGTACAAGATCGGAAAGTAATAAAAACCTTGATACAGTATCCACTCACCAGGAACATATAGAAGTGCCACCTCACAAACGCGTCGGAACAAAACAACTGAAAAACTAGATCATAATTCCAATTTGATGTGAGTGTTATCAAGGTATTCGTTTAAAATAGTAATGATCGTAGGCGAAGGTTGATGCAACAAAACTGAAAGTCGTGTAGGGAAAGGTACGTGAACTTTAAGTAATTTCTGCATTAAAATGGCCTGGTGATGTGCATATTGGGGGCAATGAAAAAACAAGTGATCACTATCGCCCTGAGATTCTCCGCAGGAACAAGTTGGGTCGTTCGTAATGTGAAATTGAGTTAAATATACTGGGGTTAAGGCATGATTAAAACGTAGTCGGATGATATTGGTAATGTGACGTCGTGTATACGTACCATTTGCAAACCACGGCAGTTTGGGAATACTCGGTTGAATTTGATAGTAATGTTGGCCTTTCGTACGAGCAGATAATCGCCATTGTGTGCACCATGTGTGTTGAGCTGCAGTTTTGATATGTGGAAAGAAGTCGGGAATCGGAATTTTGATTTGTAATATATTCGCGGTATCTGCACTGGCGTCTTTCGCTGCTATATCCGCCATATCGTTGCCTACGTGCCGATTTTGCCCTTTAATCCATATTAGCGTTATAACAAAACCGGATGTTTCAAGTCGAAATAGAAGAGACTTAACTTCGTAGACATATGTATTTGTATGAGGGGCGAGTGATTGCAGAGCTTGTAAAACACTTTGAGAATCGCTGAATATATTTATTTTTTTGGATTGCAACTGTTGAACATATACGAGGGCTTGGTATATGGCATATAATTCTGCTGTAAAGATAGTTAAATTATTAGATAACGGATATTTAAAGCTAGTGTGTAGTTGTGGAACGTAAAATGCTGCTCCGACTCCAGTATTTGATTTTGACCCATCGGTAAATAGGTGGTAATCTGATGAGGTTATGGGACTTTTAAATTTCTTATGAGCGTATAATGTGGGATAAGGTGCAGACATTGATTGGTTTGATGCATCAGAAGGGGCAATGATAATAGAAGGACGGAATGTTTGAATATCATAGTGGTATGAAAACGTATTAACGCGTGGTGTACGAAGTATAGTCTCAGTAAGATGGTGGATTTCAGCATAAGCTATATATATGGCGGGATACCGATGATTGGGAGGAGGACGCTGTTGATAATATTCATATAATAATTGTAATTTAGGGACAATAAGGGAGTTCGTTCTACTAATATGTTTAAGTAGGAATTTTTTGGAAAGTTTTATCCTGCGAATATACAGTGGTTCTTCCGTAGTTTCTACTAATAAAGCGTTAGTTGGTGTTGTGCGGAGGGCACCCACACTGATACGTAGTGCTGAAAATTGGAGACGATCCAAAGCTAATAAACTATGTTTAGAGGTTAAACCAATAATGTGGGCGCTATAATCAAGTATGGACCAAATGGTTGCATGATACAGCTGTAGTGCTGACAAGGGGTCAGCACCCCATGCACGTTTCGTTACCGTTCGTAAGATGGTGATATAACGATCAGATTTCCTAATAAGATGCCGTATATGAGTTTGCCATGTGAGTTTTTGATCGATATATATTCCTAAATATAAGTATTGTGAAACCAAGGGAATGCTATAAGTATCAAAGTAAATAGGGCTTTTATCAAAGGTTCGTTTATGTGTAAAGATCATCGCTGCACATTTATGTATAGAAAGTGAAAGTCCATGGGCCGTTAGCCACTGAAAAACTAAACTTAAAACCCGAGATATTGTGGCTCGACAACGGTCAATATGGGAGTCAGAACAATAAATAACATAATCATCCGCGTAAGCTAGAATTCGAGCATGTGGAATCACAAGAGATTCGAGCTCTTTCATGTAAAGGGCAAACAAAATTCCACTGAGTATCGAACCCTGTGGTAAACCTTGTGATGTGTAACGGCTATCAATTGTGTCTTGGGGAGATTTAATAGTTAACCGGCGGTTAGTAAATAGTTGATTTAAAATAGAAAGGAATTGGATGGGGAATCCAGCACTAAATAATTTCTCCCAGAGGATATGCAATAACACAGCATCGTAGGCACCTTTAATATCCAAAAAAACTGCCACGATAGATTGTTTTCGCCATATTGCTAATAAGATGTCGAGTAAGAAAATAATGATAGGGTCATGTGTACTATTACCACGTCGAAAGGCGAACTGATACTTGGGTAATGGCGAGTGATATTCCAATACCCACGCCATTCGTTTCATAAGGATTTTACAAAAAGACTGCGTATACACGATCCCAGAACTATGCCTCGGAAATTTTCAGGTTCGGAAGGTCGTTTTGTTGGTTTCAAAATGGGTGTGATGAAAAACTCGTTCCATGATGCTGGTACATGTAATGTCTCTAAAATACTATTATAATATTTGAGTAAATAAATTTGGACATGGGAGGGTAAGGCCTTGAGCATTTGATAAGTAATTGCATCAGGTCCTGGTGATGAGCTAATAACGGAACATAATACAGAGTGTAATTCATTATATGTAATTAGATTCAAAAGGGAAAAAAAAGAGTAAGAATTATTCTGTGAGGTGGGTAGAAAGAATGGATTTACTGTAACAGGGGCAAGGGTGCATAAAAAATGTTCTAGAACTTGTCGTGGATAAGCAGAAGAAGTTTGGTATTGGAAAGTTCTCGTGATCATGTGGATCACGTTCCAAAACTTCGTTGCAGGAAGTTGTGGAGTTAATTGAGAAATAAAAGATTGCCAAGCTTTTCGTTTTTTTGCATTAAAGACGAGCTTTGTTTTCGCAATATGATTTCGCAATTGAAAATAATGCTGCTGCGTCATTGATTGGCGATATTGTTTGAATAATTGTTTGCGCTTATGAATAAGATCGTGACATTCTTTATCCCACCATTTTAGTTCATATTCCTGTGGATGGGTCGTCACGTTTAATGGTCGACACGGATGAAATACACTGACTGACAGAGCAAATGCAACACCAAGAAGGAGTGGTCAGAACTTTATGCCAATTGCAGGGTAGACTGATGTCCCTGAGGTATGCTCATGATGTGAAATGCGCCGCTGTGCTGCGCACGTAGCGAACGATAAATGGGACACGGCGTTGGCGAATGGCCCACTTCGTACCGTGATTTCTCAGCCGACAGTCATTGTAGAACGTGTTGTCGTGTGCCACAGGACACGTGTATAGCTAAGAATGCCAGGCCGCCGTCAACGGAGGCATTTCCAGCAGACAGACGACTTTACGAGGGGTATGGTGATCGGGCTGAGAAGGGCAGGTTGGTCGCTTCGTCAAATCGCAGCCGATACCCATAGGGATGTGTCCACGGTGCAGCGCCTGTGGCGAAGATGGTTGGCGCAGGGACATGTGGCACGTGCGAGGGGTCCAGGCGCAGCCCGAGTGACGTCAGCACGCGAGGATCGGCGCATCCGCCGCCAAGCGGTGGCAGCCCCGCACGCCACGTCAACCGCCATTCTTCAGCATGTGCAAGACACCCTGGCTGTTCCAATATCGACCAGAACAATTTCCCGTCGATTGGTTGAAGGAGGCCTGCACTCCCGGCGTCCGCTCAGAAGACTACCATTGACTCCACAGCATAGACGTGCACGCCTGGCATGGTGCCGGGCTAGAGCGACTTGGATGAGGGAATGGCGGAACGTCGTGTTCTCCGATGAGTCATGCTTCTGTTCTGTCAGTGGTAGTCACCGCAGACGAGTGTGGCGTCGGCGTGGAGAAAGGTCAAATCCGGCAGTAACTGTGGAGCGCCCTACCGCTAGACAACGCGGCATCATGGTTTGGGGCGCTATTGCGTATGATTCCACGTCACCTCTAGTGCGTATTCAAGGCACGTTAAATGCCCTCCGCTACGTGCAGCATGTGCTGCGGCCGGTGGCACTCCTGTACCTTCAGGGGCTGCCCAATGCTCTGTTTCAGCAGGATAATGCCCGCCCACACACTGCTCGCATCTCCCAACAGGCTCTACGAGGTGTACAGATGCTTCCGTGGCCAGCGTACTCTCCGGATCTCTCACCAATCGAACACGTGTGGGATCTCATTGGACGCCGTTTGCAAACTCTGCCCCAGCCTCGTACGGACGACCAACTGTGGCAAATGGTTGACAGAGAATGGAGAACCATCCCTCAGGACACCATCCGCACTCTTATTGACTCTGTACCTCGACGTGTTTTTGCGTGCATCGCCGCTCGCGGTGGTCCTACATCCTACTGAGTCGATGCCGTGCGCATTGTGTAACCTGCATATCGGTTTGAAATACACATCAATTATTCGTCCGTGCCGTCTCTGTTTTTCCCCCAACTTTCATCCCTTTCGAACCACTCCTTCTTGGTGTTGCATTTGCTCTGTCAGTCAGTGTATGTTTAAATATTGGGTTAAATAAGGGAGTAAGAGGGAAAAGGAAAGAAGGGACTTGTGTTTCTGCTGCAAAATATAATTGAGGTATGATTGATAGTTAGAAACATTGAAATTTCTATAAGATCGGACGTTACTTATAAAGGAGGGTGTCTAAAACTGGGAATGTGGTGGGTGAATACCATATGTGATGAGAATTGGGAAGTGGTCACTAGTGTGAGTATCAGATAATGTATGCCAGGTGGTGACAGGGGCCATAGTTGTGCGGCAGAAAGTAAGGTCTACTGCGCTGGATGGAGATCCAGGTGGAGTTAAACGGGTCGGGGAGCCGTCATTTAAAAGGAACAAATTCTGATGAGTTGAAGTAGTAAGTAAATTATAACCTTTGATTGTATCCACCATACATCCCCATTCAGTGTGGTGGCAATTAAAATCACCAAGAAGGAAAAGATGTTGAAATGTGTCAATTGTTGAAAAAAATGCATCCATTGATTCTGAGTAATGTAAATGTGGGGAGGGCAATAGATGTTTATGAAACAAGTTTTATGGTGTACTATACCTACAGCATAAGTGTGCGGGATGATATATTGTAAAGAGAAATGTGTAACTGATAAGGAAGTATGAACACATGTGGCAAATCCATCAAAGCCGTTACCATCATGTCGGAAAACTTGATAACCTCGTAATCGAAAAATGAAATGCGGTTGAAACCACGTTTCTTGTAAGCAGATAAATTGAGCTCGTGTTTCATTCAGCAATATTTGTAACTCATGTCTTTTAGAGGCGGCACTTCGACAATTCCACTGGAGTAAAGAAATCATGCTAGTATGTTCATGATAGAGTCTCGTAGCTTATATAATACATGGTGAAGTTGAGGCTCATGACCCATACTTTGGATTAACATTACCAGCAATTGCTGGATTTCTTGTTGAAGGCGTTCCTTGGAAGGAGGATAATGTATATCTTGAGAGGTTGCGGAGGGTTGCTGCCTAGCAGATGTGGGCGCACTTGAGGGATATGCTAGTTGCAGAGGTTGTTGCATAGCACTCGTTGACGGGATCGAATGTACTGGAACCGAAGGTTCGTTTCGCAGAATGGCCATGTATCCTTGTCGGTCGAAACCGGGTTCAGGTGTAGGAGGGGGAGATTGCATGATTACTTGGGTGAACTTACGCTTACGCGGGTTTGGAATCGAAGGGGATTGGGGATTCGACGATAGAGGAGGGAACTGAAGTTCTTGTTGCTCGGAATGATAAATTGGAAGGGCGATTCGGGCTTTAGCTTCGGGAAAAGATATGTGTTCAGTACTCATTAATTTTTTAATGGTGACCTGATACTTATGTTCAGGACAAATTGAAGAACCTGTGACATGGTTTTTCTTACAATACGCACATTGTGTAAACTGCTCAGTACACGCCTGGGTTTCATGTTGTTGCGCACATTTCCCACAACGAGCGTTTTTCGCTTGACATTGTCGAATTGTATGCCCATAGCGCTGGCATTTGCGACAGCGAATGGGTGAAAAGATGTAAGGTTCAACTTCCATGTACACCTTATATAAGGCGACATGGGAGGGTAATGTTTGTGATCTGAAAACAATTTTTACTGAACCCGTAGGAAGGAATTGGGTTTCTCCATCTTGAATTGCACGGCGATTAAGTCCTTGCACGCTTTTAACTGGTGCCTCGGATTCCAGGTACTGTAAGATGTCATCATTCGATAAAATTTTTTCAGCGCCGAATAATGCCTACTCTTAACACTTGTGAGGATGGAATGTAAGCTTTAATTTTGAGGGTTTCAAGCATAGGATTACTCAAAAATGCGTTTGCTTGAGAAGCCGTATGGAAAGTAACTTGTAGTCGATTACGTCCTTTACGTTGGATCGATTTGACATTGAGTTAATTTCATAAAATCGGCGACCAAGTGCCATAGGGTGTAGATTGCCGATGTTTTGCTCGTTTATAGATTCAACAAATACAAAGAAAGGTCCATGATGAAAGCGATTATAATATTCCGGGGTAGAAGCCACTTGGGACGCCTCGGATTGATTGTTAGATTGTTCGGAATTAGAACGGTCTACCACTTCCGTATTACGCCTCTGTACATCAGACTCAGTTGACTGAGAACCTTGCTGTCGTGTCGTATTACTAGATGAATTAGTTATGGGTTCCTCTTCCATAGGTACGACAATTTCACGCTCCACTCGTAAGGAATTCCCGGTTACCGCCGACGTTCCTCCACTGTCGGTCTCCATTGCTTGTCACTCCCGCACCACACTTGAACGAAAACACAAGTGATTATCACTACCGCGCACCACTGACTCGCACAAGGAGAGTAGTGTACCGTACCACTATCACTGCGTGACTGGAATCTTTTAGTCAACAACCTTCAACAAGGACTCCAATAATCAAAACAAAGACCGGTCGGTGTACATAGATATCCACGGAGGTCGGAGATCACGAGAACAAGTTGAGTACGGAGAATGCCGCTAGATGGCAGACCGATGCAGATAGCGTGTCTCACACCAGGATATGGCTCCCGTAAATCACGCAGATCTCAAGAGATTGCGGGCACATGCAAAATCTAAAGCGATGTTCCATTACAATCAACGGGGCATGACGTTGTTGGAAAGTTGACTTTGATTAGATGAGTCCATCCCCAGGTACTCAGATTCCTTTAAACTCTTCAAATACCGTCAGAGGGTTTGTATTAAGAATGTAAAGGAGGGATTATATAAGTCTCTGGTAAGACCCCAACTAGAGAATGGTTCCATTTTATGGGACCCCCACCAGAATTACTTGATTCAAGAACTGGAGGAAATCCAAGCAAATGCAGTACAAGATATTCGAATAATTCCCTATTGACGGTTTACACTTTATAAAGGAAAATATAACATGGCCTCCTATTCAGTACATAACATAACTAATATCTTGTAATGGAAATGCCATCCAGGCAGACAAGAAAGGCAACTTTTATTGAAATCTCAAAATAAAGGGTAAGACATGTTTTTTGAAAAAATGCTTGATCAATAACTTAACCCCCAAATTTTTTAATTCACCAGGGAAACTATAGGAACATAGCAAAAACTAATGCGGATCTGCTTAAAACCGATCAAATTTGGAATAAAGATGAAATCAGCAAAGGTAGCTGTGTTTGGTGATAGCCAAGGAAGGGGAATTGCGGGAATGATAAACCACGAGAATAATAGCAGCAACCGGAGAAATATATCCAGGAGCTTCTAATCAGCAGTGTCCTGGAAAACGTAGAAGAAGCAACTAGGAACTTAGGGAGCGACGATGTAGTACTTATCATCGGTGGGACGAACAACGTAGCTCACAACGACGCCAAGAATGTAAGATCACAACTTAAACATACACTAGGGAAGCTGACCCAAACTAACGTCGTTGTAGTGAACGTGCCCCACAGGCATGACTTGAGTAGAGACTCGTGTGTGAACATTGAAGTGGACAAGGTCAATACAGATATTGTTAAAATTTGTAAACCATTTCGGAATACTCAGGTTATTAAATGCAGCAGTTTTGAGAGATACTGTTATACAAAACATGGCCTCCATCTAAACAATTCAGGTAAACGAAAGATAGCATATATTGTTCTATTAATCTTAAGATATATACCGGTACTGTAAAACAGGCAACTCCCTTGAGTTATAATACTGACCAGGAAAACTAGTAGAAAGAGCCAGCTGTACTTCAAGCTGGCTCAGGCAACTAGAAAATGAAACTCAGGAAAGTACGGAATTTCAAGTTACCCAATTGCAACAGTCAAGTTTTAGGGAGGAAGGGGGTCTCAGATTACTCTTGGTAAACTGTCAAAGTATAGTAAATAAGCAATTAAAATTCGGTACATTGATGGAATCTTATGAGATTGATGTGGTGATAGGAGTGGAATCGTGGTTGAGAGAAGGGGTGGGTAATAGAGAAGTATTTCCAGAAGGGTACACAGTCTACCGTTGAGACTGAGGAGATAAAAAGGGAGGGGGGGGGTGTTTATTCTGATGAAGGAAACTTATTGTTCACATGAATGGTTTACCGATGAAAGGGATGAAATATTAGGAATAAAATTAGTTTGTGATAATATGAAGGAGGTAGGAATTATAGGAACATACAGGCCTGGAAGAGAGGAAAGAGACATGGAAATATTTGAGAAAATAATAGATTATACTCATAAAAACAATAATAATGATATGGTAATAATTGGAGGAGATCTAAACTTGCCTGAAGTTAAATGGAATGGAGCTGCTAGTGAAGCCAGTGAACAGAAACTGGCAAATAAGTTAATTTGGGGGCGAGGATTTATACAATTAGTACAAGAACCAACTCGTCTCAAAAACTTACTAGATGTATTCTTGGTTAAACCATGGGAAATTGTTGATAAAACTGAGGTAATTGAAGGAATAGGTGACCATAAGGCTGTAATAATGGATGTAGAACTGGTACCAAAAAGGCTTAATAAGAGGGTCACACAAGACAAGAAATTGTACAGAAAAACTAAAGTTGATGAATTTGGGACTTACCTTAAATCATAATTCAGTTGTTGGATAAGTGAAGGGAGTAATGTGGATACACTTTGAGCTAAATTTAAAGGAATCATTTGGGAAGAGAGAAGGGTCAAATGACCTCAGAACCTGTTTATTATACAAGGGAAATAAGAAAATTAAAAAGAAAATGTAGAATAGTAAACAGGAGAATCAAAGAGGGTAGGGAGAATAGAGAAACTAGAAAACAGCTAATGAGGGAACTGAATAGACTGAAAAAGGAAGCAAAAGAGAAATATACGAATGGCATACTTCAAGAGGGCAATGACCACAAAGGGAAATGGAAAAAGCTGTATTCATATATCAGGATTCAAAAAGGAAAAGGAATCCAAATTTGTACAATGGTGGGAGAAGGGGGTGAACACTATTTAACAGATAATGAAAAAGCAAACCTCTTTAGTGGGAATTCACGAGATTCAGTAGATGATTGTCAGGAGTTGGAAACCAAAACAGAAGATAGAAAGGGAGAGACACAGAAGGAAACAAGAAGCTTCTCATTCACAAAAGAAGATATTTTCAGAGAAATCCAACTGCTTCAGCAAGGAAAAGCACCAGGAAGTGATCAAATTACTGGGGAGCTGTCAAAGACAATGGGGTGGTACATAGTGCCTTATTTAAAATTTCTCTTTGACTATGTCTTAAATAATAGTGTAATATCAAAGGAATGGAAGGAATCTATAATAATAGCAATTTATAAAGGAAAGGGTGATAAAAGGAAACCAGAGAACTACAGACCAATCAGTCTGACCAGTATAGTTTGTAAAATACTGGAGAGTTTAATAGCAAAGCACATCAGAGGGATATGTGATGATAAAAATTGGTTCATGAGGAGCCAATATGGATTTAGAAAGAAATTTTCTTGTCAAGCACAACTGGTGGGATTTCAGCAGGACATATCAAATCAATTGGATTCAGGAGGCCAGTTAGATTGCATAGCCATAGATCTTTCCAAAGCCTTTGATAGAGTGGAACATGGAATATTATTAAAGAAATTGGAGGGAATAGGACTGGACGTAAGGGTTACACGTTGGATAAAAAGATTTCTAAATTCAAGGGTTCAGAAAGTCAAAGTAGGAAATAATGCATCGCAAGAAGAGAAAGTTCGGAAGGGAATTGCACAGGGTAGTATAATCGGTCTTTTAATTTTCTTAATATACGCAAATGATTTAGGGAACAATATAACATCAAAAATAAGATTGTGTGCAGATGACATAATTGTTTATAGGGAAATAAATAACATTGAGGATTGTTCAGAATTACAAAGAGACCTTGAAAGTATCCAACAATGGGTTGAAGAAAATAATATGAATGTTAATGGAGGCAAATCAACTGTTACAACTTTTACAAACAGGAGCTTTAAAACTGAATTTGAATATACTTTGGATGAGGTAGTTATCCCAAAAGATGGCAAGTGCAAATACTTAGGTATGAGATTTGAAAGTAATTTGCACTGGAAGGGTCATGTTGATGACATTGTTGGGAAAGCATACAGATCGTTACATGTCATAATGAGGCTACTTAAAGGATGCAATAAAGAATTAAAAGAAAAAACTTACTTAAGAATGGTTCGTCCATTATTGGAATATGCAAACAGTGTTTGGGATCCTCACCAAGAATACCTAATAAAAGAAATAGATAGTGTGCAGAGGAAAGCAGCAAGATTTGTAACAGGGGATTTCAGGAGAAAGAGTAGTGTATCAGAAATGTTAAAGGAACTTGGGTGGGAAACTTTAAGTAAGAGAAGGGAGAAACCTAGACTTATAGGATTATATAGAGCCTATACAGGAGAAGAAGCATGGGGAGATATCCGTGAGAGGTTCAGTTGGAAAATAGTTATATCGGCAGGACAGACCACAGATATAAAATTAGAAGGAATTTTAGCAGAAGCCACTGGGGTAAATTTTCATTCATTGGGAAGGGTATGAAGGAGTGGAACAGTTTACCAGGGGTAGTGTTTGATCCTTTTCCAAAATCTGTACAGATATTCAAGAAGAGAATAAACAACAACAGAGAAAATAAATGAAATGTTAGAGGGCATTCGACCAGTCTAGGTTAATGTAAATAAAAAATGTGTGTGAATAAATTAATTCCATCCCATGGTCTAAGGAGTTTGGACAGCAAAAGTAGGAGACTGCCAGTAGGGGTGAAGTACAGTGGGGACTTCGAGGGCCCTGGGACCGCTAGGGTTGCTGTGAAGGCCCTTCAGGAACTCTGAAAAGTGGTGGCAAAAGGGGCTCTGGTTAAGACACAGCAGGTCGTTATGCTACTTAGGTTCTAGAATGGGTAAAAAAAAAGTAAATAAATGCAATGTAAAGTTTAATCTTATACCAGTTGTATAGTATCATTTGAAGTAATTCCACATACTGTATATCAGTTGACTATATTTATAAGTAGTACAGGAGATATTATAT
Source organism: Anabrus simplex (assembly GCF_040414725.1). NCBI lineage: Eukaryota > Metazoa > Arthropoda > Insecta > Orthoptera > Tettigoniidae > Anabrus > Anabrus simplex. The sequence goes on from NC_090267.1 coordinate 199,434,181, forward strand.
GTAGAACTAGCAAGATACCCGTGCTTCGCTACGGTATTATACTGAAATTTATAATTGAATGCTTATTGTTTTAGATATATAATCCGCCGAAATTCGCGATCTGACTCGTTTTCTGCGAGAATCCGCCAAAATTCGCGACCTGACTCGTTTTCTAATAGATTATGGCAAGTTTCCTCCCATTTTTCAATCTTTCTTTCCAGCAATCGATTTCGTACTTCCCGGGCTAGGTCCAGGTATTCCACCCAGTTAGTTGGGTCCCTAAATCTTTGCCATCTTTCCCTATAAGCATTTTTAATATGGTTCAAATCCTTCAGGGGATCTGTCGTGGTGTCGTTTTGAGTGCCTTGGCGGTAGCCTACTGAACCCGCGGCCGGACTGCATTCTTCGTCATTAGCCGTCCAGGACCCGTTTCCAGCGTGGTCCGCACATGTGACGACGGTCCAGAACATTATTATTATTATTATTATTATTATTATTATTATTATTATTATTATTATTATTATTATTATTATTATTATTATTATTATTATTATTATTATTATTATTATTATTATTATTATTATATATTCTGGACCCCACAGCAATATGCAGGACCGCTACTTGGCGGTAAATTACATCTGCTGCCATTGTCATTGCTGACAATGTGACCAGCACCATTGTTGCGCGTAGGCAAGTGTGCGGAATTTCTGGCGATACGAATGACATACCTCCGTGTATTATTGACCTTGTTATAGAGGTGAACAATTTGACGGCCAATCTCATTCCTATCGTTTATTTCAAATGTGTTTAAATTTTTATTTATATGCCAGGAGAATCTACTCTAATCTAAGAACGTTCTCCGAAGGAAAATATGACTGTTGAAAAAGAACCCAGGAAAGATTAAAAATGATCGGTTTATGATCAGAATAAGTACATCGCAAGTATACAGCCTGTTTCCTATCATTCGACTGGATCAGGGATGGAATGAATAAAGCCCCATGTAGCGGCGACGATAGGAATTGTGCCGGCTGCCGAAGCTCCCCTCTGGGGCAATGATCGATGAGTGACAAATGAAATGAAATATTGGACAGTGTTGCTGGAATGAATGATGACAGGGAAAGCCGGAGTATCCGGAGAAAAACCTGTCCCGCCTCCATTTTGTCCAGCACGAATGTCACATGGAGTGACCGGGATTTGAAACACGGAACCCAGCTGTGAGAGGCCGGTGCGCTGCCGCCTGAGCAACGCAGGCTCCTTATAAGTACATTATGATCAGTAAAATCAATTGGTCTCACCTCCTTTTACACCCCACCGCCGTTAAGTTTATTTACCCCCCCCCCGCAAAAAATTAAAAGAAGGCGTGTTTATTTATGTTTAAAGGAGATTCAAAATACCAATGTTCACGTTGATTACCTTCAGTTTTGAGTTATAAGTATCCCCTTAAAAATAATTCACTTTTTTAACTTCCTTTCACACTCCTCCCCCCCCCTCCCTCACAAAGTGATATTAAGGCAAAAAGTACTTGTTCTATTAATAGTAAAGGATCTTCTAAATACCAATTATCACCACTCTAACCTCTTCAGTTTTTTATTTATGTGTTCTCATGAAAGGAATTCAACTCCTTTTCACTCCCCCCCCCCCGCAAGATTGTTTCCCCCCAAAACGCGCTTTTCTTTGTTTTTAAATGAGATCAAAATACCAATTTTCACGTCTGTAACAACTTTAGTTTTTATTAGATGTATGTATTCTCATGCAATTAAGTCAACTAATTTTTTCAATCCTTTAACCCTCCAAACCCCCTTCATTGGATTTTCCGAGAATACATGTTTGTTTACTTTTAAAGCAGTTTCCAAAAATAAAATTTCACGTGTGTAACATCTTCATATTTTACATATCAGTAGCCTAATTAAAAGTATTCAACACCATTTTCAGTCACTACCCCCCCCCCCCTCCCCACTACCCAAGTTGTATTTCCGAAAACTAAAAATACACTTTTCTTTATTTTTAATAGAATAAAAAAATTACCATTTTTCACTTCTGTAACACGTTAAGTTTTTTGAAATATACTGTAGAAATTCTCATTTTAAAATTTCACCCCTTTTTAGTTCCCCTTAAGTGGAGTTTCCAAAGACAAATCACCTATGTTTCTTTACACTTACAGGAGATTCCAAATGCCCACTTTTTACGTCTGTAACATTTTACGCTTCTCAGATATTCTGTAGATATAGTCTTTCAAAAAATTTACCCCATTTCGCCACTCCTGTTTAACCGCCATTAATTGAATTTTCCAAAAGCAAAACTATACTTGTTTCTATATTTTTAAAGGAGATCCCATTTACAAATTTTAAGTTCTGTAATATCTTCAGTTTCGGAGATATATGTATCCTCATTACAGGCATTCAACCCATTATTCACCCTTTTACACCCCTCTAATTGGGATTTAGAGAAAACAAAGAAATACCTGTTCCTTTATTTTTAAGGGAGATTCTAAACACCAATTTTTACATCTGTAAACGTTTAAAGTTTTAAGATGTAGACACACTCATTTTAAAAATTCACCCCCCCCCCCTTTTCAACCCCCATTATTTGGATTTTCCAAAAACGAAAAAATACCTGTTTCTTTATTTTTAAAGTAGATCCCAAATACCAATTTTCAGGTCTGTAATATCTTCAGGTTCTGAAATATAAGTAGCCTCATTAAAGGCATTCAACCTATTTTTCACCCTTTTTCACCCTTCCTATTAGGATTTTCCGAAAACAATAAAGTACGTGTTTCTCTATTTTTAAAGGAGATTTCTAAATACCAAATTTTACATCTATAAACTTTAAAAGTTTTGAGATATAGATACACTCATTTTAAAAATTTCATCCCCCTTTTCATCCCCCATTATTTGGATTTTCCCTAAACGAAAAAATACCTGTTTCTTTATTTTTAAAGTAGATCCCAAATACCAATTTTCAGGTCTGTAATACATTCAGTTTCTAAGATATAAGTATTCTCTTTAAAGGCATTCAACCCATTTTTCACCCCTCCTATTGGGATTTTCTGAAAACAAAAAAATACGTGTTCCTTTATTTTTAATGAAGATTCTAAATACCAATTTTTACATTTCCAACTTTAAAACTTTTGAGATATAGATGCACTCATTTTAAAAATTCACCCCCCTTTTCACCCTCGCATTAATTGGATTTTCCAAAAACAAAAAAATATGTGTTTCTTTATTTTTGAAAGCGATCAAAAGTACCAATTTTGAGGTCTGTAATATCTTCAGTTTCTGAGATATATGTATTCTATTTAAAGGCATTCAACCCATTTTTCACCCCTTTTCACCCCTCCAATTGCGATTTTCCGAAAACAAAAAAATACGTGTTCCTTTATTTTTAATGAAGATTCTAAATACCAATTTTTACATCTCTAAAATTTAAAACTTTTGAGATATAGATGCACTCATTTTAAAAATTCACCCCCCTTTCACCCTCGCATTAATTGGATTTTCCAAAAACAAAAACATATGTGTTTCTTTATTTTTCACAGCGATCAAAAGTACCAATTTTGAGGTCTGTAATATCTTCAGTTTCTGAGATATAAGTAGTGTATCCTGATTAAAGGCATTCAACCGCTTTTTCACCCTTTTTCACCCCTCCTATTGGGATTGTCTGAAAACAAAAAAATTCGTGTTTCCTTATTTTTAAAGAAGATTCTAAATACCAATTTTCACATCTGTAAACTTTTAAAGTTTTGAGATATAGACACACTCATTTTAAAATTTCACCCCCCTTTTCACCCCCTTAGCGACGGAATATCCAAAAATCCTCTCTTAGCGAGCACCTACATCTTAATATGAATATATCCCCAAAATTTCATTTCTTTATGTCCGGTAGTTTTGGCTCGGCGATGATGAATCAGTCAGTCAGTCAGTCAGTCAGTCAGGACAAGCTACTTTATATATATAGATAAACCTGGTTACTTCTTGTCTGTAATAGTTTTTTCTCCTCCTCCCAATTCTAATTCCCAATCACCACTACTATTCGTTATATTCTGAGTGCCAGTAGAAATTAAAGAGGCTGAGTTTGAATGGGCTCTCATATTTATTTTGGAATTTTTGAAATTAGTTGATCACAAATATCATACAAAGTCTTCATATAGGCTAACCTGTGTTTGATCTTTTAGGCATTGTAAATCTGAACAGAGATCTTTCGAAACATTACAACTTCACAGAATAACGATACACTTCAGGAATTACAATGCTGTGACTGTTACCTGGCCGAAATACTCGGTTGTGGTGGAACAGTGTTCCACAGAGCTGAGGCTGTTATCGCGACAGAACATTCATTCCGATAGAACACTGCTCCACAGAATAACACAATGGAACATATTAGGAAGCACGCTATCAGTGTTACCTCAACAGAACTCTCGTTGAGATGGAACAGTGTTCAGCAGAGCTAAGACCGTTATCTCGACAGAACATTCATTACGGAGGAACAGTGTTTCACAGAATAAAATGACGAAACGCAATCGTGCTAAATCGTAATGAACTAAAATAACTTCAGTAATTATCAAGTAATGTAGAATGACAAAATGACTAATGAAATAATGAAGGGTTGAGGAAGAATTGCTACCTGTTACAAATATAACAGGGTAAATTGAGTACCATGTTATTCTGGTAAAATATTAGCAGGCTGGAACACTTATTATCTTAACTGTTACGTTAAATACCGTCCATCTCTAACAAAAATATTGCAAAGTTTGCACTGGGAAGACTTGGGTGTAAGAAGACAAACTGTTCGACTAAGTGGTATTGGTATGTTCCAAGCTGTCAATGGAGAGATAGCATGGATGACATTAGTAGACGAATAATTTTGAGTGGTGTCCATAAAAGTAGGAAAGATCACAATATAAAGATAAAGTTGGAATTCAAGAGGACAAATTGAGGCAAATATTTGTTTTTAGGAAGGGTTGTTAGGGATAGGAATAACTTACCAAGGGAGATGTTCAATAAATTTCCAATTTCTTTGCAATCATTTAAGAAAAGGCTAGGAAAACAACAGATAGACTACATGCCACATGGGCGACTGCTGTAAATGCAGATCAGTACTCACTGAGCTGAGCATCAATATAAAAGACACTGAAGGAGGAGCAGTAGACACAGAATTGGGGTAAATAAACACATCAGATGAAGTCTTACTTACCTACTCCTTGATGCTACGGTCCTTGCAGAACCTTGGTCTCTGCAACAATCTTCTTCCAAAGCTCTCTGTCGATTGCCTTGGTCCTCCATCTCCGGACTCCCATGGTACGTAGATCAGCCTCCACCTCTTCTATCCATCGCTTTCTTGGTCTACCTCTACATCGTCTTCCACCTGGATGCCCCTCCAGCACTTTCTTAGGTTCTCTTGTAGTCTCCATTCGATGGACATGTCCTAGCCAACGCACTCTAGCAGTCTTCATCAAAGATACTATATCCTGCTCTTGGTACAGGTCTCTAAGCTCCTGATTAGATCTAATACACCATCCCAGTTCAGTTTTAACTGGCCCAAAAATCTTCCTCAATACCTTTCTTTCCTATGTCATTAACCTATATTCTTCTGTTTTATTTAATACCCAGGTCTCAGCTCCATATGTAACCACTGGTCTAATGACAGTCTTATAAATGGTCAACTTAGCTTTCCTGGATATTTGTTTATTTCTTAATGTTGGAATTAAGACAGCATAGCATCGATTTCCTGCAGCCAGTCTAGAGTTCTTTTTTGTTTTTTTGTTTCATTTTGTGAAGTAATCAGAGAGCCTAGATATCTAAATTCCTGTACCCCTTCAAAACACTTTTCTCCACACCTAAGTGCATTTGGAGGTTGACTAGATCTGGAACTCACTAGGAACTTAGTTTTGTTGTTATTCACTACCAGGACAATTTGCTGTGCTCCCCTCTCCAATTCTTCATAGGTTTCAAGAAGGGCATTCTTTGTACAAGAAATAATGGCCACATCATCTGCATATGCCAATATTTGAATTAGTCTATGATATATGTTCCTTTCACGATTTGCAGTGATGGTACGCACAGCTGTTTCTAAAGCAATATTGAAGAGGACAGCAGACATTGGATCTCCTTGCCTCAAATCCAGTAATGAAGTCAGTAATGATATTTCTACCCCAACAATGCCTTGTGAATTGAGCTTCTACTTAATCTCCTCTTAGTACTGTTCCTGCTTTTGAGATCCAACAAAGGGCTACAACAAAGAAGTTGTCCATGAAGAAGAGGAAAACACTGCACTGGATCAGTGAAGATACTCCAGCATACCAGGAGCAAGAGTATGAATAACCTAAATGGCTCCAAGGGAGCAATGATGGACCAGTAGAGGTTTTAAACTCTTTTATGATGATAAAGTACCACAATAGACATGTTTCATGATTATACAAATCCCTAACATACTGATCAAAAGGGTGAGCCAAACCTGAAACTTGAAACCTGATTAGTGATATTACTGGTTAGTGATTATTGTTCATTCCCTTAATAAAGAATATACTGGAAATAGAGTCCTGATTAACACAATAAGGCCATTAATGGTGCAATGTCCAGGAACTGATTCTCAAAGATCTTGAGATATTTACACTTTAGTGATAATAGTGGTCATGATAAGACTAACCATTACACTAAAGTTGCCCCATTATGGAAACTCTTGAATAAAAAAGGCTTGAGCATTTTCCTGGAGAAATGAATATGCTTTTGGTTGAATCCATGATTACTTATTTTAGTCAGCATGACAGTAAACAGCATATGCATGGTGCCTATGCACATGACTGGGTTACCTCATGCAAGCAGATATCTATATGGAGACAATGCTGGATTATGTATCCTAATGCTGGAGTTGGAGTATATGATGGAAAAATGACCAAAGAAAGAATACAGTATTTTCTTTGATCATTTCTTTTTGACTAGCATAAACATTGTTCGTAACCTTAAGGAAAGAGGTTTCAAAGCAACAGGTATGATTAGATCTCATCAATCTAAAACTGTCCCTCTAATTGATGAGCATCTTCTCAAGAAGAAACCAAGAGGAGTCATTTGACCAAGTAACAGCAACTGAAATGGCATCGCCCTGATCTGTTATGATGATAATAACATTGTTAACTTTGCTTCTACTCAAGCTGGTACAGTGCCAGTTATCAGATAAAGATAATACAGCCAGGCAAGCAAGTAATATGTTCTGATAATTAAACCCTCCTGAGCCATATTGTAGAATACTTATATGGGAGGGGTTGATAGAATAAATGAGAATATTGTAAATGTATGGGTGAATGAAAGAGGTAAAAAATGGTATTGGCAATAGCTCTCCTTCCCTCTGAATGCCTCTGTCAACAATGCATGACAGCTACACATATGGACAGAGAGAAGCAAAAGAAATCAACTCGATCTTCTTGAATTCACACATATACAGTAGTATAGTATATTTATTCTTCCATCAAATCAAATACATGTATACAAAGTACATTTTGATATTGGATATGTCTTAAAGTTATATGATACAAAGAGGCTGCATCAGTAGATGCAGACTGGGTTGTTGTCCCATATGCTCTGTACTCTGACCGGCCAACCGAGCAGAGGAAAGTTGGCAACGGCTCTACCATGGCTCTATGCCTCTGCGTTCGGGAGACGGGTCTGGGACACAGTGCCGGATTTCATGCCTGGTGCCACCCGTCGGCTGTCCTGAGAATGGTTTTCTGTGGTTTTCCATTCTCCTGTATTAAGGCAAATGCTGGGACAGTTCGTAGTATAGGCCACGGCCGCCTACCCCCTCACCTTCTCCGAACATCTCCTTCACTGTAACAAATCTCCCAGCCTGAGAGACGGCGTCACCGTCTAAGAGGCCCGCCTCCCCCTTCGGGGGAGGAATGAAAACGTTCAGTAGTAGTAGTAGATACAAAGAAATTGTTATACACAACAAATAAATCATTATGAACAAGAATTCTGTATAACAAATCACTATGTTCATTTTATAATCTAATCTTGTAATTACAGCATTTAATAAACTTTATGACCTGTTTAGATATTCCTCCACAGAATAAATACAATGGTATGCTAGATATGCCTTTAATAATCTTTCAAGTGTTTTTTATTTTATTTTGGAGGCAAATTTGATGTCCTGTGGTAGTATATTGTATAATATAATCCATACGTGAAATGTTCCTTTTTCGATATAGAGTCTACTTGTGTTATGCATGTAAGATATGAATGTTTCATTTGTGCCTTGTGTTATGCTCATGAATACATATATTCATTTTTAGGGAACTGTCTTTATTCATTAGATTCTTTAAAAAAAAAAAAACAGAATACTTTCAAAGATATAGATGCAGAGTAATGAGAGGATGTTTAAAGTCTTCAATAGAGGTCTGGAAGATTCTCTAGTTTCAACATTCATGATAATTCTAAGTGCTCTTTTTTGAATCCTGACAGTACTTAAAACATCTTGCTACATACCCTAAATATTATACAATACTAGCTGATGTACCCATGCTTTGCTATGGAATTCTACAATGTATACAGAATTCTAGGTAAAGTAGTGTACACGTTGTGGGTAAGATTGTATTAAATTGTATAGCTCTTAACGTTACCCCAGAAACACGATGGGGAAGTCGCCATACGCCTTTTCTCATGTGAAGACTGGGTTAGGGAATTTTCATTGTAGTGGCAGACCCTCTTGCCTACAACACTATCAGTCACAATCAAGTTGGGCAGTTTTCATTGTAATGGCAGGCACACTCCACCTGCCTTTTTACATCCTCCCAACTGAAATCAACATAGGTCATTACAATAACGTCAGTAGGAATGTCGCGATTGAAATTAATGTTATCATATGAAATGCTGTACTCGATCAAATGAAAAACTGCACAGTCCAAAGTTCCTAAGCTAGAATAACCAGGCTGCAGACAGCCATGAACACTCCTCTGCCATTATTCTGTTAAGTGTGCACACTGTTCATTCCAATCAATGTCTCAGAGAAGCTATCAAATAGCTGGAATACTGTGATGAGCCAGTGTGTTACTTATCAGTAGAATCAGAAAATTTGTGAACCAAAAGAATGGCAAGCTGAAGAAGAAAGTTATTTAATTCCCCAGCTACTTACTGCCAATATTCAGGCAGGCTGTTATACTCGGTACGCAGCAGTAATCCCATATATTGGAGATGAGTGGCAGCTGAAGAGAAAGCACTTCACAACAAACAACGGTCAATGTAATGCTACTGTTGATCAAAGCTTTCAATTTTGTACGCGTTCATATTTAGTTTTCTCCCAACTCTGTGATATTAAGACATTTAATGTAAAGGAAGTCCCCCTTTCTTTCATGAATCCCTCTTGTCTTATTTTCCAAGTGATTATTCCTTTATGGTTTTCTCTCATTTTTATAATCATCTTCACAATTTTCCTTGTTGATATGTACCGATGACCATGCGTTTTTACACCTTAAGACAATCATGACAAAAATCATCACCAGTTAACATGAGTGAACAATATTTCCATGTCAGCATTGAGAAGGACTAAGCAACAAAAGTCTAAATTAATCTAAATTCATGAATTCCTTTGTCATAGTCATCCCCCTGTGGGTGAGAGCAGTAGAATGACACCAAAGGTACCTCCTGCCTGTCTTAAGAGGCAACTAAAATGTGCACCGGGGGGCTCTGAACTTGGGAGCATGGGTTGGCGAGCACTGGGTCCTTAGCTGAATCCTGGCATTGCTTCCACTTACTTGTGCCAGCCTCCTCACTTTCTTCTACCCTATCCTATTCTGTCCCATCCAACCTCCCATGGTCAACACTTGTTCTTTTCTGACTCCAACAGTATTACGCATGGATGCCTAGGGTATCTTTCATTTTCATGCCCTTCGTGGCCCTTGTCTTTCTTAGGCCGATGCCTTCATTTCTCATCAAATAACTGCTCATTAAGTTGAGTGTTTTCACCACCATAGTATTTTAAGCTACCTACAGAACTACCTTCTATGTGCCTTTCACCATTGTGAGAGCTGCAGATAAGAGAGACATGGATTTCATCAGTTTTGATTATGAAAACCATTTGGTTGTCATTAATAAGAAACAATATCAATGTAGGCAGTACAAAAAGAAAAAATAGTAAGATTGATTTGCAAAAAAAATAAAATTGTGGTACTTTTCCTTTTTTTGCTTTGTTAAATAGAAAATAAGCAACCAATATAACTTGAACTCAAATCTGTATATTGTGAACAATGCAAAATAATGTGAGTTTGATATGTGGTAAATGTGAATTATCTTTCGACTTTTCATCATATTGTTTCCATAGAAATGTAGCAAGTTTCAATATTAATTTATGTTACATTATTACTCTAAGTTCAGTCATTTCTTAATTCAGAAATTTTTTCATGTAATTTAGTTACAATGTGCATGTATTTTCTGCAAAACTAACATTAAAATAACATAGTGCTGTTTTTCTATTCGACAGTTATATATCTCATTTATGAATACTAATAAGAACTAACCCCACCGGTTCAATCAAATTGTTTCCAAATGGGAACATGCTTATAGTTTTACCTAAATGTATATACAGTGACAAAATTTGCAAATAATAATAAGTTTGGTGTCAAATGAAAGAAATCAACAAATGGCATCAACATTCCATTCAAAATAATAATTTGGGCTTGAAAGGGCTAACCAAGCTGAAAAAGCAATGTGCCTCTCCTAATTGCTGCATTACCATACTTCTTGCATAGTAAAAGGTGCAAACACTTCTGTAAACAATAGCCTTGCATTTAGGATGGATGCATGAACATTTTGGCTTGAAACACGCTAATATTTGTTTTGAGGAGCAGCCATTTCCACGGACAATGTGATTTTCTTTAATTATTTGATAGGCCCAAACTCCCTCACGTACAGAAATTTCAATATCTCTGGTTGTTAGTGCAGTACTTTTAAAGAATGAGATCACTTTCAAAGAACTCACACTTATTTCAGCAGATTTATGGCATGAAAATGCCAAATGTTTTGTTATGCTAAGTAGCATCACCATGTGCCAACACTGAAATTTCCCCTACATATTTCACACGAGACATCACTGTCCGAATTTGTCTTTTTGTTAATCAATATTTTCCTACTTTCCTATTTAAATATTGTTTTTTCTTGTTTAGCAAAAATGCACATTTAATACTGTTGATGGTTACAGACTGCATGTAATGAGCATGCCATGGTAGCTACCCAACGAAACTGATGGTAACGGAAGTTGGAAACAAAACTAAAGAATTTGAGACATGCGGAAGTGTTGCCAACCTAAGTTTGTGAAAATTCTTAGTCTCTAAGTTGGTGGGGGTGGGCAGTAGAATACATCCACAGTTTCCCCTGCCAGTCATCAAAGGCAACCCAGGGGCTTTTATCTTGGAAGTGTGGGTTGGCACCAATGGGTCCTCTAGCTGAGTCCAGCATTGCTTCTCTGACTTGTGTCAGGCTCTTTGCTTTCATCTTTCCTATTTAACCTACCTTGGTCAGCTCTTGTTCTTTTCCAACCCTGAGGGTATTAGGTTTGCAAAGCCTAGGGAATCTTTCATTCCTTACATTCTTTGTGGCTCTTTCCTTTCTTTTGGCAATACCTTCATTCTTTGAAATTTTGGATCTCTTCCATTTTCCTTCTCAGTTCCAGTGTTAATAACAGATAGTTGCCCAGTTGTACTTCCTCCTTAAATAATAATCACCACCACCACCGTTTAACACAATCAGTTGGTGATTTGTACAGACTAGCAGTGAATATACAGAATAGGTCTCATTCTTTTGATGTGTTATGAAAAAGAGGGAAGTATGAAGTTTACAGTCTGCAGAGGAAGATATTTGGGCATCGTACTGTACTCGCAAATTTCAGGAGGACACACATTGCAAAAGGAGGACGTCTGGTCAGCCTAATCGTACAGTACTAGAATATAGCATCTGCTCGTATATTTGTTTTTCCGTGATTTTGAAAGTGTTGATAGTAAGCTGAACACAATGTGCACATATAATCCATCATTCTGTTTGAATTGAATAAACACAAAACCTACTAATCCATTTTTAATCAAACTTGATAATATTGAAAGTACCAGCAGCAATATTAAGAATTTCTGCACCTTGTTTTATCTCAGTCTGTAAAGTAGGAGCTGAGAAATTACATGTTTAACTTCGTAAATATCATCCCTTCACCATAGAGAAACAACAAAGAGTTTGGGGACATCTCTCATGGGCAACAGATACCATGCATGTCTCATCAGTCACCACTCACACATCACCATGTGACCAGAAAGTTCACTTTGATGGTTTCTTGTTAACAACAGAAGTTTTGCTTTGGTATTCTCACTTCTACCAACAAATCAACAGAAGCTATTAAGTTACAAAATTACTACTATACTGAAAAAAATATTAAATTCATTTTGACAAAAGATTCCAGTGTTTGTCAGTTCTATAACTGGCACATAATTACTTTTCCGTGTGGTGCAAAGCCACAGGCAAAAGCTAGTTCAAAGTATGGATCTAACTACCTTTTCTTGAATTTGAATAACCTGTTTGTGTGACAATGGACAGCACTTTTCCATACTTCATGCTTAGGAAGCATTAAGAGCGTTAACAAACTCACACACTAAAGTGGCACATTAATTTATTGCTTTATAGTGCATGACGTTACACTGTCTGATAGACCAAGAACCACTACGCTAACTAATTATACAAAGTAGTTACCTATCATTTTCAAAATGCAATTTAATAAATACATCCTTTAAAAATAAGCTAATAAATAGGTGCTTCGTCATGGTATCTTTAAAGAAGATTATAAGCATGAAAAGATTTTTTTTATTATTTGCATGTATGTACGTACGTACGTACGTATGAACATATGCATGTATGTTGATTATTAATTCCAAAGGCTGGTTTGATCCTCAACAGTCACTGCCATCAGATGTCATACATGGCCTAGGCATCACCGTAGAGGAATGAGGTAGTTTCCCATTGCTTTCCTCACTGAGACAGCCATTGCTGTTACTTATCAATCTGCCAAGGTGACAGAAATGCATGCACCAATAATTGACCTTATGAGTAACATTTTCACACAATTCTCAACAGGGACTGGCTGCAATGGCATTAATAGCATCGCCCATACCTGAGTCACTTTCATAGTGTCAAAGCCAAGAATGAGACTAAGACAGGACAATGAAAGTAACAAATCTCATCTGGCATATAACAGAAGACATAGTGCACTGTATACACTAGTGGTATCAAGTTTAGCCTCTATGGACTGCATGATAATAACCAATTTCATTTCAGTATCTAGATCTTGTTCTTCTCACAGCTTTGACATCCTCCCAGTATTTCTTGAGCCTATCAGCCAGTACCTTCTTGTGCTATTTGGGTAGAGCTCCTTTCTGTCTTTTGGTACTTTTAAAGATTATAACATTAATGCCAATGACAACATTTGGACAATTATTCCCTGGCAACTCGTGTCCACATTTGATGATTCAGTTGGCCATCCAGATCATCAGACCTAATACTTTCCGTAGGTTTACTTAGAGGAAAGTATGTACATCACAAGACTCAAAGTGATTGCTGAACTTGAAGAAAATTTCCTCCTGACAATAGTGGACATTCCAGCCAATATGGAGAGTATGACTACAAGAGCCAGAGAAAACTCTTGGAGATGGTATCCATCTAGAAAATGTGGCATTCAAGTGATGAACAGTACCTCATGTGAACTACATGTTTTGGTTATGAATTATGAGTAGTAGTCAGAGATTATGAATTATAAGTCCATATCTGTTCCTCTCTTCTGGTATGGGTAATAAGAAAATTGTTGCATTAATTGACCTGTCTCAGTCTCATCCCTGACTTTGACAATAAGGAGTGACTGAGGTTTGAGTAATGCTAGTAATGTCATTCCTTATTCAGCCAGTCCCTGTTAAGAATGGTGTGAAAGTGTCACCCATAGGATTGGCTGATGTGTGCACTTCAGTGAGCTCAGCAGAATGATATGTATTATCATCTTCTGGCTCAATGAGGAAAGCAACAGGAAAGTACTTCACTCTTCATATTCCTATAATGCCCCTTCAGTGACACCTAGGCTAACTCCAACAGCTGATGGTGGAGCTAAACAGTTTGAAATTGTCCTTGTTCTGTTCATAGAAATGTTCATACTTGACTGAAGTGTACAGAGAGTGTTACATGTTTTAAAGTAGTTAATCAGTATATTTTGTCCATTCCAGGAGCATTCAAAACTAGATTAAGCCAAAAAGTAATGTGTCAGTGTATTACCTAAGTTAATGTCACATTTTCTATATTAATTTTTCACTATTGAAATGTTCCATATATTTAAGTTACCTAAATAATTGTGTTTCATTCCATGTCTGCAGAAAATTAAACAATTTATAGATGAAGCCAAGGAAGGAGTCATCTACTTTAGTATGGGATCCAATGTAAGGAGTGACAGACTATCAAAAACTAAAATTGCTGCTATCTTGGAAGCATTTTCCGAAATACCTCAACGAGTGATATGGAAATGGGAGTCAGATTCCCTTCCTGGTCAGCCAGCAAATGTGATGATAGCCAAATGGCTGCCTCAACAGGACATCTTAGGTAAGGTATGATGGGCTAGTTAACAATAATAATTAGCTTTTACTATTACTTTCATTATAATGAAATACAAACAAGTGACAAAATAACAAACAAATAAGAGCTCCCTGGAAGAAGGCCTTTGTTTTTAGGTCCAGAACAAAAAGTAGTTTGGGTCTAATTCTTTAACTCTCTGTTTCAAGTTCTCTGTACTTGCCATGTTTAATTATACCAGTATTTATATTTAAGATTAGGGATAGGGGTGGGAGCAGGGCAAGTAACACCGCTGAGTAATCTGGTGGTAGTGGTAGAGTGCACCACCGATCACTCCGCTTTCAACTGTAAGTACTCGTGGAGGTGTAGCGCATGACACATGTCTGTACCTGTACCTGTATTTGATCTGTACTTTCAATCACTCAATCTCTACTGATCTGCATTTAGGAAAGTCGGCCAGGTGGCAGATTCCCTATCTGTTGTTTTCCTAGCCTATTCTTATATGATTTCAAAGAAATTGAAAAGTTATTGAACATCTCCCTTGGTAAGTTATTCAAATGCCTAACTCCTCTTCCTATAAATGAATACTTGCCCCAGTTTGTCCCCTTGAATTCCAACTTTATCTTCATACTGTGATCTTTTCTAATTTTAAAGACACCACTCAAACTTATTCTTCTACTACTATTATTCGACGCCATCTCTCCAGTGACAGCTGAAAACATACCACTTAGTCGAGCAGCTTGTCTCCCTTCTCCCAAGTCTTCCCAACCCAAACTTTGCACCATTTTTGTAACACTACTCTTTTGTCGGAAATTACCCAGAACAAATTCAGCTGCTTTTCTTTGAATTCTTTCCATGTAAACCTGGTCCAGCTCCCATACACTGGACCATACTCTAGTTAGGGTCTTACCAGACACTTATATGCCCTCTCTTTACATCCTTACAACAACAACTAAACACCCTCATAACCATTTGCAGAGATCTGTAACCTTAATTTACAATCCCATTTATGTGATTACCCCAATGCAGTGATAAGGAACTTTCACCCCATCAATGCTGTAACTAAAACTGAGAGGACTTTTCCTATTTGTGAAACTCACAACCTGACTTTTAACCCCAGGTCATCATACAATTGCCTGCTGTCCTTCTCACAACATTATCAAGGTCATTTTGCAGTTGCTCACAATCTTGTTATGGTATTTATTACTCTATACAGAATAACATCATCTGCAAAAGCCTTATCTCTGATTCCACTTCTTTACTCATGTCAATTATATATATAAGAAAACATAAAGGTCCAATAATACTGCCTTGAGTAATTCCTCTCTTAATTATTATAGGCCTACTCTAGTACTCTGAGATCTATTTTCTAGAAATATAGCAACCCAATTAGTCTCTCTTGTGTCTAGTCCAATTTCACTCATTTTTGCCTGTAGTCTCCCATAATCCACCCTATTAAATGATTTGGAAAGGTCAATCACAATACAGTCCACTTGACCTCCTGAATCCAAGATATCTGCTATACCTTGCTGTAATCCTACAAGTTGAGGTTCAGTGGAATAACCTTTCCTAAACCTGAACTGCCTTCTATCGAACCAGTTATCCATGAAGTTAGTGTCTTGGCGGATACAAACTGTATGGCAATGCAGATGATTTTGCCAATAATTTCTAAATAATGAAGTTTATTGATTTTCACTCAGGTACACTATTATTTTTGTGACCCTTGATAGTAGTTTGGGAGAATGCTGATGTATAAAGAGCCTTGAGGCCATAAAGCTGAGTGTGTCTCGGCCTATAAGTGCCAACGGCTGATCCGTTGTCCAATAGCTCTGCACTCTGACCGGCCAACTGAGCAGACGAGGGGTGGCAATGGCTCTACCGTGACTCTACGCCTCTGCATTCAGGAGACGGGACAGGGCTGGACCTTACAGCTGACCTCAAACATCGGCTGTCCTGAGAATGGTTTTCCATGGTTTTCCATTCTCCTGCACTAAGGCAAATGGCAAGACAGTTCCTAGTATAGGCCACGACCACCAACCCCAAGAGAATATCCCTCATAAACCTGTGACTGTAGGGGTCCTGGTGCCAGGTATCAGGCCTATTGTATTATGTTAACAGATCTATCCTTTTAAATACCTTGGGTTTAATATACTATAGTTAAATATTTACACTATCCATGGATAAGCATTTGTGGATGCAGATGCGGGTGCGGATGAAGGAAGTGCAAATTGCGGATGATATTTTGTATACCAGCGCAGGCCTCTACCAATAAGTAGATAGATAGATAGATATTTATTTCAATAATTAATTCCAATGAGCCAAAGGCTCATACAGAGGAATTGTACAATGAATAATATATTCAATGGCGGATCTACAAACTCTGAATACTTACAATGATATAATCAGGTGATTTAAACAGTAAAAGTAGAGACATCAATACAGAAAGTGTAAAAAAAAAAAAAAAGTACTAAACACCAATAAAAAAAAGCAGTAAATGGATCACAAACACACAAAATTAAGCAATTTCAATAGGTTTTAACTACTTTATCATTATGATAATGCAAGGGCACTCTCAACAGCTGACCATTCACAAGCTCGTCCAACAATGGAACTGAGCACATCCAACAATGGACTCGAATTTGCGTCTATATTTCCTCCGCTTGTTGTGTTTTGTAGATAATGTAAAATATATTAGATAATAATTGTGGTAATAGTTTGATATTTCATTCAATTTTTAGATGGTATTTATGTTTTTAGAATATTTAAAGGGATTTAAATAAATTTTTACAGAAATTTGTACCACAAATGCCATGAAAATAGTCCGGTGTATGGCAGTTCTTTGAAATTACTGATTTTAAAAATCATCTAAATGCGAGTTTTACGGCTGCATTTACGCGACGGGTGGTGGCATATCCGCACTGGTCCATCCCCACCAATAGTTAGGGATACACCCAAAGGCTAAGGTTGAACTCCCTGGAAGAAAGGCTCCTTTTTTTAAGCCCAGCAATTAATATAGTACTTATTCTAGTGTAGACTGAAGGAACCTCAAGGCTATATGCCTTTCCAGAAGTGAAAGTTTCATTTTTAGAGATTCTTAAACTCTTTATTGAAATGATGCCCATGTTTTTTCCAGGTGAACCATGCACACCTTTGCTAAGCTGCCTTTTTTGATGAAACTAATTTGAATTAAATTGGACAACTGGTCCAACAGCACTGAAGCCAGATGACATATCTAAATGTCCAATGGTTGAGGAGGCAGAAGAATCAACATCCACTGCTTTGTGCTTAGGCTAAGGGTGAATTCTCTGGAGGAAAGTCAGCAAGTCTGGAGGATGTCAGGAAGCCCTTACCAGCCTGACTTATTGAAGGGGTAATAACCCACATGAGAGGCATAACCACAAGGATCCTGGCACAGAATACATCTCTCTGGCATAAATTAAGTAGATCAAGTTAAATGTAACAATATCCTGCTTGGTGACCATAATAGTTAAGACTAGCTGATGTACCCGTGCTTTGCTACGGGATTCTCAGAAAGACAGACCTTGTGGTTTTCCTACTAACTGAAGTAAAGTAAACAAAGGCCATTACAAAAACATCAGTAGGAAAGTAGCGTTATTATAACAATAATAATAATAATTTCGTGTGGCTATATCAAGCCAGGTGCAGCTTTTATAAGGCAGACCCTCCGATGTTGGTGGGCGGTATCTGTCATGTGTAGGTAACTGCGTGTTATTGTGGTGGAGGATAGTGTTATGTGTGGTGTGTCAGTTGCAGGGATGTTGGGGACAGCACGAACACCCAGTCCGCGAGCCAAGGGAATTTACCACTTAAGGTTAAAATCTCCGACCCGGCCGGGAATCAAACCTGGGACCTCTGGACCAAAGGCTAACACACTATCCATTTAGTCATAGAGCTGGACAATGTCATCATACAGAATACTCGATCAAATGAAAAACTGCACATTTTCACACTTTTAACGAACAGTAGGCCTACTACGGTGCCGATCGAACAGTTCAAAGTTCCAGAGCTGGAATGACCAGGCCGCAGACAGCCGTGAACACTCCTCTGCCATAATTCTCTTAAATATGCGAACTGCTCATTCCAATCGTGCCTCAGAGTAGGGATTTAATAGCTTGAATGCTATGATGAACCTGTGTGTTAAGTACCAGTAGTATCAGAAAATTTATGAGCCAGAGAAGTAGTATGCTAAAGAAGAAAGTTATGTAACTCCCCAGCTACTTCCCGCCAATATTCAGCCAAGCTGTTACACTCGGTACAGCTGGGCGAGTTGGCCGGGTGGTTAGGGGCGCGCAGCTGTGAGCTTGCATCCGGTGGATTCGAACCCCACTGTCAGCAACCCTGAAGATGGTATTCTGTGGTTTCCCATTTTCACACCAGGCAAATGCTGGGGCTGTATCTTAATTACGGCCAAGGCCGCTTCCTTCACACTCCTAGCCCTTTCCTAACCCATCGTCACCATAAGACCTATCTGTGTCGGTGCGGCTAAGGCAAATTTTAAAAAAATACTATGTACACAGTAGTAATCTTAACTAAGATGAGTAGCAAGAGAAGACACAAAGCCCACCTCAACAAACAATGGTCAATGTAATGTTATTGTTGATCAATGTTACGCGCTTTCAGTATTGTAGGCCTTCACATTTAGTTTTCTTCTGACTCTGAAATACCACTCTTATCATAGTCGGTATGGTAAAATTGAATAAAACATAAATGGTCGGAAATTGTATTCTCTATAACTTTTTTATGTAGTACTTTTTGATAGGACCAATAACATAGGTATTTAAAAATTAAATTTTAGGCACCTTTCCCTAAACGACAATTTCATACAGGGCGAATAAAACTGTTTATAGTTTAGACTGTAGTTTCTTACTCCCCAACTCTATGTACTGACTTTCATTAAATTCTGTTGTCCCATTTTCTCGTGGCTCAGCGTTGATATGGACTTGGCAACAAAAATACAAACTCATGAATATGTGTGTTATCAAAGCCGATGTGGTAACAATGTATGACATAAATGACTGGAAATTTAATTCTATATGACTTTAGTTATGTAGTATTTATTGATAGGACCACTAATAATATAAATATCTGAGAATTAAATGTTAGGCCTTCCCCTAAACTACCATTTCACTCAGCGTGAGTAAAATGATGTACTGTATAGCTTAGATTGTAGTGGCTCATTCCCCGACTTCACATACCGATTTTCATTAAATTTTCTTCAGCTGTTTTCTCGTGATGCATGGGCATACATACATACATACAGACAGACAGACAGACAGAAATTATGGAAAAGTAAAAAGTGCATTTCCTTGTTACAGTGGACATGACCGATACAGAAATACCATCCTTTTAAAATTCTGAGCAATGTACAGACAAAACTCTTATTTTATATATACAGATGTTAAGTATCTGCAGTCTGACAGAGTGGTTAGCCTCTTTGGGTACTTACCATCAGAATTTTGGCTGGCAGGGTAGGAGAGGTGGTGGTACCCTATACAATTTCTAATCATTAGCTTGCTTGCCAAAAGCCTGGTTTCAACTCCAAACCTCTCCACAGTGTTTGTGTGAAGTGAAGTTATCAAACAAAATATTCTTAAAAATATTATTTAACACACACACAATACAAAGTTACCTTAAAAATGCTTACCTAAGTAGCATTAATATTTGTTATGTTTGTATCTATTTGTATAAAAAACCATCATTGATCTTGTTGATTAACTCAAAATAAAACAATTAATATTTTTATGATTTTTTAAGATTTTAACTAGTTACGTTTATACTGTAAGTTTACGTTAATAGATCTTATAATATGAGGAATCTTGTTTTATGATGTCAAGTTCACTGATGAAGAAAGTGGGTCATCTCTCAAAACACGTACAAATAATAATAATTGTGTAAACTAACGAATTTTATAAGAAGTATATACTGGGCGGCACAAACAAGTACATGTAGTATTTTTCATGAGTTTGCATGCTCGTGGTTTAAACTGTTCCTTTCAGTAACTTTTTTGTTCAAACAATTAAACACCGGCAGAAATGGTTCAGTGTCAAATAAGTGATCCTCAGCAAGTACATCCCACCTTTGATGATTTATATTTTTCAGCTTCATGGTTTGATTAAGCTGGTCTTTATAACATCTCAAAATGGCGCCTTGGGGTCTTGTGCCAGAACAAAGTTCACCATAAACGATTTGCTAAGCAAGCCTAGCATTCCTTATAGGATGTGCATGCCTTGTCCATCTAAGATGATGATGATGAACCATGATGGATTCCTCATGAAGTGCAGTCAAATGAAGTCAGGTGATGCAGGAAATACTGTATTACATTAGGAAATGAAGTCGTGGAAGTAGATGAATATTGTTACTTAGATAGTAGAATAACTAATAATAGAAGAAGTAAGGAGGGCATAAACTGCACACTAGGAACGTGTGAATAAGGCCTTTCTTAAGAAAAGAAATTTGCTACTTCAAACACTGGTTTAGGAATTTAAAAATTGTGTTTGAAGACTTTCATCTGGAGCGTGACATTGTACGGAAATGAATATGGACAATATTTAGCTCAGAAGAGAAGCAAATAGAAGCTTTTGAAATACGGTGTAACAGAAGAATGCTGAAGCTAAAATGAAATGTTGTATGGCTTTGTTGTATGGCTTTTAGTGCCAGGATATCCCAGGCGGGATTCGGCTCGCCAGGTGCAGGACTTTTTATTTGACTCCCGTAGGCGACCTGCACGTCGTGATGAGGATGAAGTTATGATGAAGACAACACCTACACCCAGCCCCTGTGCCAGGGAAATTAAACAATGATGGTTAAAATGCCCAACCCTGATGGGAATTGAACCCGGGACCCCTGTAACCAAAGGCCAGCACACTAAACATTTAGCCATAGAGCCGGACAATGCTGAAGGTAAGATGGATAGACTGAATCATGAATGGAGAGATACTGAAGATAATTTGTGCTTCCCAGTTTCATCAGAAGGGCAGGCTTCAAAACTCATTGAGGAGCCTCCTTGACACATCTTCAGAGTACATTAACCCTGAATATCTTCCATCAAGAAAATGTGGAGGAGAAGACTTCTTAAGTGTCAGTGGTGGCTCAGACCTGATTGGTTCAGATTAGGAAAACAAAGCTTGCCACAATCTCAATAGTCTGTCTCACCTGAACTGGACACAGAAAGGAGGAGGATAGCAGTTTTCACAGCAATGATGCTGGAAATTTCACAATTGAAAAGGCCTAAAGAGTTTGAAAGTTTTAAACATTTTTCAATTTATGAAGTTAACTTATGGTTTCCTTCTGGCAATTAGAGTTCTGATATAATAGCCAAAGGCAGGCATTTATAGAAATGGAGGTATGTGTTTCCTCTAGTGCACCGTCACTGCATTGTCCTACATAGGAGGCTTGCTGAGGTGTCTCAACAGCGCATTAGCCACCAGCAACTTAGAAAGGTGTGGCAATCCAACTGATGAGCCCACAGTCAGAATGATGATAGGAAAATATGTCCCATACAGATGACACAACATTAAACCTATACAGATACCTTTTGTGCCACATCCCTATGACCAAAGAAGAGATGCTAAAATGTTTAATGTGACTGCCATGGACTATCAGGTTTGGAGGGAAATGCTGGATTGCTCTTTTCACATTTGCAGTATACAGAGCAATCCACTTGGAACTGGTTGATTCCATGAGTACCAGTGCTTGCTTTTCATCTCTCTGATGTTTCATTGCTTGACGTGGACATATTCCTGTGGTCTATACAGAGAATGGGACAAGTTTTACAGGAGCATTTAATGCATTGAAGGAAATTTTCTGAGAAAAAGTTAAAAATGAGATCTCGTTGAAAGAGATCACATGAAAGTTCATCTCTTCCACAGCTGCCTGGTGGGAGGGATTGTGGGAGCATCTCATAAGAGTAGTGAAAGCTCTGCTCAGGTGCCATCTCTGTTGATACCAACAACGTAAGGCAAGCTGATATAAGTACCAACATAGTTGGAAATGTGTAGGATCTGGTAAATGCAGCAAGGGTGAAGTTTAAGAAAGCGGAGATTGTTATTAGTGGAATACTGTGTAGGAGGGATACTGACTGGAGGGTGATTGGGAATTTAAATGAGACTATGGAGTGGGTATGTGGGACACTAGGAGTGAAATTTCTAGTTCCTAATGGGTGGGTAGGAGATAGGGATCTGCGCTCAGATGGCCTTCACTTAAACTGCAGTGATACCATGGGCACCCGCAAGGGGGGGCAAGGGGGGGCAAGGGGGGGCGCTTTCCCCCCCCCTGGAATTCTAAAAAAGATGATGTTCAATTGTTTAATATCATACCAGATTATTTCATAAACTGAACTTACTGACAGTCATCTAGCATCTGTTATATTCGCAAATTTCTGTAAACAATTTAATGTTGCTGACGTTATATTGGTATTTATATTCAAGAAAATTGTTAATGTGCCCCCCCTTGGAAAAGATCCTGCGGGCGCCCATGAGTGATACGTATAAGTTAGGAAATTTGTTTGGAAGGGTAATAGGGAGGTACATTCAGGGAAATGGGGTGGCCTAGAGAGCGGTGCTAAGGGAACAGGGAACTGGAAATCAAGTAGGGATGACATACAATTGTTAGTGTTGAACTGTAGAAGTATTGTAAAGAAAGGAATATAATTAAGTATTGTAATGGGAGTTGAATCATGGCTGAGAAATGATATAATGGATGCAGAAATTTTCTCACGGGACTGGAGTGTGTATCGTAGAGATAGGATAGGAATGGTGGGAGGGGGAGTATTCATTCTGGTGAAAGAAGAATTTGTATGCTATGAAAAAGTTAAAGATTACACACATGAAATTCTAGGTGTAAAGCTCATTTCTAAAGATAATAGGCAACTTGATATATTTGGAGTGTACAGAGCGGGAAAGAGTAGCACTGACACGGATTCCACTGAAGCTCAACTTGTAGGATTCCAGCAAGATATAGCAGATATCTTGGATTCAGGAGGTCAAATGGACTGTATCGCGATTGACCTGTCTAAAGCATTTGATAGGGTGGATCATGAGAGACTACTGGCAAAAATGAGTGCAGTTGGACTAGACAAAAGAGTGACTGAATGGGTTGCTATATTTCTAGGTAATAGATCTCAGAGAATTAGAGTAGGTGAAGCTTTATCTGACCCTGTGATAAATAAGAGGGGAATTCCTCAAGGCAGTATTATCGGACCTTTATGTTTTCTTATACATATAAATGATATGAGTAAAGGAGTGGAATCAGAGGTAAGGCTTTTTGCGGATGATATTATTCTCTATAGAGTAATAAATAAGTTACAAGATTGTGAGCAACTGCAACGTGACCTCGAAAATGTTGTGAGATGGACAGCAGGCAATGGTATGTTGATAAACGGGGTTAAAAGTCAGGTTGTGAGTTTCACAAATAGGAAAATTCCTCTCAGTTTTAATTACTGTGTTGATGGGGTGAAAGTTCCTTTTAGGGATCATTGTAAGTATCTAGGTGTTAATATAAGGAAAGATCTTCTTTTGGGGTAATCACATAATTGGGATTGTAAATAAAGGGTACAGATCTCTGCACATGATTATGAGGGTGTTTAGGGGTTGTAGTAAGGATGTAAAGGAGAGGGCATATAAGTCTCTGGTAAGACCCCAACTAGAGTATGGTTCCAGTGTATGGGACCCTCACCAGGATTACCTGATTCAAGAACTGGAAAAATCCAAAGAAACGCAGCTCGATTTGTTCTGGGTGATTTCCGACAAAAGAGTAGCGTTACAAAAATGTTGCAAAGTTTGGGCTGGGTAGAATTGAGAGAAAGAAGGAGAGCTGCTCGACTAAGTGGTATGTTCTGAGCTGTCAGCGGAGAGATGGCGTGGAATGACATTAGTAGAGGAATAAGTTTGAGTGGCGTTTATAAAACTAGGAAAGATCACAATATGATGATAAAGTTGGAATTCAAGAGGACAAACTGGGGCAAATATTAATTTATAGGAAGGGGATTTAGGGATTGGAATAACTTACCAAGGGAGATGTTCAATAAATTTCTAATTTCTTTGAAATCATTTAGGAAAAGGCTAGAAAAACAACAGATAGGGAATCTGCCACCTGGGCGACTGCCCTAAATGCAGATCAGTATTGATTGATTGATTGATTGATTGAAGTGCAACACTACTCAGTGAACATGAACTTGAGGCTGCTCACAGGTAAACTGTTACCATTAAGTCCTTCAACCTTTCTGAAATAACATTACTAGTCATGAGGTTACTGATTTTGATACTGTTGTTGAGAATTGTATGAACAGGAGGTGGTGTTGCTTACAACAAGATTAATGAGGAAAAAGCCGATAGAAGAGGTCAGGCAAGAATACTTGGGAATGGTCTTCAACAGGGATCAAAGAATATGTATAAAACTGAATGTTAGTGATGCTATTATCGAGCACTCTGACAATGTAAAGAGGGTTAGCTGGCCTCTAGGATTATTAGTACCAATAATCCGGGGTCTAGATAGTGTCTCAAGAGTAGCACATATAAAAAAAACAAAGGGAGAGGTCACTTGTCCAGTTACAAAGGCTGTATCCACTTCGGCTTTGCAGAAGAAATGACAATATGAAATGATTGTGGAGAAGAATGTTGATTCTGGGAACCTCAATCTCAAGGAGGTAATGTCTTCAAAGAAGGGTTGCAGAGTTATATTACCTCATCGATTCAAAATGTAAAACAATGTTTGGTGCATATAATTTGTGTTTTGTGTTTCTTGTGTTTCAGTAGGTCTAAGTAAATATCTTTGCAATTGTAAGTGTATGAACATTGGACATACGAAAGGTGGGAGTATGTCGGAAATTATCAAAGAGTTAACTTTGCATGAACATCTATGTTCCTTGCTTGCTACAAGGAACATGCGTCTTTTTTATGTGTTTGGACACAATATGATTCATGCACCCCTGTTGTTTGGGATTTTGTTTCCTTGTATCTCAAGGACTGCTGTGGTCTGGACGCTTGGGATTGTTTTGTTATTATTCAAAATCAAATCAAAAAACAAAATCTCTTTATTTGCAAATAAGATGTCTACCTTGGTGGCAAATGGTACACTAAAATACATTATTGTCAAGCACTAAATATTAAATTAACAAGAGAATAAAATTTTCCTATAATACAACATCATATAATTTACGCCAACAATTTTTTCTCTTTCATTCGCAATGGTCTGCAATACCTAGTAGTTTGTTACATTCGTTCTGAATCACCTTGTATTGCTGATTAAATGCTATTATGAAACAAATAAAAATTGAAATTAAGTTATAGAATTGAGACTGGTTTATATGTAAGTCAGTTCTGTGTAATTCTGTTTTATAAATACATTTCTGTAGGTCCCAGCAAAATATAACTTAAAAACATGTTAATTAAGCCTCACTTGTACATAACTCATTTATAAATAGTTTGGTGTTATACTGGTACATAATTATTTTCATTAAGTGCAATTTATTTTTACATAATAGAATTAAAATAATGTCACTGATGTATCCATTTCCTCTGATCAAATCACAGGCGAGTTCGAAACATGATACACTAGAATCAGTTTTGTTGGCGGTGGGACTTTAGCTGCAGATGTCAGAGGGATGTGTTTTGGTACTGGGATGAAGATCATGAGAGTGTGTCTTTTAACTAAAAGCGAAAGAATAACCAGACACCTTTCATAGAACTCAGTTAATTTGCACATAGCAAAGTTCAAATAATGCCGTAGACATATAAATTTCCTGATGTTACCAAGATGCAGGAGAGTTACAAATGCAATCATTAAAATCGGCATTGTTAGCAACGGGACTTCAGCTGCAGGTATTGGAGGTGTGTAGTGCAGTGGTATACCAAGGATCATGGGAAGTGACCACATGGCATAAAATTCAAGCAGAAAGATTATGCAACATGTGTTTGAGATTAAGAACATGCTTCGTTTTAACTGTGAGCAAGTTATTTAAATGAGAGACATTAAACTGATGCTGATAGCTGACATTTGCCATACAGAGTAACAAAACCTGTAGTTTTCTTAGTAGAAATTATACATTCTTCAGTTGGCCATCAAGAACAAAAAGAGGGAAAGTTACACTCTGGATGAGAAAGTAAAATTTATACAAGAAGTGGACAATAATCCACATAAAACTAAAATTGAAATAGCTGGAGATTTAGGAATTGCTTATACCTTACTGTGCACAGTCATTATTAAAATAGGTGCTGTTTTACAAGAAATCTTAGAAATTGGATGCAGAAACAATAATGCTGATTATCAGTAATAGTGTTGCAAACCTCATACATTAGTGAATTTAACAGTGCAAATTTTGTTATTAACTTTTATCTCTGAAATAACCTATCTTTAATCTTATTCCTGAAAACAAAGAAAATTATTTCAATAATTATAACATAATAGTTCGTCGCCATAAGACTTATCTGTGTCGGTGCGACGTAAAGCCCCTAGCAAAAAAAAAAAAAAAAAAAAAAAAAAACATAATAGCTAAACCTGATTTGTAAGTAATTCTTAGTTATACATAAAATCAGCTTTTCACCTTGATATATGAGGGGGGATCAAATATAAATAGGATTTTATTTTTTATTTAAATTCATTTATTGAAAAACACAAGGCAAATTACAATTAATTTTTGCACATAGTTTCCTGCTTTGGAAATGCATTTGATGCATGCTTTTTGATGCCCCCATCATAAAAAGAGCAGGGTCGTGTCACCAGCCAGTTGTGCACAAAGTCTTCCACTCTCTCGTCATCTTCAAATCGTTGCCCTCCTAGAGCTTCTTTAACCCTCTTAGTGCCAGGCCTGGGTGCTCACAGTATGCCAAGAGTGCCAGACAGATTTAGATAATTTTGCAGGTTCTCACTCTTGGGACTAAATAGTTCACAAATGTTATAATTATGACTTGAAATTTTTATTGAATGTTAACAAGAATACACTCTTATTGCTGAACTAAATTAAAGCACTAAAATGCCCTTGGGTATTTCGAAAAAAAAAAAATTCCAAACAATTTTCAAACACCAAAATTTAAAAATCAGAAACAAAACAGAAAAAAACAGAAAATTTAACTCAACGATATATATTGATGACTTCTTTGCAATGTCCTATTTCAGATGAATAAACATGTAAAGTTTCACATTTTTATCTTGAGGTCATGATTGGGACAAGTTGGTGGAGGAAGAATGGTACAAGGACAGGATGAGATGGAGGAGGCTCATATACCACACCCGTGAAACTGGAGATGGTTTAGGATGATGATGAGTATTATAAGAGTTATGTACAGTGGTATCATAATATACAATTAGCATGGCCAACAATGGGATCGAACCTGGCACATGGGTTGTAGTCAGGGTGACCAGATGGTGATAGATTATCATTGTTCACAAGATGAAAGAATCTCAAGATCAATTGGAATCTGTTTCTTGAGAACATATTTCCAAACCATGGAATATAATGGGAGTTCTTTACCCAATAAGAAAATATGCTCGGCCTTCTAGCTATACCCATTTCGAACAAAACAGCAATGAAAGCCTTCATTTCAATCAATGTAACGGGGCGCCACTGCTGTGTTCTGGCATGTTGTGACAGGTAATGATTTCTCGTATCTGTTTGTTTCTGTAGTTGCGAGGTTCCATAACTGAGCCGTGAAAAATAAAATACGCTATAGGTTTGCGTCTGACGAAGGGGCATGTCTCGGACCAGGAGTATCATAATAATCACGTGAGGGTTGGTATTTTGCATCTTGACCTAATTGAATTCCACGGAAAACATGAAATTTTTGCTGTTGGGTATTGTTACAGCCATCATCATCAGTACAGTCACTCAGATGGTCATTACCACTTTCAATGTGTACGGTACACTCGGACAATGAGCACGTGGTTGAGCGTTTACAGAAAACTCGCCGTTATCACTCCAAATAACACTTTCACTTCCCCCTTCCTCACTTGTTGGAGGAGTGAATTCCTTATCTGAGTCTTCATCATCCCCTACTTTACTAAAAATTATTAAGATATACAGCCAGTTTGTCATCGTTAACAAAATAACTTCTCCCGCTAGTCACCATTTTACTCACGCGGCATGGAGATCATACGTCGTAGACGAACACGGACTTTAGAAATTCAATGCATCATAACGAATGAATTTACGCACTATCTAGCAACGTAGTTAAAATCTAATGACAATTCTCTATGGACTGGACACATAAAATGTTGCAATCTAATGGCCCAAGTGGTACAAACTCGTATAGAATTGCGCGCTATGCATTTTACGCGTATATACGAAACAACGATATATCGTTGTCTGGCTCTCTACGGGTTAAGTGGTCCGAACAAAATGGAAATCACAGGGCAATAAGTCTGGACTGTAAGGAGGATGATCAAGTGTAGTCCAGTATATTTCTTGTAGCTTGGAGACAGTTAGAGCTGCAGTATAGGGCCACGCATTGTCGTGGAGGAGGATGACTTGTCGAATTGGTTGATCTCGTCCTTTGCGGAGATAATCAACCCTTGCCTTGTTCAACAGCTCTCAGTACTAAGCAGCATTGATTGTGTGTCACTCATGCAAAAAATCAATCAGCAAAATGCCTCGCCGACAAAAAAAGAATGGTTGCAAGGACCTTCCCAGCTGACAGTCAAGTCTTAGTTTTCACTGGTGTTGCCTCCCCTTTCCTCTGCCACTCCTTACTGGCTTGTTTGGATTCAGGAGTGTAGTAGTGGACCTATGATACATTGCAGGTGATGATCTGACTAAAAAATACATCACCTTCTTCCACAAACCTTGCCGTAAGCCTCTGACAATCCTCCAAACATCTCAACTTCAGATTTTCCGTAAAAAGGTGAGGGACCCATCTGGAACACACTTTACAGAACTGTATGTCACTTGTGATGATTGCTTGATAGCTCCCATAACTGATTCCGACTTGTTTTGCAATTTCTGATACTCTCGCCCGTTGATCGTCGTCAATAATGTCTTTAACCGCACGAATATTTTCGTCTGCAATGCTGGTCCAAGAATGGCGATTGTGTTGCTGATTTTCCACACGTTCTTGTCCTTCATAGAACTTTTTTTTTTTGGCCAGACAAGCACATGCGTCCTTGATATTGTTTTATTACTGAACTCTGCAGTTAATCTCTGGCAAAATTTTGCCGCTGTATCTCCTCCACGAGCAAGAAATTTTTATAATTATGCGTTGCGCAGTGGAGGGTGCATCTGTTGCTCTGACATCGCAAACATTACTGACAAAGCAACAGGAAATATCTAACAGCATGCTCTCCCCACTCGTAACAGTCCCACCTAAGCATAGCAGAAGCGTGGGGCCAGTCCTACCAACTGCTGATGTTCAGGAACAAAAATTCTGTTTATATTTGACTGACCTTCGTGCATGTAAATCTGGTAAACTGTATTTCATATACACTGCTGTTTGGAGAAAGTGAAACACCAATACCGAGAGCTGTGATCACAATGCAATTTATTCCACAGATTAGGGATATGACAAGACACAAATGATTACAATTACAGACCTGTACATGCACAGTGACTGTGGAACCTCAGTATGGCATAGCACCACTATGCACTGCAATCAGAGCTGCTAGACATCGTGGTACAGAATCAAAGAGCACCTGAATATGCTGCTGGAGAATGTTCTGCCACATGGTTTGTAGGCACGTCTACAAATCATCAACAGTGGCTGCAGGAGGACCTGAATGAAAAAGGTGTCAACCGACCATATGCCAGACATATTCAATGCGTGACATGTCAGGTGAACGGGCAGGCCAAGGAAGCAGTGGTACCCGTTGTTCTTCGAAGAAGGCTTGCACATTCCTCGCCACATGTGACCAGCCATTGTCCTGCTGGAATATGGTGTGTGAAATGGCCTGCATGAAGGGCAGTGCCTCAGGCTGTAAAAGCTCCCTGATGTAGCCAGTAGCTTTTTAGATTGCCCTCAAGATTTAGGAGGCAAAATCACATGTTATAGACTATGATGCCCCAAACCATCACACTTAGCATTTGTCCGCTGTGCCGCTTAACAATACAGTCTGCCTAATACGTTCATCGCGGCAGTGTCTAACGCATATGCGGCCATCACTGTAGAATAAGTTGAAGTGGGACTCATCCGAAAACACTACATTTTGCCACTCAGAATGCCAATATCAGTGTTCACATGCCCGTTGCATTAGTAGTTGCTGCTCAATGGAAGCTGATGCAATGGCATGTGTGCTACCAGTCCAGGCCTCAGAAGACAGCATCGAACCATCGATGTAGACATGTCCACACCCGTTGCTGTGCTCCAATGTTGAGCCAACACTGCTGACGAAGCTGTTCTGTCCATTACGGCCAAGCGGACAAGATGGTGGTCATCTCGCACTGAGGTCACATTATGTCGTCCAGTATCCTGTAGATGGTGTTTACAGTCCTGTTCTCTCTACTGGTTGCACATACGCCTCACTGCTGAAGCAGCACGCCCTGTATGAGCAACAATGACATGGAACAACAGACCCATCTCCCGGAGTCCAATCATAACGCCCTGTTTGAATGCACTCACATGCTGATATTCCATCCTGTGATATCAGCGAGGCATAGTGACACTTGGGTACATGTTTCCACTTTGTATGATGGCTCCACACTGACTGAGCATTGCATAACATTGACCTGGATGGTCACACACAGGAGAGCACTGCTGGACCTATGTGCATGCCATCTCCCTGAATTTAAATCACTTATTATGGTTCTACTGTTCTACGCATCCTCTGATTTTGGCGTGTTTCAGACCATTGCTTTTGACTGTTTCACTTTCTTCCAAAGAGCAATGTGGATCAGAATTTAAAGAGAATTTTTGAATGAAAATTTTCCCATAGTTTCTTCTAAATCAACATAAATAAGAACAAAATAGAGAGAGAAGAATTCTAATGGGAAAGAGAAAATTAAACTACGTAGTCTTACAGAAACAAATAAAGAATGAAGGGTACTCACCCAATCTCAAGAAACCTCAGATCACACACAAATGTGTATACCGAATATAAAGATGTAATTTCATATTTATTCTATCCTTTCAGCACATCCCAATGTCCGTGCTTTCATTTTCCAAGGTGGGCTTCAAAGTCTTCAAGAAGCTACATATAATGCTGTACCATTAGTTGGAATTCCCATCTTCGCTGACCAAGCTTACGATGTCAAATATATTGAAACAATAGGCATTGGAGTCAAATTAGCAATTGATGACTTATCGAAAGAAACACTACTTGAAGCTCTGAAGAAGGTTCTTCATGATCCAAGGTAAGATATTATTTTATAGACACACTAGATGTTAAGAAGATTTCTAGTTTACTGATGCTCCCTGCAAAATACAGTAACACCATAGTTTGAAGTTTGTTATCTTGTTCTGTTAATAATTATTCTTTTCCATTTTTGTGTTTTACCCTTTGAAACATATTAGATTATCACCCAGTATCACTCAATACTGCACAAGGTCAAACATCATTCACTTGTCTTTATGCTGAATTTGAAATATTAGAATGAAAGATGTGTGGACTCTGAATATCCTGTCAAAGTAATAAATGTGAAATTAGGGAGAATAATTGCCTCTACATATAGGAACCATGACAAGTGGGTATCTGTAACGAATAGCCTACATAATGTTAGTGATCACATTATATGAAGTTGTGCATTGGAACTGACTTAGGTGGGAGAGTCATATGAGAGTAGATGACAATAGGGGACTAATAAAACTAGCCATACAAGTTAGAGAAGCAAGAGGGAGCCTAGAAGATTCTATATTTAATTGTTTCAAGGTACGAGATAAGACAAGCCAAGAAACTGCATTGGCAGCTGTGACTAAAGAAGTATGGAGGAGCTCAGGCCATCCATAAGACTCTGGCATTCTGAACACTGAAAGATGTAACAGCCTATAATAAAATTGAAAATTACTGGTAAAATGGGGTGAAGTGATACAGTTTCAAACTCAAATTGGTTGTATTCCCGGAAAAAGTATAGGTTTACAAATACTGTACCCACTTCATGCAACAAAAATGTGGATCTTAATTTGCAGTTTGTTCATGTATAACAACATTTTGTGGCTATGCAACTATTTTAAATTTGTTTATGATATTCTAAACTTGATGTTACACTCCACTTCATCACTGGGTGGAGAATGACATCTAGATTCAATTTCATGTGTTACCTGAAATTTTTATTGAATTTCTTCAAAACTATTATCTGAAAATGAGAAATCTAATACCGGTATTTAAAAAGGTTTTGTTACCCCAGCAGTTGAAGTTTTTATGTGTGAATATCATTTTCTGAAAAACGAGCATTTAATAATCATCCCCAATGGGGCACTGCAATGAGCATGAACCAGAATAGAAATTAAATGTAATATAAAATTTAAACACTGAGAAAATACAAGAACTTTTTAGGTGTTGTTTTAGTCATTGCGCTATTGCAATTGAAGCACATTTTCTCTGGCATTTCTAGTTTCAAACAATGTTGTAACACTGATATCATTGCCTGCCCCTGTAGCACTATTAGCTGCCATTCTCAGGAGACCCGGGTTCGATTCCCAGTATGCCAACATTTAATAATGGCAAGAGGGCTTGTATGTGGTTTAAACGGTACATGCAGCTTACCTCCATTGGAGATGTGCCTGAAAAGAGCTGCACAACCTCAGAATGAGGACATGAGTTTAGTTTAAGTTTACTGATATCAATATCTGGCCAAATAAATATATCCCCATGGTTCCAGTATGGTTTCGGAGCAGAAGAGACGAATCACATCACAACAATGGTCAATGTATTGTTAATGTTGATCAGCTTTATGAGCTTTTGGTATGGTAGACCTTCACATTTAGATTTCTTCCAACTCTCTGCTGTTAGGGCATCTAATGTAAAGGGAGTCCTTTCTTCTTTCATGGCTCCCTCTTCAAGCAATCATATCTTTACGATTTTATTCAAATTTCCTTTCAATGACCATGCTGCTTGAAACCTTAAGATAATCATGACAAAAGTCATCATGAGTTAACACGATTCAAGAATATTTCCATGTTAGCAATGCTTGGCATTGGCATAGACTAAGGAACAAAAGTCTAAATTCATAAATTCTATTACCATAGTTGGTATGTTGAACTGTATAAGAAATAAATGATCAGATCTTGTATTCTCTATAACTTTTGTCATGTACTACTTTTCGATAGGACCAATAATAGGTATTAAAAAATATTAAGTTTCAGGCACCTTCCCCTGAACTACCGTTTCATCCAGCATGAATAAAATTATTTACAGCCTAGACTGTAGTACCTTATTCCCAGACATTTACATACTGATTATCATTGAATTCTGTTCACCGATTTTCTCATAGTTTGGTATCGATATGGACTTGGCAACAAAACATGAAATTCATTAATATCTTTCCCTTGGATTTTCTTGAATTATCGTATCAAGGAATCCTGATGAGGTCGCATACACTGGAACCATACTCTAGATGGGGTTTTACCACAGACTTACATGCCCTTTCCTTTACATCCATACAACAACCCCTGAAAGTCCTCATAACTATGATCAAAGATCTGTACATTTTATTTACAATCCTGTTTATGTGTTTACCCCAATGAAGATCATTCCTTATATTAACACATAATTAATAGGAAATTTAATTTTATATAACTTTAGTTCTGTATTATTTATCTGTAGGAAAACTAATAACATAAACATTTTAGAATTAAAATTTAGCCCTCCCCTTAAACTACCATTTTGCTCAGTGTGAATAAAATTATTTATAGCCTAGATTTTATTGCCTTATTCCATGACTTTACACACTGATTTTAATTCAATCCTCTTCAACCATTTTCTCATGATGTACATACAGACAGCCAGGCATGCAGGCAGAGATGATGGAAAGTTTAAAAGTGCATTTCCTTGTTACTGTGGACACAATCAATACAGAAATACCATTCTTCTCAAATTCTGAGCAATGTACAGACAAAACTCTTAATTTTTATATTAAGATTTTGTTTTCTATGTTTTTAAAGCTCTACTCAGTCGTATTTGTCTACTAATGCAATTCCATGCCATCTCTCAGTTGACAACATACGACATACTGCTTAGCCAAACAGCTCATCTCCTTTTCCCTAAGTCTTCCCAGTCCAGAATTTGCAACATTTTCATAATGCTACCCTTTTGCTGGAAATCACCCAGAACAAATTGACTTGCTTTCCCTTGGATTTTCTCCAGTTCTCATATCAAGGAATCCTGATGAGGTTCCCATACGCTGGAACCATACTCTAGTTGGGGTTTTACCACAGACTTATATGCCCTTTCCTTTACATCCATACAACAACCCCTGAAAATCCTCATAACTATGATTTTGTTTACAATCCTGTTTATGTGTTTACCCCAATGAAGATCATTCCTTATATTAACACTTAGGTACTTACGGTGATCTCCATAAGAAACTTTCACCCCATCAGTGCAATAATTAAAACCGAGGGGACTTCTCGTACTAGTGAAACTCACAACCTGACTTTTTTATCATCATACCATTGTCTGTTGTCCATCTCATTAGATTGTAACTTATTTATTACTCTACTAGCAAGATACCCGTGCTTTGCTACGGTACCGTACCGTATTATACAGAAATTTATAATTGAATGCTTATTGTTTTAGATATGTAATCCGCCGGAATTCGCGATCTGACTCGTTTTCTGCGAGAATCTGCCAAAATTCGCGATCTGACTCGTTTTATTATAGATTACGGCAAGTTTCCTCCCATTTTTCAATCTTTCTTTCCAGCAATCGATTTTGTACTTCCTGGGCTAGTTCCAGGTATTCCACCCGGTCAGTTGGGTCCCTAAATCTTTGCCATCTTTTCCTATTAACATTTTAAATATGGATTAAATCCTTCAGGAGATCAGGCGTGATGTTGCCTTGGGTGCCTTGGCAGCACTGAAGCTGCAGCTGGACTGCATTCTTAGTCATTACCCATCCAGGTCCCGTTTCCAGCGCGGCCCGCACATTTGACGACGGTCCAGAACAACATGTTTATTATTATTATTATTATTATTATTATTATTATTATTATTATTATTATTATTATTATTATTATTATTTTTATTATAGATGTTCTGGTCCCCACAGTAAGATGCAAGACTGCCACTTGCCGGTAAATTACATCTACTGCCACTGTCATTGTTAACAATGTGACCAGCACCATTATCGCACGTAGGCAAGTGTTCGAGATTTCTGGCGATACGAATAACATACTTCCGTGCATTATTGACCTTATTATAGCAGTGAACAATTTGACGGTCAATCTCATTCCTATCGTTTATTTCAAATGTCTTTAAATTTTTATTTATATGCCAGGAGAATCTACTGTAATTTAAGAATGTCCTCCGAAGGAAAAGATGGCTGTTGAAAACAAACCAGGAAAGATTAAAAATGATCGGTTTATGATCAGAATAAGTACATCAAAAATATACAGCCTGTTTCCAGTCATTCGACAGGGTCAGGAATGGAATGAATAAAGCCCCATCTAGCGGCGACAATAGGAACTGTCCCGGCTGCCGAAGGACTCCTCTGGGGCAATGATCGTTGAATGACAAATGAAATGAAATATTGGACAGTGTTGCTGGAATGAATGATGACAGGGAAAACCGGAGTATCCGGAGAAAAACCTGTCCCGCCTTGGTTTTGTCCAGCATGAATGTCACATGGAGTGACCGGGATTTGAACCACGGAACCCAGCTGTGAGAGACCAGCGCGCTGCCGCCTGAGCAATGGAGGCCCCTTATAAGTACATAATGAACAGTAAAATCAATTGGTCTCACCTCCTTTTACACCCCACCGCCGTTAAGTTTATTTACCCCCCCCCCCCCCCACCGAAAAAATTAAAAAATTAAATTAAAAATGAAAAGTTAAACACATTTGAAAGAATTAAAGGAGATTCCAAACACCAATGTTCACATCTATTACCTTCAGTTTTGAGATATAAGTATCCCCATAAAAATAATTCACTTTCTTTCACTTCCTTTCACACTTCTCCCCCCCCCCAAGTGAATTGTCCGGCAAAAAATACTTGTTTCTTTAATAGTAAAGGATCTTCTAAATACCAATTATCATGACTCTAACATCTTCAGTTTTCGATTTATGTATCCTCATGAAAGGAATTCAACTTCTTTTCACTCCCGCCCCCCCAAGATGGTATCCCCAAAAAAACGCATTTTTCTTTGTTTTTAAAGGAGATCCAAATACCAATTTTCACATCTGTAACAACTTTAGTCTTAATTAGATGTATGTATTCTCATACAATTAATTCAATTAATTTTTCAATTCTTTCACCCCCCCCGCTTCATTGGATTTTTCGAGAATACGTGTTTCTTTACTTTTAAAGCAGATTCCAAATATCAAATTTCACATCTGTAACATCTTCATTTTTGAGATATCAGTAGCCTAATTAAAATAATTCTACACCATTTTCAGTCATGTTTACCCCCGACCACCCAAGTGGTATTTCCGAAAACTAAAAATATGTTTTTTATTTTTTATAGAGAGTAGAAAAATACCATTTTTCACTTCTGTAACATGTTAAGCTTTTTGAGATATAATGTAGAAATTCTCATTTTAAAATTTCATACCTTTTCTAGTTCCCCTTAAGTGGAGTTTCCAAAAACAAATCACCTATGTTTCTTTACATTTACAGGAGATTCCATATACCCACTTTTTACATCTGTAACATTTTACGTTTCTCAGATATTCTGTAGACATAGTCTTTCAAAAAATTCACCCTAATTTGTCACTCCTGTTTAACCACCATTAATTGGATTTTCTAAAAACAAAAAAATATGTGTTTCTTTATTTTTAGAGATGATCCCATACAAAAATTTTCATTTCTGTAATATCTTCAGTTTCTGAGATATATGTATCCTCAGTAAAGGCATTCAACCCATTATTCACACTTTTACACCCCTCCTACTGGGATTTACAGGAAAAAAAATGTGTTCTTTTATTATTAAAGGAGATTCTAAATACCAATTTTTACATCCGTAAACTTTTAAAGTTTTAAGATGTAGACACACTCATTTTAAAAATTCACCCCCCTTTTCACCCCCCATTATTTGGATTTAACAAAAACGAAAAAGTACCTGTTTCTTTATTTTTAAAGTAGATCCCAAACACCAATTTTCAGGTTTGTAATATCTTCAGTTTCTGAGATGTAAGTATCGGTATCCTGATTAAAGACATTCAACCAATTCTTCACCCTTTTTCACCTCTCCTATTGGGGTTTTCTGAAAACAAAAAAATACATGTTTCCTTATTTTTAAAGAAGATTCTAAATACCAATTTTTACATCTGTAAACTTTTAAAGTTTTGAGATATAGATACACTCATTTTAAAATTTCACCCCACTTTTCACCCCCTTAGCGAGGGAATATCCAAAAATCCTCTCTTAATGAGCACCTACATCTTAATATGAATGTATCCCCAAAATTTCATTTCTTTATGTCCAGTAGTTTTGGCTCGGCGATGATGAATCAGTCAGTCAGTCAGTCAGTCAGTCAGTCAGTCAGTCAGTCAGTCAGTCAGTCAGTCAGTCAGTCAGTCAGTCAGTCAGTCAGGACAAGTTATTTTATATATATAGATACAGAATGTTAGATATAGACATTTGTTCCATGTGCCTCAGATTTCTGGAGCCAATCAGTATTGACAATTGTGGCATTAAGAAAGCTCAACTTTCTTTCTCAAAAGAGACTTTATAATTTTAGAACAAATTGTTTCTCTTCACTGCTGAAGGAAAAACAAGAAAATCTTCTGACAGTGTGTTTTGACTGCCAAAAGAATTTACCCTTTGCCAAAAATACCTGATCAGAGTGTCTATTACAGTAGGCAGTTATACTTAGCATTATATAATTTTAGTATTGTAGTAGATTCCCCTAAATCAAGGTTAACCACCAATAATGTCTTCATGTACACTTGGCTTAAAAATTAAAGTAAGAAGGGATCAAGTGAAATATGTTCAGCTCTCTACCACCATTTGTGTCATACAGACATGAGCATGTAAATTTATTTAAATATCAGTTGCCAATGGGTGACCTGGGCAAAATAAGAACACAATAGTTGTCTCAAAGTTCCTCCTATTTTTCAATCTTTCCTTTCAGCAATCGATTTCGTACTTCCCAGGCTAGGTCCAGGTATTTCACCCGGTCAGTTGAGTCCCTAAATCCTTGCCATCTTTTCCTATAAACATTGTTAATATGGATCAAATCCTTGAGGAGATCCGGCGTGGTGTTGTCCTGGGTGCCTTGGCGGTACCGAACCCGCAACCGGATGTCACTGGATGTTGAAACATGCACCAGACATAAACAAAATAGTTATTTATCCCAAACTGCACATTCATTCATGCCTCCCATTAGAGTGTTTGGGTTCAACGAAAGGCAACTGCAGAAATGAGAAATGATAATTCAGCCATCAGAGTACCAATAATAATAAAGTTATTGGCTTTACGTCCCACTAACTACCTTTATGGTTTTCGGAGACGCCGAGGTGCCGGAATTTAGTCCCTTAGGAGTTCTTTTACGTGCCAGTAAATCTACTGACACGAGGCTGACGTATTTGAGCACCTTCAAATACCACCGGACTGAGCCAGAATCGAACCTGCCAAGTTGGGGTCAGAAGGCCAGCGCCTCAACCGCCTGAGCCACTCAGCCGAGCCATCAGAGTACCATAGTATCTTGAGCTGCTTGACAAACATGGCTGTGCCTATTAATGAAAAGAAACTGGAAGGTGTATGGCGAGTCCTGGAGGGAGCATAACTCCCTGTCATGGTACATGACATTACTCAGGGGAATCAGGTGAAGAAGAATACCTAGCAGTAGATGATGAAAATGTTGTTCCAGGTATGATATACTAAGTGCTTGGCAAATTGTCACATGTTACACCATGTACGTTCAGGAACATAAAACAAAAACAAAAATGAAAAATGAATACACAATTTTATGTTCATCTCATAGCCTCTCCTCATGATTGAAAACTGTCCATGTCCATTACAATTGCATGCAAAAGTAGCCATTTGCAAAATGAGACGCAAAACCAAGTCAACATTTTATTTTTATTACTAGCAAGATACCCGTGCTTTGCTACAGTATTATACTGAAATGTATAATTGAATGCTTAACATTTTATATATAATCTGCCGAAATTCACGATCTGACTTGTTTTCTTGGAGAATCTGCCAAAATTCGCGATCTCACTCATTTTCTGAGAGATTACGGCAAAGTTCCTCCTATTTTTCAATCTTTCCTTCCAGCAATCGATTTTGTACTTCCCAGGCTAGGTCCAGATATTTTGCCCGGTCAGTTGGGTCCCTAAATCTTTGCCATCTTTTCCTATAAACATTGTTAATATGGATCAAATCTTTGAGGAGATCCCGCGTGGTGTCGTCTTGGGTGCCTTGCTGGTACTGAACCCGTGGCCGGACTGCATTCGTAATCATTACCCGGCAAGGACCCGTTTCCAGTGCGGTCCGTACATTTGGACGACGGTCCAGAACATCATTATTATTATTATTATTATTATTATTATTATTATTATTATTATTATTATTATTATTATTATTATTATTATTATTATTATTATTATTATTATTATTATTATTATTCCGGACCCCGCAACATGATGCAAGACCGCTACTTTGCAGTAAATTACATCTGCTGTCATTGTCATTGCTGACAAAGTGATCAGCACCATTGTCACACGTAGGCAAGTGCGCGGGATTTCTGGCGATACGAATTATATACTTCCGTGTATTATGACATAGAGGTGAACAAAAGCACAGTCAAACTCACTCCTATCGTTTATTTCACATGTGTTTAAATTTTCATTCGTATGCCAGGAGAATCTACTGTAATCTAACTTTAAGTTTTCCAAAGGAAAATATGGCTCTTAAAAACGAACCCAGGAAAGATTAAAAATGATCGGTTTCTGATCAGAATCAAGTACATTATGAACATTAAAATCAATTGATCTCGACTCCTTTTTCACCCCACCACTGTTAAGTTGATTTACCCCCCCTCCCCAACCAAAAAAAATGAAGGCGTGTCTCTTGATGTTTAAAGGAGATTCCAAATACCAATGTTCACATCTGTTACCTTCAGTTTTGTGATATAAGTATCCCCATAAAAAGAATTCCCTTTTTTCACTTTGTACCCAATGCATTTCTTGGACGTGTTCCAAAATGGCGCCTACGGAAGGTAGAGACCACCCAAGACACAGGAATATATAGCAAGATGTCGACGTTTTAAGCATATTAGAAGGCCATGACTGATTCGGAACTACGATGTTACGAAGGCAATGTGCGACAGAGTAGAATCGACTGAATTGGTTTTCTTAAAAAAAAATAAGAAGTATCGAAGGGATTATTAGAAAAACTGACTTGAAAATTTAATCTCGCAAGGACAAGGGGTGATTGATATTGCTCTGAAGAGTTAAGAATATTGAACAATTTCTAACGCGGATATTAAGCTGAAACGACATTAATATCGAAGAGAAGAGCGTATTAATATATAAAATACAGTGAGGAGGATAAGAACCCAGCGAATTTTGAAAACTTCGTTCAGATATATATGCTGATCATCTGAAAGCATAAGATCTGGTGATACACGAGAGCAGAAACTGGAACTGCAACTGGAGAAAATAATAGCGTAGATACTATAAATAGAGAAACAATCATTCCCAAAATCAAATAAGCTAACTCCGTATATTTCAAAAAGACGAGGCGATTTACCACATACGCAGACCTCAAGAATTAAAAAAAAAAAATCTACAGAAGAAAGCTAGAATATATAGATATCAACAGAAATTTTAAGATATCAGAAATCCAAAATGAATATGTATTTTTCAGAAATATTCGATATTGCCTACAGTACTTCTGAGAAAACGATGGCTTACTAAACCGGCATGGACCAACCTGGAGAGAGATGTCATCCTGGCAGTTAAGACAACCCGACACGAGAGATGGAGGTCACGCAACCAGAGCCACTTGAGATGAAGGATCCGACCAGTCGTCGAACCAAGACCTAAGATCCAGCCATGGAGCAGACGGAGAGGAGCAACTAAGGCCCGAGATGTCGAATGACGAGCTAAGTGGTAGTAATAAGTAGAATAGTTCTTTATTTAACGTATTCATGGTATGTGCTGTAGAACTGAATAGCCCAAGCATGAAATAATTAAGTGTGCAAATGATATAAGGAAGTGAAGTGCGATATATTTAAGATGCTATTAATATATTAAGTCAATATGGAATTAAGACGATATCTCATGATATACTGGTTAAGTATTATTGTATAATTTCAATTTCAATCAATGAGCCTACGTTATAATACAAGGCCTGGAAATAGAGCCCGTGAAACGCTATGGAATTGGTTACGCTGAAGTTCAATGCCGGGCCACTAGGATCGCTATCTTGCCCCCTGTCTACCAGGCTCGCGCCTTTAAACGTGTTCATTAACTGAGTTGGTTGTGAATGTATTATGTATTCGTCTGATGTTGAGCATTCGCAGTTCCAGTCATGGTTTATTCACGAGAAATTAAAGGTAGTGGAATTTCGTTTCACAAGTTTCCAGTGAATGTTCAATGTTCGAAACATTATACAGAGGAAGTATTACGCATGAGATACGACTTCCAGCTGATCGAAGTAGGCCTCTGTTCCTAAGTTTTGATCCGAGTTACGTCATAAGAATCGGGCGATCCCAAAATTTGTCACTGGACTTTTTTTAAACTATGCTACCGTGACCGGCAAGCATTTGAGAGGTATCTTCAAAATCAGAAATCTTAAATTAGGAAACCAACGAGGAAAATAATTTGCCCAACAAATTTCACGATAATGAATGTAGCAAGAGCTAAAAATATTGCATTTTACCCTGAAACAATCTCTGGTTTGTAAAGTATGGAGGTGGTTTTGTCCCGAGAGCATAAAATACAGTTTAAAATAAGCCATTTGTTTTATGGAGCATTTTATTAAATTGTTCAATGCGCATAACGTCTCCAACACCTTACATGGGACATATTCAGGAACGAGAACAAACGAGCATCTTTTAACCGGACGAGTTGGTCGTACGGTTAGGGGCGCACGGCCGTGAGCTTGCATCCGGGAGATAGTGGGTTCGAATCCCACTGTCGGCAGCCCTGAAGGTGGTTTTCCGTTGTTTCCTATTTTGACACCAGGCAAATGCTGGGGCTGTACCTTAATTAAGGCCACGGCCGCTTCCTTCCAACTCCTAGGCCTTTCCTATCCCATCGTCGCCATAATACCTATCTGTGTCGGTGCGATGTAAAGTCACTAGCAAAAAAAAAGCATATTTTAGTACTGAAGATGAACTCCTCAGTTGGTTAATTAATGATTTCCTGTCATATATTAAGAAACTTAAAATGGATTCAGAGAAAGTAGAAAAGAATCATGAGAGAAATGTATCAGGCATAGATCTTGACTACCCAGTCCACTGTGGCCTGCGTAAAATACCTCATAAGTATACATTTGCATCATGCATTGATGAGGAACCTAACGAAATATGACATCGAGCTCTTCTTCAGCTACCTAAGACGCCAAGCGGAATACAATGACATTATGGTTCGTGTGGCAAAAGAAAAAACAGACTGTAAAGGCTGTTTAGAACATATCTGTTCTCCAGCTACTCAAAGTCCAACATTGTGTCTTATTCGTTTTCAAGATCGAGGAGCCCTCAGATACCGAAAATCGTCTGTGGCACTTCTGCAGTGAACGACGCAATTTGTCACTTCCGCTACGCAGTACTTGTCCCGAAGAGAGTTACTAAAAGGTGTACCGGTACGTTTATTTGTTTCGAAAGACATGTTCAACAGTGAAATTAAGTGTGGAAAGTGTAAAGGCGACAAACCACCTCTTTTTCTACTATGAAAATTTCTGAGACCTCTGTTAGACAACATTGCTTTGAGCCACTCAAGTAGAAGAGATAAAGTTTTGAAACTTGATAAGAAGCCCCTCAGAAGGAAAGTTTTGAAATTTCAATGACATATCCAAGCCAATGCAGCACCGCTCTATAAATAAAGTACTGTCAATACTCGCAAAAACATTCAGTTCTTTTTATTTAGGATATACTTTACTTATTGACATATACGGCCATGCGAATACAAGGGGGCAAGACCGCAATCCTAGCGGCTGAATGGTGAACTAGGAAGCAACCCGTTTCCACGAGTGCATTTCAAGGCTTTGTATCATAGCCTAGGCAACGTTTCAAAGAGTGCCAGTTAGTTTAAAAGAGCTATGACTGATATAGTGCTATTGCTATCCAAACCTAGATTACGTCATAGTAGGACGCGTATTTGGAAGTGTTTAATTAAAGTCAACATATTCTTTGCTGTATGGTAATGTATGAGGAACAGATACCGTATGTGGGGTTATGTGCCGTATTTACGATAAGTTGAGTATTAAGAAAGGAATTCTGCGTGAAACGAACGTGATG
Organism: Anabrus simplex; assembly: GCF_040414725.1. Taxonomy (NCBI): domain Eukaryota; kingdom Metazoa; phylum Arthropoda; class Insecta; order Orthoptera; family Tettigoniidae; genus Anabrus; species Anabrus simplex. The sequence goes on from NC_090267.1 coordinate 199,478,225, forward strand.
TCTCAACGTATTAGATGATTATTGGAGGTTATATGCATTATATATGAATGTTAAGTGAGTTGAATATGAGTGGAAATGAAGGTTATTGAGGATAATATGGAAGTGTTTGTTATGATTTAATTGAAATATTGCGCAGAATGGTAAGTAATGAGACATGTGTGAAATGAATAATACGCGATATATGGATGGAAACAAAGCAATTACTGAAAGGAAACATACCCCAGGGAAAACTTATAGCAAGGTATGGATGGTTCAGTTATATGTATTTAGCTGAGTATTGAGAATGATTTGGCAGTAGCACTGCCTTCGTGATGTCCAGGCCGTATTGTAACTAGCGCGGGAAAGCAATCAGCTGATCGTTAGTGGGGAAGTTTAGCACATGAGTTAGTAGAGTTAAACATAGTTTTTCGCAGTTTTATTGAAACTTTTAACGATGGCTGCATGTTCACTCAGATATATGTGAGAATGAGTCGTCATCGACTGCATTATTAAGTGGAAAGTCGTTAATTAGTGAAGAAAACTTAGTGTGAGCGTGTATTTATGTGAAGCTATAGGTTGAGAAGATCGTTCTTCGGTGTTTTAATTTTGTAGTTTATTTGTGTAAAGTTATATTTATAGTGTAAAATTAATTGAGTTTCTGCATTCTGTGTTTTATTATTAACCACGAATTGTATATACTTGAATTAAGATGATCAGTGAGGGAAATCACCATGCCTTAGAGTTGCTGTGTGCCCGGCTGCAAAGCCAATTATAAACAAGGAGAGTACACTCCGGTATTTGTGTTTCCTTTTGATGAAGAACTAGTTTAGTTATGGAAGAAGGCTATTCCGAGGGAGAATTTAATAGTTAATCAAAACACAGTTGTGTGTATCAAGCACTTTCCTGAAAATCACATCCTGAGAGAAATGAGTGTGTCACGTCCAGATGGTGAGGTAAATTTTTTTATTATGTCATAAACATGGGTCCCATTAGGTAGGTCCTGTATTTTTATGTAATCAGACCTATGGCTTATCTGAATTTGTATTTGAAAATGCAAGTCTTATTTATGAGTATCACCGAGCTCGATAGCTGCAGTCGCTTAAGTGCGGCCAGTATCCAGTATTCGGGAGACAGTGGGTTCGAACCCCACTGTTGGCAGCCCTGAAGATGGTTTTCCGTGGTTTCCCATTTTCACGCCAGGCAAATGCTGGGGCTGTACCTTAATTAAGGCCACGGCCACTTCCTTCCCATTCCTAGACCTTCCTGTCCTATCGTCGCCGTAAGACCTATCTGTGTCGGCGCGACGAGAAGCAAATAGCAACAACAACAAAAAAAGAGTATCAAACAGCAGTGTGATTTATGTAAATTTTATCTTCTGACAGATTCAGATCTTATATATGAATTATCTCCAGAAGTAAGATATCTGAATTTCCTAAATCGAGGGGGCTTAAAGTATCCATCAGACATGTCAATAGAACTTAAAATTGAGGTGTACAAAGTATCTTGTGTGTTAGTGTCAGATACATATAAGATGGTATTTCTAAATTCAGACAATCCTAAGTGTGTCACAAAATCCTTGGCTTTGGAGTCAATGCAGTTGGCAGATTCCCTAGTCATTTGTGACTGCGGGAAGAAATTGGAAGACCTGGTCGGACAGTGTATATATATTCGGGTAAATATGTTTTTAAATAATTTTTCCAAAATTCACACCGACTTGTGTATTCAACAAAGTGCTTCAAAGAGAGCAGACCTACTCCTTACTGGTGTAACTTCCTGTAAGAGGTCCAGGAAAGCTGCAGTGTTCATGAAGTGGAAACAGTGAGGTACAGAAATAATTTATATTTGTAATAAATAGTATGGTAATTGGCTGCATGTTTTCTGTCAGTGTGTATGATGTGAGTGTTCCAGTTGACCAGAAAATGGATAAAATCGCAAGAATATTTCTCAAAATGTTAGGCTGTACTCACGCAAACGAACGTATATACGCGAGAAATAGAACGTTACGGAGAAGAATATGCATTGTATGTCAGAATTAACAAATATTTGACGATAGGTTTTGGTTTTATAAGGTGTTAACATTTCTTTAAGTAATTTAAACGAGTGTGTTATTCAAGCGGAGCGTATGCGTATCGCTTTCAAGTTCCCCCCAAAGCGTGACGTCATCAGAGGTACAGTACGGCCTGGACATTACGAAGGCAGTGGCAGTAGTAATAACTGGTAATGGTTAGATTTATATGTGTTGTGTCGTATTCTCCATGAATATAGATCGTATAAAAGATAAGATTATTATATAACCAGAGTGATAATATAATAATGAGATATCATACTGCAGGTACTTGCACACATGTTTATATGGCAGAAGCTTATCGGCTATGTGCACATTGAACTGTGTTACGTTAAATAAGGAATTATATAGCTAGAGTAGGGAAATAATATGATATATATATACGGAATATCGTTTATATTTTTCTTAAATTGAAACACTATAAAAGTGAGTAATAGGCTAGGAGCCGTGATTTGAATGGCAGTAGGACCAAGTAACTTAGCACGTCAGTCGATTTCTTGTTTTCTTTATTTTATCCGATACCAACGAATTCAGATCACTATTATCAGAACTCAGATAATACAGACTATGCAGATTGTTTTTAATTTAGGTCATTTTTATTATAATTCAGGTCATTATTATTATAATATGATTACTATTATCGTTGTGATTATTATGACAGTGAATTTTTGACGTCATAAATGATATAAATACTTGGTAAAACCATGAACTTTGACAATAATCAGATAATTAAGCTATATTTGTGCACGCAAGTAGCACGGTTTAATTTTTGCATGGAAGATTTAGGCAAAATTTGATTTCACTTCAGGAATATCTAGTTCAAAATGTTGTAATAAGCAAACATAAGCTAAATATAAGCCAGCGCTGACTTAAAGAATTAATTCACATATGAGAATCTTTGTTTTTGAGATATTAATTGGAAGTTCATGAACATATTTAGGTACTTTACCATTTCTTTCGCGATTTTATTAATTTGATAAATACGCATCTTAATTATTTTTATAATTCAGTGAGTTATTATTCGTAGTATTAGATTATAGTCATACTTAGCATGTAAGATATTTTCTGAGCGGATTTGCGTTGGAAGTCGTTGATCGAAGTTTGTATTTGCGGACTTTGCGATTTGGTGATGACATACGAATTTCAGAACTGCATTTGGAACTAGTATCTTTCTCTGAACTTACGTAAAATTGAACTTATAGAAAAATTAAACATTTTTCTTAAAATATGGATACCCTGAGACGAAATATGACTAGCTGGAGAAATAACTGTAGTTTACCTTAACCCGTAGGGTGCAACTTCCTTTCACACCCCCCGTTAAGTGAATTTTCCGAAAAAAATACTTGTTTATTAGTTAAGGATTTTCTAAATACCAATTATCACGATTGTAACATCTTCAATTTTTTACATGTTTCTTTACTTTTAAAGCAGATTCCAAATACAAATTTTCACATCTGCAACGTCTTTCATTTTTGAGATAATAGTATTTTCATACAAATAATTCAACTAATTTTTCAATTCCCCACCCCTTAAGTGGATTTCCAAAACCAAAAAATACATGTTTCTTTAGTTTTAATAGAGATTAAAAATGCCATTTTTCACTTCTGTAACATGTTAAGTTTTTGAGATTTACTTTAGACATGCTCATTTTAAAATTTCACCCTCTTTTTAGTTCCCCATTAAATGGAGTTTCCGAAAACAAATCACCTGTGTTACATTACTTTTGCAGGAGATTCCAAATACTAGTGATGTGCGCGAGTGATGCCTAGAATCGCGGTACTCGACTCTTACGAGTCCAAGCTCGGGCTCGTTTCGTTTGCGAAGACTCGATGACAGCATGACGTCACACGTTCGCTCTCTCGCCCGCTGTTGGATGGATGGAGCATATGTACAAGTGGTCGCCGAGGTTTTATGGGATTGCGATAGACCGGTACGATATAAATATTCTAAATGAGTGAGCAAAATAAATAATCTGAATTTTATGATGGCTTGCGAAAGATAATACTACAACTATATACGCTGAAAATATCCGTTCACGGCGTCTCTCACCCACTCCACTGAATAGCCCTATATTCTAATAATGATAGCATAGCTTATCTGGCCTTCAGCCCAACTTGGCAGGTTCGATATTGGTTTAGTCCGGTGGTATTTGAAGGTGCTCAGATACGTCAGCCTCATGTCGGTAGAATTCCTTGCACATGAAAGAACTCCTGGGTGACTAAATTCCTTCACCTCGGTATCTCCGAAAACCATAAAAATGTACGTAGTTGGACGTAAAACTCATAACATTATTATTATTATTATTATTATTATTATTATTATTATTATTATTATTATTATTATTATTATTATTATTATTATTATTATTATTTAAAATCACTGTCACGGTATCCGGCTCCATGGCTAAATTGTTAGAGTGTTGGTCTTTGGTCACAGGGGCCCGGGTTCGATTCCCGGTAGGGTCGGGAATTTTAACCATCATTTCATCCTCATCACGACGCGCAGGTCGCCTACGGGAGTCAAATCAAAAGACCTGCACCTAGCGAGCCGAACCCGACTTGGGATCTCCCTGCACTAAAAGCCGTACGCCATTTCATTTTTCTCACTGTCACGGTATGCCTACAATCGTCCGAGGGGACAGATGAATAGTTTATACTTGCATCTTACTTTCGGCAGATATAATGTAGGGTATTAAGATTACGCGTCCAGAATGTGATGTATGTACAGGAAGCAAATCATCAGACAGATCGTCATTCTGTTCTAGCTAAACAATGAACGCAATGAACAAAATACACCCTCCGTTTTGACGTTTATCATTGCAACACATGACTGTGCAAAGGAACAAAACCGAGTGTAGTCTTTAGAAGTTGAGCGAAGGTCGAAGAATAGCGGCGGGATGTAAGCAGTACTTTTTTGTTTGCACCGACACAGATGGGTCTTACGGCGACGATGGGATAGGAGAGGCCTAGGAAGTGGAAAGAAGCGGCTGTGGCCTTAATTATGGTACAGCCCCGTTATTTGCCTGGTGTGAAAATGGGAACTCACGGAAAGCCATCTTCAGGGCTGCCGACAGTGGGATTCGAACCCATTATCTCCCGGATGCAAGCTCACAGCCGCGCGCCCCTAACCGAACTGCGTGTTTCTGTGGTGATTTGTAGTGTAGTGTGTTGTGTGAATGTGAAGAGGAGAGTGTTGGGACGGACACAAATACCCAGTCCCCGACCCAGGAGAATTAATCAGAAGCGATTAAAATCCCCGAACCGGTCGGGAATCGAACCCGGGACCCTCTGATCCGAAGGCCAGTACTCTGACCATTCAACCAACGAGTTGGACAATAACAATAAGTGACACTACAGCACATATATGTTTCTGAACCCCCTACACATGTACCTTTGCAATAAATTCTCTGGCAGTAATATTGTCATTATTTCGCACAATATTATTGCACGTTTTCCTACAAGGACGTCGCGGGAATAATATTTCATAGCTATCATCAAATCCCTGGTGGCTACTTCCAGGCTGAATAATAATAATAATAATAATAATAATAATAATAATAATAATAGAACGCTGTCCTTATCGACATTAGAAAAGGTCTCCACCACAGTGTGAAAATTGTCCCCATCCCACGCTCATCTTCGGTCCTACGTGTCTATCTTTCAAGTTGACGGTTTGTTAGTAAGCCATAAATATGTTGTCTTTGATGATAATAATTATCATAACAATCAAATTATTGACGACCGATGACTCAATAAAACCAATCATCAGCAGCAAACATGCTGCAATCCACATCACAAAAATATTCTGTGGGTGACCCTGGATGCCGTGCAATCCAGTACAATAGATTATAGTCCTAAGACATGTCCACAGTGTTAGACTTTCCTAAATTGCTGACTTGATTTACAAATATTATATTATATAAAACTGCATTTAACTTGAAGAATCTGAATATCTGCATTAAAAATGGAAATTATGAAAATTAACATTCATTAAATAAAATACACACTTGTCGGACCTTGGACTCACACTTACTTGTTACCTGCTTACTTACACATACGTTATTTGAAGGGCGCCAGCTGCCACTCAGTGCAGCAATAATAGAATGAGACTCTTGACTATCTCTAGGGTGTGGGGTAATAAGCTTACTTTTGACAACATACCATATAAGTTCTGGGAAAAGGAGATTCGCGTTCGGTTTCCCCATTAATTTTGAGGTTAAGATATTTTACTGTAATTGAAATAAAACTATGAATTCGTTTGATAGAACAAAATATATTCTTTAAATAATATATAAAAAATAGTGAGTCTTGTTGCGATAAAACAGATGAGAATGTGAAATTATGACATTGCAACTGAAAGAAACTAGGCATGAATTTGAATTCTTCTTGACCGGACATTTAACAATTTATACGAAATATTTCCCTCACTGATTCACTTGACTGTACCTTCAACACTTTTAGTGTAATTACGACGTATTCCTTTGATCTGGTGTTTACTGTAGATGTGTCACGCCTAACTTGGTGATACATCCTAGTGACTGCTTCTTCTCCATATCATCTGACTTCTTTGTCAATATGGTATTACCTCTTGGCAGGTCCAGGTTTGCCCTCTCTGACTTCATGGTAAGCCCTTGCGTCCGTGTCTTCAACTAAGTGACGGACCAACCTTTTGGTCTCACTTTCTCAATGACCAATAATTAATGGCTCACTGAGTCTTCACCATCTCTCGTTCACACTTGTTGACTGACCAACTAAGGCCTCTTGATCTAGTAGACTTCTTCACTGTACTGCTTCCGTTTAAGTAATGACTGACGCTACAATATGCACCCACCTTTTATAGATGTTAGTTGACACAGCTACGTAATCTCCAGAAATAACAATGACATACTCCCACAACGCGGCAAATATTACATACAGTTGTGAAATCCCCCGGGGCGGCTGAGTCCGTGAGCGCATTGCTAAATAAATACGATGACGTAGCCATGGCGCGGCGATGACTTGGCAGAATCGCCACTAATCTTGCACAATGTCCCAACGTCACATCCAATCTCTGATATATACAACAATTCTCACTGTACAGGTATTGAGTGTTATTCTACACATACGTAAATATGCATACATATAAGTACAATCTTGCAAGCAACAGGCATTGCAAAATAGAATTGAATAAGACTGATAATTACAATAATAGTAATAATATCACAGATAAAATAATAATAATACTGACATAATAATAATAATAATAATAATAATAATAAAATACAGATAAGATAATAAAAATACAGATATCATCTTGTAACGGGATTTGAACCGTTACAACAGATAGCGACACTAGTATGCTTGGACTCGAGTCTGGAGTCGAGTATAACGATTCTGAGAGCACATTACTCGATTCTACTCGATTCCGTCGCTAGCCCATCACTACCAAATACCAATTTTTATGTCTAACATTTTACGTTTCTGAGATATACTGTAGATATAGTCTTTCTAAAAATTCACCCCATTTGTCACTCCTGTTTAACCCCCATTAACTGGATTTTCCAAAAACAAAAGATATGTGTTACTTTATTTTTAAAAGAGTTTCCAAGTACTCATTTTCAGTTCTGTAATATCTTCAGTTTCTGAGATATAAGTATCCTCATTAAAGGCATTCAATCCATTTTTCACCCTTTTTTACCCCTACTAGTGGGATTGTTGGAAAACAAAAAAATATGTGTTTCTTTATTTTTAAAGGAGATTCTAAATACCAATTTTTACATCTGTAAACTTTTAAAGTTTTGAGATATAGATACACTCATTTTAAAAATTCACCCCCCCCCTTTCACCCGTTTAGCAATGGAATATCCAAAAATCCTCCCTTAGTGAGCACCTACATTGTAATATAAAAGTATCCTCAAAATTTCATTTCTTTATGTCCAGTAGTTTTGGCTCGGCGATGATGAATCAGTCAGTCAGTCAGTCAGTCAGTCAGTCAGTCAGTCAGTCAGCCAGTCAGGACATGTTCTTTTATATACAGTATATATAGATTGCATGCATTGAAGCCTCTGTGGCTTAGGTGGCAGCACACTGACCTCTCACCGCTGGATTCCGTAGTTCAAATCCCGGTCACTCCATGTGATATCTGTGCTGCACAAAGCGGAGGTGGGTCAAGATTTTCTCCGTGTACCCCGTTTTTCCTGTCATCATTCATTCCAGCAACACTCTCCAATATCATTTCATTTCATCTGTCAGTCATTAATCATTGCCCCATAAGAGAGTGACAGGCTTCGGCAGCTGGCACAGTTCCTATCCTCGCCGCTAGATGGAGGCTTTATTCATCCCGTTCCTGACCTGGTCGAATGACTGGAAACAGGCTGTGGATTTTCATTGCATGCATTGAGGTCACGGCTTTTTATGTCAATAGCTCAAGGGTTTTATACTAATCCATACTTATTTATATGATATACTGTGTAGGATAGTTTGTATTTACCAAGTAAAAACTGTTTTTCCACTTTTTCTTGCAACCGGTTATGGAGGACACCCACAATTTTGCGAACATGTCTACTGACCAGTAGAGATTACTTCAACTGAAAAGATTTCAAACTGTCCCTACTTGAAGAGTGCAGTTACAACCCTACTCTTATAACTTTTAGATGTTTTCCATTTACTGGACTCCATGTCCCCGAGCACTTGTTGTACCGCTACCTGCTTTAACAGCTGAGTACAATTATTAATTTGACTGCACATTATGTCCCAGTAATAGAATGATTACTTTTACAATAATTAAACAAATATTAATATAATTATATCTAAAATCTTAACCCATTTACAATATTGAAATAAAATCATAAAACACAGAATATGAAGATATAAGATATACTAGCAAATGTACCCGTGCTTTGCTACGGTATTCTACATTGTATACAGATATCGACGTAAAGACTGTGCGTGCAATAAATGAGATTGTTTTAAAATTGCATGTCTCTTAGCCTTATCCGAGAAATAGCATGGGGAGGTCCCCGTATGTTGTTTCCAATGTAAAGTGAGGGTTGCGGAGTTGTGATGATAACGGCAGGCTCACTTGCCTACTGCCATTCACAATCGAGTTGGCAAGTTTACATTATAATTGCAGGCCCCATTTCCTACTGCTCGGTCACAATCGATTTGGAGAGTTTTAGTTACAACGGCAGACACATTTCCTACTTTCAGACAGATTACAGTTGAGGAGTTTTTATTATAATAGCAGGCAACTTCCCTACCACCAGTCAAAATTGAGTTGTGCAGTTATCATTATAATGACAGGCCCTTTTTACTGCTTCCAGCCAGCTTACTGCCAGTCACACAGAATTAGTGAGTTTCCATGAAAATAGCAGGCCACTATGCCTAATGCTAGTCAAATTTTAGATTGGAACATTTGTTTATAATGGCAGGCACCCTGGCCTACAGCCAAACACAATAGGGTAGGGGACTTTCGAACAAAACTGCATGATCCCTTGCCTTCTGCAAGACAAAACGAGAAGTGAATTATTCATTAAAATGGTAGGCCCTCATTACTAATGCCAGTTACACAGGAGTTGGAGAAGAACCCCATTCCTACTGTTAGCAGTCAAAGTTGGTGTAAGTAGTACTGATTACAATAGCAGACACACCCTTTCTCGATCGCTACAAATCGACATCAATGAATATATATAGATGGACATATGAAAGTACAGTATATGCATGTTTACAATATTGCAGAACTTCATTTACAGATTAACTCCTGCTAAATGGTACGTCATATTGACAAAGGATTGTACTGTAAGACGCAGTATTTAGCGATCTAAATGGCTGGTCCTATGATATTTTCTTGCATCACATCTATTCATGGGTCAGATTGAGTCAGAAATGTTGAATAGGTTGAAATTTGAGTAAGATTATCTTACATTGCATTACTTTTTGGATACTTATGTGACATAGCATTTGGCTCACATGTGGGTACTGGGTGGGCCAATGTTCGTGTAGAGTTTTATCATACTATCTTTCCTGTAAGTGATTGAAAGTATGAATTATATAGGTAAAGAGTCCAAATTTACTTAAAATCGAGAAATAGAGACGAATCTAACGTATAAACGATACAGATATGACAAAAAGTCATAAGACCAAGGTTGAAGATCACTCCTAATTCAACGAAGATTGTGCCATCCGTTATGTGATAGGACTTCCCGTTTATCCCATGAAATACCTCGAAATGAAGGTCTGCACCATCATTAAAATTACTTCCATATTCGATATTCTTTGGGGATAAAAAATGAAAAATTAAAGATCTGTGAAGTTTTTTGTTCGTTACAGGCTGAAACGTATAATTTTGCCAAATTTCAATTTTCTTGCTTGTCTGGCAGATTATGCTGCAATCTGGATTTTGGGTGAGGGGATAAAAATTATGACTTTCAGGAAATTAAACCAAAAAATATGCAGACGATCATTATTACCCCTGAAATGGGTATCTGTATGAAAATTTCACCAAAATAGTCAATGTACAGGCACACACAGTCGTGACGATTTTATTTATATAGATAGATAAGGAATCTGCTCCACATACAACACATTTTGGCTACGTCCGCTGGACTTAACCTGCAAAACCAACCGTTCATGATATCTCACTTATTAATCCTCCTGTCGAAAAATTCACATGAGAACAAAAGTTTTAGAAATGGATTTCCATTAAGGATTGTAGATTTTTATTAATTTCGGATATGCATATTTTGAGGAAGTGCAAAATCATGGTGCCGGTTTTGGATAAACCCCCAGTAAATTTAGGTATTCAGAAATAATATTGGCCCTAAAACCTACACAAGGACAGCTGGATTCTAAATATCAAGTTTGGTAGAAATATATTAAGTAGTTTTCAAGTTATAAAAATCATACAATCAAACCGACAAACAGACACCAAAGTTAAGAAATATGCAGGTGGTCATTATTATAACTGAAACGGATAACTGTACAGAAATTCCGCCAAAATAGCCAATGCGATTATATTTATATAGATGACAGATAAGCATGGGCACGTTTGAAAGTGCAAACCTTCATTTCGAGATTTACTGCTCCTAAACGGTACATCATACCAACAAACAGTTTGCACCCTCAGATGTCCCTTTTATCGCTCTACATGTTTGGTGTTAAAACATTTTCTCGTATCTCACATATTTATGAGTTTGATTGAGTTACGATATTTGAATGGGGTGAAATTTGGGTACATTTTCATCATTTTACATTATTTTTCACATACTTATGTGGAAGCTAGAATCATGAAATTGGGTTCGCATAGAGCCATTGGTCGTGTGAATGTGCGTGCCAAATTCGATGACTCTACCTTTCCTATAAGTGTGTCAAACTAAGTAATACACGTGTAAAAAGCACAAAATTTACGAACCATTGAAATATACAGCCAAATCTACCCTATAAGGGAGAGAGAGAGAGAGACGACAAAATATCACAGGACCAAAGTTGTAGATCACTCGAAATTGAACGGAGATCGTGCCATCCGTTTTGTGATAGGACTTACCGTTTAGCTGCGAAATACCTCGAAACAAAGGTCTGCACCGTCACTAAAATGCCTACATTTCGATATTATTCGGCATAAAAAGTGAAATATTTAAAGATCGTGGAAGTTTTCCATAGGTTACCGGCTAAAACGTATAAATTTCCTTAATTTCAATTTTTCATCTCGTGTGGCAGATTGTAAGGCAATCTTGATTTTGGGCGAGAGGGGGGGATGTAATTTAGGACTTCCAGGAAACTATAGCTTAAAAATATGCAGTTTTGATGTGTCATTTGGTTTCAATTTTCGATGTGTTATCGGACTTCATCAATGTTTTATACTTGAATACTTGTTTTCTTTATTATTAGGTGTATGTGAACATATGTTTTCCAATTGGATCGTGGCTGAAGATGACCCAATGTATATGGGGTTGAAACTAGTACCAATTATATAGGACAGCATATTAAGCTAATGGTAATGAATAGGTGGATCCTTCTCTACCCTTTGATAATCAGTAACCTGAATTGGAGGCTTTATTACAGGACAACCTTGCATGACCAACTAAGGAAGAGATTTCACTCTGAGAACTTAGGACAGTTGACTTCGAACAAGAGGAGACCCACTCATGAGCTGAAAGTGGCAGAAATTGTGTTGGTTGGTACCGCTAATATGAAGAGGCCAGAACGGCTGCTTGCTATTGTTGAAGAACTCATCTCAGCGAAGGATGGAAATTCTCGGGTCCTAAGACCGCTTACCCCCACTGGTGGAATTGTCAGACTTCTGCAGCAAATCTACCCATTAGAGCTTCACTTGTCTGATCCTGAACAAGCTGCCAACAAAAAGGACTTGGTTTGTGGACCAACAGTGATGCCAACATCCCCAAAGATGTCAGGTCACTTAGTCAAGCTGCCGAAGAAACTCATTTTGTGTAAAAGTTTGTCTAATGTACAGAATTTAGGTTAGGGAGCATGAAAATTTCCCTTTTAAGATTTTTTTGTGTAATATTCAACATTTTGAAAATTAGGTGGGAGGATGTCATGTCAAGTTATTGTTAGAGGGCCAGTGTTATAGCATCATAGTAATTGTAACACCATTGATAGATGATAATGAAATTAATCAGTAACTTTTAGTCTAGGAGAAGCAGAAGTGAGGCAAGTCTTTGCTTATGTTGGATAATAACAATACTACTAATGAAACTAATTGGGTTACCAAAACTTCTGGTGTATTATGTCTCATTAAATAAAACTGATGTGGCAGTTTTTTAGTCTATCCCTCACTTTTTTATCAAGAAGTAAGCAGTATAATTTGAAATCATTTCAACATTCTGGATACACTCTTTTATCAGAAACTAGCTGATATACCCGTCCTTCGCTACGGGATTCTCAGAAAGACTGTCTTTGTGGTTTTCCTAACATACTTAGGCCATTACAAAAACATCAGTAGGAATGTTGGGATTAAAAGCAATGTTATCATATAAAATACTCGATCAAATGAAAAACCGCACATATTCTCACTTTAGCGAACAGTACTACGATACCGATCTAACAGTCCAAATTTCCAGTGCTGAAATGACTAGGCTGCAGACAGCCGTGAACACTCCTCTGCCATTGTTCCATTAAATATACACACTGCTCCTTCCAATAACTGCCTCAGGGTAGGGACTCAATAGCTCGAATGCTATGATGAACCAGTTTGTTACGTACCCGTAGTATCAGAAAATGTATGAACCTTTTTTGCTAATTGCTTTACGTCGCACCGACACAGATAGGTCTTATGACGACGATGGGACAGGGAAGGGCTAGGAGTTGGAAGGAAGCGGCCGTGGCCTTAATTAAGGTACAGCCCCACCATTTGCCTGGTGTGAAAATGGGAAACCATGGAAAACCATTTTCAGGGCTGCCGACAGTGGGGTTCGAACCTACTATCTCCCGAATACAATGTATGAACCAGAGGAATGGCGTGCTTAAGATGAAAGTTATCTAACTCCCCAGCTACTTCCCGCCAATATTCAGGCAGGCTATTATACTCTGTACGACCGGACGAGTTGGCCGTGTGGTTAGGGGCGCACAGCTGTGACTTTGCATCCGGGAGGTAGTGGGTTTGAAAACTACAAAAACAGCCCTGAACGTGGTTTTCCGTGGTCTCCTATTTTCACACCAGGCAAATGCTGGGGCTGTACCGTAATTAACTCCAGGGCCGCTTCCTTTCCACTCCTAGCCCTTTCCTATCCCATCGTCACCATAGTACCTGCAGTATCTGTGTTGGTGTGACGTAAAGATAATTTTAAAAAATACTCGGTATACAGCAGTAATCCCATCTATCGGACATGAATGTCAACAGAACACACAAAGCACATAATAACAAACCATGGTCAATGTAATGTTATTGTTGTTCAATGTTATGAGCTTTCTGTATTGTAGGCCTTCACATTTAGTTTTCTTTCGACTCTGTGATATTAAGGCGTTTTACGAAATTATTTATAGCGTAGAATGTAGGCCTAGTTCCTTATTCCCCGACTTTAAGTAATGATTTTCATTCAATTCTGTTTACCCATTTTCTCGTGACTTGGTGCTGATATGGACTTAGCAACAAAAAATCCAAATTCATGAATATCTATGTTATCACAGCCGGAACGGTAAAAAATTTATAAGACATAAATGATTGGAATTTTAATACTATACAACTTTAGTCATGTAGTATTTGTCGATAGGACCACTAATAACACAAATATTTGAGAATTAAATTTCAAGCCTTCCTCTAAACTACCATTCCATTCAGCGTGAATACAATTATTTATGACCTAGATTGTAGCGGCTTATGTCCTAACTTTTCATACCGATTTTCATTAAGATAGGACAACTAATAACATAAACATTTGAGAATTTAAGTTTAGGCCTTCCCCTAAACTACCATTTCACTTAGCGTGAATAGAATTGTTTATACCCTAGATAGCGACTTATTCCCCGACTTTGCATACCAACTTTTATTAAGATAGGACGACTAATAACGTGAATATTTGAAAATTAAAATTTGAGGCCTTCCCCTAAACTACCATTTCTATCAGTGTGAAAAAAAATTATTTATTGCTTAGATTGTAGCGACTTATTCCCCGACTTCGCATACCAATTTTCATTAAGTTCCCTTTAGCCGTTTTCTAGTGATACTTATACAGACAGACAGACAGACAGACAGACAGACAGACAGACAGACAGACAGACAGACAGACAGACAGACAGACAGACAGACAGACATTCCGGAAAAGTAAAGAGTGCATTTTCTTGTTACTGTGGACATGACCGGTACAGAAATACCATTCTTTTTAAATTCTGAGCTATGTACAGACAAAACTCTTATTTTATATATATAGATGTAATTTACTTCTACATAAACAAAGCAAATGCTATATTGTGCTAGGGAGGAGGGGTATGACTTAGAAGTGGACAGTTTTATGAAAGTGGCTGTCTCAGTATATGATCAGTGTTTACAGTAACTTATTTAAAGAAATTGATTGTGTCCCTTTCAGAATTTAAGTGCTTTGAATGTAAGATTTTAAGATGCAAGGTGCATGTAAACAATGTTTAGAAGTGTGTTGAGTTTCAAATGAAAAAGATTTTGAGATTAATGACTTAAAGTGCTGTGATCAACTATGTAATGTAAACCAATTTCTTAAACAGAAAGGTCCAAGCCTCAATGAAATGTCAACCAGTGAGAAACGGATAAGATAATTCAGTGATACCATTCTTAAAATCTGCCATTTTAAACTATACCTGCACATAAAATGAATGAAGAGAGAAATTTTTAATTGATTTCAGCTAAATGGACACATGAGAGAAATAGATTATAGGTGTAGGCCCTATATACATATATATATTGGAAAGGTATAGTTTTCGTAAAATACAGTTTCAAAGACTTAACTTAAATTGCTACATATTTTGAAAAAATCAGTAACTCTCTGAAATATAAATGATATTTTTCAGTGGATAACCAATAGGCATGAATAAGAATGTCAGTGAGGCAATGCATCATGCAGTTTTATGAAAGAAACTAGTCACTGGGAATATAAATTCTGACATGATACTGTATATGCTTTTGGGCTTATGCCGAGTCAAGAAAATAAGGTGAAAGCCTTTCTCGTGGACAGTCGAGATTTTCTTCTGATGACACAGAGCACAGTTCTCTGTGAAACATAAAGAATTTCACCTTATTTTCTTGACACGGCATAAGCCCAAATGTCTATACAGTATCATGTCTATAAATGCGGGCCATGAAAGCGTCAATGGCAACAATATAAATTCTGTTCAAAATAAGTATCATGTCTGAATACCGTGAATGAATTAATTTGAGTTAACTAGCCTTTATAAAAGTAGTGTTAAAAATTGTTCTATTCATACCAGGCAGAGTACTCAGAAGGAAGATGTCCCTGTGAAACATAAAGAATTTCTCTTTTTTCTTTCTTTGACATGGCAAAATCCCAAAAGATTATAATGTCTATCATTATTATTATTATTATTATTATTATTATTATTATTATTATTATTATTATTCATGCTATTTATGATATGGTGAAATATATCAAACAGGAGGATCATTATTTATTTATTAAACGGCACCTATCTTGGATTGTGTTCGAACTGAAAGGGTCACAGTTCTTGTTTTATTCTATTAGTTTCCAATTTCATTTATTAAATAACATTTTCCCACTAAAATATGACTTTGATTAATTTTTCACTGTAAGTTTTTCATGTCTTTTCTGCAGAATGTTACCCACTACTTCCTAATATCTGCATCTTTGAAGACTGATTATGGCACTAAGATTTCTTGTTCATAAGTACACAAAACATGGATTAAAATTAAATTACTATTCCACAGGTATCGCAATAAAATGCAGCAAGTATCTGCCGTGTACAGAGAGGAGGTACCAGTCTCCTTGGACAGAGCCATCTGGTGGATTGAATACGTGCTTCGACACAAAGGTGCCCCTCATTTGAGGAGTGCAGCATTGGATCTTTACTTGTATCAGTACTTATTATTAGACGTTATCGCTGCCATACTTCTTGCTTTGACAGTTGTTTTTATTATTGCTTATTATATTCTAAAACTGTTGTTCTCTTATGTAAGTCAAAGTAAGCTAGTATCATTTGTAAAGAAGAATCAGTGACACTGAAACTTAAAACTTGTCCAATACGAGAAGGGTTTTGATATTTGTGCACTGTGATCGCTCCGTCAGCTGTTATTTATCCTCACATTTCCATGTAATTTAGTTGCCTTTCTGGTCGCAATAGAAGTGTATATTGTGTAATCTGTGCCCCTATTTTCCTATTATTATCTCTTATTGTTTTTAAGTATTTAAGTATTATTATTCCTGTTTATTTGTGTGTTATAAGTATTACGCTAGTGTTTTAATCAGTTCAGTTTAATTTTTTGGTTATAATGTCAAGTATGGTTATTTTTTCATTATTTATATTTGATAGGAGGTCTCTGAATTTCAGTTCATTCTTTTTAGAGGTGACCAGGTTTTGAAGTTGGTGGTGGTGATGGTGGTGTGGTGGTGGAGGTGATTATTTTAAGAGGAAGTACATCTAGATCACCATCCTCTATATACTAACTTTAACCTGAGAGAAAAAAATAGAAGGGTCGCCAGCCTACACTCCCAAGTTAAGAGCCCCTGGAGCCACTTTTAGTCGCCACTTACTACAGGCAGGGGATATCATGGATATCATGGTAAAAACCACCCCCCGCCCACAGGGAGAGTTTAGAAGTAGATTAATATCTATGATTATTTACTCCTGTCATTCCACGCATACTAAGCCTACATGTATTGCAGCTTGTCATTACAATGCTTGCATGTAGTTTAGGAATGTTATGATATCGTAATGCCTTTCTTGAGGGTCTGTTTTCTTTACCAGATGGAATTTTCCAGCTAATAATACACACCCTCCTATACAGTATTTGTATTATATAGCAATATCATTACAGTACGGTTAATAATAGCTATAAATATGCCGGGATATGTCCGAGTACTTCAGCTCGCCAGGTGCAGGTCTTTTGATTTGACGCCTGTAGGTGGCCCGCGCATCGTGGTGAGGATGAAATGATGATGAAGACGACACATACACCTAGTCCCCGTGCCAGAGGAATTAAATAATTTTGGTTAAAATTCCCAACCCTGCAGGGAATCGAACCTGGGACCCCTGTGACCAAAGGCCAGCATGCTAACCATTTAACCATGGAGCAGGACATAATAGCTACGAATGCATGCTATTGGTTGGTCGAACATTTGAATTTCTTAGCTTAGGATATATAAGGAGTGCAGACAGAGTTTCATTATGAAAACTGACGAAGAAATACCAATTTGGAGACTCGAAACGCAATGTGCCATTATTCTCGCAGTAGTTCTCTTCACGGTTGCACCTGTTAAAACCTGCTTCTTATTGGACAAGCCGTAGTATTTATAAATATCATATTATACTTTCAGACTGATGTATGAAAACTACTTTCAAAAGAGATCTTGAGCTTTTAAGAGATCAGCTGCTGTTCCTTTTAGTGCTTTAGATGGACAAAACATGGCTTGATGTTATCTAGAGTAGTGAAACTCCCAAATTGTGTAAATATTGCAACTTAAATAGTTTAGTTAATTTTATAACTGTTCACTCTGCTTTTTATCATATCATTAGAGACAATTTTCCTATTTTCCTGTAAAAGTATTTTTTGTAGATTAAACAAACTCTTTATTTGTAAGAAAACATGTTTCAATAAATGGATTAATTTTATACCTGTGTGTCCCACCATTTACCTATGCTGGAATATACAACAATCTGTAAGGTTTATGCATGCTGCCATAGGGTGACATTTTGTATAGGCCTACACTAATTTTTCAAGAATGGACCTTAAATCAAATTAAGTATTGTACATAGGCTGATCAACAGAGACTGGGGCAGATATTTTCCTGTAGCTTCCGTGATAGTTTCCTAACTGTAACATAAATATTTGAAAAAGAGTGGGTTTTATGTATAATGTCTGTAAGCAGCAGCACTCTCGTATCGGTAGGTTGGTAAAAAAAAAAAAAAAAAAAGTTATGCTCTACTGTGTAGACACTACGTGCACTTCGCATACCAGACAATGGAGGTGAAGTGAGGGGACCAGTACAGCGCAATCAAATTCTGTTTTTGTTTAAATCATACAGCCACTGAAACTTACGAAAACCTGAAGCAAGCGTATGGTAAAGATGCAGTACCTCATGCAACAGTGTTTAGCTGGTTCAAGGACTTCAAAGAAGGCCGACTTGTCTGTGTTAAGCAAGGTGGGCCTGGTGTTTCGGCTTCTGCTCTGACTGAAGTCAATATCATCACAGCTGCTGTGATTGTCCGTGAGGATCGGAGGATAACATTACGTATCCTCAGTGAAGTCTTGAGAATTTCATATGGCAGTGTCTTTACGATTATGCACGATCATCTCCATTTGACCGCAGTATGTGCCTATCGGGTGCCACGTCTGTTGACTCCCGAACAAAAGGCTGTGTGAATGGAGACAAGTGGTGAGGTGCTGCGTCTCTTTGCTGGTGGAGGGGATGCGTTCTTGAAATCGCTTATCACCGGTGATGAGTCATGGTTGCATCATTATGATTCTGACGGAAAACAAGCCAGCACAGTGTGGAAATCACCAGGTTATCCAACACCGAAAACGGCAAAAGTTGTTCCATCTGCATGGAAAGTGATGTTGATCACATTTTTTGACTGTAATGGATTGATTTACCAGCATGCAGTTACCTCTCACACTACTGTTACAGCAGCATACAACATGTCGGTATTGGCTACACTGAGGAAGCACATTGCAAAGAAACGACCCAAGCTTTCTCGAACTGGGTGGCGACTTCACCATGACAATGCATGGCCTCACGTCGCAAATCAAGTCAGCAGTTTCTGGCTCGATTCAACATTACTTGTAGGATTCTAACAAGATATAGTAGATATCCTGGATTCAGGAGGTCAATTGGACTGTATCACGATTGATCTATCTAAGACATTTCATAGATTAGGTCATGGGAGACTACTGGCAAAAATGAGTGCAATTGAACTTGACAAAAGTGACTGAATGGGTGGCTATGTTTCTAGAAAATAGAACTCAGAGAATTAGACTAGGTGAAGATTTATAATAATTAAGAGGGAAAATCCTCAAGGCAGTATTATTAGACCTTTATGTTTTCTTAAGTAAATCAATGATATGTGTAAAGAAGTGGAATAAGGGGTAAGGCTTTTTGCAGATGATGTTATTCCGTACACACTAATAAGTTACAAGATAGTGAGCAACTGCAACATGACCTCGATAATGTTGTGAGAAGGACAGTAGGCAATGGTATGATGAAAAACGGGGTTTAAAGTCAGATTATGAGTTTCACAAATAGGAAAAGTTCTCTCAGTTTTAATTACTGCGTTGATGGGGTGAAAGTTCCTTTTCGGGTCTTAATATACGGAAAGATCTTCATTTGCGTAATCACATAAATATGATTGTAAATAAAGGGTGCAGATCTCTGCATACGGTTATGAAGGTATTTAGGAGTTGTAGTAAGGATGTAAAGGAGAGGGCATATAAGTCTCTGGTAAGACCCCAACTAGAATATGGTTCCAGTGTATCGGACACTCACCACGATTACTTGATTCAAGAATTGGAAAAAATCCAAAGAAAAGCAGCTCGATTTGTTCTGGGTGATTTCCGACAAAAGAGTAGCATTACAAAAATATTACAAAGTTTGGACTGGGAAGACTTTGGAGAAAGGAGATGAGCTGGTCGACTAAGTGGTATGTTCCCAGCTGTCAGTTGAAAGATGGTGTGGAATGACATCAGTAGACGAATAAATTTGAGTGGTGTCTTTAAAAGTAGGAAAGATCACAATATGAAGATAAAGTTGGATTTCAAGAGGAGATATTGAGGCATAGTTTATTGGAAGGGGAGTTAGGGATTTGAATAACTTACCAGGAGAGATGTTCAATCAATTTCCAATTTCTTTGAAATCATTTAAGAAAAGGCTAGGAAAACAACAGATAGGGAATCTGCCACCAGGGCGACTGCCCTAAATGCAGATCAGTAGTGACTGATTGATAATCTGTGTACCGCATCCACCTTATAGCCCCGATCTTGCACCCTGTGAGTTTTTTTATTCCCATCACTAAAGGCAAAGCTTAGGGGCATTTGATTTGAGAAGTCTGAAGCAGTGCCCAAGAAAATTGAGGCGATTCTCAAGTACCTGGCAAAGAATGGTCTGCAGCATGTGTTCAAGGACTGGCAAAGACGCTATAAAAAGTGCATTGAAGTAGGAGGGGACTGCTTTGGAAAAGATCATTCAAACATTGAAATGGAGTAATAAATATCTGTGAAAAAAAATCAGTATCAGTCTTTGTTGATTAGCCCTAGTATTTGTGTCCAGATATTCCTTTTACCTATGCTACTTTCACTCCTACAATTAGGTGAATATTTAATAATATTATTTGTTTTATGTCCCACAAGCAGCTTTTATGATTATGGAAGACGCCAGGTTGCCGAAATTATGTATTGTAGGAATGTTTTTACAGTACTTGCCAGTACTTGAGTACCTTCAATTACTGCTGAACGAAGCTGGGATCGAACACATAAACCCAACGTTCTACTGTCTGAGCAGCTCACACCAGTTAGATGACATTTTTTATTGGTTAGCATGGAATTCATTCTCCACATTCTGTTACTTCCTTATTTCAGTTTATCCTACCAAATCATCAATAAAATATGTTATACACCCACTGTCAAAAATCGAGGTCCACTCAGCCTACATGATTACAAGATGGTGAGATGGCGGACTGATCTAGAAAGCCAATAATAGCGGCCGAGAGGATTCGTCGCGCTGACCACGTGTCGCTTCGCAATCTGCAGATCTTCAGGTGGAGCAGCGGTCACTTGGTAGGTCATCAGGGCTACTGCAGCATGGGGTTTGATTTGGTTTGTCCACTGCCAAAACATAAAAACAAGAAGTTGAGAACCTAGAAGGAGTGATGGAAATGAAAATTATGAAACTGTACATGTGAATGTATTGCGATGATTAAATGTCAGATTAAACAGGAAACGGAGATATTAGTGTGGGAATACTGCTGGTCCCACGTCGATAGGAAGTGGCATACCCTTAGCTTTGGAGAGGCCTGCATAGCCTAATACGAAAGAAGGCTGAGTTCACAGAATTTGTCTTGGGTCATAACATTTCGTAGCTAGTTCTTTATAAGTTTCAGTTTCGAAAATGTCCACCTCTATGGCTAAATGGTTAGCATACTGGCCTTTGGTCCAGGGGGTCCCGGGTTCGATTTCCGGCCGGGTTAATTACAATTGGTTAATTCCAATAAATCGGGGGCTGGTTGTGTGTGCCGTCTTCAACATTAGAATCATCATAGGCAGGCTAGGGCCCCATACTGACAGGCGCGCAGGTTGCCTTATTGCGTCAATTCGAAAGACCTTCACCAGGCCTTTTGGAAGCCACACACCATTTTATGAGTCGTATAGTTCCAAAAAGGGCCTTCTCCGAAATTTATGATTTTTTTGAGTTAGTGATACTAGCTTGCATGAAAATCAGCATGGATTATGTTGCAAAATGCACCCATTTCAACGTAATTGCTTAATAAAAATCGGAGTTAGTTGCAAAAAGTCCCTTATCCGATATTCTGTTTGTTCCAAAAAGGTCCTTATCCAGTTTGTTCCAAATGGTCCTTTTCCCTGATTAAGGCAACTGGGAAGTGTGAAAGGATCAAAAAATGCATTTTTGGTTTTTTATTTTATTAAATTCTCCTAAGTTTTCTGAACAAAATGATATGCATTTTAATTTTTTTTGTGCATATTTAGATGTTAAAAAATATTTAAAAGGACTGCTCATCTCTGTAAGTTGAGTCATGCCACGCCCCTTTGCACTCCGATCTTCATTTCTCCTTCCCCTGTGGTGATAAAATTTTCTAGTAAATTTTCTTGAATTTGTTTTTATGTTAGCTAGTCTGCTGTAGTCTGGGTATGCGCTGCCATGTCTCCTTTTGTTTTGTGTTGTGTTTGAATGAGTAAACAAGTTGGTCCATTTGAAGTTATAAAAGTTATTTTGTTGCACGTTGGTTTCATCTTCACACTATAAGTGGTGTTATAAAACAGTGATAATGCCTAGAGTCGGTAGTGTGTACAAAAAATGTAAATTCCAAGGGAATAAATACACTAAAGTAAACAATTGCGAACCTCTAGTTGATTCTAACCTGCAAGAACAAAGTAGTCAAAGTGATAATGTAGGCCTAAATATTTCAAGCTGTTTGAGTAGGAAATTGACATATTTGGGTGAACAAATTGTTGACAGTGATTCTGTAAATAGTTTTGGTAAGGGTAATATTATTGTTAATGTACAGTTATTATCAGAATTCATTAGCAATAACACCTATTGTAAATACTGTAAATGTGAAGACTCTTTGTTTATTACTGAAGATACTAGTGTTAGGAAAGGACTTTCTTCTAAACTGGTAATTATTGTCATAATTGTAACATAAATAAATCAACTAGGACTTCAGGAAAAACTTCAGATAGATATTATAATATAAATTTAAGAATGGTGTATGGCATGTGCTGCATAGGCAAAGAGCAGAAATCTGCCTAGAGCCTCTGTGCAGTGTTAGACTTACCCCCTCCACCTAATAAATTTAGTAATTACTATGGGATTAAAAAAACATCTGCATGAAGTGAGAAATGAAACAGTGAGAACTGCAGCAACAGAAGCTATCCAAGAAAACAATGGTGATAGTGACATTACTGTGGGATTAGATGGGACATGACAGATGAGAGGCCACACCTCCTCTCATGGAGAAGTTGCTGTCACATCTAGTGACACAGGTAAGGTATTGGACTTAGAAATTCTCACAAAGTACTGCAGAGCGTGCAGGTTAAACATCAAGGACAACAAATGTGTAAAGAACTCTGAAGGCTCCAGTGGGGGGTATGGAAACAGCTGATGCTAAAGAACTCTTCCTTCGATCAGTTGATGAGAGAGGAGTGCGGTATGTGAATTACCTAGGAGATGGGGATTCTAAAGGATAGTCAGTGATGCACAGCCTTATGGCCCTAATATAAGTATAGGGAAACTTGAATGTGTAGGGCATGTGCAGAAAAGAATGGGTGCCAGACTTGGGAGACTAAAAAAAAGACTTGAAGGGTAAAGTGTTGCATGACAAAAAGAAACAAATAGGGGGTGCTGGTATGTTAACTGATTCAGAAATAGACTTGGTTTGGATTCCATGTAAACCTGAAGAACCTTAGGCTATGATCATGATATTTATAGTGATGCGTAACTACAAGCTTCCTTTGCTTGCATTTGTTAAGAAACGCTTTAAATGAAAATATTCTTTATGAACAATATTCATCCATGAAGTAATAATTCAGTCAATGAATAATAATACGGTCGCACAGTTAGTCAGTCAAGCAGTTGATTTAGGCATCAACCACAGATATATTAGTCAGAGGCGTAGCCGAGGGGGGATTTTCTGAGGGGTCAGAACCCCCGCCCCCCTGTGGAATTTGTATAAAAAGAAACAGAAACTGACAATAAACAAGTGCAATTCGACTCAAATGGTCGGCTCTTTTGAATATTCATAGAGAAAAAATTGTAAAACCAACAGATCTCTTGAATCTATTTTCTAAGAAGCCTTGAAAGTTGAATTTTCGATTGTAATCTGAACATACCATCCGCCGTAAAGCTGTTTACTTTGATCATATTGTTCTTGTTTTGTATTTAAAGTAAGATTTTGTAATATACCGGTACTGAAATCTGAATATCAACATAATTTACTTGTATCAGTGTTCTAATGACTCTCGCGCCTGCCAGCACCACACACGCACAAGCACCTTCATTAAGTTCTATCATCAATTTGTAACCATAACCTCCAACCCCGCCCCCCGCTCGGTCGATCCTGGTTACACTACTCATTAGGGCTGACTTCGTTTCTGATGGTAGAAAATGGAACAAGAATGAAAAATGATGAATGAAGATTTCTCTTGTAGACATTTAAATAAGAAAGATGAAGACAAATACAGTACTCTGGCAGCCTAAGAGCTTTGGAAGAAAAATGTGGCAATGAGAACTCGAAAAGAACAGACTTGAGTAAGAAGGCCAGTTACAACTAATGTCACTAAAGCTCAGAATCCCAGATTAGAAACCAGACAGTGACTCTCTTGTTTACACGTTATGACAGTAACTAATGCTTCCGCTGGGCAGAGTGGCACAGACGGTTAAAGTGTTTGTTTTCTGAACCCAAGTTGTCAGGTTCGATCCTGGCTCAATCCGGCGGTACTTGAAGGTGCTCAAATACGTCAGCCCCGTGTCGGTAGATTTACTAGAACGTAAAAGAACTCCTGCTGGACAAAATTCCGGCACCTCGGTGTCTCCGAAAACCGTAAAGTAGTAGTTAGTAGGACGCAAAAACAATAACATTATTAACATTACTAATGCTTCCGTTACATGAATGTAATTAATACGGTTAATGGTGTATACACGCCGGAGCCTAGTGAAGAAAACAACGGAAAACGGCGCATTTACGGAAGCGTAACACTTACACAGCTTTTACGAACGAGTTTAATTCTACTCACTTAACAATCACTTTTTAGTATTTAATTACTTACCTCATATTAGCATGGGGCCGATGACCTTCGATGTTAGGCCCCTTTAAACAACAAGCATCATCATCATCATCATCATCATATTAGCATAATATATACTTACAAGTAAAAAATAAGGGGATTAAACATGTTTAAAATGTCGCATGTTGACTGCATTCAGTGGTCTTAAGAAATGAATGACCGGGCGAGTTGGCCGTGCGCGTAGAGGCGCGCGGCTGTGAGCTTGCATCCGGGAGATAGTAGGTTCGAATCTCACTATCGGTAGCCCTGAAAATGGTTTTCCGTGTTTTCCCATTTTCACACCAGGCAAATGCTGGGGCTGTACCTTAATTAAGGCCACGGCCGCTTCCTTCCAACTCCTAGGCCTTTCCTATCCCATCGTCGCCATAAGACCTATCTGTGTCGGTGCGACGTAAAGCACCTAGCAAAAAAAAAAGAAATGAATGCCTCTGCGAATCGAACTCGGGCCGACACATTGCTTACTCTTGTCTAATAGCATCAAGAGGTCTGCGCAAGTGTTTACTTCTCCATTTAACGGACAATCACCACAACAGCGTGTTATGCCCTGAGCGCTGCTATTATTATTATTATTATTATTATTATTATTATTATTATTATTATTATTATTATTATTATTATTATTCCCCTACAAGACTCCCCAGTTCAGCTTAACAGGCAAGGCCGCGGTGTAGTGGTGATTAGCAGTCTCCGGGAAAACCAACCCTATTGAGAAAACGGATTAAGAAAGTACGGTAAGTAAGAAAGAATATTATTATTATTATTATTATTATTATTATTATTATTATTATTATTATTATTATTATTATTATTATTATTATTATTATTATTCACTATGGACGCTTCCTTCCCTATTCCTTAACTATCCCTTCTGATCGTCTCGTCCGCATACATAACCTCAGTTCAACTTAACGGGTGAGGCCTGGTTTGATGACTACGGGGCGCATGTGATTTAACGAACCGTAAACAAATGTTTTCTGGCAACATGTTCTTCCTATCATTTTTATTCTCTTCTTTTATACACCAGAACGAGATATTTTTCATGCTTTATTCTACTGAGGCAGAAGAATAACACCCGCGGTATCCCCTTGCCTCTGGTAAGAGGCGACTAAAAGGGGTACCCTAGTGACCGTAGGGTGATCCGACCACTGTGGTTAGGGGGCGTTAGAATATAACTACGATATCCCCTTGCCTTCTGAAGGAGTCGACTAAAAGAGATCCTCTAAGGCGTCTCAACTCGGGAGCGTGGTTGATAACAGTTTTATACAGTTCTAATGTCACTTTCTCTTTTGCTTACTCGATGATTTAACGAACTGTAAAAGTAATGTTCTTTGGCAAGATGCTCTTCCTATAATTTTTTTTCTCCTCTTTTATACGTC
Source organism: Anabrus simplex (assembly GCF_040414725.1). Classification (NCBI taxonomy): domain Eukaryota; kingdom Metazoa; phylum Arthropoda; class Insecta; order Orthoptera; family Tettigoniidae; genus Anabrus; species Anabrus simplex. The sequence goes on from NC_090267.1 coordinate 199,504,811, forward strand.
AGAATAAGATCATTTTTCAAACATTATTCTACTGATGTAGTAGAATGACACTCGTGGTATTCCCTTGCCTCTTGTAAGAGACGACTAAAGGGGGTCCCCTAGGGACTCTCAAACTTAGGAGCGCGGGGTTGGCAACTATAGGGTGATCCGACCGCTGTGGATTGGGGCGTTAGAATAACACTACGGTACGGGGCGATGCACGCAGAAACACGTCGAGGTACAGAGTCAATAAGAGTGCGGATGGTGTCCTGTGGGATGGTTCTCCATTCTCTGTCAACCATTTGCCACAGTTGGTCGTCCGTACGAGGCTGGGGCAGAGTTTGCAAACGGCGTCCAATGAGATCCCACACGTGTTCGATTGGTGAGAGATCCGGAGAGTACGCTGGCCACGGAAGCATCTGTACACCTCGTAGAGCCTGTTGGGAGATGCGAGCAGTGTGTGGGCGGGCATTATCCTGCTGAAACAGAGCATTGGGCAGCCCCTGAAGGTACGGGAGTGCCACCGGCCGCAGCACATGCTGCACGTAGCGGTGGGCATTTAACGTGCCTTGAATACGCACTAGAGGTGACGTGGAATCATACGCAATAGCGCCCCAAACCATGATGCCGCGTTGTCTAGCGGTAGGGCGCTCCACAGTTACTGCCGGATTTGACCTTTCTCCACGCCGACGCCACACTCGTCTGCGGTGACTATCACTGACAGAACAGAAGCGTGACTCATCGGAGAACACGACGTTCCGCCATTCCCTCATCCAAGTCGCTCTAGCCCGGCACCATGCCAGACGTGCACGTCTATGCTGTGGAGTCAATGGTAGTCTTCTGAGCGGACGCCGGGAGTGCAGGCCTCCTTCAACCAATCGACGGGAAATTGTTCTGGTCGATATTGGAACAGCACGTGCTGAAGAATGGCGGTTGACGTGGCGTGTGGGGCTGCCACCGCTTGGCGGCGGATGCGCCGATCCTCGCGTGCTGACGTCACTCGGGCTGCGCCTGGACCCCTCGCACGTGCCACATGTCCCTGCGCCAACCATCTTCGCCACAGGCGCTGCACCGTGGACACATCCCTATGGGTATCGGCTGCGATTTGACGAAGCGACCAACCTGCCCTTCTCAGCCCGATCACCATACCCCTCGTAAAGTCGTCTGTCTGCTGGAAATGCCTCCGTTGACGGCGGCCTGGCATTCTTAGCTATACACGTGTCCTGTGGCACACGACAACACGTTCTACAATGACTGTCGGCTGAGAAATCACGGTACGAAGTGGGCCATTCGCCAACGCCGTGTCCCATTTATCGTTCGCTACGTGCGCAGCACAGCGGCGCATTTCACATCATGAGCATACCTCAGTGACGTCAGTCTACCCTGCAATTGAGTGGCTCAGTGCCATAGGTGCCTAACCCACAAATTTAAAAAATACCGTTAATGTGCTATAATGGACTCCTAATAGTTGCCTCTATCAGGACCAGACTTGCCTACTACATTCCAGTAGCTTGATTGGTGCTGCCACCTGCAATTATGTTAGGCAACTTCTATAACCTTCAGTTCCTTTAGTGCCAGCTGTGCCTATCCAACATCAAGATGGCTGAAGAGAGCTGGATTGTGAAAATGCTCCTGGAGGATAATTACGATGGCAGCGGCAAGGACCAAGGTTATGAGCATAACTATGCTGATTTCAAATCCTCAGGTAATTTAGAATAGGTACACATATTGATAATGTTAGGTAATAAGTTGAATGGTTTGTGATTAATAGGGAAAACATGTAGTTGGTTAGGCATTTCTAGCTCTGACTGAAGTAAATGAAATTGTATTGTGCTTAGGCATAACTGATTGATACTTTAATGGTGATTATGTTATGTATTAAATTTGGTACTATTTCTAACATAATGAGTAACTGAAGAGGATAAGTTCTGGCTATAAAAATATTAATATGAGTAATTCAGAAAGTCCATTATAAATATGATGTTGGTTAGGCAAGTCTGGCTCTGATCTACCGATGCATTTTCAGATGCAGGAAGAAAAGATGGGCCTACAGCTGTTACATCTGTATGTGATTCTATTTCACAAACCTCAGGTAAAATTTCTTTATAACTGTTAGGTTCAGAAATATATGATAGATTTTATATGAAATAGTTTTTAATCATACCTTACAATGAAACTATAAGTGCAGTGGAGATAATGTTCTAGAGACCTGTTGTTGACAGTTAATGTAACTTGGTTACAGGTAACTCAGAACCACAAGGAGCTGCATCTGAAGCAGAAGTATCTCATAACATAATTCCTGAAATGCCAAACATGACACCGAATGAAGATAGGAATGATCAAATAGAAAATGTGGACTTACCTAGAAGAAGGAAAAGACCAAAGCAGCCAGAAAATCATAAGAAATATATTGGGAAGTACAAACGTAACCATGGTGAGGAATATGTATCCGTTACTGGAAAGTTAGTACCAAGAAAACAGTGTTCCTTGGATTCATGTGGTTGCCAGCTACAGTGTGATAAACTTATTTCTTCAGGTAGACGACAGCAAATTTTTGATGGTTTCTACCGAATGCATTGGTCTCTAAAAAATGCATTTATCAGTGGGCAAGTTGAAGTAAGAGACATCAAGAGACAATATACTAAGAAAGTGGTATCTCGAAGAAGCAAAACTAGAGTGTATAGACTCCAGGATGAGAAGGGTGAGGATAAGATAGTGTGTAAGAAATTTTTTCAAGGTACATTAGCAATTTGTGATGGTACAATTACTAATGCTCTTAAAAGGAAACAAGCCAGTGGTACACCGGAAAGTGATAAAAGAGGAAAACATGTGCCACACAACAAAACCAGCCCTGGTGATGAAAAGAGAGTTTGTGACTTTGTAAATAAATTCCCAACTTACGAGAGTCACTATTGTCGTCGAGACAGTTCTCGTAAATATTTATCCCCAGATCTGAATATGGCTATCATGTTTAAGCTGTACAAAGAAGAATGTTCCAATCATGGACACAAAGCTGTGTCACTTTACATGTTTCGCCACATTTTCAATACAAAGTTTAATTTACACTTCAAGCAACCAAAAAAAGACACGTGCAACACATGTGATGAACTTCAAGCTAAGATGATTGGATTATCAGATGGTCTTGAAAAGCAGAAGCTACTTGAGCTACATGAACTTCACCTGCGGAAGGCAGTTGGCATCCGGGATTTAAAAAAGAATGATATTGAGGAAGCTCGTGCCTCTAACGGTAGGAAACAAGTTCTTGTATTTGATCTTCAGAAAACTCTCCCTACTCCATTATTAACAACAGGAGTAGCCTACTATAAACGGCAGCTGTGGGTGTATAACCTTGGAGTCCATGACGAGCTTACCAACTGTGGACACATGTATGTTTGGGGAGAACATATTGCTTCTCGTGGTCCTCAAGAAATTGCTTCATGTCTTTTATACCACATCAGAAACTGTCTTCCATCAACAACAAGGGAGATTGTACTGTACAGTGACAGTTGTGGTGGTCAAAACCGCAATATCAAAATGGTTCTGATGCTACATTATATCATTGAAACTTCAGAAAACATTGAAGTGATCCACCAGAAGTTCTTTTTACCTGGGCATAGTTTTTCCACTTGTGATCAAGACTTTGGAATTATAGAAAGGGAAAAGAAATATCATCCTCACATTTTTCATCCAGAAGATTGGTGTGATGTTGTAGAGAAGGCTAAGAAGCAACGACCAAGATTTGTTGTTCATAAAATGACTAGTGATCTGTTCTGCAGCACAAAGGCTATGGAAGAAAGTATTACTAACAGGAAAGTAAGTACACACAAGGAAAAAGTGGAATGGTTGAAGATACGGTGGCTTAAGATACAGAGAGAGTACCCAAAGACCCTGTTTTATAGCTACAACAGCCATGAAGATGGGATATTCCAGACAGTTGATCTCTCAAAGAAATCTGTTCGAGGCCGACCCATCCGCCAGTTACCAAGTTCTCTAGAGCTCCTCTACCCCACAGGCAGGAAAATATCAAAAGAGAAATTAAAAGATTTACTGGATCTGATGAAATATATTCCACCACAACACCACCATTTCTACAGATCACTTCAGGAACAAGAAGAAAGTGAAGTAGACGAAGATTGAAAACAATAAGGAGATACCGTAGATTATGTATTGTCAAGAGCAGATTCAAATATTATTAATTTCTGTCATTTAAATTCCTTTAGAGGTAAAGACTGAACTTATTTCAATAGTTCCTGCTGAAAATGAGCATTAAAAAGTTCCTTATATATAAGTCCATTGTTGCCTAACCAGCAATTTTGTTTGTGAAGTGTGTTCTAGTTCAGCGCCAAATTTGCCTATAAGTTTGTGGTTTAATTTGGTTGGGAATAATTAGTGCCAATTTTTTTATTGTTATGTATGTGAAAAAACCATATTTGTACTAAGTAATGCAATAAAAAGTAATATTTAAGATGCACTTGTCATTTTTCAATCGCAGTCTAACTTTAACCTAAAATATCTCAAAATGAAGTAAATGTGGGTTAGGCAACTATGGCAATGAGCCACTCAATTGGCATAAAGTTCTGACCACTCCTTCTTGGTGTTGCATTTGCTCTGTCAGTCAGTGTATAAAAGCAAGTCGGGCTGGAGCGATGTAAATATAAATATTTAAAAATGAAAAAAGACGTGAATTAATGAGGCACTTCCAGAAATCTCAGAAATTTGAAACTTGGTACGGGAGTAGCTGATGACCCCAAGGTATGGCCAGAAAGTGCGTCTTATCGTACAATCCGTTTTTCGATTTGATGTACCGTTTAACAGCAGTTATTCTTTAAATGATGGTTAACATCCTTATACTTCCGTATGACGACTATATTCTTTTATTGACGTCGATTTGTAGCAATCTAGAAAGTGTTTGTCTGCCATTGGTATTAAATACATTGCAAATCGGTAGTGACTGTCAGAAGGAGGGCTTCTGCTATTGTTTTCAGTCCTCCCCACATCGACTTTGACAGGCAATAAGAATGGGGTCGTCCTCCATCTCTTGTGCACTATTTTAATGCATAATTCCCTTCTCGATTCGACTAGCAGAACTCTAGGGACCGTGTCTTCCATTATAAACAAATTGACCCTTCTAAAGTGTAACTGACGATAGGCATAGTGGCCTGCTATTATAATGGAATCTCACCAACTCGGTGTGACTGGCAGGAAGCTGACTGGCATTAGAAAATGCGTCTGGCATTATAAAGATAAGAACGCAACTCACTTTTGACTGGCAGTAAGGAAAGTCCTAGCAAATATAACAAAAGTTCCTCAACTGTAATCTATCTGAAAGTAGGAATTGGGGTCTGCCATTGTAATGAAACCTCCCCAAATCTATTTTGGCCGCGCACTAGGCAATGGGGTCTGCCATGAAATGAAAATTACCTTCTTCGTTGTGAATTGCAGTAAAGAAGTGGACTTGCCGTTATCATCGCAATTTCGCAAATCACACTTTCATTGGGAACAACGTTGTGGATTTCACAATACTGATTCTCGGATAAAGCCAAGACAAACCCAATTTAAAAATCTTATTCACTTCATGTGCACTAATTTACTTCGATATCCGTTTACAATGTAGAGTACCATAGCGAAGCACGGGTACATTTGCTAGTGCTTCATAAAACTTGTCAACTTCATCCTCATCTGCACCCTCACATGGTGAATACACTGAGACAATTATCGTCCTAATTCCTCCAACTGGCAAATCTACTCACATCATTCTCTCATTTACGTGCCTAACAGAAACTATGTTGCATGCAATGGTATTCCTGATATACAGTCCTACTCCATACTCTGCCCTTCCCTTTTTAACACCCGTCAAGTACACTTCTATCTCCTCCTCGTTATCTCCCCTTACCCGAGTATCACTTACTCCTAGCACATCCAGATGCATCCTCTTAGCTGACAGCCAGTTCTACTTTCTTTTTTTCCGTAAGCACCATTAATATTGATAGCTCCCCATCGAATTCCATTTAGTTTGCCAAGTTGTTTCCAAGGAGTCCCTTGACAAGAGTCCCTTGCCTGTCAAATAGGAGTGGGACTCCGTTACTCCCATAGGTCCGAGGCTTACTTAAAATGTTCTGAGCTCGGTAAATTCGTGAAGCAGGATGATACCCTACTTACACATAGTCCAAGTGAGGATCTCTCCTCTAACGGGTTATGGACCAGCGGTGAATTGTATAGTCCTAGCAGCCTGAGCACAAGGAGGGCCATGACTCAGAATATGTCCGAGGTGCCCAATCCCATTCCATAGCAACTGGTATCCCGACTCTCAGGACCACTTATTAGGCCACTCAGCCGTTGCCTATGGTTCATGAACTAGGACGTGACTACAGCAACCCACACCATGCACCATGTCACAGTCCATGAAAATCTTGCATTAATTTAACACCCCTTTCAGCACAGTCATTCGCACCTTTCAACTCCATAACTATCCTTTGAGCTTCTAAATATGAAGTTTTGCTCGTCCATGTCGAAAGACATTCTTGAATAAAACTAGTGTCTATCTTCAGGCAAGAGAATAGAATTCTGCTTTTGGTTGACACAAAGTCTTCTATATTTTCCACTGAAATGAAGACAAGATTGAATTAGAAGATGCATATTAACAAATTAATATAAATTAATAAACTTGTCATATAATTGTTTATCCATATCTCCACAAAGAGGAATTTATCCCTGTTTCGTGTGTAGATTCTCTCTGGCTAAATTTGCTTCCATTTTAATTTTGATTTGTACGTCTCTATCATCGAAGAGTGATTTGACAGACAATTCATCTGATAAATACCACATATGATGACTAAATTTCTTTAGAGCTGCTTTTGAAATTGTGGAAACTATCCTTACAAATGGTTTTTGAAATTTTAAGAAACGGAGATTTTGATAAGGAGCTTTTACAGCCTCACTGCATTTATGCCACGGTTTGACATAAATAGTTACAATGAACAGAGAGACATCTCTTAAGGCATTTTCGTTTACACTGGATAGTTTAAGTTGCGATCTTAGCAGAAACATTTGAAAACAATAAGCAGCTCTTTCCATCCATCGAGCTTGATGCATCGCCCCAGGAGGGCGTATTTTTTTATTTGTTTCCAGAGTGTCCTCCTAAGAACATTAGAGAGAGCTCTATGAGTTCACGATAGTTACCTCTCAGTGTTTCTTTATATAATTCACTTTCATAAAAGTCTAATATATATTTAATTTCCCACTCACTAATAACATTTGCACATTTTCTTTGCCTCTTTGAAAATTATCGTTAACGCATTCCCAGCTTTTTCTAAAATATTTTAAAAGTTGTACGTCAGGACTGTTTGTTACATCACGTACTTTACATTTCAATACGTATCGTAAAATAAGTTTATATATGTGATGATGACACGGAAGAAACAACAAAACTCTGTCCAGTTTTTGTTCAACTAAGACGCATGCTCCAATGAAACGTCTAGTGTTTGGTGCAGTTGTGTCACAGCAGAGAATTTGTACATTGCCTTCTATACCCCAGTATGTTAATGCGTTCCAAACAGCGTTCACTTGCTCTTTATCAGAATAATTCCGTAATTTTGGCACCCCAATGATCTGCTCACTGTCTCCGAATACAACAACAATTGGAAACCTTTCCTCCTTTGCAGTGGCGTATTCTGGTATGAAGACGTGGGCTACCACTAGACTTAGGTTACCCCTTTTCGATAGTTGGTTTAGGGAACGTCAAGCCTTAAGCGTTTTGAGCTGTAGCCAATAGCCAACGGAGAAGCCTGCTGTGTTATCAAGGCTGCTTCACAAGCTACTGCTCTGGCCTCTGCCACTGCCAATACTCAACACCTGATCAAGCGAGTTGGTAGCCTAAGGTTTAGCAAATTGCAGTCCAGCTTTGAGGCTAAATGGATAGAATGCTTGCCTTACTTCCGACGCGACGTCCCCGGTTCAATTTTCTGAATCAACCCCTCATACTGTTAATTCCCCTGGCTTGGGGACTGGGTGTTTATGACGCCTTCGCCATTCATTTTATCCTTATTAGGTCACCACCAAGCCTATACAGATGACATGCATTATTATTATTATTATTATTATTATTATTATTATTATTATTATTATTATCATCATTAATAACATCATCGTCATAATCGTTAAATAACAATGTTGAATTTTACAGCGGTCGTACCCATCGTTCACTGGTTAATTATCTTCCTCGGAAGATCAGTGGTGGTGTCCAACCCATGATCACGGGTTCGAGTCCAACCAACAAAAGAGAACACTAAACCTGAACGACTGCATTTCATTTTTGCAGATCTACCTATAAAAATAAAACTATATTACTCCTACAACAGCAGGCCTGCAGTGTCTTCCTAAAACGATGTAGAAGCAAACGGGAGTGAAATGCCAGTACTCCGTTATCTATATAATTAAGTCAGAAGGATGAGGTGAGGAAGTATATACGATGCGTAACGCATGGTTGATAGTTAGCATTGGCGATCTGACGGACCGAAGCCTAGGACACCTATCCTCCGCCGGTCCCCGCTACTTTCCGATATACAGCAGCAAGCCGCGTGAGGCGAGTCGAGGGTAGAGGGGCGAAAATCTGGGCTGCAATATCAGTCTCCGAAGCCTTGTTCTCAGAAATACGTGCGACGTCCTTTTCTCAATTGCTTTCACGGTTTGCAAATGGAACAATGTGTCAGATGCTTACAATATAATGTGCTTTAGATTTTCCTCGCATTTGAGGTTTGGGCTTCACTGATAGCCTTGGTAGCCCTCAGTATACGCCACTGCTCCTTTGGGTCCCTGACATTCAGTGCAGACAACAGTTTGCCATCTTAATGAACAGTAAAAATGTCAGGCATATCATTCTTGTTGTTAGTTTCACAAAATAATAGGAAAAGTCCTCTCAGTTTTAATTACTGCGTTGATGGGGTGAAAGTTCCTTTTGGGGATCATTGGGTATCTAGGTGTTAATATAAGGAAAGATCTTCATTGGGGTAATCACATAAATGGGATTGTAAATAAAGAGTACAGATCTCTGCACATGGTTATGAGGGTGTTTAGGGGTTGTTGTAAGGATGTAAAGGAGAGGGCATATAAGTCTCTGGTAAGACCCCAACTAGAGTGTAGTTCCAGTGTATGGGACCCTCACCAGGATTACCTGATTTAAGAACTGGAAAAAAATCCAAAGAAAAGCAGCTTGATTTGTTCTGGATGATTTCCGACAAAAGAGTAGCGTTACAAAAATGTTCCAATGTTTGGGTTGGAAAGAATTGAGAGAAAGAAGAAGAGCTGCTCGACTAAGTGGTATGTTCCGAGCTGTCAGCGGAGAGATGGCGTGGAATGACATTAGTAGACGAATAAGTTTGAATGGCGTTTATAAAAGTAGGAAAGATCACAATATGAAGATAAAGTTGGAATTCAAGAGGACAAACTGGGGCAAATATTCATTTATAGGAAGGGGAGTTAGGGATTGGAATAACTTACCAAGGGAGTTGTTCAATAAATTTCCAATTTCTTTGAAATCATTTAGGAAAAGGCTAGGAAAGCAACAGATAGGGAATCTGCCACCTTGGCGACTGCCCTAAATGCAGATCAGTATTGATTGATTGATTCTTGAAAGCAGATTTATTTGTTTCGAAACGTTCTCTTCTTCTGTTTGATTCTATGAATAGAATATTGATTAATAGAGAGTTCTTCGGTATTGTGGCCACGTGCCTCTGCTGACGCCTGAAGAACGTATACACCTTTCAACTCCATAACTCTCCTTTGAGCTTCTAAATATAAAGTTTCGCTCGTCCATTGAAAAATGACAGGGAAAACTGGAGTACCCGGAGGAAAAACCTGTCCTGCCTCCGCTTTGTCTCATTTCAGTGCATATATGAACTGCAAGAATGTTATTACTTCGTTATAATGGCTTTGTTGAATGCCTCTTATGCGTTACGATAGATGGTATTTTCTTCATCTAATATTGTACGCCCTCCTATATTTGTATTTTATAGCAATATAATTACGCTATGGCCAATAACAGCTAAGAATACATTCTGTCGGATGATGGAATATGTAAATTTTATAGCAGAGAGAAGCGGTAAAAGAGTTTAATTAAGAAAACTAACGCAGAAGTTCCATTTGGAGATTCATTGACAAAGCGGCTGATAGATATCTAGCAACGCAGTTCGCTATTGTTTTCGTAGTAGTTCTCGTCACGGCCGCATCTGTCAGAATCCTCCTGCTTCATTTCTACTCCAGTGAAAGTCCAGTAATTTACACGGTCAAACACAGTGAACTACTTAACGCTGACAACTAAACAGCAAGAGCTCAACAGTGCTAACCACAGGACATTACTCCTCACCACAACGACCATTAACACTGTTCCAATTACACTCTCATCACTGTTCCGCACACAGACTCCAAAACAGTCTACAGTCCACGGTAGCACACACACAGTACTCCAAGGCAGTACGCAGATCCTATTCCGTAGGCCTACTCCATTCTCCAACACGACGATACTCTGACACCGATGGTACACTGACGGCAGCCATCACTATCACCCCAGTCCAACTACTGAAAGCCAACGCTCCGACATAACAATAACTCGTTCAGACTTCGGTGGGACACTAGCGACAGGGACGACTGAACTCTAGCACTCACATATTGTTTGTGTCTAGCCTCCTTTTTATATCCTGGTGATAAGGAACTGGAATATTCGGTACTCGGCTAGAGACGGAACATTCTCGTTGCGCCTTCCCGAAAGCGCACGAGAAAACCAGACAATATATTAAAATTATAAAATCCTTTTAATAACAACCACCTACTCAATACAATACATTACTCATTGAATTATAAAATAATCATGAGGTGTCTTAAATAATGGAACATGTTTCGTTCGACATAGCGAACATCATCAGCCTTAATTTACAAAGATTAGGTCAGGGCCCTGAGCTGAATGATAAAAATTGTTAAAAGAGTGACAATGCCATAATGAAAAGTAAAATGATAACATTAGACTTGAAATTGTAACAGTATGTACAGATTAACAGCAAGTATTTGTAGTGGAATACATTGAACGATGGTAGTCTGTAAAGTTAAAACAAACATGAGGTTGTTAAAGTAAAAAGATATATAGTGGATCTTAAAATATATGTCAATGCGTGAAGCGTGGATTAATTATTGACTATGGAGTTCTTAAATTGAGCAAAACAAAAGTTGAAATAGAGTTTATTGAATAGTACGAGTCAAACTGAACCAGTTAAAAGGCGCATGGCGACGAAACTAAGGTTAAAATGACGTGAACTTCAGTAGTTAGGAATTCTGTAGGAGAGCCAACACAATGCCAGAAGGAAATACAAGTTGAACTAGTCCGTATTTACACGCTAGCAGTAAAATTAATCGTATACAACGTAGGACAGCAATGTGGACTCGTTAAAGAGTAACTATAAACTTGAAAGTAGGGAGAGTTCCAGCAAACCAGAGATGGATGGAGCAGATTATGGCACAATTGGAGTTAGAAATCCTTGGGACTAGTGTGAGGTGTTCGCTAACGTTGGCTGCGTGAATCAAACTGGCGAGTAACCTTATTGCGCACGGAAAAACCAGACAATATATTAAAATTATAAAATCCTTTTAATAACAACCACTTACTCAATACAATACATTACTTTTAACAATTACATGTAAAACCAGACAAAGTGAACAATACTGGGAGAGGCCGGCCGTACCCTCCAGGCCGGCTGGTACATCCCTGGTGTAACTCAATAATCACTCCAGGAAATGCCGAAGAGAGCTATTAAAAATCTGGCATGTAACATTGCCCCCCTTTGAAAGCTGATCGTCCCGTTCAGTTAGCTTCTCAGTTGTTCCTCGGTATGGCGCCAATCGGTCCTGATGCATCACCTTCATAGTGCATTTTGGCCTCCGTTGTATCCGATGGATGACATAATTGAATCCTATCAGAATGCGGTAAGGGCCTTTTCACGTCCTTGGAAAATTGAGAGACAAGCATCACTTAAGTTATACAAGACACAAGCTTTTAGAATTTTGAGGACTAAATGACCAGCAAAGATTTAAAGCAATTGGATTAAGTAAATCGAAAAGGTAAACTCGTGCATTGATTAGTTCATTGGTTCCCTCTTCCACAACCTAACGCGGGCTACCTTCGGGAAGCGCGTCGCACATCCAGCCCCCGTACCAGCGAAATTAACCAATGGTGGTTAAAATTCCCGACCCTTCCGGGAATCGATCCCGGGACCCCTGATTCCAGAGGCCAGCACGCTAACTATTTAGCCATGAAGCCGGACTCTGGAGTGATGAGAAATAGTAATGACGAAAGGTATTTTTTAATAATTGGAGGTGGCCCGAAGTTCGAGGGATGTGGATACTTGACGGTCTACCTTTTTTATTTCTCCTTAGATCCATAACGTGAAGCGGTACATCTGTATCAAGGGTGTATTTAAATTCTGCAATTCAAAATCCTTTGTACCGCTGCAATTTGATTCGTAACCACATCACAGTATGCACTCCCTATTCTTTGTCGGTTTAGTGAGGTTTTTTTTTTTGAAAATATGAATAAGAGTAAAAAATAATAATTCTATCCCATCTCAGTAACATTCATTGGCACCTTTCCCCTCACAGGACGTACAAAATTATACGTCTCTGGGTACCATTATATCAAATGGATTGTGCTTCCTAGCATGGTCCACATCACACTCAAGATGGGTATGACCAGGTAATATAAACATTTGATCTACAGGGTGTATCAGAAGTATACCGACAAAAAATCAGGGATACATTTCGTGTTATGTTAAGAACTCGCAAGTGCAACGCTCATCCTAATTGTCATATTGATGTTCCGGTTTTGTGCACCGCAAGTATAGGAATAAGTTTCGAAAAACACACGAAACATTTTTAACAACAGTGGAAACCTGCAATGAGTTAAACAGTACATATCATGTGTTGACAAAACAAAATAATCCTAATAATATGTGAAACATATCATGTTTTGGCAAACCATAAACTGTAATGCTCAAACATATCATTACTTGCCATTGCCATTTATTCCGTTACTATAATAAGTAGATATATTATCTTTTGGTGGAAGATAGAACACATGAAATACAAACCAGCATCTGGCAAAACTAAAAAAATAGCATATTTTTGATATATCTATTTTTGCTTTTCACCCCAGGATATTTATAAGTTATGTGAAGTTTCCTATTATTTTCTTTAAAATGTAGGTGCACTTTCATGTGGGTATTGTAAACTTGCAACATGAGTCAACGGGTAAACTCTTGAATTATTTTTCTTAATTTTGGTCTTTCTCTTTTCCAATTTTTGCTTACCCCAGGGGTTTGCGGGGCTCCTCAATAACAAAAGGGCGTAGTAGCTGTGTGGAACTAGAGATGTCAGTAAATTTCAAGTCTACTTGGACATGTATATAACTAAATACTTCAAGTTTTACAAAATTTCAATTTTTAAGAAGTAGAAAGTATTACCAAGTGTTCTCTCTTCGACAAGTTTCATAATTCGTAACCCTGCTTACTCGATTTTTAAACGTTTTGAGTGCTGTTCTTCCCTTGTGTGGAGTCTTTCTTCTGCTGGTTTTGGGTTATGTTCTAGCTTTCCGCAGTTCCTCCCGTCTTCCCTGAGCTTTTACACTATAGTCTCCGTTTTCAGTCATTTCGCTAGATGGGTCAGCTGGGATGAAAGTTAGCAGATTGTCATGACTGGACTCTGAAGCGGTGCTAGGTGTTGTTGGCAGTGGCCCTACACCTTTATCAGCGAATCAGAGGACAAGATGGAATACACTGACTGAGCAAATGTCATGGGATAGCGGAGCACTGACGCACAGGTGTGTTGTCTGCGCACCACACGCCCCCTGTGCCAGCGGCAGTTGTGTAGGAGACCTTGTGAACAGCGACTGTGCATGTGACAGGTGTAACATGGAACGTCGTCGTGAGCTGACACCGTTCGAACGGGGTATGGTGGTCGGTGCCCGACGGATGAGAAGTGCGATTTCGAAAGTGGTGCGGGAATTCTGCTTCACACGATCAACCGTGTCCAGCGTGTATCGTGAATGGTTGAATGCGGGTGTCACCGTCCACAATAGACGAACGACCGGCCGTCCAGCCACCCTCGATGACCATGACCGGAGACATCTGAGACGGATTGTCAGTAGTGACAGACGGGCAACCGTGCAACAAATCACGGCTCAATTCAACACAGGCCGTGCTAGACACGTCTCCCAGTGGACAACCCGTAGGAACATGGGTTCTATGGGGTATGGGAGCCGGCCCCACACACGGTTGCCACTGTTAACCCAACGTCATCGGGCAGAACGACGCGCATTTATCGCCAGTCACCAGGATGGACACTGGAACAATGGCGTAAAGTGATATGGTCGGACGAATCACTATTTCAACTGCACCATGCCGATGGGAGGCATCGTGTATGGCGCAGACCACATGAAGCGATGGATCCCGCCTGCCTCGAAGGTGTGGTCCAGGGCGCTGGTGTCTCTGTTATGGTCTGGGGTGCATTTTCCTGGTATGGAATGGGCCCCCAAGTTGTTCTGGAAGAGACTTTGAATGGTACACGGTATGTTGAGCTGCTCGGAGACCATCTCCACCCATTTTTGGCCTTCCAGCACCCAGACGGTTCTGCGGTGTTTCAAGATGATAGCGCGCCGCCACATCGCTCCCACGTCTCCCAGGAATGGTTCCAGGAACATGCAGCGGAGGTCCAACTACTGCCATGGCCACCCAGGAGCCCCGATATGAACCCTATCGAGCATATTTGAGATGTCCTGGAACGCAGGCTCCGTGCCATGGATCCTGCACCTACGAACAGACCAGCATTGGCGGCCGCTCTGCAAACGATTCTGTGTCAGCTACGTCCAGAGGACTACCAGAGACTTGTCGACTCACTTCCACGGTGTCTCACTGCAGTTCGCAGGGCCAGAGGAGGCCCCACACGCTATTAGGTGACTATCCCATGACATTTGCAAAGTCAGTGTACTTCGATCCTCAATGGGCGTTCCAGTTGAGAATGGCATCAAGATGACAGCGTTGTTTCGTGTGCCCCTTCCTCACAAATGTATATATCGTTCTGAGCCCTGGCTCAATTTTAAGATGGGAAGGATGTGACCTGTGCTCAGAATGCATTTAATTCAGTTACTTAATTGCTTACTTAACCGCAACTTGAATAACATCAATCTTTAATATCATCTAAATTGTAATCATCAGCACTTGCGAGACACTCTTTACCACACGTGTCGGTATTTCTGGGACTTGCTTGAGTTGCACAAGACACAAGCTTCTAGAAGTTGGTGGACTAAACGACCAGCAAAGATTTAAGGTGATTGGATTAAATAAATCGAAAAGGTGAACTCGTGAGTTCATTGGATTTCTTACTGCTGTGGTGTTTTCTGTCTCGGAGCCCAGCGCGGGCTACTTTCGGGAAGCGCGGCACAGAGTAGCTTTATCCTGTCTTCGAGATCATGTAGAGCGGACGTGTCATCCGTGAGCTCTGTGCTCCGTAGGGAGTTCTGGCTTCTTTTGAGGTAAGGAAATCTTAAATATCCTAACGTAATTTCATTTAACGAGCGCCTCTGTGGTGTACAAGATAGCGTAATTCGCTACCACCCCAAGACGCCCGGGTTCGATTCCCGGCTCCGCCACGAAATTTGATAAGTCGTACAAGGGCTGGAACGGGGTCCACTCAGCCTCGGGAGGTCAACTAAGTAGAGGTGGGTTAGATTTACACATCAGTCATCCTCGAGTGGTTTTCCATGGTTTCCTACTTCTCTTCCAGGCAAATGCCGGGATGGTACATAACTTAAGGTCACGGCTGCTTCCTTCCCTCTTCCTTCTCTATCCCTTCCAATATTCCCATCCTCCTACCAGGCCCCTGTTCAGCATAGCAGATGAGGCGCCTGAGCGAGGTACTGGTTCTCGTCCCCAGTTGTATTTCCCAACTCAAAGTCTCACGCTCCAGGACACTGCCCTTGAGGCAGTAGAGGTGGGTTTACTCACTGGGTGCGCGGGAAAATCCAACTCTGGAGGGTAAACAGATTAAGAAAGAAAGAAAAGTCATTTAACTTAATTTCATTTTTAAATTGTCAGCCTATTGGAGTTACAGCTGAACCAAGATGAATTCACGATGGTGTAATAGTGTTTTAGATCCATCATCACTTTTTCACAAGACAAGCTTTTCTAACAGTTTCTGTACCTTAAAATTAAATTGTTCATTAAGCGACCTATGTAATTCTGTTCTAACTAATTTTAAAATGCTTCTCTATGACCTGTATTTTTCTTTAGTGAAGGCGTTCACTTCACATTTTCTACTTGTATTCGATTAAGTATATTTTCATTAAATATCGATCCACTCTGCAGAGTGGACCAGTTAGTTTTCACATCCTAAGTTTAGTTTTATTTTGTGTCTTTCTTTCTTAATCCGTTTACCCTCCAGGGTTAGTTTTTCCCTCAGACTCAGCGAGGGATCCCACCTCTACCGCCTCAAGGGCAGTGTCCTGGAGGGCAGACTTTGGGTTGGTGTGTACAGCTGGGGGAGGAGGGCCAGTACCGCGCCCAGGCTGCCTCACCTTCTCTGCTGAACAAGGGTCTTGTGGGAGGATGGCAATATTCGAAGGAATAGACAAGGAAGAGGAAGGAAGCGGCCGTAGCCTTAAGTTAGGTATCATCCCGGCATTTGCCTGGAGGGAAAGTGGGAAACCGAGGAAAACCACTGAGGGTATGGCTGAACAGGGAATCGAAGCCCCCTCTACTCAGTTGACCTCCCGAGGCTGAGTGGACCCCATTCCAGCATTCCTACCACTTTTCAAATTTCGTGACAGACCCGGGAAGCGAACTCCGGCCTCCCGGGCTGGCAGCTAACCACACTAACCACTACACCACTGAGGACGTTTTGTGTTTATATTAATATAAATTACTTTTCATCAAGACTAGCATCGGTAAGATAATCGTAAGAATGTTTGTAACTTAGTTCTTACATTGTTCACATTTCTCTTTTCATATTTACATAAGTATTTTTTATTTCTTATGATTTGTTTTCTATAATAAAAAGGAGTTAACAAAATTATTTATTTGAAATTCAGTTCACGAAAGTTTATGATCCCACATTTCGTAGGATCCATTCCGCTGTCCACATCCTTGATCTTTATTTGTTGTCTGTTTTATCTTGTTTTATCTGGATTTTTGCTTGTTCGAAATTTAATTACTGTTTTATGTTGCTGTTAAGCGCTCTAAATTTACACAAAACAGAATTCGTTTATGATATTTCTTTTCAGTTTCGACTTGGTTAATGTATTTCTGTTAGGTTCTTCACTCTGTGGAAACTAATTTATAGGGGCGTAGCCAAGTGGGGGTTACTGGGGGTTAGAACCCCCACCATGGAATTGTTATAAATGAAAATAAGCAGAAACTGACAATAAACAAGTGAAAGTCGCTCAAAGTGTTGGTTCTTTTGAATATTCATAGGGATAAAATTGTAAATCCAACAGATCTCTTAATCTATTTTCCAAGAAACCTTGAAACTTTGATTTTAGATTGTAAACTGAACATACCATTCGGCATAAAACTATTTACTTTGATCATATTGTTCTTGTTCTGTACTTTAATGTAAGACTTTGTAGTGTGAAGTGTACCGGTACTGCAGTCTGAATTATCAAAATCATTTACTTGTATCTGTGTCCTTACGACACTCATGTATGCGTGCACCACACACGCACAAGCACCTTCATTATGTTCTATCAACATTTTGTAATCAAAATCTCCCCCTCCCCCAACGGTCGATCATGGCTAAGCCACTGCTGGGTAATGATGTTCTAAAGAGACACGTAGAAAAAATACCGTAAATAATTCTTTCTTTCTTTCTTTATTTCTTTCTTTCTTTCTTTCTTTCTTTCTTTCTTTCTTTCTTTCTTTCTTTACCCTCCAGGGTTGGCTTTTCCCTTGGACTCAGCGAGGGATTTCGCCTGTACCGCCTCAAGGGCAGTGTCCTGGAGGGTGAGACTTTGGGTCGGGTGATACAGCTGGGGAGCCCAGACAGCATCCGAGTAGTTTCAACTCTCTTTGGATTTCTTGAATCTCTCACACAGAGCACCACGCCCTATCTCACGCTCCCAATCTCCCTCGCGCACTTTGACTTCAGTTGGCGCCTTTTTTCTATCGATTCCAAGATATTGTATGTGATTCATTAAATGTTGGATTTTCTTTATCATGAACGATACGGTTCATATGTATACATAAAAGAACTTGTCCTGACTGACTGACTGACTGACTGACTGACTGACTGACTGACTGACTGACTGACTGACTGACTGACTGACTGACTGACTGACTGACTGACTGACTGACTGACTGACTGACTGACTGATTCATCATCGCGCAGCCAAAACTACTGGACATAAAGAGATGTAATTTTGAGGATACATTTATATTACAATGTAGGTGCTCACTAAGGGAGGATTTTTAGATATTCCGTCACTAAGAGGGTGAAAAGGGGGTTCAGTTATAAAATGAGTGTAACTATATCTCAGAAACTTAACAGTTTAAAGACGTAAAAATGGTATTTGGAATCTTTTTTTTATTTAAAAAAAAAAGTAAACACGTATCTTTTGTTTTCGGTAAATCCTCTAAAGGGGGGATGGAAAAGGGGAAAATGGGGTTGAATACCTTTTATGAGGATACTAATATCTCAAAAACTGAAGATGTCACAGTCATAAAATTTAGTATTTTGAATCTCCTTTAAAAATAAGGAAACACGTACATTTTTTCAAAAATCTAGGCCTACTTAAGAAGGGGTAAATAGGAGTGACAAATGGGGTGAATCTTTAAAATAAGGATATCTGCAATATACGGTATGTCAAAAACGTAACGTGTTACAGACGTGAAAATTTCTATATGAAATCTCCTGTTAAAGTAAAGGAACACGCATAATTTGTTTTCTGAAAATCTTCATAAGGGAAAGTGTTGAAGGGCTGAATTTTTAAAATGAGCATATCTACAGTATATCTCAAAACTTAATATATTACAGACGTCAAAATTTGTATTTTTATCTCTTTTGAAAACAAAGTAACACATATCTTTTGTTTTCGGAACAAATACATAAGGTTTTGTAAAAATGATTGAAAAAGGGGGTTGAATTATTTTTATTTGGATACTGGTATCTCCAAAACTGAAAATATTAAAGGCATGAAAATTGGTATTTGGAATGTTCTTTAAAAGTAAAGAAACATATATTTTTTGTTTTCGGAAAATTCGTTTAAGGGGGTTGTAAAGAGGACTGAAGACGGGGTTGAATTCTTTTGACGAGGATACTTATATCTCAAAAACATAAGTTGTTACAGATATGAAAATTTGTATTTGGAATCTTCTTTAAGAATAAAGAAAAACGTATTTTTTGTTTTCAGAAAATCCATTTAAGGGTGTCGGGTGGGTGAAAAGAAGTGAAGAAAGTGATAAATTGTTTTTATGAGGATATTTATATATATCAAATATTGAAGATGTTACAGACGAGAAAATTGGTATTTGGTATCTCCTGAAAAATTAAATGAACACGCATAATTTAATTTCAGAAAATCCACTTAAGGAGAAGTGTTTAAGGGGTGAATTTTAAAATGAGCATACCTAGAGTATATCTCAAAAACGTAACATAGTACAGACGTTATAATTGGTATTTTATTCTCTTTTTAAAATAAAGTAACACGCATTTTTTGCTTCGGGAAAAAACACTTAAGTGGTGCGGGTTGTAAAAAGGACTGAAAAAGGGGTTGAATTATTTTTATGAGGATACTTATATCCAGGGCTTTTTTGTGGCGGAACGCACCGGAACGGCGTTCCAGAACCTCTTCGTGGATACAAATTTCTAAAAAATATTTAGAGTTCAAATATGATTTTTTTCAGGTTAAGGAATTTTAAAAATATATTTTTACTGTTCCCGCGCTAAATGACCTTAATTGAAAAGGAAATATCGCATTTCGCCTTGTTATTTCGAGAATCGAAATCAATCGAAATCGAAAACATTCTTCCTGTTTGCGAGCAGCATGGATATACGGTATTCGTTCTGGTTCTACCTTTGCTCACTTTGTAGCTCTTTTGTATATTGGTCCCAGTTTTAGTTACGTTTCATCTGGATTGCCCTCAATATAGAGTAATGTTGTTCGTTGTTTTAGATAATTCCCTGTATTTGTTGCATTCTCAGCCGTAGTTTGTACTACTTCTTACGCGGCAATAGACATAACCTAAATCTGTCGACCACGAGGCGAGAATGAAAAGAATTTCAGAATATTTTTGTGTGCCTACCACCAAACGCAAAAATCGCCCAAGCAGTTCGTCAGTCCATCAAGCTAGAGTATCATCAAACTCAAGTGTGGAACTTGAAGTAACAGATGTGTCGACGAGTTCCATAACGGTCTGTAAAGTTCAAAGTGAATTTCAAAGTCTGTGGGCTAGTTGTTGGACTGTAGAACAAAATAACGATTTTGTAAAGAAAAACGATTGGTTGTATTTTCATGACGACAGGTTAGGTTGCTTATTGTGAAAAAATGTTGGAAGTTTAGATGTACAGAAGAATGTGGGTATGCGACTATCAAAAGAGTGGATAAACTGTGAAATTGTGCCTTATGGAGAAAATCGTAAACAGAATCTAATATCTCTCAGGAAAAAGATTTTTGGCCACAAAGAAAGTGCTGGACATAAAAGTGCTAATAAAATAACTAAAGAAGGGAAGAAAGAAAAACTTGAGACAGTATGTTTTAAGTCATTAGAAAGAAAAAAGGAAATTACTTGTAAAGTATTTCGCACTGCTTATAAGTTGGCAAAAAGGAATAAGTCTTTCTACAATTTTGAAACTGAAATTGGTTTACAAGAATTGAAGGGGACTGATATGGGGAGAATTTTGCATTCAAGAAATGCCTGTATAAATACAGTATACCACATAGGCAGTAAAATGAGAACAAGATTGACAAAAGTAAAAACAAAGTAACACATATCTTTTGTTTTCGAAAAAATAATTAAGGTTGTGTAAAAATTACTGAATAAGGGGATTGAATTATTTTTTTAATTGGATACTGGTATCTCCAAAACTGAAGATATTACAGCCATGGAAATTTATATTTGGAATCTCC
Organism: Anabrus simplex; assembly: GCF_040414725.1. Lineage (NCBI taxonomy): Eukaryota > Metazoa > Arthropoda > Insecta > Orthoptera > Tettigoniidae > Anabrus > Anabrus simplex. Next base: position 199,525,941 of record NC_090267.1, read on the forward strand.
CTTAAAAATAAAGAAACACCTATTCATTTGTTTTCGGAAAATCCAATTAATAGGGCGATAAATGAATTGAAAAATGGGTTGAATTCTTTGTTTGACGATATGTATATCTCGCAAACGAAGGATGATACGGACGAGAAAATTGGTATGTGGAATCCCCTTTAAAAATAAAGACACGCGTATTTTGTCGAGGGTGAGGGGTTGGAATCAACTTAAGGGGGTGTAAAAGAAGTTGAATGTTTTTTATGAGTATAAAAATAAAAAGTGAAATTAAAACAATACACCCCTAAGGGGGTTTTTACTGGAGAGTGAGGAATGATGAGAAAAATACGCATTTATATCAAAACGTTTGAATTATGAAGTTAAATTTTCAAATGGTATCCTAGCTGTTAAATAACAGAAGGTTTGAAACAAATTTAACAGCTCAGAAAGTTAAATGGGGGTTATGATCCGAAAACAAATATATTCATTCCTTCCTCCGAAACAGTTTAACACACGAAGACATAATTCCCAATAGCGGTAATATTTTAAACCCTAGGTGTGAAATAGGAAATATGTTTCAACTTTCCACCCCTAAAGTGTTAAATAAGGTGAGCTCCGTAAACGAAATTATTCATCCCTCCAAAACTGTTTGACGTACAAAGTTGTAATTTTACGAAAATGGTCTTCTTTTATGTCCTAGGTGTAAAATACCGTATACTTCAAAATATTCCTCCCGTAAGGTGTTTAGATGGTGGCTGACTCTCAGAAACACAATATCCATTCTTTCAAAACCGTTTCGGACACGAACTTAATTTTTTTATGAAGGGTGGTCTTCTATACCCTAGATGTTAATTAATATTTAAAAACATTCACCCCTTAAACAAGTATTTATTCCCCAGTTACTGTTCGACGGGCAAAATGAAAATTTCACAGGTTGCTCGCTTTTACATCCTAGATGTAAAATAAGATAGGGTTTTAAATATTCAAATCCTTCCGTATGGGGTTCAAATGAGTGTTAGATCAGAAAATAAATAATCATTCCCCCAAAACTGTTTGAAGTACGAACTGAGGGCGTATTTGCAGGCTCAGCTGACAGTGAACTCTCCAAAATGTAAAATTTTGAATAATAACTTTCAGTTTAAAATCGTAGCGAAGCACGGATATCTTGCTATTAAACACATAAGTTATTCATGTCCATGTTGTTATTGTAATGATGTAGAAATAACATCACTTCATTTCGACCCTTCTTCCCAGTCAACTCTGTGTAGGAATAGATGTTACACTCACCAGTTGAGAATGTATTGCACCATTCTGTTCATGGTCGAAGAACATTGATATACTGATAATTATGGTAATCATATGAGACCACAAAGAAAGGACATTAGATGGCATTTTATTGTGCAATAGTACCTAAAATTGCGCGCTTTTCAAGAGAACTTAGCGTCAGAAGCGAGCTGAAGTTCCCAGGATGATCATTAAAATTTATTATCCCAAGCGAACCTCTTGACTTACAGCGTGGGACGCGAGCAACTGCGTGAGAACCGCGAAGACGCCTAACTTGGAGGGAAACAAATTTATTCGATATCTCCGCCCACAAGACGAATAGAGACATTTGAATACAAGAATCGGAAGGAGCATATTTATCTACAAATTTTGATAAGCTACATGACACTAGTTTTAATCACAATGAAGAAATGAATAATTATGCTAAATACCGTGGGAGAATTCTCATCTCCGCGGGCACGCCTACGAGGGCCCACACACGACGAGCTCTTTATCGTGGGTTCACTATCGTTAATATATACGGCCGGCAAGTGCGCGAGCGTCATTCTCTGTGTGTATCGCTGTTAGGAAGGTGTCTGTCACATGGCGACTCAGTGAAGGGAAGATGACCTTTGTCTACGAGCATTTCAGTTAGAGTCCACATTGTTCTAGTAATTTGTAAGTAACAACCATTTGTGATATAAATAAGAACTTTGTACAGCAAATATTGAACTGATTTTCTTTGAGAACATTTCTGTACTAGTAATTTGTTCACGCAAAGTCGCATAGCATAATCTGATGCTAATATTGTCCTAAACTAATGTTGCATGTTAGTGTACGCTCGGAAAGTTGGTGTTAATTCAATTCGGTCAGAATAAATATCGGTCAAGAACAAATAAAATTGCTGTTGAGAATGGTTCGACTAAAGATAGGGCTAGGAGTGAGTCAAGATATTACAAGATTAAAATATAGGCAAGAGGGGAGACCTAGGCATCGAAATAAGAACACATCGTAATATGGTTTTTCCTTGCAGTTTCTCTTACGTCACGTGTCTACCAGATGCTGCACATACATCACGCTGAGGCAGAAATTTCGAGGGGAGCAACAAAGCATCCTTCACGGCGTCGAGGTACGAGCGTGGACCACCAGCAACGTCCAGTCAACACACCGATCACATCGAGGAGGCGGCAAACCACTCACCTGAACGAGTTGCAGTTGAACGTCGTAGCAGACCAGGATGTCACCACTCACCCAACCCCACCTGCTGTTGCCTGCCCACAACGTTAATATGATGGCTTAAATTAACATGTCCGTAGGAGAACTGTTCACATGCTATCACAAGACACAGGTCAGACCACTCTATCTTAGCATGCAGCAGATAGCATAATGGAAGGATCATAATAAAGGAAAGCAGGCCTTTCGCCTATGTGTAAATAGAAAAGGTGTCCGAGGGCCCATGTATATAGAATTAATGCCCAGGACTCAATGCTTGTAGGATAGTTAATGTTTGCATACTGTTGTTTCTCATTTTACATTGTTAGTGTCACAACTTGATATACAATGTTTCAATGTATGGAAATTAGGGTCGTGTACATTCATCTATCCAAGACTTACACAGTCTCGAATGATTATAGGCAGGACAAGATGTTTAGGAACTAGCTAGATGCATGGAGCATGATAGATTGTCATGTTTATTGGGAGATGAAGGAAAGCATAAGATCTTCTGTATTTCTTTAATGCACTCGGAATAACGTACTAAATTGAGCTGGTCATGAACTAAGAAGCCCATAGAAAATGAGGAATATGTTTGATAGGCCAAGAGTCAAGAGATAAGGCCCATAATAGCTTGACGAATGCAGGTCTTTGTAATCTGATAGTTCTATGTGCCAGTAAGAGCACCAGTGTGGATTTGAATAAATGTACCCGTTGTATTTGAGTGATAAGTAGAATAAAGTGCTAAACATTGCACTATATTGGGACCTTCCCCACCATCCCCCATAGCTCATGGGACCATGTGAACTACATAAATGTAACCCTGTCGGGTCACGAACACATGGGACCATGCTCCATAGAAGGCGACAGTCAAGGGACCTTTTCGGCCTAGTGACAATGTCGCCTCAACGGGATTTCATATAATTAATCCACTCACGTGAGACGACAAATGCCCTTCACGGCACAGCGAGGTCACCGCTACTCTCCCGTTCCTAAGATCTGAACTAGGCCTTTCGAGGGCGCAGTGCGTTCGCGGCGATAAAAAATACATCTCACAATTAACTTAAAGGCATACAATGAACGGAAGAGGTTATGGATGCTAAATTTCAACTAAGATAGGCACAGATAACTTTCTATAAAATTTTACTTGGCGCTCGTTGAAACATATACAATGTTTCTACAACCTTGTTAGATTAAAATTTAACAAATACAAAACACTCGTTAAGCAACGGAAAGACCGTGCTGCCATTCAAATCAGCTTTCTGATCCACATTCCAAAAAGTCTATGTGGGTTACAAATGTTCGCTGTTGAAATGTGATTATACAAGAAATCATACCTTTATAGATCAACAACTTGAGTGTTACCTCCCTCTCCATTTTAATATGTCCAGGAGGATGATATTTCTTATTAACAATTCACATTCTTACATTGGTTTTTGTAGTCTATCGATCCGCTGAACTGTTGAGTACGACAGATAAAATCATAATAACCCTCACATATTTACAGTTATAAGCTATGACCCTCCAAATGCAAGTATTCCACGGGATTAAACCCCATATTACATACTTTAAAAATTCATTTTACACTGAAAAATTTCGTCTTAGAGTGGCCGCCTAACTTAAATTTACCGCAACAGAATATAGATAAAAATAAATCAAATGGGAAAATAATGAGCAACTGCTCCGGTAATTCAATACAATCCCACAAATATTACACATGAATCCGATTAAGGTGGTTATGAATCTCTCATTTACTGAACTAAACTATACACATAATCATGATCGAAACTCGTCATTTACAGCAACTATCAATGGAGTTTCACGAAGTCTAGCTTCAAATAGAACACTAATTAACTAAACACATGTTCACACCCTGAAAAGAAACACACATTATACACATGCACAAGAAAACAACGGCTGTATTTTGTTCCATAAAATCCGCTGCTTGTGTGACTTGCCGTTCTCATTCTGCTCCCGAGATTCGAACCAGAGACGTGTGGCCGCCTCCATCAGGGACGCTGAAATCAAGCCCTAGCTATCGTATCAAGTGATGTAGCAGTCAAATGTTTCTACATTGCTTTGGTCCCGGCTTGTGGCGGGTGTGGTAATTACGTAAAATATTCTGTCTTTATTTTCACAGAAGAACGCAACGTTTGAAAGAGTCCAATATCTTGGTCGGATGGCTCGCTCAGCTGGCTTTTCTCACAAGGACTCTCCCCACACTGAGGCAGTAGACCATTCGACACACTCATTAGAGGAAGTCAATGGGTCAATAAATTCATACAATTGTACTAATGCATTGTATTCATGCTCAAATCAGCTCGTATGTTCTTCATGTCCAAGGATTATCTCTCAAATTAAGCAGCTATATCATGTCAAAACTCCTTCAACTTTCCGGAGGTCTGGAGTTCAGCAAACGCTCTCATCACCGTAAGATTCACCACACCTCCACCAGCACACAACCAAATAACAATGTTCACTAATTCTCTGACCAATGAGGCGAGAGTGTGTACCTGACATCAATTAACATTATGCTCAAATATATCGGCATATAATATCCGACCAAATTAATAAAAATAATAATAATAAAATAAAAATAAAATATTAAAAATTACCAAACAATAAATAGGCCTTCACATATGGAGCCTAACTAGTGTATGGGAGGGCGGATATTCGAACCTCATCACAGAACTCTTCACACAACATCCATATACAGCCCCAACCTTACTCTAACATGCAACTCAATCTACTGATTGATATTTTAAAAGAAAGTGCTGCAGCTATCCCACACTTATATATTTTCAGGCACTTGGCGAGGTTCCTATCATCCGACAATCCTAATTCTTTTATTCACTCACTCAGATGAAGTCTGCATCATCAACCTGCCGAAATTCATATTTATCTTCCCCCCTTTCCTTGACAGCACTCGCAAACACAAATACAATAACATGCTCATGCAGTAACTAAAAGGGGTCCCCAAATTACATACAACATCTCCTAGTTCATTTCCTTCCCCTATACTCTCAAGTTAGATAGACTGAAAAGGGACTCATCTGACCACTCTAAGCGAACTAGCCAATAAATTTAATATTATAATTATCTTACCCTATCTTTACATTGTTTTATATTTACAAGGTGGGGAATACTAGCATTGGAAAATCATAGCTCAGTACTCAACAGTTTGGTGCATCCCGCATTGTCCGGGCCTCCAGGTACTCGTCGATGGCTCTTACTCCATGGCGCTGGCTCGTGCAGTCCTGGGTTCTAGATGTTCCTCGACGGCTCTTGAGTAATCCATAGTACTGGTATTGGAATCACTGGAAAATATATTTCACACAGATTTTACACAATTTCTTCCCCACACGCCACGGTCAAAACTTCCCTTCTCCTTTGTCTGACACATGAAAGTTACGTGTGGATAATTCTAACGGATGAATCAGCTAGTCTACTTCACTTTTATAAGCTAAGACGGACATTCACGGTACTCTCACTGCAATAGTTCATCACCTCAGATTGCTGTGACGTTAGCTAACTCTATTTATCATGATATCCTGTCTAGTTCGTCTTATTCTGCATTTCTATCACTTCCCCGTCATTCAGTGCTATAATTTTGTCCTGACTTCTGTTCATAATCTAACGTGGATTTTGATAGTACTTTTTCACACGTTTACTTTTAAAAATAAAGGATTGAAAATATTAAAATCAGATGCCTCGAACTTGGTCCCTCTCACTGCTACTGGAAATTAGTTCGAAATTAGCGTTCTCCGTCCGGAGTTTGTTACTACATAGTGTAATAATTACACTGTCACAATGTACGACGTAATTTTGCGTAATTACTGGCTGCTTCGCGGCCGATATGTCATGCACACAGCACTATCGTCCCATTACTTTATCGAAACTGCACAAGGGAAATTATATGAGTTACACTCCCGTTTTTGTTCACTTTTTACAATACAAAGGAATGGCAATTCCGCTCACTAACCGGCCGTCGTTTCACCCCGGAGACTGCTTCTGGACTGCTCGCCACCCTCGGAAGTGCGTACATATATGGTCAGACTCGGAGTGGGGGTGGTTCCACGGACCTCGTCCCCACCCTAATTTTCAAATTTCCTGAATCGTAAGGTTTGTGAAGATTAGCTACGCGCCGGATTGTATGGCCCTGGAGATCGCAAGTACTCAATGTTACGCGGAACTCAAAACGATCAGTGGTTTTGTTGTAATTTATCTGTATAAAATCGGAGTGAGGGAGGGAACACCCATTGGCATCTGGATTCCCAGTTAGCGTGAGGACGCCAAGCCACTTACGTAATCTCATTTAGACGCACTTTCATAGACGACATTCTTTTACCTCGGTTTATAATTTTGCCATTCATCCAATATTCTTCTAATTATTCTGACATGTGCTTCCTGGTTAAATTAAACGTTATTAGGCCGGAAACACCTCTGAAATCACCCGCTCACATTGGCTCTACTGTGAGTTGGCATTTGTTTTCAAGGCGGAGTCATCAAAAGCTGTATTCTTCTTCGCCTTCCTTCTTGACGCGCGCTCAGTTCGGGGGTTTTCTGAGCCATCAACTGCGTGCTCTAGGCGCCGCTGAGGCGAGAAGGATTGCGCAATATGATGCAACCACCAGCATCCTCACAAAGGAAACTTCAAGCCTACTTCTTTCCCAAATATATAAATCGAAATCAATATCCACTGTGACGATACGGTCACAATATGGAATGAATAGACATGTGATAATTACATGGAAATTATATAATTAGAGGGCACCACGAAGCGTAGATCAAGGGCTAGAATGCGAGTGATAGTCTTCACTTGGGTCTGTTTTCCAGTTGTCAGACGCGTAATTTATGGCTGCAAAAACATGGCCGCTCAGTTTATACAAAAGCCGAGACGTGTTAAAAGAAAAAAGGGGGAGGTCGTTCTGACGTCACGACAGGGAAGTCTGCATTTGTGGAACAATACGGTTTCTGTCAAGGAAAGTAAAGTGCGTTGACCTAGTTGTACTGCTGTTTGGAAGATAAATTTATACACGACTGCATGTGTCATTTAAAGGTGTGCGTAACTATTCATAATATGTCTGCAGAGTGTAAATAATGTGTTTCTTATCATATTATAAGTTCTGTTGTCGCAGGATTCGGTATAGTCCTGAGTTCGATTCCCAGACGACGAATTGTGTACTGCATGTTTAGCTTTAGAGTCTATATTAATCACGAGTCCTGCGGCATAGATTCGTTTTAGGAATAGGTTATGTTGTTTGTAGATATGGTTTGGTTACGTGGTAACTTACAGTTTGATTTATTTTCTTTTTGAGGGAGCCATTATGCTGGCTGTTGCTGTATCGATGGGATATGATGCTCGGAATCTCCTACAATAGGCTGCGAACTCCAGGCGGTGTTCCTCTCTACTTCACAAATTTGTATATGTCAACCTAGCCAATTATATAAATTTCACTTATAAAATTTTGTTAATATCCGATTTACAACTATTATAGTAATAACAATTTCATTTTTAAACGAACCAGTAGCTCATCTATAATTTCTTATTTGGCTTGTGTTAACTTATATCCTGTGCGTATATTCCTCTTCATTTTTTGTTATAGTGACCCATATTCACCCAACTTTCCCTGTTGACGACTGTGTTACGCCGAGCTGAAGAAGAGGTTATTAACGGACAAGTAAGCTATGTGCCAAACGGCACTTACCACTTGGTGAGTGTATTGTCCACAATAATGGACTTGGTCAGATCTCAGCACTTGCTTGACGGCGACCATGGGCATTATAGGGCATAGTATGTATCCCTAAAATATACAGCCATAGCTGCCTCGCATAAAACATTTCTGCTATCGGAATATGAGGATATGAAATGTTTAGTATTTATTCAAAAACTATTGCTTATGAGAGGCCCAGTTCACTTCCTCCTTCTTTCACTAAAAGTTCACTTTCCTTCATAGATGTATAAAACATTTTAGCCTTATATTATGTCAATTTAATTCAGCTTCTAGTTCTTTCCTAACCCACATCGAAACGTGGACGCCCAAGGATAGTTAACATTTGTATTATAGAAACGTTAAACATATTCATATTTGACAGCTGGACTGGCAGCTGGTGGGGGTTTTTCTTCGAAGTCATGCAACACTCTGGTTCATATTTTGCAAAACGTGACATCCACATTTTGTGAATTCTTGGATCAGCACACATTTATCGTGTTTTCGTTTGCGTTTTCCATTATTTGTGACGCGGTATGGTAATGATGAAATAATTACGTAACTGAACATTGATTTCATCAGTAATGCCGGCGGCCACCTCGACGTTCATGTGATAAGAAGCCTGCAGTTCGCCACTATTTCCCCTTTGTAATCCCACGTAAGGATATAAGGCTTCCTGACAATGAACTCGTTCAAATTTTCCACATTTCATCTGAAATAATGTAATAAAATAACCAGTATATCTATATAAATAAAATCGTAACGACCGTGTGTCTGTACATTGACTATTTAGGCGAATTTTTCCTACAGTTATCCATTTCAGGTGTAATCATAACCATCTACATATTTTTTAGCTTTGGTGTCTGTCTGTTTGTTGTTTGTTTGTCTGTTTGAGTTCTTATAACTTGAAAACTACTGGATATATTTCTACCAAATTTGATATTTGGAATCCACCTGTCCTTATGTAGGTTTAAGGCCAACATTATTTCTGAAAAGTCCCTATCTAAATTTACTGGGGTTTTATCCGAAACCGAAACCATGAGTTTGCACTGCCACAAAATATGCACATTGAAAACTAATGGAAATCAATTTCTAAATTTTTTCTCATGTGCGTCATTTTGATGGATTTCGAAGACGATATTAACGGACGGCTTTTCAGCGCAAGTCCCAACGGACTTAACTCGAAAGCGGGGTGTGTAAATCTTATTTCTTATAACTTGAAAATTGCTGAAGATATTTCAACCAAACTTTATATTTTGTATCCACCTGTCCAAATGTAGGTGTTAAGGTCTACACCATTTCAAATTCCCGGAATGGACTGGGATTTTATAGGGAACCGAAACAGTGATTTTACTCTCCCACAATATATACAAGACCAACCTGACTGGAAATCGACCAACCTTGATGGAAATCCATTTCTAAAACTTTTTCTCATGTGCACTTTTTCCACATGAGGATTAATAAGGGAGAAATCATAAACGGTCCGTTTTGCAGGCTAAGACCAGCGGACATACCCCAAAAGGTGTTGTACGTTGAGCAGATTCCTTATCTATCTAAATAATAAAATCGTAACGCCCGTGTGTCTGTACATTGACTATTTTCGGGAAATCTTCGTACAGCTATCCGTTTAAGGGGTAATAATGGCCATCTGCATGTTCTTTAGCTTTAAGATCTCCACGCACCAAGGCGAGACACGGGAAGCGTACAGTGACTCCATATGTACAGTGTAGCCAACGAGTGCTTCATTCTGATTGGCTCCACCATGTTTTAGCCAAATGTCCCGTCAGCTGATTTAAACGTATGTGTTCCGCACAGGGTGAGATCACTTTATGCAATTTCAGGTATTGTTTTAATTTTAATATTACGGAAAATACGTTTTTATTAAACACGGGGGATTATTTAATATTATTAGTTTCGAAATGTGTGTGAATTTACGTATTTCTGAGGTCTGAGATTTGAACAAAATTACGCCAGGCTGTTGTCCTTATGGGCTCAGAAACAGATCTGGAAAGGGTTTTTAAATGAAATTAGATAACTGCATTTTTTCAGCTCTGAAAGTAGCACGTTATAAGACGCTCCCTGCAATGAGTAGAGTTGTCTCATGTTTTATAATGATAACAATAATAACAAAATGGGTTCGGGATTTTATGGAGGGCAAGGCAGTAAATGTCAGATTTCTCCGTTAATATTCACCGTATCGTAAACCTGTACATAACGAAAGTTGTTTAGAATAAGTTATAACTTCCCATCTTTTACGTTTCGTGCGATTTTACCGTCTAAGAAAAAAAAACAGATTTTCACGGTTATATTATTTTTCACAAATTCCCAAATATCCCCGAAAATATATGTTTTTGCTAAAACTTGTACATAACAAAAGTTGCAGGAAAGGCCACTCCCGATCATTTATGACTCATTCATTTCCACCGTATGAGATGATGATTGACATATTCTCGAATTCAAACTTTTATGGCTATTCACCTCTTAAAGGACGTGGTTATAAGTCCCGCCTAGCATCAAGTTGAGTTTTCCCTTACATTATATTGATAATAATAACAGTCCAACTCCGTAAGCTTACTGCCCTTAGGCTGAGAGGGTCCCGGGGCCGGGTAGGATATTTTAATAGCTTGGGCTTGGGGACTGGGTGCTTTTGTTTGTCCCAACACTCTCCTCTTCATATTCAGACAACACACACAAACCACCGCAGAAGCATGCAATAGCGATTACATCCCTCCATATAGAACTGTCGTCTGGAAGGGCATCCGGTCGTTAAACGGGGGGAAACGCACATGTGTGACGCAGTTCTCACCTACAACACCACAGTTGTAGGAAGAGCAGTAGAAAAAGAAGACGGTAATGATAACAGTAATAACAATGTATTAGCAAAACCGATAGTAGCAAATATAATGTTTAAAATACAGGGGATATCTACCAGTACTAACCGAACCGGTGCACAGAATTTGTCGCACATTACGGGGTTCGAACTGCGGGTGGTCGGTAACTGAGTCCTGAATTCATGTACTCACAAATATGGAACTAGTTAATACAATTTTGTCTACCCATCGGTTAACTGCTTGTTTTCATCGAGCAACAAGTAGTATTCTCTCAAACTATATTGTATAGTGATACCAATATTCAATTGCTCATTGAGGAAATCAAACAATAGCGGTCATTAACAGAGCACTGTACACAACTACCCCGAAACCATGGCAGTTACTTGTTTTCACCCTAAAAAGTAGCAGCTTTTCGTTACTACTGTGTTTATATTAGTACGGTACCATGAGTAGAATAGTACAGTACCGGGTATATTATGTTAACTTGTATTATGTTAACATACATATTTAACCGTCCGTATAAATCCGTGGATATTGAGGGTTCGTAGATGTGAATATGCCTTGGCCAGAGTCAACGGTGATACATGAGTTTCCACTCAAGGCATGGACATTCGGTGAGCATCGATGAGGTTCTATTTATATTTAACGCAGGGCCCTTATTGTCGTAACAAGTAATCGTTCAACTAACCATGTAAGGCTAAAATATTTTTCAATTAAATAAAGAAAGATATCAAAATGTTAGTTTCTTGGAAGGATCTTCCCAATTTAATGAAATCATTGTAACTAGAACTAAATAACAATAATATTTACATCGCAATATGATTGGAGAATATTAAAATAAATATTAAATCAAACTCTTTGTTTTCTGATGCCATTACAATTAATCACGTCATAAAATTTAATTTAAAATTGAACATCCTATCATGATAAAATCAAACATGGAACTTGCTGAAGGCTTAGTGTCACTCATAAAATTGTTCCATTGTCATAAGGGGACGGATTTCTATGACAAGTCATATTTCTTCACTTAATATGATATCTTATAGTCTTGTATTTTCAACACGTTTCCAAGCATGATAATCAACATTAAACAGGTTATATTGGACATATAAATGCATATTTAGGCTTTCTTAAGTTTTATGGCATATTTTGAACAAAATATCATTATAACGGCATATTTTGGTAATTTTCATTTGAATTTCGTTTTATAAAATTCAGAATAAGCTCTAGAAATTATTTTTCAGGATAGACTGGAATATACTACTGAAGAACCATTCTAAAGTATTGCATGGAGGTATTGTTTGCTAGCTGGGTCAATTCCTGGAAACCGGGCTATTGTTTACACGGAAGCAGAGGTAATTCTGAAGTTATTTGTCATTGTTCTTATCTCTCTTCTTCGCCTTTCCCTCTTCCACCTTCAACACACTGAATGACCTTGGTCATTAGGGAGCTTCAGTCATTCAGTTCCTTTCAATATGCATAAAACAAAAGTCTCAATTTGTGGGAAGTTGCGAAGTTTTGTTCACGAGTTCGGTGAAAACATATTCAGTACATATTCTGTAAATTGTTTGAGGTAAAAGTTACTGGCGAAAAACGCTTCTATGTGCAACAACACTGTAATACTGTAAAACATAAGAATTGTGTAACTAGATATTCTGCATTCAAAAATAGGCAACATCTGCTATTCGAAACGCCGACATCAAGTTCACAGTGTTCACAATTTTCACAAGATCTCTGCATGATGACGGTTTCGTCTAATATTCCTTTAAAGAATCCTAATAGGCGAAGCTTCAGACAGTTTCTTGAAAAATATACAAAGCATCCTGTTCCCAACGAATCTACTCTCAGGAAGGACTATCTGACCCCTTGTTATGAAGAGGTGTTGGATATAATAAGGTGTGGCGTGGGAGACAGTAAGATATGGGTTTCAATAGACGAGACCACAGATGTGGATGGAAGATATGTAGCAAATGTGATCGTTGGCACGCTGAAGGAAGACCGTCCTGGAGATACGTTCCTCCTGACATGTTAAGTGCTAAAGAAGACGAAGAGGTAATTGCAGTTCTCTTCGACAATTCAATGAATCTGTTGTGGCCAAACGGGGCAAAGAGAGAGCAATTTTTTCTATTTGTAAGTGACGCTGCTCCGTATATGGTGAAGGCAGCCAAGCGACTTAAAATGCTATACCCGAAAATCATACATGTGACATGTCTTGCAAATGCCTTGCATAGGGCAGCTGAAGAAGTTAGAAGTAGCTACCCTTAAGTTCATAAATTAATATCGAACTGTTAGAAAGTGTTTGTCAAAGCTCCACTTCGCGTTCCGAAATTTCAAGGAGAAGCACCTTCACTACCCCTACCTCACTAGCCAGTTATAACGCGATGGGGGACTTGGCTTGATGCCGCAGTGTACTATTGCAACAACTTAGATGACGTGGATCGTGAAGGATCGTGAAGGTTTTTGATACTAAAGAATCGTCCTCCATAAAAAAACTCAAGATTTATTTTCAAGCACTACATTAAAAGTGGACCTGGCTTACATAAAGTCCAATTTTAATTCTTCATCTGGAGTAATCACGCAACTGGAAGTTTCAGGTGCAGAACTAAGCGATGCACTGGATGTTGTATTGAATAGGAATTAAAGCATGCGAAAGGAACAATAGCATCTAGGGTGTGTAGAAAATTAGAAAATGTACTGAAAAAAATAGCGGACATGTGTACCTGCGTGGATAAGTGACATTCCCAGGAATTTTCTCCAAGTGATTTTACTCTATGCAAGTACGCTCCCGTTACATCATGTGATGTCGAAAGAAGTTTTTCTCGCTACAAGACGATACTCAGCGACAATACGAGGGGATTCTCATTCAACAATATTAAGATGCATGTGGTCATAAATTGCAACAATTCTGATAATGGAGACTAGATCAGGTATGAAAGTTTCATTCAAATAACATATGTTTTGTGTATAAATTAAAACTGATTGAATATTGAACAGTGAAAGTAACTGTAGTGTTTATGTCTTCCACAGAGTCCGTCCTTGCCTAGGAGTATGCAGTGTAACCTTAACGAGTTCATGAAATATTCATCATTTTAGTTGATTTTGGGTTAAAGATTTCGAAGAATTAAAACTTTTTAAACTTTAAATTTGTTACGGAGTTATCCGTGGAATGCAGAGGTGAAAGAAGGTGCGGGCTGGAATGGATCTAACTACAAGTCCGAAAGATGAATTAAAATTTCAATAAAGGTTATATTTTCAATAGACAACAAGATTTAACAAATTTTCACTATGTGAAATAACAATAAAAGAAAAACACAGGTACAATGATAACTTTACAAGTGACAGCACCAGTTTTAGGGGATCATTACAAGATCTAGGCTACGAGCCCTAAGTTATATAACTCCTGAGCTCTCAGCTCACAACCACAATTTACCAAAGGGCAGAAAACCCCTAATTACATGGAGCACTTTTTCCCACCTAGTAATGTCAAGCCTCCTAGAGGCACCTTTCAAAAATACCAGAAAGAGCTGACCCGCTCTCAAACTTTCAAGCCTATTAAAGGCAATACTAGACTTTTACACATGATTGCCATGAAGCTACAACTTATAATGAAACAGGGGTATCTAGTACTCAGCCTACTGGGCCTAAATAGAAAATTAAGAGGTTAACTTAAATGGCCCTAAACGCAAAAAGTATGGAGGCGTGTACTTGCACTCCTACATGAATACTTGTTAAAACCTAATGGGCACTAGGCCGATTAAGCAGGGGCTATTCCCACACTAGGGAGGTGACTCGTATAAGAAAATTTTAATACATTAAGAGTAAGAAATCGGTTATGAAAACGAAGTCACCTCAAATCAAAACTGAAGGGGAGCTCGAGAGGGTAAAGCACTCTCTATCCCCGATTTACAGTTAAAGTAATAAGAAATTTTTACATAAGCCGGCACTAAGTTACATTTTTAGAGAGGTAGGTTACATTGAAAATGTTTCGGACCTTCCCCGAGGGCTAAACTGCTGAGCTAGCAAGAAATAAAGATGTCAAAAGTCCATTACGTTTGTTGATGAGCTGCTGCCCGAAGGAAGAGGCGCTACCCGCCCCCTGCTATACTTCCATATACTAAGCTAGATGTTGCTGAAGTGGCCGAGACACAAGAAAATCAGCAGTTTTTATACACTCGGGGAAGATTCGAGACCTTTCGTGAATAATTAAGACACACCCACAGGCGTTTATTGTCTAACTGAAATTTACACATCAAAATTTGGGAAAGAAGGACACAATTGGCTGAAAATTATTGACAGAAATTATTGATTGGCTAACTTCAAAACTGGCGGAAAGAAAAGATTTATATTGCCAACCCACAAATGAAAGAACAAAATTTAGTTATAGGATAAGTTATGAGTATAAAATATCTTCAAGAAAAGTTCCATCACTTCGCACCAGGGTGCATGATCATAGTTTTTGGTAGCGACATCCGTGAGAGAATGTCCACACTTCTTGATAATTAGTAAACAAAAACAATTCGAAATTGACAAAGTGACATCTTCTGAGAAACTATTGAGATAATTCAGTTTTTAAAGTTCCGAGTTTCTGCTGTAGCGGGGTACTTTAAGGCGGAAAATTCAAATGTGCGGCATAGAGGTGTACCAACCGGTACAAAATTAATTGCAGCCTGTAGCAATCGTAATAAAAGTGTTTCTATGTAACGTAGATGCTAATCATTAAGTCATATTTTGAATTTTATAGGTCATATTTTTATGTTTTTTAGGTCATAAATGCAAACATACACTGACTGACAGAGCAAATGCAACACCAAGAAGGAGTGGTCAGAACTTTATGCCAATTGCAGGGTAGACTGACGTCACTGAGGTATGCTCATGATGTGAAATGCGCCGCTGTGCTGCGCACGTAGCGAACGATAAATGGGACACGGCGTTGGCGAATGGCCCACTTCGTACCGTGATTTCTCAGCCGACAGTCATTGTAAAACGTGTTGTCATGTGCCACAGGACACGTGTATAGCTAAGAATGCCAGGCCGCCGTCAACGGAGGCATTTCCAGCAGACAGACGACTTTACGAGGGGTATGGTGATCAGGCTGAGAAGGGCAGGTTGGTCGCTTCGTCAAATCGCAGCCGATACCCATAGGGATGTGTCCACGGTGCAGCGCCTGTGGCGAAGATGGTTGGCGCAGGGACATGTGGCACGTGCGAGGGGTCCAGGCGCAGCCCGAGTGACGTCAGCACGCGAGGATCGGCGCATCCGCCGCCAAGCGGTGGCAGCCCCGCACGCCACGTCAACCGCCATTCTTCAGCATGTGCAAGACACCCTGGCTGTTCCAATATCGACCAGAACAATTTCCCGTCGATTGGTTGAAGGAGGCCTGCACTCCCGGCGTCCGCTCAGAAGACTACCATTGACTCCACAGCATAGACGTGCACGCCTGGCATGGTGCCGGGCTAGAGCGACTTGGATGAGGGAATGGCGGAACGTCGTGTTCTCCGATGAGTCACGCTTCTGTTCTGTCAGTGATAGTCACCGCAGACGAGTGTGGCGTCGGCGTGGAGAAAGGTCAAATCCGGCAGTAACTGTGGAGCGCCCTACCGCTAGACAACGTGGCATCATGGTTTGGGGCGCTATTGCGTATGATTCCACGTCACCTCTAGTGCGTATTCAAGGCACGTTAAATGCCCACCGCTACGTGCAGCATGTGCTGCGGCCGGTGGCACTCCCGTACCTTCAGGGGCTGCCCAATGCTCTGTTTCAGCAGGATAATGCCCGCCCACACACTGCTCGCATCTCCCAACAGGCTCTACGAGGTGTACAGATGCTTCCGTGGCCAGCGTACTCTCCGGATCTCTCACCAATCGAACACGTGTGGGATCTCATTGGACGCCATTTGCAAACTCTGCCCCAGCCTCGTACGGACGACCAACTGTGGCAAATGGTTGACAGAGAATGGAGAATCATCCCTCAGGACACCATCCGCACTCTTACTGACTCTGTACCTCGACGTGTTTCTGCGTGCATCGCCGCTCGCGGTTGTCCTACATCCTACTGAGTCGATGCCGTGCGCATTGTGTAACCTGCATATCGGTTTGAAATAAACATCAATTATTCGTCCGTGCCGTCTCTGTTTTTTCCCCAACTTTCATCCCTTTTGAACCACTCCTTCTTGGTGTTGCATTTACTCTGTCAGTCAGTGTATTTCATACATTTTAGGTCATAGAAATCCGCCCCCTAATTATCATTAATTGTCCGCCCGTTATATAAAATAAAATGAAAATCTTAAATGTCTCACTTATTTCTATCGTTCATCGATCCAAGATTTCATCTTTCGATACCCTATCATTATTATCATCCTTCTCATAAATTGCCTAAGTGCTAATCAAAATCAACTTGAGTTTCCTAATAATAACTTATCATCAACGTGGTCATCCTTAAATAAGCGATCATACATTATTTAAAGACATTATAAATGCACAATATCTAGCTAATGCCATCATAATCAACAAAGATCTAGAAATGATTAAACAACATCTGGCCTCGCCGGAACTGTCTTCCTGAAAGAAAATCGTGAAGATCTACTATCTACAAAGATCCATGCTACAAGCAAGTACTCAAATGAATACAACGTACACTAAGCCAGGTGACAATAACTTGCTTAATATGACGTTCCACTACATCCATGTCAGTGTTATTTAATGTCGAAGACCTCCAATCTATGATCAGCAGTTCAAAATATTCAGTATCCGTACCGCATCATACCGCAAATTAATGTCTTGATGATCGTACATCAATCCACACAATCAATCCAAACACTTCGGACAGGTTACACGAAAAACATTTTAATGACAACCTTACTGCTTGTCTATCTCCGGATTCTCTTAATTTGCATGATGAAACTTATATCCACTTCTCAATCCTAGATTCATTGGAAATCTCGAAGATTATTTATTACACTTTCGTAATCTCTATTCTCAACAAATAATTTACTATAGTAACCTCATTTCACCATCCAAACACTTTATCGACGACCCTACCATTTGTCATTCACCATACTTTCAAGCGCACCATGCTTACTCACAATTATTTATCCCAAGAAATTCACAAGCATCTTTCCGAAGAACTATTACCATCATTACAAGACATGTCACAATCTTCACGGCACCAATCTCACGAACTACTCGCAATTGTACAACGTACGCACGTATGAAAATTATCACACAATAAGACCTTTTTTTTTTAAATAGACATTAAATCATATCACCTCATGAAAATATTTACGCAGTATTAGTATAATTCAAAATTATGAAGAGAACATCTCTTTACATTCACGATAATTATAAGGAAATCCCGGGTAACTCACGATAAAATGCCTATTCTACAAGTTAAATCTCGCACGGGACAAACGACCTCAATACCTTCACATTAAACTTAATTGTAATTACGAGTATCACTGGGCGCTTGCGACGATCGCATTAGGTCACTCAAACTGTTTCAATTAATATCACTTCACGATAAAATGAAATAAAATCTACTCTACTACTATGCGTTATATAGTATAGAATAGGGAAATATGATATCTTGGGTACTTATCATCACCGAGCTCGATAGCTGCAGTCGCTTAAGTGCGGCCAGTATCCAGTATTCGGGTGATAGTAGGTTCGAACCCCACTGTCGGCAGCCCTGAAGATGGTTTTCCGTGGTTTCCCATTTTCACACCAGGCAAATGCTGGGGCTGTACCTTAATTAAGGCCACAGCCGCTTCCTTCCTACTCCTCGCCCTTATCCCATCGTCGCCATAAGACCTATCTGTGTCAGTGCGACGTAAAAACAACTAGCAAAAAAAAAAAAAGGTACTTATCATTGAAGATCACGTAACACTGCTCTCATCTCTCCATTTCATCAGTCTCAGTTTGGCATTCATTTTAGCATCGTTCCGGGCCTGTCAGGACGCTAATCCTTTTACGCCCACATGTTGACTTTCATAATTTCATTGCAGGAACAATCTTCGATCATTATGAGCAAACGGACCTGAAACTTGTATGGACAGAATTAGTACAATGATATAGGTGTTATGTAATATTTCACTATTAGCCCAAAACACTCATCTTGTTTTAACAATAAATATTGAATTGTTATTTAATACAATATTAAATCTCCCTAATATCTTTTTCAATGTGTTTCCTTTAAATTCTACTACTCCAAATAGCTTCTTCTTAATGCGTGTTAATAGTTCTTATGTCGACCTTCAATCTCAGTTTTTAGCTCTTTATTTTCTACACGACAATTGTTCATAAAACAAAAGTGCATTAAAAAGTGTTACATTAATAATATTGGTCCGCGTTTCATATCTTCTGCTAAGCTCGTTAGTTTATAACTTCTTTTCCATATGTTTTTGACATTTGAGGAATAAACTCTGTGAAAACGTCATCTCTTCTAATTAGGAGGTTATACAAAGCTTGGCATACAAGGAATACAAAGCCTGCTCACTTGCAGTGCTGTCTTCAGAAACAGTGTCCGCCTGGCAGTGCGCGTCTTGACCGCTGCAGCGCTAGTATACCACCTCACATCAGCACTCAGTAGCATTGCTAACCGGAGATAAAACCTGCACAAATTTACCTCTACACTATACTTCCTGTATATTATATACGTTACTGAGCAGAATGAAGTAGAAAATAATAAATGTTCACCTTTTACCCCTAGGAGTTCAATTCAGTTGTGGATTTTCATTTCAGATAACAAATATAACTGTCGAAATTTATGTCTGGCATTTAAAAGGATATAAGGTCTGCACTATATATTTTTACTACCGCACCGTAGATTTTTAGTGAAAAGGAACTACTTTAACTATTTTCCTTGATATTTTCTTCTCATAAATTGTTTTACTTCTCGAGAAGTATTCTCGGCGATACTCACTCATCTGTCATGCCATTTTAGTGACAGAGGGGTGCAGAAACTTGTGCAGTATTATTCTGCTTAGTTCCTCAGAATGATCACTTTTCCCACACTGTAGAATAGGATGTTTAGCAACACGTGGCAACAGTATTTCGGTTAATGTTTGTGCTATTTTTGGACTGCTCAGCGTTACCGATAACATTTCATCTCTTACTTGCCCCAGTTTCATCAGCAGTGAAACAAAACTTGGTTTTGGATACCTGAGACGTGAGACCACCTCTGTCTTTGATTTTTATTAATGACCTTAGTGGAGATGGGCTCTGGATACTACTAATTTTATCAACACGCTCTGGACATGGCATGTGGTCTTCGACAACTCTTTCCAAACACCTTCCAATATATGCCATTTCAGCACTCGACGGAGCGGTCACTAGGGTTCCATAACTTATCCTTGGTACCACTTACACAATAGAATAAGGAAATTATTATCATCAGAACAGAAGCAATAATAATAAGTAACCTAATTTTTGCCATCACATGGTCTGCGTATTTCCTGTACCATACCTCGTCTGCTTATTGCTTTAATCCATAATTCCCTAGTTGGCTCTTGGCAAGGGAATTCATGGAAACTAATTCCAGGAACTTTATTTCTAGAGCCTTGTTTACAACACGGTACGCAACATCATTGTACACCATTGTAATATGATTGACGTATTTTAACAATACTCTTTTCCCATTTGGTCAGTGTGTAAATTAAGCCGAAAGTGCCAGGTTCCAATTCATCCTCAGTTTACAAGAGTTTACCCATTTCACATCGGATGGTAAAATCATATTCTGCGGCGTTTGCAGCAAAGAGGTGAGGGAAACTTGTTTTATATTTCTCCCTAACGAATTATAATCAATTTAGCAAAATCAACACGGTGTTTTAAATAATGCATATTAAGATACGTAAAACTGCAGCTGCCTAAAAATATTGTAGAGCCTATTTGAGAGTCTGTTTTAGGCAGCCAAAATAACATTTTAGCACCTAAAAATCCGAGGTCTAGTAATCACTATATCAAATTCCTGTGGTGGTTGGAAGTGCAGTGTGTTGTCTGAATATGAAAGGTAAAGTGTTGGAACAAACACAAACACTAGTCCCCAAGCCAGAAGAATTAATTAGACGTGATTATAATCACCCATCCGGCCGGCAATCGAATCCGGGACCTTCTGAACCGAAGGCATCAACGCTGACCATTCAGCCAAGAATTCGGACAAAACAAAATCATTATTGAGTTTCATTATTTCTATCAATATTAGCATTCAACTTTCGTAGTAAACGTCACCAGTAAGCATACAACGTGTAGAAATACCGCCAACCGAGGTGCTCATGTGAGGTTGAATTGCAGCGCCTCTAGCGGCAAATATAGCATCCACAGGGCGGACAGCTATGAGTGACTATTGGGCAGGCTTTGTATTCCGTGTAGGTTAAGTACAAAGGAACACTTCAAGATTTGTTTGTCTTCATGACGTATACAATCGATTACCTCTTCAGCGCCTTCTTGATCATTGAACTTAAAACGTTAAATCATGGCCTCCGCCGCGTTATCGCTGGACCTAAATGTCATAAAAATATGGTAGACTTGCTTCTTTCTGCCGTTGAAAATGTAAACTTTACTTGCTAGCCTTTGCTTATCTATTAAATGACATTTCATGACTGTAAATACCCGATGACCACAGGGTTCTGAGCTTATGAATCTTCGTCCTCATTTTGTATCCATCCAATTTCTTATTTGAATGAGCGAGTTATTCCGGCTATTACATACAATTATACGTATGACAGCTGGACCTGTAGCTGCTGGACGTATTTTCCGAGTAATTTCCGTTGATCTCTTCCTTAGCATAACCTTCAATGGCTCAACAACTGATTCACATGCCATTGAACGGTTATAATATGGAGCTACGTAATACAATTGTATCTACCGATGGGTTAACTAAGCATATTATTTTCTATCTTCTGCGTGTGTTATGATAATATACATACCGACAAGTCATAAATAAAAAGAACATTTCTCTGTATAGTTTGATGATACTGCGTTGTATATTCTGATATGCAAAAACCCATGTAACCTGGAATTTGGAAATGTTATTTTTAAATTGTAAATGTGGGCTGTCTTTACAGTCATCACATACATTATTTAAGACAATGTCTATACTATTTTATGCCACATGTATTAATATAAGTGTTATTACAGGCCTAGCTACCTACACAAATTTTCTAACCTCTTCAATAAGTGTGACTTGTAGGCCTATATTACGTATCAGTCTAAATTTTGAAGTCTTAACGTCAGGTAGTCATACTCTGAATATAACAAATACTGATAGGCCTATATACACACGACATAAACAAAATAGATAACATCTTAAAACATTGAACTAGTATATTCTTTATTGAAACAACAATAATAATATCACTCTCCTTTATCTATCAGCTGATTGAGTACTTGGCTGGACTGGACTTGGCCACACTGTGCATATAGAGTCACTGTAGGGAAGCGGGAGCGGGAGCGGGAGCGGGAGCGGGAGCGGGAGCGAAACCTACAATCTCGCGGTCGCTGCTAAGTTCGCCCTTGTCTTCACACCGAAGCGGGAAACAGTAGCTGAAATGGATTCGGCTAATGAGGAAGTGCTTCTGCTTCTAGCAGTTGCTGAGGTTGATGACCGCAGATTCATATTATTAATTACTAATACTTTATTTAGCTTATCCCAGTTATTTCTGGAGTTTTTATTGTGACCCTGGGTTGTCCAGCAATGAAAATGCTTTAATAGGTAAACCCTTCTTTCTCAAAAACATTTTAGTTTCAGGCACAAGAACAAACGCGCGTGATCTCAGTGGAGGGGAGCCACAGTATAATGGCATGTCGGGAATAAGCAGCGAATGAAATACTGTAGAAAAATCATAGTAAATTTGCGAAAAGAAAAATCCAAATAACATAACGCTCGGATTTAACGGAGCCTCAGATTTCCGAGACTCTGGCTACTTGAGATTCCTATTCTACAATTGGTCACAATTTTCGGGTCGAATTCACAACAGTTGGCGCTATTGTGCAAGATGTTTGCCAAGTTATTTGTGACAGAATGCAAGGGATATATATCAATCAATCAATACTGATCTGCATTTAGGGCAGTCGCCCAGGTGGCAGATTCCCTATCTGTTGCTTTCCTAGCCTTTTCCGAAATGATTTCAAAGAAATTGGAAATTTATTGAACATCTCCCTTGGTAAGTTATTCCAATCCCTAACTCCCCTTCCTATAAATGAATATTTGCCCCAGTTTGTCCTCTTGAATTCCAACTTTATCTTCATATCGTGATCTTTCCTACTTTTATAAACGCCATTCAAACCTATTCGTCTACTAGTGTCATTCCACGCCATCTCTCCGCTGACAGCTCGGAACATACCACTTAGTCGAGCAGCTCTTCTTCTTTCTCTCAATTCTTCCCAACCCAAACATTGCAACATTTTTGTAACGCTACTCTTTTGATCTACAAAAATATGGATATAATCAGCTCAAGGATATTATAGGGTGTGATAATTCCCAAACTGTTTTGGTAGTATCGATTGAAAGCACGTTACTATAAAATGTCTGAGGAACAGTGGATCAAATTATTTTTGTGACCTGAAAATTTCTCTATTGTACTTTTATCCATTGTTGGTCTAGATTGAAAGTTCCTATGTGTGGATATCGGAGGGTGCGAAAAAAAACAGTGGTGGTGGTGGTATTTTCCAGAACTCTGTAATAGGACAGCGGTTAGAAGCGGGTGCTCTTGGTGTGCCGAAAGACAAAAGTCTTCCTGGACAGAATGTGCCTGCTCCTTAATATTTTATAATCGGTGATACGCGTTTCCCCTGAAAGGGTACTTAATGGGATCATTTCCATACAGGCAAGCAAAGGAGATGAGCGCAAAGAAAATGACAACTATCGACTGTGTAGAGCAAGAAGGGAATTTATTACAGACCCATGGAAGTTAAATGGACACAACTAACCCTATCAATAGAATAACGTGCGTTCTGCACAACTACCTGACAGAAAATTACGAAGATTAAGATCCACCGGAATCAGAACTCGGAGCCTTTGAAAATGTTGACAGTGATGCACGACGAGCACCCGCTGTAGCTTTCGCTGATCGTGAGAAATTTGTGGAGTACTTTGGCATGCATAACAACAGTTTTAGCATACATATTACATGTATCTGGATGTCTACGAATGGAGAAATGTGTGCAAAACAAGTCACAAACAGACAGTGATAATTAAAAAATTGATACCAGTATATGCAGTTCTTTTCCTATTCATCCCACAATATATTTTTCTTCCTTACATTCTTATGGTCTTCAATTACTCATGTCGTAAAGCATCCTAATGCACTCTATCAACAGTTCAGTCGCCACTGTCATTGTTAACAATAAACGCGGGACGCGGAAAAACGCCATGTAGGCGGGAGAGTGACGCTCCGATGCGAGAAGATTCATATCCCGCTGTACTCATACTAGTTAGCGACGGGATCGCTCCCGCTCCCGCGCCCCGCGTTGGTGTGTGCAGACCTTTAGTTTCCGGAAAGTTCTAATTTTTACCCACCTTCCCAAAAATCAAGATCGCAGCACAACCTGCCGGACGAACTAGAAAATTGAAATTTGGCAAAATTATTCGTTTTAGCATGTAACCGACGGAAAAATTTCCAAGATTTTTTTTTTTTTTAAATCCCCGAAGAATATCGAAATACGGAGGCAATTTTAATGACGGTGCAGACCTTCGTTTCGAGGTACTTTGTGGCTAAGTCCTATCACAAAACGTATAGCACAGTCTCGGTTCAATTTGGAGTGATCTACAACTTTGGTCCTATGACCTCTCGTCGTATCTCTATCCCTTACACGTTAGATTTGTCTCTATTTCTCGATTGTACGTAAGTTCTGCAAATTTTACACACATAATTCAGATTTTGAATCACTTATAGGAAAGATAGAATCATCAAATTCTGCACGGACATTGGCCCACCCGATATCCATATGTGAGCCAAATGCTATGCTTGTAGTTCTCACATAATTATCCGAAAAGTAATACACTGTGAGACAATCGACCCAAATTTCACCTTGTTCAACATATTTAACTCAATCTGACCCATAAATAGATGAGATACAAGAAAATATCAGAGGACCAGCCATTTAGAGCGCTAAATACCTCATCTTATGGTGCAATCCGTTTGTCGATATGACGTACCGTTTAGCAGCAGTTAATCTATAAATGAAGGTCTGTAATATTTTAAACATGCATATACTTTGATACGTCAATCGATGTATATTCAGTGATGTCGATTTGTAGCGATCGGAAAAGGCTGTGCCTGCTATTGTAATCAGTACTCCCCACATCGACTTTGACTGGCAGCAGGAATGGGGTCCTTCTCCAACTCCTGTGTAACTGCCATTAGTAAGGAGGGCCTATTATTGTAATGAATAATTCCCCTCTCGATTTGACTTGCAGAAGGCAAGGGATCACGCAATTTTTTTCAAAACTCTAGGTAAGGTCGCCCGCTATTATAAACAAATGTACCCCTCTGAAATGTGACTGGCATTTGGCATAGTGGCCTACTTTTTAATGGAAACTCACCCACTCGGTGTGACTCGCTGTAAGCTGGCTTGCAGTAGGAAAAGGGGCCTGTCATTATGATAACAGCACAATTCAATTTTGATTGGCATTGGGGAAGTTACCTGCCATTCTAATAAAAGCTCCTCAACTGTAATCTGTCTGGAAGTAGGAGAGGGGTGCTGCCATTGTAACGAAAACTCCTCAAATCGATTGTGACGGCGCAGTAGGCAATGGGGCCTGCTATTTTAATGTAAACTTCCCACCTCGATTTTGAATGGCAGTAGGCAAGTGAGCCTGTTGTTATCATCACAACTTCGCAACTCACACTTTACATTGGAAACAACGTATGGGGATCTGCCCATGATGTTTTAATATGAATAGTAATTATCAATAAAATAAAAAGTGTAGGATCATGGAAGAAAATTATTTGTTCTATTAACGGAGAGGCACATGAAATTAAAAAATTAAATAATTAAATTAATTAAATGACATTTTAAAAATCTTATTCACTGCATGTACAGTAATTTACTTCGATATCCGTATACAATGTAGAATACCGTAGCGAAGCACGGTTTCATTTGCTAGTATAAATAAAATAATATTGAAGAGCAGCAATCGAATAAATACAGAAAAACAAAAGACAATACTCACTCGATAATAAAACACGGAGGAATGAGGTTTGTTGCCTCCTCTAACCCATTTCTACGTCTCTGCGAAAGACATAAAGATAGCATAAAGACATAAAGATAGACATATAGCATAAGATACCATAAAGACATAAAATAGAACCAGCTAGGTATTGTACCCTTTAAAAGGTCTTCCTTTTTTTTGAGCTCCGGCGGAGGCAAACACTTGTAGACTCGTATTCGAACGTATTCTTCGATTATGGATTCTTCTAGTCATTTCGTCGAATGATCGACGGAGTACGAAAGAAGATATTAATATTTCAAATAAAAGATGAGGATTGTATGACTTAGATTTATTAAGGAATAAAGAAAGATAGTAAAGAAATCGTATCCAATTAATGAACTCAGCGAAATTTTAATTATACTGTATTATGAAAACAAGAGAAAAATAGATAAATAAATAAATAAATAAATAAATAAATAAATAAATAAAAAATAAACAAATTAACTACTATCTGAAAATGAATAAATACATTGATTCCCTTGTACACTTATTTTATGGCCTTCTGAGTTGATCTTGCCTTTAAACCATTGTTAATAATTAAAGAATAAAAAATGAAGTCATGCTTAAAGTGAGCCAGTAGGTCGAACTGTTTTAACTCATGAAAGCTTAGTCTCTCGCAACCGATCTCCAAACGGGCCTTTAATGTAAAGTTTTCCATCGATTGAATACCAACGCAGGGTGCCATAGAAGCACTGTATGGACCATTCGTTTGAGAACAAATGACCTCCAGTCCAACTTGGATCAGTTGTAAACTACCAAATTTGATGAAGTCGAATTAGCTCATTGACAAATCATAGCGCTCAAAATTCACTTTTAGTAATTGATAAAAGTAAAGGCGTGATTGCATCTCTTGAATGAAAATTAATACTTTAACTGAAAATGCTTAATTAAGCTCACGAATAAACTGTTTAACTGAACAAGCAAACAATGAAGACATATTTTACGTTAATCTCAAATAAAATTTTACTTAAATACATTTATTTTTAATTAGTTTTCAGATGAACTCCTACTACGAATAAAAAAGTGAAAATGCCTAACTGAGCACGTAATTATATTGAAGGAAATTGAACACTGAGACGACAAGTTAGTGGTGCATTTAGTTGACATAGTCTGAAAAGAAAATTTCCGTATTTATTTGTCTTGTTGCCTTAACGTTCCGTAAAACAAAGAAACACAACTTGAAGTAAATCTATGACATGTGGATTCTTACTAAATATATCATATACTGTACATATAAATGTTATTGGAGAAGTCTTCCACGTGAACAGTGGGAAGTTTCTTCCGAAGAGGCGGAGCAAAGCTCTATGCGAAATGTAAAGAATTTCGCCTTGCTTTCTTGACACGGCATAAGCCCAAACGCCTATATCATGTCTATAAATATATCAGCTTCACTGATAACGATCCCAGCTGGCACTCAAGAACAAACGCTACTCAAAACCACAGACAGTTACATAACACTATCCGACAATAAACATGAAGTAACGACAGTCAAAACTTCCTATGACCTACAAATGTAAGAAAAGTAAATACACTGATTACTTGAATAACTGCAGATGAGTGGTTAAAACAACTGTCTCTTATGGGGGTTCATTGTGGTGGAGCTATGTACCTCTAGTCATGGTTACGCAGCACTGATCGGAATGCGTACCCCCATTTAGATCTACGCAGCTCGTGCTGAATTATATTGGTGGTTCTGGTTTGTGACGCCCAATTCATTGCAGTAAGTGTAACAGACAAATCTAAATTCGTATTAAACACGGGAAGTGCCACCTCAGTTCGTGTGCATCCGACTTCCACAAACGCAGAAACGACTTACTCCATGTCCTAACAGCTTTAAAGTTTCCGAAAAGAATAGTACAGGTAAACATACATTTCTATTTGTAAAACACCGATTTAACGGTACTTTGAAAATATAAATAACTGACTTGCTCAAAAAACAACAGTTAATGTTACAAAAGCAGGCTTTCTTATGCTTATCGAAAAAAATGTTGATCTAGTATTGACACACTCATATTTACACAGGTCCGAGACGTGCATACATATTTGGGAGACGGCTTTCTTAGCGGAGGATGGCATCATCTGATAATACTAACGTTCTTGTTTTCATTTTCATGACTACCTAACTCCGAAGAATTGACTATCATTACGGAGAAACATATTCGAGATTACTTTTAAAATGTTCATCCAGTTACTGATGTAATTAATTTACGGCTTGTCTCGTCTTGCCAGCGGTATTACGAAGGATGAAAGACTATCTACTAAGACGTTTGTCGAAAGGAGGTCAGTTTAAACCCTTGCAATAATTCTCGGCCACAGTGTTATCCAATAGAAAGATGCCGACCAGGGGCAATAACATTTTAATACAAACCGTCAAGCCAAGTCATTCCATTCACATCAAACAAGACAAGGTCGTCGCAAAGAAGGTGTGATTCTCAGTCCGCTTGGGGAGGAAGAGTCCACGATTCCAAGAATTGGAACGTCACCCCAAGAAGACAAGGAATGACGTTATGCTGGACAAACGCCACAGGGAAACGTTCGCAACAAAGGATGGAAGCACAAAGTAATAATAACATACAGCATCTCAGCAATATAACTCACCAGAACACAAGTAGAAGCAAGAAACTGCACTGAAAACCCACACCATTTAAGAAATATTTTAAAAACCACACTGTAATTAAAATATAAGGGATAGATAACATTACATATAAATTCTGAATGAATTCACTTGGTAAATAAATGGAAATTTGAAAATATAAGCAATAAAATCTCTGCAAAATAAATAAATAAATAAATAAATAAATAAATAAATAAATAAATAAATATAGACATTTTAAATATATCTTCTCCATTAACAAATAGAAATGGTGCATCGTTACCTAACTTTGACTTAACCAAGTTTGACAATTCATTAATTTAATAAAATTTTAATGTGGAATGAAAAATTAGTATGAAAAACCGTGAGTGGCTTTTGACGATCTCTAGAGGAGACATCACACACCCGAAATATGCTCGGAAGCATAGTTCCAAAATTATCATCACACGAAATTAAAACCTAAGAAAAATATTTAACACATAACCAGACCAAACTTAAGAAAAGAGCAGGCACAAATAATTAAAACTTAAATCCCAAATAAAATCCAACGGATAGTAAATAAACAAAATTATAATTCATAGTCAATGAAAAAGAGAACAGGACAGGTCAGGTAACCCAAGGCGTCAATACACACAAAGAGAGTCAAACACGATCTCCCCGCGCGATCAAAACAATAATCACAACATTAGCAACGCCACGTAAGAAGAAGAAGAATCCCCAAGATAAAAACAACAATGACACAGTTATTTAATCGGGTGAGGCAGAGATAAGATAAAGCAACAATGCGAAGTTTAGATGAGAATTACAACGGTTAGAAACTCTCCACTAAGGATTGTACAAAACCCCACGAAATAATATATATTTAGTGAACGTCATTAGAATATTACAATTTAAAAAATATATAAGCCTGAAATAAAACCTACTAATATGAAGTATAAATAAATGGATAATACGTAAACACATAATTTAAAATATTTACGTATGGAAACAGTAATATTTTGTAGTGGTCGTGACATTCGAAGTAAATGAACGTTTTTAATACGGTATAATAAGAATGAATAAGAATTTTATCAAGCATGAACTAACAAATAATAAAATAATATAAACCTTATGTTACTTAGGGCTAAATTACCAAAGCGAATTTAACTTTTATGAAGTACAAAATAATAATAATAATAATAATAATAATAATAATAATAATAATAATAATAATAATAATAATAATAAGCCGCCTCTGTGGTGTAGTGGTTAGCGTGATTAGCTGCCACCCCCGGAGGTCCGGGTTCGATTCCCGGCTCTGCCACGAAATTTGAAAAGTGGTACGAGGGCTGGAACGGGGTCCACTCAGCCTCGGGAGGTCAACTGAGTAGTGGTTTCCTGGAAGTGGTTTTCCGTGGTTTCCCACTTCACCTCCAGGCGAATGCCGGGATGGTACCTAACTTAAGGCCACGGCCGCTTCCTTCCCTCATCCTTGCCTATCCCATCCAATCTTCCCATCCCCCTACTAGGCCCCTGTTCACCATAGCAGGTGAGGCCGCCTGGGCGAGGTACTGGTCATACTCCCCAGTTGTATCCCCCGACCAAGAGTCTGAAGCTCCAGGACACTGCCCTTGAGGCGGTAGAGGTGGTATCCCTTGCTGAGTCCGAGGGAAAAGCCGAACCTGGAGGGTAAACAGATGATGATGATGATGATAATAATAATAATAATAACAATAATGTATATTAAGTAAGAAGGGAAAAGGTGAGAAATTGTGATTACGCAACGCATAGGTTACGGGGTCGAAACAAACGTAATTAATATGAATAAACACAAACGGAATGACGAAATGAAAACTAGCACGGACATCGGGTAAGGATTGCCATAAAAACAAACTACAATAAAAACTAAATAGCTATAACACACGCACCAACGAAAATATTACTGTACAAGAATGAAAATAAACCAGAGAGGGAAAATAAAATTCGGAAATGCAAAAGAAATTCAAGGTTACCGATCAACAATGGGCATATTATTAAAATGGTACCAACATGGAGTACAAACGATGAAAATGAGTAGAACACCAATGCAGAAATCTCACCACAAGAAGCACAAAAGAATTAAACGAAAAATCAAAGTAATATTACATGACCAAAAGAAAATATTAAGATGTAGTACTTAGATATATAATGAGACATCCCATAGCAACTTACCGGTAACAACCTAGGCCTATGCACTGGTAACACACAAAAAGAAGCGTTTAAACTAATTAAAAATCTTACATACTAAGATTACAATAAAAATATACAAAACTAATAAATTAATCCCTAAACGGGATATTATACTACATTTCATCCGATTCCAGTCGGGTAGCCTTTCATTTTAGCAGAGTAAATTGGAGACATGGCCACCAGCGTCTTTTCACGCTGAGTCTCAACAGCAGGCAGCCTGTTTCCAAAGTAGCTCGCGCGAGCGGTAGTGTCTGGGGATAGTTGTGCGCTCTGGAGGTAAGAATCCGTACACAAGACTAGTAACACTGTTCTCAGACAGATGGCGTCGAAGTTCGCTTAGCCGTCACACACACACACACACATACACACACACACACACACATATACGACAACGCGGAGGAATGTTTCAGAATTACTCGATGACGATATGCCATAACAGTCTCATATGAAATGAATAGAAGAAACGTTGACAAATGTCCAATGCCAATCAATCAATCACTACAGATCTGCATTTAGGGCAGTCTCCCAGGTGGCAGATTCCCTATATGTTGTTTCTCTAACCTTTTCTTAAATGATCACAAAGAAATTGGAAATTTATTGAACATCTCCCTTTGTAAGTTATTCCAATCCGTAACTCCCCTACCTATAAACGAATATTTGCCCCATTTGTCCTCTTGCATTCCAGCTTTATCTTCATATTGTGATCTATCCTACTTTTAAAGACATCACTCAAACATATTCGTCTACTGATGACATTACATACCATCTCTCCACTGACAGCTCGGAACATACCACTTAGTCGAGCAGCTCGTCTCCATTCTCCCAAGTCTTCCCACCCCACATTGCAACATTTTTTTAACGCTACTCTTTTGTCGGAAATCACCCAGAACAAATCGAGTTGCCTTTCTTGGATTCTTTTTAGTTCTTGAATCAAGGAATACTGGTGAGTGTCCCATACACTGGAACCATACTCTAGTTGGGGTCTTACCAGAAACTGATATGCCCTCTCCTTTACATCGTTACTACAACCCCTAAATACCCTCATAACCATGTATAGAGATCTGTACCATTCATTAACAATAATATTTATGTGAATACCCCAATGAAGATCTTTCGTTATATTAAGACCTAGGTACTTACAATGATCTCCAAAGGGAACTTTCACCCCATCAACGCAGTAATTAAAACTGAGAGGACTTTACCAATTTGTGAAACTCACAACCTGACTTTTAACCCCGTTTATCAACATACCATTGCCTACTGTCCATCTCACAACATTATCGAAGTCATTTTGCAGTTGCTCACAATCTTGTAAATTATTTATTACTCTGTACTGAATAACATCATCTGCAAAAAGCCTTATCTCTGATTCCACTTCTTTACACATAAGACAACATAAAGGTCCAATAATACTGCCTTGAGGAATTTCCCTCTTAATTATTACAGGGACAGATAAATCTTCGCCTACTCCAATTCTCTGAGATCCGTTTTATAGAAACAGAGCCACATATTCAGTCCCTCTTTTGTCAAGTCCAATTGCACTCATTTTTGCCAGTAGTCTATCATGATCTACCCTATCTAATGCCTTAGACATGTCAATCACGATACAGTTAATTTGACGTCCTGAATCCAGGATATCTGCTATATCTTTCTGGAATCCTACAAGTTGAGCTTCTGTGGAATAACCTTTCCTAAACCCAAACTGCCTTCTGTCAAAACAGTTATTAATTTCCAAAACATGTCTTATATAATCATAAAGAATGCTTTCCCAAAGCTTACATGCAATGCATGTCAAACTTCCTGGCCTGTAATTTTCAGCTTTATGTCTATCACCCTTTCCTTTATATACAGGGGCTACTATAGCAACTCTCCACTCATTTGGTATAGTTCCTTCATGCAAACAATAATCAAATAAGTACTTCAGATATGGTACTATATCCCAACCCATTGTCTTTAGTATATCCCCCGAAACCTTATCAATTCCAGCTGATTTTCTAGTTTTCAACTTGTATATCTTACTGTAAATATCATTGCTGTCATAGGTAAATTTTAATACTTCTTCAGTATTAGTCACCTCCTCTACCTGGATATTATCCTTGTAACCAACAATCTTTACATACTGCTGACTGAATACTTACGCCTTTTGAAGATCCTCGCATACACACTCCAGTAGTTCATTAATGATTCCTGGATCGTCCTTCTTGGAACCTATTTCTGTGTTAAAGTACCTATATATACTCTTCTATTTTTCACTAAAATGTGTATGGCCGCCAATTATGCTTGCCATCGTGTTATCCTTAGCTGACTTCTTTGCTAGATTCAATTTCCAAGTAAGTTCCTTCAGTTTCTCTTAACTTCTACAGCCATTTCTAACTCTATTTCTTTCGAACTTGCACCTCCTTGTTAATCTCTTTACTTCTCTGTTATAATATAGTGGATTTTTACCATTCCTTACCACTTTTAAAGGTACAAACCTATTTTCACATTCCTCAACAATTGCTTTAAACTCATCCCAGCGTCTGTTTACATTTTTATTTACCGTTTTCCATCGATCATAGTTACTTTTTTTAAACTCCCTCATGCCTGTTTTATCAGCCATATTGTGCCATATCAAATGTGCCACAAGAGTACCATGTGTAATATTGTGTAATACTGTGGACTCATTGATAAAAGGGAGGCCTGGTGTAAGAGGAAGTGGTGTGACGCAAGCTCTCGGGAGCGCGTGGCATTAGGAATATGTCATTATCTTCCATGGTAACAGCGAGCAGACTGTATATTTCATATGAGTCAGTTGGGAATATTACTAGGTCGTTTGAGAGCGGCAGATTCGAAAGAGACCAATCACAAGCTTGGAAGCGAAATTGCGGATTGTAGGGATCTACAGAACAAACGAATTCAGACCTACCAACTTCGATTTCTACAGTGCTACACCATCATTGGTTTCACTAGGCAATCTGTTATAAAGCCATACTCCACGTTTTTGATATGTGAAAGAAGTAAATCATGTATTTAAATCTACCTGTACACAGAAAGAGTAATTCATTTCGATCTAATGAAGTAATAAATATATTTTTATTGAGTCTGCGCTTTCTACCTAGTAGGCGGCTGGGCCATTGCGTCATCGTATCGGTGGAGATCCCCGAGGTATTACTAATACAGGAAGTCTTGTGAGTGCGTGAGGTTTGAGGCAATCGGACATTCATTCGTCTCTGAATTGTTGGACTGCGCAGGTTGGAACTTCTTATACCAAGCACATGTTGAATTGTGGTAACATTAACAGTGACGATTTTCTTTACCAAGTATATTGTGAAATGTGAGACGTTATTTAATAAATAATTTGCATCATCTATGTGCAAGTGATATATTAATCACGGGAGTTTACAATACAATTTACAAAGCAATTTACCTTTGCTATGTATCATTATGTATTACATTGCAGTATGCCAGAGTGCGGTTTTGGCACGGGGCTAATGATTAAGACGGTATTTGTTATCAATATATCAAAGACGTGTACTCAGTTTGCATTCGCGTAGTGCAAAAACTGTAATCGGTACGCGTTCCGCGATCGCGAAGACCGTGTGCGTACCGTTATTTACCGTTCGGTATAAATTAATGGTGTGTGTGCGGGAACACCATATTTCAAAGACGGCGATGGAAGAAATAAGGAACAGCAGTGTATTTTGTAACGCCATGCAGTGTGTTGCAATGATGGCGTAATTTATGCAGACACAGCGGCCTGGGGACCATGATGAAAGCTGAGTCGACACCAGTTAAGTTTATCATCAATTATAAGTATGCTTAGATAGAAGAATTAGCCTAGTTCGATCCTAATGTAGTTTAACTGTAAATGCCAGTCTTTTTGTGGCTGAGCTATTTTTTTATTATTGTAAAGTAATGTTATGCTCCAGGGGAAATGCATGTTCGAACCCTGAAGTTTTATTATTATTATTTTTCCTTTTTATTAGATGGAAAAGAGGGAAATTATTAGGTGTAGATAGGGGTATGTGTTTGTCATGATGTTACTGTGTATTCCAATTGATGTTACGAGATGTAGACTCTTTCATTAAGGAGGCTGCACAGCCTAAAGTTTGTATGGGAACAAATTTCAGTAGGGAACAGTTTGTTTGTTTGAACGCATGAAGCATGACTTACAGGAGAGTGCATGGCAGATGTATCCAGCTTGAAAGTGCATCGTTGTGTTAGTGTCTTTCAGATAGGCAAAGAGGACCAGCTAATTGTGAATGTGATGTGTTATAATATGAGAAAAAGGCAAGAGTAGCCTGATAAATTGAGATTTAGATAGATGTGTGTTAAGACAGGACGGAGGAGTCTGCAAAGTATTATAATGGGGAAATGTAATGGTGTTAGCTGCGTAATGAGTGAAAGGCTTGATTTGCCTAGACTGTTCTTTGATACTATCAGAGTCGAACTCTTGTACTACGAGGTGTTAGGTCGGATGTGCCGTGTGTTATATATAGTAGATGTGTTGAATCAAATGTGTAATTAAGGCCGTAGTAATGCGTACTGAAGAGCATAGAGTTTAGTTCGAGGCCTATTGATTGTATAATGAACAGAGCAGTGATTTGCGGCGTTAATATGTTCCCCAGTATGTTAGAATCCCTCAGGCAAGAATTAAGAATCCAGTTAGCTGATGTCAGCTGGAGAATTTATTAGAAGATTTATGCTACGACGTGCAAGGTGATATGTTTACCCTCAACATGATTAACTGAGTCAGGATTTCCATGTGTTTATAATAAGAAGAAGTTTAGCATTTCATATAAATTGTTATAATAAGAAGAAGTTTAGCATTTCATATAAATTGTATTTCAGATACGCGGGCACACAGTGATATTCTTACCATTTTTTTCTTTGCATGATATTTATAGGTTTTTTGAAGTGTTTCATTTATATTGAATTGTGTCATATATCTTATTGGTGTTCATGTCATTGTCATCGTTGTTAAAGACTTGTTTCTTACATATGAGCCCGTAGCTCACTTTGTTGGTAAGTCGGCTTTCTAGCCGTCCAACTTGTAACAGAACGGTCTGTTTGTAAAATCAGTGTAGACTTAAGTTAGGAACCCCTGGAACAATGAATTGTTTATAATTGTTGTAAATATAACTTGTAATATGGATCGGATCTAGTATAATTCTTTTCTGTCGCGGTATGTCTTATAAAACGTCAGGATTTATTAAGATAAATTTAACTGTGTCGACTCGAAACGAAGTGTATACTTTTCTCCAGATTTATTTTGTAAATATTTTATATTAATACTTGATATTGCCCGTCCTTTCATGTATTGTGTTAGTAATATGTTATCCATGTGCACGGCACATATTCGTGATTTTGGCATTTTTTAGCCATTTTCATTCGTTTCATTTATTAATTTGTATACTATGCGAATTATCCATAATGTTCTTAGACAATAAATCTATCTTACCCGTATTTTGCATTTTATTCACGGAATTATGTTACTGTTTCCTTCACATACTCATGGTATATTTATCCTGAGATTTTTATTTATTTTAGCCCTGGTCTTATTTTTGTGAACCGAACACGCAGCTCTCCGACGGCGCCGGTAGACTATTTTAGGACGGGAACGGTACAATATGGTAATGTCTAATAGTCCTAATTTTAACACCTTCCTTTCTTTCACTGTTATTTTTAACTACGAGAAAAACAGCTTCGTGATGACTAATACAAATTGCTTCTTTTCCTCTATAGAGCTCATCTGGTTTTACCAGCACCACAAAGCATTTAAGGTTAGGTGTGTCGTACAGTCACGTAATTTGAAGTATACGGCTTCTCGATTAGAGTCTGATCCAGAGTAATATTTCGTTACTGTAATGACTTAACATCAGCCCCGCCTGAAGAAAGGCACTCTACTGCTAATAATAAGAGTTGGCGTCTGACATTTCTTAAAGGGAGGTCCGTTTACTGCCTGCCGAGGCGGGATAAAGGGAGTGGCTGTGTGGTTGCCATGGAAATAACACTTCAGGGCAGCTCGTCTTGCTGGGAGTTGCCAAACCTCTCACTGTCACTGATAAGAACCTGATTGTTTGTATAAGAGTGATCGCAAATGGGACGACACCACCTGGCCAGGTAGTCTGCAACAGATCACAGCGGCCAGAATGAAGGAGGATACAAGTGAGCCGGAAGCGAGGGGTAAGAGCATGTAGAAAGGAATGCTGGAATGTGGCAACATCGTGAAATGGCACGTGCAGTGCTCCTCCCTCCAACCTTACCTTCAGACACCAACTCTTATTATTAGCAGTATAGGGGTTCAAGAGGTAGTATATGGAGTTCAGTAACATGCACTTGAATCGATACAGCATAACGCTGAACACAGTAGCGTCCAATTTGCATTGTATAATTCACGAGGTAAATTCAATCGTATAGGGATCACAGTAGTAGCAACAAATGTCTATCCACAATTTCGAGTACGTTCAAACCATTCAACCAGAAATAACTTTAGGAACATTCTTACTTGGCAGTGGATATCATCGAAAGCGCAAACACGGGGCATAGACTACGAACTGTTCAACGTGCAGGAATATGGTGTACAAACAATGGCCAGCAAACACAACGCACAACGCACCAGGTGGTAAACAGTCACATCATTTGCGAGGATTCAGCACCAAATGTTGAGCTCCAGTGACATCGGTGTGATGTACCAGTCCAGCTCTACGTCTTACAACGGCAGCTTCTGGATGGAGAATGTGCGCACAAGCTGCAACATGAACAAGGCAGCAGAAAGCGAGGGACCAAGTACAATTCACATACAATAAAGTTCAATCAATCAATACTGACCTGCATTTAGGGCAGTCGCCCAGGTGGCAGAGATTCCCTATCTGTTGCCTTCCTAGCCTTTTCCTAAATGATTTCAAAGAAATTGGAAATTTATTGAACGTCTCCCTTGGTAAGTTATTCCAATCCCTAACTCCCCTTCCTATAAAAGAATATTTGCCCCAGTTTGTCCTCTTGAATTCCAACTTTATCTTCATATTGTGATCTTTCCAGTGGCGGCTCGTGAAAAAATCGTCCTACGTGCTACAAAAAACAAGCTAAATACGCTGTTTTAAATCTGCATATTGCCATGATGAACAACGCTTACTTCAAACTTGGTAATACTACTACTACTACTACTACTACTACTACTACTACTAATAATAATAATAATAATAATAATAATAATAATAATAATAATAATAATAATAATAATACAACTTTTCTCACAATGTATTACTCAGAACAAACAGAAACAACATTAATTTGGAAGCAGATGAATTCTTCGACAACTGTCTACGAGATAAATAATTCATTGAAGAAATATTGTTTTTACTAACCTAATGGCGCAACTTACATCAGTGCAAATAGAATCGTGGGAATATAGATCCCTACTAAGAACACTAATTTAATTTCACTTTATATACACTGCAGTGGATAAATAATTTGATAAATCTTCGTATAAACTTTAGCACTAACACAATGACAGGAAAAACACGCACCAGTAATATAACCGCGAGATTAAAAACCGCACAGAGCAACTGAAAGAGCTGCCAGCTGATTCATTGAGACCTCCCCTATTACCAGAGTAAATGTCCGGCTCCATGGCTAAATGGT
The DNA here is from genome assembly GCF_040414725.1 of Anabrus simplex. Taxonomy (NCBI): domain Eukaryota; kingdom Metazoa; phylum Arthropoda; class Insecta; order Orthoptera; family Tettigoniidae; genus Anabrus; species Anabrus simplex. The sequence continues at coordinate 199,564,565 of NC_090267.1, forward strand.
TAGCGCGCTGGCCTTTGGTCACAGGGATCCCGGGTTCGATTCCCGGCAGGGTCTGGAATTTTAACCAGCATTGGGTGTACGTGTTGTCGTCATCATCATTTCATCCTCATCACGACTCGCAGGTCGCCTACGGGAGTCACATCAAAAGATCTGCATCTGGCGAGTCGAACATGTCCTCGGATACTTCCGGCACTAAAAGCCATACGCTATTTCATTTCACCAGAGTAAATTACATTGTAATGCGGGATAACATTTAGGGTCAGTCAAAGATTCTTTGACTCACCTACGAATCCCTTATTTTCGACACAAAAGGAAGATGGATATTTTAATAAGCATGTGTGAGATAGATTGCCTCCACGTTCAACATAAGCACGGCCGACTGGATCCCTCGCTGCGCTCCGGGTAGCAGGAGACATCGAGTAATTCTACCCCCTTGCGGGAGAGGAAGTAACTATCAACGGGATCAGTGGAAGCTGATCCCGGTTTGCGGTATACTCCGCCGGCTAGGGGGAGTGTTGCAAGCTTGGCTGCGCCTGCGTATTGCTTCCTTCAGGCTACAGGCAAGGGCTCACTTCACATGAGCACGAGCCTTGTTCCCCGGGAGAACGGCGCTAGGTGTTCGACAGATCTCGTCCTGATTTTCACAAAACACAAATTCATATCGTACTCAAAACAACGAAAAGGCACCAGGATAATTGTACTGTACATAAATAATATTCCTTACAGTTCCAAGCTACGTGCTGGAGCCCGGTAGCACGTACTGACCGGCCGCCACTGGATCTTTCCTACTTTTATAAACGCCATTCAAACTTTTTCGTCTACTAATGTCATTCCACGCCATCTCTCCGCTGACAGCTCGGAACATACCACTTAGTCGAGCAGCTCTTCTTCTTTCTCTCAGTTCTTCCCAGCCTTTGCAACATTTTTGTAACGCTACCCTTTTGTCGGAAATCACCCAGAACAAATCGAGCTGCTTTTCTTTGGATTTTTTCCAGTTCTTGAATCAGGTAATCCTGGTGAGGGTCCCATACACTGGAACCATACTCTAGTTGGGGTCTTACCGGAGACCTATATGCTCTCTCCTTTACATCCTTACTACAACCCCTAAACACCCTCATAACCATGTTCAGAGATCTGTACCCTTTATTTACAATCATATTTATGTGATTACCCCAATGAAGATCTTTCCTTATATTAACACCTAGATACTTACAATGATCCCCAATAGGAACTTTCACCCCATCAACGCAGTAATTAAAACTGAGAGGACTTTTCCTATTTGTGAAACTCACAATCTGACTTTTAACCCCGTTCATCAACATACCATTGCCTGCTGTCCATCTCACAACATTTTCGAGGTCACGTTGCAGTTGCTCACAATCTTGTAACTTATTTATCACTCTATATAGAATAACATCATCCGCAAAAACCCTTACCTCCGATTCCACTCCTTTACTCATACCATTTATATATATATAAGAAAACATCAAGGTCCGATAATACTGCCTTGAGGAATTCCCCTCTTAATTATTACAGGGTGAGATAAAGCTTCACCTACTCTAATTCTCTGAGATCTATTTTCTAATATAGCAACGCATTCAATCACTCTTTTGTCTAGTCCAATTGCACTCATTTTTGCCAGTAGTCTCCCATGATACACCCTATCAAATGCTTTAGACAGGTCAATCGCGATACAGTCCATTTGACCTCCAGAATCCAAGATATCTGCTATATCTTGCTGGAATCCTACAAGTTGAGCTTCAGTGGAATAACCTTTCCTAAAACCGAATTGCCTTTTATCGAACTAGTTATTAATTTCACAAACATGTCTAATATAATCAGAAAGAATGCCTTGCCAAAGCTTACATGCAATGCATATCAAACTTACTGGCCTGTAATTTTCAGCTTTATGTCTATCACCCTTTCCTTTATACACAGGGGCTACTATAGCAACTCTCCATTCATCTGGTATAGCTCCTCCGACCAAACAATAATCAAATAAGTACTTCAGATATGGTACGATATCCCAACCCATTGTCTTTAGTATATCCCCAGAAATCTGATCAATTCCCGCCGCTTTTCTAGTTTTCAACTTTTGTAACTTTTTGTAAATGTCATTGTTATCATATGTAAATTTTATTATTTCTTTGGCCGTAGTCTCCTCCTCTATCTCGACATTATCCTTGTAACTAACAATCTTTACCACAATGGTCCTGACACACATTAGGGAATCTGTTAATTTCGAAACGGGTTTCCAGGACCCCTTCGTAATAAGATTTCAGAAAATTCACGGGGCAATAGTAAGTGTAATACACTTGCAGTGACATGAGATATAATCTCTAAGTTTTCCATGCACACAGCACAGTAAGGTACTTTAAATTTCGCCAAGGGTTACCATAACAGGTACTGACATTCTAAAATATCACAATGTGTGATAAAGAGTACTTAACATTCTCTTAGTGACATAGAAGTAATTAAGCCTTCAAGGAAATACACATGAAAAATGTACATTAAATGGCATACATATTAACCCGTACACATGGGTTTTACTTTCACACATTACATTAAATACCAACCTAAGCGGACTTCACTTGACTGAGGTGAACTCTTCGAATTCTTTTGGAATGGGGGTCATTCATCAAAACAGAAACAGGGGTCAAAAATTCAAGAAGGGTACAAGGACATTGAAATCGGGGAGCCAGCTTACGGGTAAAATTATCAACCGCCTTACTCTGGTAATGAACCTTGACAAAGGCTTAATCACCAACAGGCAGATCGGTAGGTCGATGACCTTTATTGTATTGTTTTTCAACTTTAGCTCATGAAACTTTTAGTCTATCTTTAGCCTTTTTCCACACTCTTCGAATCTCCTCAGATCCTTTTTCTCAGGAAGTAATTCATCAATTTTCAGAAGATTAGATATAGGGAAAAATGGAGTGAAGGCGAATATGAGAGACATAGGGGTTTGCATATGAGATTCATGGACAGCGGAATTTAATGCGAAAGTATCCAGTGTAAGGGAGAATCCCAATTTTGGTGATCTTTGTGATGAAAGGCGATCAATGCAGACTTAAGGTTTTGATTCACTCTCTGAGCATAGGATGGAGCAGGATGGTAGGGTCGTAGGGTGACGTAGTGACATTGGAGATAGACAAATCAAAACAGAATTTTTGGAATAAATTACAAGAGAAATGTTTAGCATTACCCGTTATCAAAAACTTAGGTGGGCCAAAGGAACATAAGATTGAATTTAATTGATTACGGTAGGAGCATTAACTGAACGAGTCGAGAAGGTCCAAGAAAAAACGAAGGAACAACCACGAGTTTACAGGAATTATGCGAAAATGGCAATACGTTATTTTCCTGCTGACAAGCAGTCAGAGACGTGGCCATTGTAACCTGTAGGTTCGTTGTCGGTCTGTCGGTCACTCAATGCAGAGCATGAGACCCGCAGAACATAATAACTTTCTCCGTCATTTGAAGAATAAGCTAAATTATGAACATAACAAAAGTTGTTTACAATGGGGTGACGTGTCACATATAGTCCACGGATTTTACAGACAATCAATATTACACGAGAAAATGAAAGAAAACTGTTCAGGCTTTCATATAAAACCCCGTCTATTCAGAGATTTTTAAATTATATGCATATCAAAACTTTCCCCGGAATGAGTATACTCTAAATATGAAGTTTGGTCGAGGTCTATCAAGCCGTTTCGCCTTGATGGTGGAACAAACTGACACGAAAAATGAAAACCAATGATACTGTCTTGAGTTGACCTAAAACGGATAAATATCTGAAAAATTGAAAAAACAAACGAAATTTCAGACAGCGGACCCCCTATTACTTTATTTCTATAGATGTGTACATAGCCGGCCCCGCGGTGTAGGTGTAGCGCGCCTGCTCCGGGTTCGATTCCCGGCCAGGTCAGGGATTGTTACCTCTACCTGAGGGCTGTCCACTCAGATCCACTGCCGAGAGGATTCGTCGTGCTGACCACACGACACCTCGTAATCTGCAGACCTTCAGGTTGAGCAGCGGTCGCTTGGTAGGCCATGGCCCTTCGGGGCTGTTTGGGCTATGGGGTTTGGTTTTTTTGATGCGTATATGCAATATGATAAATAAATAACCTTAAGACCTCGTGTACTACTAAAGAGGGCTGCTCACTGCACTGGAATAGTTATTTGATTTAATGATTGTTATTCGAAGCCACCCGACAAGTCCTCACTTACTTGACTAACTTCTCACTGCTTGACCCTTACCAATCTGGTTTCAATAAAGGACACAGCACAACGACTGCCCTACTGAAAGTAACTGATGATATCCGACAGGCAATGGACACTCGACAAGTGACTGTACTGGTTCTACTTGATTTTTCTAGTGCTTTTGATACTGTTGTTCCTCAACTGCTACTTTCAAAATTGGATTCATTAAATTTCAGCAAGACGGCAATAAACTTTTTCAGTTCGTACCTCAAAAATCGCCGTCAGTGTGTCAAAGTAAATAATAGCAGATCTGAGTGGCTTAACAAACCCCTCGGTGTCCTCCAAGGGTCTGTACTTGGACCATTGCTGTTTGCAATTTACTTACACGATGTTGCCAAATCGATTACACATTGCAAGTATCATCTTTATGCTGATGATCTGCAGATCTACTACCACTCAAGAACTGATAAAATTCAGAGTGCTGTAGTAAAAGTTAATGCTGATTTAAGTCTCATAAGTAATTTTGCATTGAGTAACAATCTCAAAATTAATCCTCTTAAAACGCAAGCAATAATCATTGGTACTTCAAAAAACTTACACGTCTTAAAACAATACGAAATTCCTCCTGTAGCACTAAACAATACCATTATTCCATTTTGTGAAACAGTTATGAATCTTGGTGTGGCTATAAGCGAAACATTGAACTGGTCGCAACATGTGATGAAAGTGTGCCAAAAGGTATATCAAAGCCTGCATCCTCTGAAGCGGTTTAAAAATATATTTCCTCGGTCCTTGAAAATAAAGCTCATTCAATCACTCTTGCTTCCAATTCTCGAATACTGTGATACAGTTTTTATTGATATCAATAACGAGCAAAGCATGAGACTGCAACGTGCCCAAAATGCATGCATCAGGTATGCATTCGACATACAACCATACGCCCATGTATCCCCATTCTATACACAATTATCTTGGTTACGACTGAATGACAGACGTAGACTCCACGCAACTACTTTGGTGTATCAAGTGCTTTCTGAAAACACTCCTCCTTACCTATCCACCAGATTTCGCTACCTTAGTTCCCTGCACCTGTTCAATACCCGGTCAGGCTGTACGCTAGAAATTCCTGTGCATCGAACCGCAACCTACAACAGATCGTTCACTATCACCGCCACGAGCTGGTGGAATGAACTCCCCAATGACATCAGGGAAGCTGAATCTAAGACAAAATTTAAAATCCTTTGCCAGCGCCATCTTTTAAGCACTTCCAGTCTTTCTTGAGTGTGAATGGGATGCATGAATGAGAGTGAATATGGTTGTTTATTGCAATGTGTTCCTGTATATAATTTAGTTATACTTTACTCACCTTAGTTTAGTTAGTGATACTTTAGTTGCTTTAGTTATACTTTAGGTTGTAAAGATTTCATATGTTTAAATTTTATGTAAAATATACATTGTATATACATGAAGTGGTTAAGTGTAAGAAAGGGCCGGGAGCCCTAACTTCGCCACAATAAAGACGCTTTAATAATAATAATAATAATAATAATAATAATAATAATAATAATAATAATAATAATAATAATAATAACTTTGTTATCTTCTGAATGGTCGTAAATGATCTTATCTCTTTCCAACGAAAAACACCTTGTCCAAAATGTGCAGATATGATGCACGATTCCCACCAGAATAAAAGACCTTGCTTGACGCATGCGTCTTGCACGTGGTCGGTAAAATATACTGTAGTTGATCGCATCAGTGTGAATTAGACATCATCGCCCAGCGAGCAACGTCCGTGTGGCGCGCGACTTCGTATCACTGTGAGACTAGCAAGAACATACGTACAGTGCGCATATCCTTGGCTAACTTGTTCTCCGAAAATTACACCAGCGAACTTCTCTTCCTCAAAAACCCGAAGATTAAGGTAATGCACATACTAAGGTAGATACATATTTTCTTTGTAATAATTGTATTTAGGACCTGCCTATCCGAGTCAGTATAGGTGTGCTTAGATCACCCAGAATAACGTCGGATCAATTCCCGGTCAGAAAGTCGAAATATTTAAGAAACGAGATTTCCACTTCTGGAATGGCATATGGTCCTCATGTTCACTTAGTCTACACTAAAAGTGAGTACCGGATTTTTTCCTCTTTGTTAATTGTCTTTTGGTCTAATTGACCATATAGCCAGCTAGATTACATACAGAACAGACAAATTACACTCTGTACACTGCATATCTTACTCTGCAGCTTCAAAATGCTTTAGCTCTTAGTCTTTTCCACAGGAAAATTCTGCTCACTATTTATTTTTATTTTATTTTTTGCATAAAATAAGTCGATATAGGCTTACACTACGTAATATAGGATTAAACTACGGTACGTAATATATATATTTAATGTCACTGTGTTGCAGGAATTGCACTAAGATTGTGCAGATATGTTGGTTACTGTAGGAGAGTAACACTGGTACACTTGTTCATAGCGGTGTTCCTAATGATCTTCGAGTACCAGTATATCTCTTCCCGCGCTACGTAGTATTGTGTACGTTCTAGGATTAGAAAATTTAAGTCTGCAAAACATGCGGGGTCGTATTTGCATATTAATGAGTCAAATACTTTCTTTACAAATTTACGTCGCATTGACACAGATAGGTATTATTTATTTATTTATTTATTTATTTATTTACTTATTTATTTATTTATTTATTTATTTATTTATTTATTTATTTATTTATTTATTTATTTATTTATTTATTTATTTATTTTCCTTAAATTGTACATGTATAATCTAGGGGTGGTAGATGGATAAAGGACAAAGCCTTCCCCACACACACACACACACGGAAGTGCCTCCATCCTCACATGTATGTTTGCATAAACTCTACTGAATATTCACATACGTGTAGACAATTTCGTCCGCCTCTATGGGGTAGTGGTTAGTGTGATTAGCTGCCACCCCCGGAAGCCCGGGTTTGATTCCTGCCTCTACCACGAAATTTGAGAAGTGGTAAGAGGGCTGGAACGGGGTCCACTCAGCCTCGGGAGGTCATCTGAGTAGATGGGGTGTTCGATTCCCTCCTCAGCCATCCTGGAAGTGGTTTTTCGTGGTTTCCCACTTCTCCTCCAGGCAAATACCGGGATGGCACCTAACTCAAGGCCGCTGCCGCTTCCTTCCCTCTTCCTTGTCTATCCCTTCCAAACTTCCCATCTCCACACAAGGCCACTGTTCAGCATAGCAGGCGAGGCCACCTGGGCGAGGTACTAGTCATCCTTCCCAGTTGTATCCCCCGACCCAGATTCTGAAGCTCCAGGACAGTGCACGTGAGGCGGTAGAGGTGGGATCCCTCGCTGAGTCCGAGGGAAAAACCAACCCTGGAGGGTAAACATATGAAGAAGAAGAAGAAGAATAGGAAGAAGAAGTGTAGACAATTTCAAATTTACATATTTACACTCCAAAAACTGTATTCTTAGAATAATATTTATCTTGATTTATCCTATACATATTAGAGTAAGAAGACCCAGCCATTTATACCCTCACTCATACCCCTGTATACACCCTCATTCACAACCACTCTCACCCCCGCACGGACAGCCTACAAATTCGCCCACATTCAACTGTGCTTGCACACAACATTTTTGAAATTCTAATTTATACAAGTTATATAGGCGTACATCACATATAGGTCTCAATTTACATATACATTTTCTTTACTACGTGGAGGAATTGAGGAAGAGAAAGCAGTTTTTACTTCAGATGGTAGAAGTTTCCAGAGTCAGGTTGTGAGTTTCACAAGTAGGAAAGTCCTCTCAGTTTTAATTACTGCGTTGATGGGTTGAAAGTTCCCTTTAGGGATCATTGTAAATACCTAAGTCTTGTCCGGCTCCATAGCTAAATGGTTAGCGTGCTGGCCTTTGGTCACAGGGGTCCCGGGTTCGATTACCGGTGGGGTCGGGAATTTTAACCATAATTGGTTAATTTCGCTGGCACGGGGGCTGGGTGTATGTGACGTCTTCATTATCATTTCATCCACATCACGACACGCAGGTCGCCTACGGGAGTCACATCAAAAAAAGACCTGCATTTGGCGAGCTGAACTTGTCCTCGGACACTCCCGCCACTAAAAGGCATACGCCATTTCATTTCATTTTACCTAGGTCTTAATATAAGGAAAGATCTTCATTGGGGTAATCATATAAATGTGATTGTAAATAAAGGGTACAGATCTCTGCACATGGTTATGAGGGTGTTTAGGGGTTGTAGCAAGGATGTAAAGGAGAGGGCTTATAAGTCTCTGGTAAGACCCCAACTAGAGTATGGTTCCAGTGTATGGGACTCTCACCAGGATTGCTTGATTCAAGAACTGGAAAAAATCCAAAGAAAAGCAGCTCGATATGTTCTGGGTGGTTTCCGACAAAAGATTAGCGTTGCAAAAATGTTGCAAAGTTAGGGCTGGGAAGACTTGGTAGAAAGGAGATGAGCTGTTCGACTAAGTGGTATGTTCCGAGCTGTCAGTGGACAGATGGCGTGGGAGGACATCAGTAGGAGAATAAGTTTGAGTGGTTGGTGTCTTTAAAAATAGGAAAGATCACAATATGAAGATAAAGATGGAATTCAAGAGGGCAAATTGGGCCAAATATTCGTTTATAGGAAGGGGAGTTAGGGATTGAAATAACTTACCAAGGGAGATGTTCAATAAATTTCCAATTTCTTTGCAATCATTTAAGAAAAGGCTAGGAAACAACAGGTAGGGAATATGCCACCTGGGCGACTGACCCAAATGCAGGTCAGTAGTGATTGATTGATTGATTGATTGATTGATTGATTGATTGATTGATTGATTGATTGATTGATTGATTGATTGATTGATTGATTAAATATGAGATTGTTCTGGTGAGGGGTGGAACAAGAGTATTTCGTTGGACTCTCGTAACAGAGCGGTAATTAAGCTGCAGGCGAGGGAAAGGGGAGAGGTGTGCGTTGTCTGTCAGGAATTTCTTAAGAAAGGCTGATAGGTTTTATGGCGACAATGGGATAGTAAAGGACTAGAAGTGGAAAGTAAGCAGCAGTGGCCATAATTAAGGTATAGCCCCTGCTGCATTTACCTTGTGTGAAAAAGGGAAACTACGGAAAACCATCATCGGGGCTGCCAACAGTGGGGTTCGAACCCACTATCTCCTGAATGCAAGCTCACAGCTGCGTGCCCCTAATCGGACGGCCAACTCGCCCGGTAGTACAGTATGTTAATTCGGTTGAGGTAACGATAACATCCATGTCCAAGCCTCATTCGTATTATATTTGTTAACGTGCCTGCTAAGGTTGATCATGCTGAACCATGATTTAGTGGGAATGTTGGCTTGGAGTGTGGCATAGTAGCGTGAGTACCGGGTAAATACCTGGGAGCAAAGGCGGCCGGGCTTAATGCTGTTCGGCTTCGTGGTTCAGGGGATCCCAGGTTCTATTCGCGGTCGGGTCGGGGATTTTAACCTTCATTGGTTAATTTCGATGGCTCAGGGGCTGGGTTTGTGTGTGCCATCTTCATCAATTCATCATAGGTAGGGCCCCATCCTCATAGACGTGCAGGTCGCCTATACGGAATCAACTCGAAAGACCTGCACAAGGCCTCTTCGGAGGCCACAGGCCTTTATTATTATTATTATTATTATTATTATTATTATTATTATTATTATTATTATTATATTATTTAATGCCAAGGTTACGGAGAAGCCATTACCTTCTACTCCTCCAATGACCTTCATGGTCTGTACGGAGATGGCAAAAAAATATGATGATATCAGTTTTACTTTTAAAATCGCATTCTCACACCCTGGTGGAACCACGGGTGCGAGTTCGATCACGCATGTGACATGGTCCTGTTGTAGAGATAGGGCCTACCGATCCTGAGCGAAGTTATTTCCGATATTGTGTGTATTTGTGGTATTTGGTAGTGTAGAGTGTCGTTCGTGAATGAAGAGGTGTATATTAATATAAATTCCAGGTCCCAGTTGCCGAGCTAGACGATTTAATCATACATGGCTAATACCTGGTCGTTAATCGAAAGCGAAACACTCTGAAACGAAGGCGGTTACTCTGGCCGTTCAGCCGAGGAGTCGGGCAATAATAATAATATGCGTTATACATTTTAACGTCCCTCCAAATATTGTACGGTATTTCAAGTGACGTCAGGATGCCTGCTAACAGCCGCTTCTTTGTCAGCTTACATTTGCTGGATCTATCTGATGCGAGGTCATGCTGATGACCTCTTACCGTCTGGCTGTTTATCTGCTCGCGCTTTTCTAATGAGATGCCCTACATCTCAGCGAGGAATGTATACAAACTAGCCAACATAGTCTCCGAGTTCTTACAACATCGGGATTGGTGTAGATTTCCTCAATTCTCGATTCTTTCTTACACTCCATGTACTGTTTTCATTGACAGGGAAAAAAATGTTACCACAGCTTTGTTTTCAAAACTATAAGGTCTTCTTCTTCTTCTTTATCTGTTTATCATCCAGGGTCGGTTTTTCCCTCGGACTCAGCGAGGGATCCCACATCTGTCGCCTCATGGGCAGTGCCCTGGAGCTTCAGACTATGGGACGGGGGATACAACTGGCAAGGAGGACCAGCACCCGGCTCTGTCACGAGATTTGAAAAGTGGTACGAGAGCTGGAACGGGGTCCACTCAGCCTTGGGAGGTCAACTGAGTAGAGGTTGGTTCGATTCCCCCTCAGGCAACCTTGAAGTGGTTTTGCGTGGTTTCCCACCTCTCCTCCAGGCAAATGACGGGATGGTACCTAACTTAAGCCCACGGCCGCTTTCTTCCCTCTTCCTTGTCTATCACTTCCAATCTTCACATCCACCCCCCCCCCCCCAAGGCCCCTGTTCAGCATAGTAGGTGAGGCCGCCTGGGTGAGGTACTGGTCCTCCTTGCCAGCTGTACCCTCCGACACAAAGTCTCACGCTGAGTTCGAGGAAAAAACCAACCCTGGAAGGTAAACAGGTTAAGAAGAAGATATTTAAAATATCACTGATTTTGTTACACTAACAAGAAGAAACAAGGGGCGCGCTGTGAGCTTGCATCCGAGAGATAGTGGGTTCGAACCCCACTGACGGCAGCCCTGACAGTCAGATGGTTTTCCGTGGTTTTCCATTTTCACACCAGGCAAGTGCTGGGGCTGTACGTTTATTAAGGCCACGGCCGCTTCCTTCCCGCCCCTAGGCATTTTATACCCCAACGTTGCCATAAGACCTATCTGTGCCGGTATGTCGTAAAGCAAATTGTAAAAAAAAGAGAAAATCACGAAAAGAACAGACGGGTTGCCCCAATTAATTGTTATATAATGTATAATTATACAGCAAGATAAAATCAACATCATCAGTTAAAATGACAGAAATACTGTTCTACGGGTACATTTTTACAAAACCAAATGTTAAAAAGTTAAGATGGTTCCAAGAATGTGAGGATACAGACCAGAATCTCAGAAAATATAGATCGGTAAGGGGGATGAATTAGTCAGATAGTCAAAAGCTATCGGGGTTTTAAAACGGAATTAGTACCCAGAAGATGGAAGAGGCCGCTGTCAAAAGAGCGAAATTAGCCAGTGGTCGATGGGCTTAAAAATATCAAAGCCAGCAAAAGAGATCTAGACACTCAGAATAAGGTTCGAGGTTAACACGTAATCCACAGAAGCTCCAACCGAATGTAAGATACATATCGCCGGCGAAGGAACCAAACCTCGTATGTCACAATGCTCTTCCTATCAATTTATTATTTATTTATCGTATGGCATATGCATGAACAGTTCAATAAATTACAGATTTATATCTACATTACTTACATAGGTAATTGCCTGTGGCGTCGCCAGGAAAAATTCACTTGTTTCTCCATTGTAACGTCTCAGTGGGCATTCTTGTGTGATGTGCTTCACAGTTTGCCTCTCAGCACCACAGTCGCAGCAGGATGATGACTTTTTCCTCCATTTATACAGCAGATCTGCACACACACCATGGTTGGTCCGGATCCGGTTTATCTTGGACCATATTTTCCGAGGCTCTTCAAATCCAGTACCTTCTGTGTAATGCATGGCATTTCTAAGGATTCTGCTGTAGCAAATTGCCTCCATTCATTAGAACATATCTCAGTCAGGTTGAAATTATTGGCTATACGGTTCTCCGCCGTGCAGATCGGTGGACGTCTTGACTTAAGTCTGTCTATGTGTAGGTGGAGGATATCCTCATGAATAGGCAATCTTTGATTGTTCTGGATCTTGTTGTATTCATTCATCAGAGCAATGCATCTACGGAGATGGGGTGGAGGAATATGGCTTAGTATGGGCAAGAATTGAATTGGAGTTGATCTGATCGTGCCCGTGATAATTCTCATTGTGTCATTTAACTTAACATATATTCCCTTCACATGAGGACTGTTCATCCAGACGGGGGCACAATACTCCGCAGTAGAATAAACCAGACTTAGAGCTGAGCAGCGCAGAGTAGTTGCTCTTGCACCCCAACAAGAACCACACAGTTTTCGAATTATGTTGTTACGTGTCTGAATCTTGGCAGCGCTCTTTCTCAGATTTTCTTGGAATGACAGTGTTCTGTCGAGTGTAACACTTAGATATCTGGGGTGTCTATTATGGCAGAGGAGAGTGTTATCGAAGTATACTTTCAGGTCTCTTGAAGCCATTCGGTTGTTCAGATGAAAACAAGAAACTTCTGTTTTACTCATACTTGGTTGGAGTCTCCATTTTCGAAAGTATTTTCCTAAAGCAGAGAGATCTTTTGTCAAAGTTCCTTCTGTCTGCTCGAAGCATACGTCTTTAGTGGCAAGAGCCCAGTCATCTGCATACCCAAATTTCCTGGATCTTGTGGAAGGCATATCTGAAATATATAAACTGAACAAGAGTGGGGCAAGCACTGAACCTTGCGGGAGTACATTGTTTAGTTTGCTGGGTTTACTGATTTCATCCCCCGTGACCACACGAAATGTTTTGTCACTCAACATGTTATTTATAAGATGAGCCAGGCTCCTATATGGAATCACTTTAAGGAGATCACTGATTACACCTTCTCTCCATACTGTGTCATAAGCTGCCTTTAAGTCAATAAATGCTACTGAAGTATTTAGTCTTTGCTGGAATCCTGCTTCAATGAAGGTAGTTAGTGACAAGACTTGGTCAGCACAGCTTCTTTGTGGCCTGAATCCTGCTTGTTCAATATGGATCGTTACAAACACTTTTGTAGCAATTCTATTCAAGATTAGCCTTTCAAGTAATTTATAGCATACACTAAGCAATGTTATTGGTCTGTAGCTCTCTGGTGCATCAATGGGCATTCCTGGCTTTAGGATTGCAATTATATTACTCATTTTAAATAAGCAAGGTAGATTACCTGTTCTAAGAATGTAGGTTAGAAACCTAGATAAGCAAAATTTCGTATTTGATCCACAATTAATCAGAAACTCAGGATGAATCCCATCAAATACCAGTGTTTTACCAGCTTTTATATCTTTTAAAGCTGCCTCAATATCTTGCACACTAAATGGTCTCGTATATTCCGAATCAGGGGGGCTTGTGGACTTATGACTGTTTAATTGTTTTTTGATGTTTCTTGTATGATTTCTGTCTCTCGGTGTTCTAGACATATCAACTATATGAACTGCAATTTTGTTTGGAGTGACTGCAGAACTTTTATGAAAGATGGGAGTGGCCCCACCAAGCTTCCGTAACAATGACCATGTCTTTCTGCTCGATTCTCTGAAATTCATAGATGTTACAGTTTCAATCCATCTTTCTCTTCGGGCATTATCTAGATTATGAAGCAGTTCATCTCCGATTTTTTGGTCACCACTGGCATGGAATTCTTGGTATAACTTTTCAGTTGCATCAGTCCAGCCAGGAATATACTCCTTCCTATAGCCTCTATGAATATATATATATATTTATTTTTTTGCTGTGTCAATTACAGCACCCACGAATCTCTCATAATTGTTACTTGTTGGTGGTATCCATCTAACATATTTATCAAGGTTACACGAGAACGCTTTCCAGTCTGCTTTCCTGAAGTTCCATCGTGGACGAGGATAAGAAGTTATAAGGGGTATTTGCATTCCAACCTCAAGACATACAGGACGATGTTGGCTATGTGGGAAATATTGAAGTACTTTCCGTGATGTGAGCAGAGGTTGATTATTCTGATCACTGGAAACAAAACATGTCTGGGTTGTATTCCTGTTTCCATGCAGCAGATCTAACTGTTCCTTTATCCTTTGAATCAAATACAAGATGAATATTATGTTCCTCAGCCAGTTCATGAGAGTTTCTCCATTCTTCCATTCTTCATGGTGACTGTTGAAGATGGCTGGATGGTCCTGTACCTGAATCATCTGGGAGGGCCATGGTGAAGATGGAGGCTTGTAGATGTTTATGATGGTGATATCTCCAACTTTGATGGCAATGGTATGTATGTCGTCTTTTGAGTTAGCTGTGAGCAATGAGGCATTTTCAATAGTACTACGGACATACGTAGCTGTACCATATGCATGGTGATAAGTTGCATCTACGATATCATATCCCGATATTAGCCCTCTCGTTTGTAATTGGTGTTCATCCGAAGCATGTGTTTCCTGAATGGCAACCACATCGATGTTTCCGTCTCGTAGGATTCTTGACAAGAATGGGCATTTGGATTTACTTATGCCTTCTATATTTAGATGAAGGACTTTAAGTGTAGGCCCGAAAGTATTTGCCTGTTGGTTCTGAAAAGAACCATTTGAATGATTTTTCATTTTCATGTAAAATAGCCAGGAGATCACTAGGATAGTCTGGCAGCCTGATTGCTGTGGCTCGCTTAGCACCATCCAGGGACCACGTGTGGGGAAATTTTAGGTTAAAACCTACGGACGTGAGCAACTCCACTTCCCTTCCTATCAATAATGTTCCTTAAGACTGGTCACGCCTCTTAGCCACATATGGATATGCAGTCCATCAGAACAATGTTCGTTGTGCTCACATTCCTATGCGGAAGTGTAAAGAAAACTGAACATTAAATACAGTATACTGTAGGAATGAGTAAATTCGTCACGCAAACACACATTCCTACAGTACGGTACGGTAAGAGCATTGTGACATACGAGGTTTGGTTTCTTCAACGACGATGTTATACTTACCAAGTTATGGAATATATTTGGATAGGTTAATAGAAGGGAAGATAATGCGACTAGAATGTCGATTTAGTGCCCCAAATATGTTTGAATTACATATTCATGAAAATAATTCTCTCTTTTTCTACCGCTTTTCCCACACCTGTGGCGTTGCGGTGCGAACTGTATTGCACTTGTGGGTTTGGCCCTTTTTATGGCCGGATGCCCTTCCTGACGCCAACTCCATAAGGAGGGATGTAATCACTATTGCGTGTTTCTGTCGTGGTTGGTAGTGTAGTGTGTTGTGTGAATATGAAGAGGAAAGTGTTGGGACAAACGCAAACACCCAGTCCCCGGACCAGAAGAATTAAAATCCCTGACCCGGCCGGGAACCGAACCCGCGACCCTCTGAACCGAAGGTCTCAACGCTGACCATTCAGGCAATGAGTCGGACAATATGTCACTAGAATCGCAAGAAAAAATATTTCTAATATTCGTGTTTGATGTGCTGCGCTCAGAATTGACAGGCATGGTTTTGTTTTCCTACCCAAAAAACGTTATTATGTCCATTCGTAGTGCGCGTTGGAACTTGTTCATTGGCTTGATGACTTTAACTTCCTGTTCTTCCAAAATCTCTTCATGAACTCACTGCGTTGCCTCTTTCGTTCTTCAGACCACTTTGTATCAGTCCTGCTGTTGAAAATAATTATGTTAGTATTTTATCATTTTGTTAATGCTCGCATTAATTCGTTCAGTCATTTCAGAGATACCAATACATATAACAATGGATTTGTGAAGGGGTATGTGTATGTACGTTCCAACATAGCTCTGGAACACATGGAGCAATTTTAACCAAACGTGGTACACATACGATTTCGTATCTGGAAAAAAATATTATGGGGGTAAGATACCCGTAGTACCCCTAGGGATGGGAGATGTGAGTGGATGATATCTAAGAATAATCGAAAACGACCGATATTAATGTCGAATCCATAGTTTTCGGTGTCGCTGAGATGAATTGTGACATTCTGGATGCCGTTTAAGTCCAAGTTCAGCCTTTAACGGTGTGGGGGTAAAAATGAAAATGAAACACAGTTTTCGGGGTCGCTAGGCTGAGTGGTGACAGTCCCAATAACACTTAAAATCGTGTACATCTCATCTATGCCGGGGTGCTGGTCTTCTGAACCTAACTTGGCAGGTTCGATCCTGGCTCAGTCTGGTGGTATATGAAGGTGCTCAACTACACCAGCCTCGAGTCAGTAGATATACTGGCACGTAAACGAAATCCTGCGGGACTAAACTCCGGCACCTCGGCTACTCCGAAAACCGTAAAAGCTTAAATACATACAGTGGTCTCTTATTTTTATTATTTATTTGAAATGGCCACGTACTTCCAGGACAATCTGGGCTGCCGCAAGTGCAAAGTTTAAAGCGAAAAAATAAAAAATAAAACAAAATTAAACATATAATTCTTCGTCTTCTTCTTCTTCTGCCGCTTATCCAAACCTGTAGGATCGCGAGTGCGAACTGTGTAGCACATGTGGATTTGATCCTGTTTTACAGCACGATGCTTTTCCTGACGCTAACCCTATGTGGATGGATATAATTATTATTCCGTGTTTCTGTGGTGGTTGGTAATGTGGTGTGTTGTGTTGCGTGATTATGAAGAGGAGATTGTTGGCACAAATACAAATACGTAGTCCCCGAGCCAGAAGAATTAATCAGACGCTAATAAAATCCTCCCGTAGCATGCCGGAAATCGAACCCGGGACCCTCTGAACCGAAGGCCTCAACGCTGACCATCCCACCAAGGAGTTGAACGTAACAATAACTCTAAAGCTACAGAATACTCTAGTTCGTAAATGATCAATCAACGTCACAGTAAAGAAATACATGAAACTTCACCTCACACATATTTAACAGTTAGTGCAAATCCTGAAAGCAAACAATCAAAAACGCTCCCGAGCAGCGCCGGGTACTACAGCTAGCATACGGATAAAATTTAGCGACTCCCCAAGTTGTCCCCGTGTGGGTGGCGGCGGTAGAATAACACCCACGGTAATCCCCTGCCTGTCTTAAGAGGCGACTAAAAGGGGCCCAGGGACTCTTAACTTGGGAGCGTGTGGTGGCGATCGCGGGGCTCTCAGCTGAGACCTAACATTACTTCCATTTACTTGTGGCAAGCTCCTCACTTTCATCAATCATATACGACCTCCCTTGGTCAACTCTTGTTCTTTTCTGAGCCCGACGGTATTAGAGCACTCGAGACCTAGGGTGTCTTTTATTTACACGCTCTTCGTGGCCCTTCTTTTTCTTTGGCCGATACCTTCATTTTATGAAGTGCCGGATTCCTTACCTTTTTCTCTTTGATTAGTATTATACAGAGGATGGTTGCTAGTTGTATTTCCTTTAAAACAGTAATCACCACCACCATCAGCCCAAGTTGATTGTTGTCGATTATGAAAAATGAAAGAAGAATCTTGGGATCAATCAATCAATCAATCAATCAATCAATCAATCAATCAATCAATCAATCAATCAATCAATCAATCAATCAGTCACTACTGATTTGCATTCGCAGTCGCCCAGGTGGCATATACCCTACCTGTTGTTTTCCTAGCATTTTCTTAAATGATTGCAAAGGAATTCGAAATTTATTGAACATCTCCCTTGGTAAGTTACTCCAATGCCTAACTCCCCTCCCTATAAAGGAATATTTGCCCCAATTTGTCCTCTTGGTATCCAACTTTATCTTCATATTGTGATCTTTCCTACTATTAAACTTATTTGGCTACTAATGTCATTCCACGCCATCTCTCCACGGACAGCTCGGAACATACCTCCTAGTCGAGCAGCTCGTCTTCTTTCTCCCAATTCTTCCCAGCCCAAACTTTGCAATATTTTTATAACGATACTCTTTTGTCGGAAATCACCCAGAACAAATCGAGCTGCTTTTCCTGGGATTTTTTCCAGTTTTGGAATCAAGTAATCGTGGTGAGGGTTCCATACACTGGAACCCTACTCTAGTTGAGTACTTACCAGAAACTCATATGCTCTCACAACCATGTGCAGAGATCTGTACCCTTTATTTACAATCCCAGTTTATGTGATTACCCCAATGAAGATCTTCCCTTATAGTAACACCTAGGTACTTACAATGATCCCAACACGGAACTTTCACCCCATCAACGCAGTTATTAAAATTAAGAGGACTTCCTTTTTGTGAAACTCACAATCTAACTTTTAACCCCGTTTAACATCATACCATTGCCTACTGTCCATCTCACAACATTATCGAGGTCATTTTGCAGTTTCTCACAATCTTGTAACTTATTTGTTACTCTGTACAGAATAACATCATCCACAAAAATCCTTATCTCAGATTCCACTTCTTTACTCATATAATTTATGTATAAAAGAAAAGGTAAAGGTCCAATAAATCTGCCTTGAGCAATTCCCCTCTTATTTATTACAGTGTCAGACTTAGCTTCGCTCATCCTCGGATTGAAAACTGGTTCAGAATTGAGTTTCATTGAAATTGGTCCAGTTGATTAGAAATTATTAGGAACCCACACACATACGTACAATGTGTATGATGCGATGAAAGTAGGCTCTTCCTTTCCTCGTAATAAGAGTCCGTAACAGAAGAAGAAAAGTGCTGGTAGGAGAAGAAGTAGAAAAGTAGAAAAACGAGGACAGCGCTCTTAATTATATAATGGGAATGCGTGTGAGCACATGGAAGTACGCAGCAGAGGGAGAGAACACTGTTACATCATGGACTAGCGGTTCAGGACTGCACCAAGCAAGCGAGGATTTTACTCTCTCTTCGACGACTGCAGGCGATCGACAACAACTCTGTGTCGTCTCCTTGGCTGCGTGCGGCAGCAAAACCCACACACGACGGTGAGTACTCTGAAATAGTATATTACATTTCATTAAATATAAAAAAAATATAAAACAATTCTCTTAATAATATATGGAGCCACAGGGGCGTTATCAGATACGATACGGGCCCACCTGCCAAAATAAAATTCGCCCCTCCTCCTCAGATAAAATGTAGAAACTTATGAATAACTAATGTAGATAGCAAGGGCAAGCATTGTTTACAGCTGTGCTGTGTTACATTCAGTACAGCAAACTACTGCTAGGTGCAAGTAGAAGTAATATACAGTATTGTCAAGTTATGTGAACAAAGGGATTATTCTTTATCTTAAGTATTAAAGGTAAGGTAAGGGTTATTCTGCCCGAAGGCAGGTCCGAACCTCCGCAGAGGTGTTCCTGAGCCGGAGTTTACGTGCGGTAGGCCCACCAACAGCGCGTGGCAACCCATCCAACTCCTGACCACGACCAATGTTGCTTAACTTCGGAGATCTCACGGGATCCGGTGTTTCAACACGGCCACGGCCGTTGGCTTAAGTATTAAAAAATAATGTTTAATAGGTTTTATTTGTTTGCCTCCGTAGTTTTACGGCTGAGATGCTGAACTGCCAATCATCCATTTAGATGTTCGTATCTAACTTTAAATTCGTTTCATTTTTCAGTAACTACAGAACGATACTCTGTAACTGATACCGAAGTCTCGGTTATAATAATTTATTCGATTACAAAACAACAGAACAAAATTAAATCAAAAACTGTTCAAATAAAGTTTGAGAAATATCAAGTCCGCCTCTGTGGTGTAGTGGTTAGCGTGATTAGCTGCCACCCCCGGAGGCCCGGGTTCGATTCCCGGCTCTGCCACGAAATTTGAAAAGTGGTACGAGGGCTGGAACGGGGTCCACTCAGCCTCGGGAGGTCAACTGAGTAGAGGTGGGTTCGATTCCCACCTCAGCCATCCTGGAAGTGGTTTTCCGTGGTTTCCCACTTCTCCTCCAGGCGAATGCCGGGATGGTACCTAACTTAAGGCCACGGCCGCTTCCTTCCCTCTTCCTTGCCTATCCCTTCCAATCTTCCCATCCCTCCACAAGGCCCCTGTTCAGCATAGCAGGTGAGGCCGCCTGGGCGAGGTACTGGTCATACTCCCCAGTTGTATCCCCCGACCAAGTGTCTGAAGCTCCAGGACACTGCCCTTGAGGCGGTAGAGGTGGGATCCCTCGCTCAGTCCGAGGGAAAAACCGAACCTGGAGGGTAAACAGATGATGATGATGATGATGACAAAACAGAACAAAATTAAATCAAAAACTGTTCAAATAAAGTTTGAGAAATATCAAGTCCGCCTCTGTGGTGTAGTGGTTAGCGTGATTAGCTGCAACCCCCGGAGGCCCGGGTTCGATTCCCGGCTCTGCCACGAAATTTGAAAAGTGGTACGAGGGCTGGAACGGGGTCCACTCAGCCTCGGGAGGTCAACTGAGTAGAGGTGGGTTCGATTCCCACCTCAGCCATCCTGGAAGTGGCTTTCCGTGGTTTCCCACTTCTCCTCCAGGCGAATGCCGGGATGGTACCTAACTTAAGGCCACGGCCGCTTCCTTCCCTCTTCCTTGCCTATCCCTTCCAATCTTCCCATCCCTCCACAAGGCCCCTGTTCAGCATAGTAGGTGAGGCCGCCTGGGCGAGGTACTGGTCATCCTCTCCAGTTGTATCCCCCGACCAAGAGTCTGAAGCTCCAGGACACTGCCCTTGAGGCGGTAGAGGTGCGATCCCTCGCTAAGTCCGAGGGAAAAACCGAACCTGGAGGGTAAACAGATGATGATGATGATGATGATGAAATATCAAACCGCACAACTGATAAGCCTAATGTATTATTAGAGAGAGCTCGTTCGAAGCTGAGATGGCATTGCTACTACACCAACTTCTTTTTGGCATTATGCATTGTTGCCCAATCAATGTGCAGCAAAATCTGTGCAGAATACGATCTCAGGTGCACTATACATCAACAAATTATCATTTTCTAACTGAAATATATTTTGGTATCAATTTTCATTGCTGTAATTATTTTTCAATAATTTGGTACAGGTCTGGAGCGTGTCGCAGTGTTGCGAGATAGCAAGGGAAAGCAAGCATTGTTTACAGCTATGCTGTGATTTATTCGGTACAATAAATTGCTCAGCGTACACATTTAAAAAAAATCGACTGACTACAAAATCGCCGTGATCGTTTCTGTGCTGTATGACATAAGGCAACATCTATATATATAAAATAAGAGTTTTGTCTGTACATTGCTCGGAATTTGAAAATAATGATATTTCTGTATCGGTCATGTTCATAGTAACAAGAAAATGCACTTTTTACTTTTCCGTAATGTCTGTCTGTCTGTCTGTCTGTCTGTCTGTCTGTCTGTCTGTCTGTCTGTCTGTCTGTCTGTCTGTCTGTCTGTCTGTCTGTCTGTCTGTCTGTCTGTCTGTCTGTCTGTCTGTCTGTCTGTACACGCATCACGAGAAAACGGTTGAAGAGAATTTAATGAAAATCGGTATGTGAAGTCAGGGGATGAGCCTCTACAATCTAGGCTATAAATAATTTTACTCACGCTGAGTGAAATGGTAGTTTAGGGGAAGGCCTAAAATTGAATTCTCAACTATTTATGTTATTAGTAGTCTAATGAAAATCGGTATGTGAAGTCGGGGGATGAGCCTCTACAATACAGGCTATAAATCATTTTACTCACGCTGAGTGAAATGGTAGTTTAGGGGAAGACCTAAAATTGAATTCTCAACTATTTATGTTATTAGTGGTCGTATTTAAATAAAATGGGTATGCAAAGTTGGGGAATAAGTTGCTACAATCTAGGCTATCGATAATTGTATTCACGCTGAGAAAAATGGTAGTTTAGGGGAAGGCCTAAAATATAATTCTCAAATATTGTTGTTATTAGTAGTCCTATCTTGATGAAAATCGGTATGCAAAGTCAGGAAATAAGTCGCTATAGTCTAGGCTGTAAATTATTTTATTCACGCTGAGTGAAATGGTAGTTTAGGGGAAGACCTAAAGTGTAATTCTCAAATATTTCTTATTAGAGGTGTAATCGATGAATGCTACATAACTAGGGTTATATAGTATTAAATTTCCTATTATCCATGTCTTATACATTGTTACCGTACTGGCTATGATCACAAAGATATTCATGATATTGGATTTTTGTTACTAAGTCCATATCAGCGCCGAGTAACCAGAAATGGGTAAACAGTATTTAATGAAAATCGGTATGTAAAGTCGGAGAATAAGAAACTACAGTTTATGGTATAAAATATTTTACAAATCACAGAGTCGAAAGAAAACTAAATGTGAAGGCCTACAATATAGAAAGCTCATAACATTGATCAATAATAATATTACATTGACCATTGTTTGTCGTGATGTGCTTTGTGTCATCTGTTGTCCTTCATCTCCGATAGATAGGATTACTGCTGCGTACAGAGTATTTTTTTATTTGATTTACGTCGCACCGACATAGATAGGTTTTATGGCGACGATGGGATAGGAAAGGGCTAGGAGTGCCTTAGGCCTTAATTAAGGTACAGGCCCAGCATTTGACTGGTGTGAAAGTGGGAAACCACGGAATATCATCATCAGCGCTGCCAACAATGGGGTTCGAATCCACTATCTCTCGGATGCAAGCTCACAGCTGCGCACCGCTAACCACACGGTCAACGGCCGCTGCAGTAAATACGCACCTCTCTCAATTCAGCACAAGTAAATAATATTATCGACTCCTGACTCTCGATGATTCTGATCTTAATTATGTGTGGTGTCAGATCTGTGGAATTTAGCATGGTGGCGGATTAATTGATTGGAATTTAGATTATACCAGTCCTGGGAAAGAGAAGTTTGTTACCTGTGACGACTGTTCTGTACATCCCCTCGTTTAAATCTCACACCTTCCAGGTTGCTGGATTTGGGCTTGGTGGTATAGATAGGGTCTACATGAATGAAGTCGCGGCTTGCGGCTCAATTCCAACTGGAGGAATTCGTTCCTTCCGGAGCAATACGGGGTTCGCACGGCCAGCGCCTCCTAGAGAACAAGGCCTGGCAATACGATTCGTGACGTCACGCGACTGGGCTCAGCCGTGACCACCACGGCTCAGTGCGAGTGGATAGTAGATGAAGCTAATTCCTTACGAAAATTGAAAAATACGTTGGTTAAAGTGCATTCTACGAATATTCTTTCTCGTAGACGCGCATATCGGAAGCGAAATGAGTAATATAACGTAATAATTAGAAAGAACAATTAAAAATGCAAAGAAGAATTTTTTTAAGAGTCTTAATACTGAACAACTTTAATAATATGTTTATATGACACTTTCTTACGTATATTTAAGAGTCAAAAATGATCAGTTCCTTTTACAAAACTCGCCATAAGACCTCTCTCTGTCGGTGCGACGCAAAAAAAGGAAAAGCAAGCTTTTACAGAACTGAACTTGCTGATGAAAGATAAAAAACAACATGTAAGTACAGAAAAAGCTATTAAATAAAAATAATAACGTATAAACTACCTTACTTACAGTATATTAGTAGCAGTCCAGGAACATGCAAGCTGTAACGCTCAGTGTTGTCGGTCATGAAAACAGGTAAACATTTTTTTTTTACAATAGAAGCCTCACATAAATTAAGGGCGTGAAGAGCCCACACAATTTGGCTGTTATGCAAAGAGAATGATTATAGTACATGCCAACAATAGTTTGTTCATCAAGTCATCAAAATTATATTCGCATTCCCTAGTGTAAATAAATGTACTTATATGATTTTGGACCCTGATTCAAATAACCAGAACAGGAAAAAAATTGAAATTCTTAAATTTGAAAAGTAGCATGCCAATTCTTATTACATTTGAACTGACCTTCAGCCAGACATTTTCTGAAATTGTTTTCAATTTAACTTCACCAGGTTGCTTAAAATTGAAATGGACATGAGGTGAACATTATATAAGAAAATATAAAAGGAAATCTCTATGAACAGTAATTGTTAAAATCCTAAGAAACCATATTAAGAACTTGCATCCTTGCCATTACATTAATAAAAAAGTAGCAGAACACACACTGAACTACTCATTTCACGCTTTATGAACCAGCTGCATTATATAGATATAACACACATGAGATCAATTAAGTAATTAATCCCCAATTTTTCACAGATGCATGTTAGATTCATTACATAACAAAAGCTGGAAGGAGTACTTTCTCCAAGAGGAAATTCATAACCAGAGTGTGAATAGGCTATAATGCTGGAAGAAGAAATTCATAATTGAATTCACAATTACTCAAACAGGAATGTTTACTACTGAAGGATCTTACAGTGATTAGCCCTGAATTCAGAGTTTACACATTCCCTTTGAATGGAATTCATAGAGGTTCATCAACTCAGTGATTAATAATAGTAATGTACTAAAAAAAATTAGAAAGCCTCAGCTTACCACAGACAAAAGGAAAGGATGGTTAATGATTTTGTAGGATATGTGCCACCAAGGTAATGAACCGTATTTGTTAAATGACAAAATACCTGTTTAACATAAAAGGTGCCCTTTCAAATGTAATATCACTCCCTGAAAACGTAACACCTGGCAATAAATATGATAAAATAAAAGTGCTCTTGTGTTATTACTGTATTCTCTTCTAAAGAAACTACTATGGAAAATAGAGCTACTAAATTCGTTCCTTTTCAGAGCAGTTCCAGTCTTGTTTTACAGATATTCAACTTAATTTTTCTTCAAATTCCTGGAAGTTCTTGAAAGAAACAGTACTGACATGAGCTTCATAGGTCTCTAAACTTTGAGCAAGAGCCTTGGTCAAACTTTCATTGTCTACTCGACAACGCCTATCGTCTGGAGCTTCTCGGTGGGCAAATGTGGTATCAGACAAGTACTCTGGGCAGTTTGGAAACTGAGAAGGAACAGCTCCTGAAACGTTTAGACTAAGTTAGAATGCATTCACCTAGATATAAATGCGCTCGTATATTAATTCATGGCACCACTTACTTCACAGGACCATGTCATGTCTTAGATATATCTGGTTGATTTTAATATAAAATGAATAGCACACAAGGAGACAGAGAAAATCATTGAACTTATAATAATTATACAGAACCTAACATAGTTGCAATAAACACAATAACATTGCTATCTAGCCTGAACTAAAAATATTAACCCACACTAAGTGGTATTTTCCCTCATGCGATATAATAAACAGAACTGGCTCACTTGCAGTTAAGGGTCCAGCACAGAAGGAACACTTGAAAGCCAATACCTTACATAACTTCATAATTTAGGCCCTATAAGTTTTCCCAGAATATCACTATACCCACAACAGTAGTCCTATGAAGTAATGTGAATACTCAGCACATTCCAAACTAAATGTAATAACTGGTCAATTCAATACAGCAAATGCTTAAATCAGTAAGATATAAATCACCCTAAAAAATCTACTATTTCATTCATCAATAGCAAAGATATAAGAGACCTTTCACAAGCCTTGGATGAAATAAAGGTGCAGTCAATAATTTCCCATTTCTCTCATCATACCTCAGTTTTGAAATGGAGCTCGCACACCTACAACACAGGGCTCCATTTCAAGGACCATTCCACAACTTAAGTGATTGAATGATTGAAATCATATATAATACGCTAATAACTAAGACTTACCTCTGCAGTTTTGGAAGGAACGAAATCATCCCGGCGAATAGCTCGTAACCACTTAGCTCTCTCCGAGTCGTCAGTTGGAAACGAGAAAACACTCACTTTAGGGCCAGTGCGATAATTGCCCTTACAGTTTGGAACACTGCATTTTTGAGGCATCGTTATTCATAATTTGAGAAACAGTGATCGCAATTCACAACACACCATACATGGGTGCCCGCAGGATCTTTTCCAGGGGGGGGGTGGCACATTAACAATTTTCTTGAATATAAAAACCAATATAACGTCAGCAACATTAAATTGTTTACAGAAACTTCCAGTTATAACATATGCTAGCTGACTGTCAGTAATTTCAGTTTATGAAATAATCTAGTATGATATTAAACAATTGAACATCAACATCTTTAGAATTCCAGGGGGGGCAAGTGCCCCCCCTTGCCCCCCCCTTGCGGGCGCCCATGCATAATTAAGAATAAACTCAGTTCTAACCTCACGTGGTGGCCGTGCCGGCACTTTAAACACAATTTATCAATATTAACAATTTATAAGTACTATCACCTTTAACTGAACTTACACTAATATGGATATTAAGCGAGTGTTAACACACAAGACTCGATTAACATTAATATAATCGATGAAAAACACACACAATAGGGAAACGCGTCCTCATACACCAAGCAGCAACAAGCTGAGTTACTGGCATGGGCCAACTTCAGCATACGTCATCAGCTACTCTCATTCGTATTGCCAGGCCTTGTTCTCTAGGAGGCGCTGGCACGGCCTACGGCACGGCCATCCAGGGTTCCTTCCTTCACTCGCCACGACTCAATGGCGCGCTAACTGAAATTATGCCACAGTGTTATTACAAATAAATTGAAGCCTGCACTGATACGGTTCAATAGGGACTTTTATATATCCGCACACTTAACATGATAGGTTTAATTTTAACTACACCACACTAATTTTATGTAATAGGATATTGAGTAAGTTCATTAGCCAGAACAGCTCGCTTCTCACACCACAGAAGACAGACTTGCAACACCTGAATTTGAAACGGATGTTCGACTAGGCGCGATAAGCCTCCGCGTATTTTCGGATCGTAACAGGCTGGCTTCGCGAATGACCAAATCTCCCATTCTGTGTGTTAAGAAATC
Source organism: Anabrus simplex (assembly GCF_040414725.1). Lineage (NCBI taxonomy): Eukaryota > Metazoa > Arthropoda > Insecta > Orthoptera > Tettigoniidae > Anabrus > Anabrus simplex. The sequence goes on from NC_090267.1 coordinate 199,591,624, forward strand.
TACGCAGGCGCGAACGAAAATTACCTAAGAAAGAGTCAACATAGAATGGCACAGGGCAGAGTTTCCAACCATACGATATTAGCCGCGATGTAGAATAATTTTAAACTTCACAAATGATATGCGATCATAATTATAGGATAATGCGATACCTAATTTTCATTCGATGTACACTTTCCCTCCATGAATTAATTTCCATTTCCTCTCTGAACCATAACAACAAGCATGGGCACCGTTAGACGGGAGTAACAATGGGGATATGTTAGAGTGAGAGGTGACAGTTTATAGAGAGAGAACTTCCTACATGCAAAATTGTGAAACGGTCATAGGGAATATCCCTAGCGCAAGAACAAGGAACGTTATTGGCTCACCTCACAAGCGCCTAAAGACAGTCCCGTACTCTGAACCTCTTCCGTCACACAGTAGGCAAGTAACGAGAACCAGCATGATACAGGCGCGCATTACGACAGCAGAAAGGGAACAGAAATAAAAAGCAATACAGTCTACGGAATAAGTGACGTTGGTAATATTCCGTATATTCGAGTACAGGTACTTAGTGTTTTCAAGCTGACGAATGAGCACAAGGGAATTTACTCAGAAGACAGCAAGCAACACAAGCAATTGTGAACTTTGGAACCGATCACTCACAGTTTCTCAAAGAAAGTGAACATGATATTTTATGCTCACATTACCTTCAAAATGGAATTTTAAAAATACAAAGCTAAGAACACACAGTATCAGAGTGCTGGTTACGCTGATGCCACGTCAGACACGACTGCTGAACAAAAGTTTTATTACATTTGGTACAGGTATGAATCCCACTACCCAGAGGTTTCCGTGAGTTTGGCGCTCTCTCTTCCAGTTTCTGAGGATATTTCTGTTTTACATGTCTCCGCAAAATAGTTCTTGCTTCGTACACACTACCACACTCAGAGTAAGTAAACATACTGAACTTACACAGTAGATTGCCTATCTTCTTATTCACAAAACTATACAAAATGCAACAGGACAGAACAAGAGTAACAATGAAAGAAAGAAAAGAAGGTGAAACGATCGAAACGAAATAAAACCAGCGAATAACGATAGTCGCCTTAAGATAATAGCACTTGTTAAATCCCAACAGTTACATTAGCGCGGTCTCGTTCAGCTAGTGGTAGATCATGGAAGCGAGGTCCGACTCGTTGGCTGAACGATCAGCGTACTGGCCTTCGGTTCAGAAGGTCCCGGGTTCGATTCCCGGCTGGGTCGGGGATTTTAACCTTAATTGGTTAATTCCAATGGCACGGGGGCTGGGTGTATGTGCTGTCTTCATCATCATTTCATCCTCATCACGACGCGCAGGTCGCCTACGAGTGTCAAATAGAAAGACCTGCACCTGGCGAGCCGAACCCGTCCTGGGATATCCCGGCACTAAAAGCCATACGACATTTCATTTTTTTCATGGAAGCGAGCATGCGCGTTTCGTGTTTGGTTCATAGTACGATCCTGTCACTAGGCGCTAGTGGCTCACCTCACCCTCACACTGAGATAGTCTGGTCTACTCTGAGTCATTACACGGTCACGGGGAGTCTCGAGTGAGATCATTGCCCATCACTAGTCTCAACTTCAGAGAAAAATTCAAAGAGATAAAGGGCTGTTTCATGCTTCACATCAATCAGATCTGCCAACGAAACCTTGATTCTCCAAGTGGAACGCCGACAGAAGATACATAACATCTAGCATACGTAAGCGACTCAATTACGGAAGCTTTAAAAGCCACTTATGTTGCACTGGAGTTTTTCACTCTCCCTCCTGGGCATCGATAATCAGTCAATTGCAGACTTAAATCACATTTCCTTTACGTGTGACCTCTATCGAGAGATCAACAGTAATTATTTCTTTCTTTTTTTTTAACAGCTTGGGCGTGCTGGAATTCCAATTCCCAATTAACATTCATACTTTCCTCAAACAATCTTCAGGTTTATAATGGCATTGCTTCTTTCCTAAGACAGTTTCATTTATACTTGTAAAATCAGTTTTGTTCGGTATTGTTAAATCTGTTATAGTGCGTAATTGTATACGATTGTGCTTGAATTTACATTTGTAAATCAATTTTGTAAGGAATTTTGATTCTTTATGTAGTATTGTCAAAACGTAGCAAGAGCTATATTTGACTTTAATTTGATCAGTGGATCACAAGTTTTTCCGAAGGTATTGTTTTATTTTGTGTGTATTTCAGCGTTCTCTTTCCAATATTGTTCTGTCTTTTATTGTGTAATTGCGTATGATTATGGATTGTTGGCTGCATAGCTCCTTGGAGCTCAAAACCTAAATTTTAAAAAATCTCTGTTTATTTCCATCATAGTGAACTGTATCAAATCACAGGCCAATTAATTTGGTTTAACACTGTTGAACATTTTGAATTTAGCGCTGAGGAACGAGCTTAAGAACGCTGGGTGACCGTGTGTATATACGTGTCGAACTCGCAGCAAGCAGGGTGCGGCGCTGTTCCCGCAGACGGACCAAGGCAGGATGCCGGAAGTTTACTGTTGAAAACCTCGTCGATGGCTTGGGTACGCGAGGAGAAGAGAGAGTCGGCAAACAGCATGCAAGAGACGGCGAGAGATTTGAAAACGACTAACTACCGAACAACGCCAGGCTGTCCTCTAACACGAAACATCAAGGTCTGGAATCATTTGAATTCGATCACCGATATAAGTCACAGAGCGATATTTCACAGATTCAAGAAGAGGCCAATTCCTTTTGATACTTTTGAAGTAGATTAAGCCGTAAACATGATGTAACTGTGCCTGTTTTCTTCGTTTCAACTTGTTTAAAAAATCCGTAGGGGGGTAGCTAGCTGAACACAAAGTGAGGCAGTTGTATCTTGGGGATGTACTGTAGGGCGCGTCCCTCTACTCAGTCTATGAAAGAAGGAAGCGTTAGAGCAATTGTCTCATTTGTCTCGAGTACCTCCATTGTCTCCAGTAACTCCAGTACTTCAGTGCCCGCAGTAGGTAACTGTAAAAGTCGCCCATAAGGTTCTGTATGAACTGCACGCCTTGCAGCACGGTTGGCTTGTTCGCGTGTATTGGAGAAGTTGTGTCGCTGAGACTACAGAGTTTAGTAGATATTGCACTATACACCAGCGCCACCGATTGCGAGAGAATCAATGCAGCAAGCACAGCATGTTGCAATCTCCGTTGTACTCATCAATGTAAACAGAGAAGTTTTAAAACTGTGTAGGTGTAGTAGATATTGATATGGTTTAACATTCTTACATTTCAACATTCTCAGATACTACAGTATAGTTGTGATGTTTCTGCCCAGTTGAAGTAAAGCTCAAATAGCTTAAGTACAGGAGAAAGGCGTGATAAAAAACGACGGTGTTCAGTTGTGATTAAGTAACAGAAAATCAACTTACTGTTCGAGTTCAATCAATCAATCAATCAATCAATCAATCAATCAATCAATCAATCAATCAATCAATCAATCAATCAATCAATCAATCAATCAATCAATCAATCAATCAATCAATCAATCAATCAAGACTGATCTGCATTTAGGGCAGTCGCTAACGTGGCAGATTCCCTATCTGTTGTTTTCCTAGCCTTTTCTTAAATGATTTCAAAGAAATTGGAAATTTATTGAACATCTCCCTTGGTAAGTTATTCCAATCCCTAACTCCGCTTCCTATAAATGAATATTTTCCCCAGTTTGTCCTCTTGAACTCCAACTTTATCATCATATTGTGATCTTTCCTACTTTTATAAACGCCACTCATCATTATTCGTCTACTAATGTCATTCCACGCCATCTCTCCGCTGACAGCTCGGAACATACCACTTAGTCGAGCAGCTCGTCTTTTTTCTCCCAAGTCTTCCCAGCCCAAACTTTGCAACATTTTTGCAACGCTACTCTTTTGTCGGAAATCACCCAGAACAAATCGGGTTGCTTTTCTTTGGATTTCTTCTAGTTCTTGAATCAGGTAATCCTGGTGAGGGTCCCATACACTGGAACCATACTCTAGTTGGGGTCTTACCAGAGACTTATATGCACTCTCCTTTACACCCTTACTACAACCCCTGTCCGCCTCTGTGGTGTAGTGGTTAGCGTGATTAGCTGCCACCCCCGGAGGTCCGGGTTCGATTCCCGGCTCTGCCACGAAATTTGAAAAGTGGTACGAGGGCTGGAACGGGGTCAACTCAGCCTCGGGAGGTCAACTGAGTAGTGGTTTCCTGGAAGTGGTTTTCCGTGGTTTCCCACTTCTCCTCCAGGCAAATGCCGGGATGGTACCTAACTTAAGGCCACGGCCGCTTCCTTCCCCCTTCCTTGCCTGTCCCATCCAATCATCCCATCCCTCCACAAGGCCCCTGTTCAGCATAGCAGGTGAGGCCGCCTGGGCGGGGTACTGGTCATTCTCCCCAGTTGTATCCCGACCCAAAGTCCGAATCTCCAGGACACTGCCCTTGAGGCGGTAGAGGTGGGATCCCTCGCTGAGTCCGAGGGAAAAACCGACCCTGGAGGGTAAACAGATTACGAACGAACTACAACCCCTAAACACCCTCATAACCATGTGCAGAGATCTGTACCCTTTATTTACAATCCCATTTATGTGATTACCCCAATGAAGATCTTTCCTTATATTAACACCTAGATACTTACAATGATCCGCAAAAGGAACTTTCACCCCATCAACGCAGTAATTAAAACTAAGAGGACTTTTCCTATTTGTGAAACTCACAACCTGACTTTTTAACCCCGTTTATCGACATACCATTTCCTGCTGTCCATCTCACAACATTTTCGGGGTCACGTTGCAGTTGCTCACAATTTTGTAACTTATTTATTACTCTATATAGAATAACATCATCCGCAAAAAGCCTTACCTCTGATTCCACTCCTTTACTCGTATCATTTATATATATATATATATATATAAGAAAACAGAAAGGTCCAATAATACTGCCTTGAGGAATTCCCCTCTTAATTATTACAGGGTCAGATAAAGCTTCGCCTACTCTAATTCTCTGAGATCTATTACCTAGAAATACAGCAACCCTTTCAGTCACTCTTTTGTCTAGTCCAATTGCACTCATTTTTGCCAGTAGTCTCCCATGATCCACCCTATCAAATGCTTTAGACAGGTCAATCGCGATACAGTCCATTTGACCTCCTGAATCCAAGATATCTGCTATATCTTGCTGGAATCCTATAAGTTGAGCTTCAGTGGAATAACCTTTCCTAAAACTGAACTGCCTTGTATCGAACCAGTTATTAATTTCGCAAACATGTCTAATATAATCAGAAAGAATGCCTCTCCAAACTTATATACAATGCACGTCAAACTTACTGGCCTATAATTTTCAGCATTGTGACTATCACCCTTTCCTTTATACACAGGGGCTACTATAGCAACTCTCCATTCATCTGGTATAGCTCTTTTGACCAAACAATAATCAAATAAGTGCTTCAGATATGGTACTACATTCCAACCCATTGTCTTTAGCATATTCCCAGAAATCTTATCAATTCCAGCTGCTTTTCGAGTTTTCAACTTTTGTATCTTATTGTAAATGTCGTTATCATATGTAAATTTTAATACTTCTTTAGCATTCGTCTTCTCCTCTATCTGGACATTATCCTTGTAACCAAAAATCTTTACATACTGCTGACTGAATACTTCTGCCTTTTGAAGATCCTCACATGCACACTCCCCTTGTTCGTTAATTATTCCTGGAATGCCCTTCTTGGAACCTGTTTCTGCCTTAAAATACCTATACATACCGTTCCAGTTTTCACTAAAATGTGTATGACTGCCAATTATGCTTGCCATCATGTTATCCTTAGCTGCCTTCTTTGCTAGATTCAATTTTCTAGTAAGTTCCTTCAATATCTCCTTACTTCTACAGCCATTTCTGTTTCTTTCCAGTCTGCACCTCCTTCTAAGTCTGTTAAGTCTTCAAACAGGGGCAAAAGATCTTCATGGGTCGACGCCCCGAATAATTAGCATGAAAAAAGTCTTCAAACAACGTATTATAAAATTGGAGGTACGTATAATTCTCTACCTTTTGTGTAAATGGCCAGGACTTAGGCATAATTCTATCAAACGACGGAAAACATTATCTCTCGTACGAAGCGAATGAGCGTGTTCTTAGGCCTACAAGTAATCATGGATATGTTTCTTCGTAATGGCACCGTAGTGAATTCCTTCGAGTTACGTAGTATGAAAATGAAAACAGGAACGTTAGTACCATCAGATGATATTCCCCCTCCATTAAGAAAGCAGGCTCCCAAAGATGTATGCAGGTCTTGGAATCTCTGTAAATATGAGCGTGTGGATACTAGATCAATATTTTTTCGATAATTGGAAGAAAGGCTTTTTTTAATAATTTTTAATTGTTTTCTGTACGAGTCAGTTACTTATATCGTCGTTGTCCCTTGAAATCGGGGTCTTACAAATTGAGATGTATGTTTATCTGTATTTTTTCTGTACATTTTCTGGATCTACAAAACTGTAAGGACATGGAGTAAGGCGTTTCCGCGGGGTTGGAGGACGGATGCACACGAGCTGAGTTGGCACTTCCGTATGCAGTACGAATTTAGATTTGTCTATTACACTTGCTGTAATGGACTGGACGTCACTGAGCAGAATCACCAATATAATTCAGCACAAGCCGCCACTGTATGAGACGGATTTAAGGTTCATGACCTGTTCAGTACACGAGTGGCGAATATGAAACACACTCAGGAATCACACATCTAATTCTCTTGGTACTGGAAAAGAAAAGAGGTTGACCGATGGAGGACGGACAGTAATTAGGACCCAGCACAAATAAACAGAGGAAATGCCAGACTCAGCTGAGAGACCAAGTGTTTATTTTATATGATTCTGAATATATGTACAAGGTATTTTTTCATCGTTATGTTTTTCATTTCCTAATAGCTCAAGGACCCCCATGAAAAAAAATAACATATTCTCTTTTCAGAGGTGTTCTCATCGTATCAGGAATAGTGAAGAATGCTTCTTCACTTGCTCATCATCCTCCTCTGCTGGCATGCTGATGGTGCTCGCATTCTCGGCATCTTCCCCACACCATCTATAAGCCACCAGCTGCCCATGCAGGCCATTATGAAGGCACTTGCTGCAAGAGGACATCAGGTCACTGTCATTAGCCCCAATCCACTCCCGGTAAGCACCATATACACATTATGGAGAGTCTCTAGCTAAGTATTTTCAGATTAACAGACAATCTTTGCTATGCTATTTTCACAATAGTGTCCGACTCGTTGGCTGAATGGTCAGCGTACTGGCCTTCGGTTCAGAGGGTCCCAGGTTCGATTCCCGGCCGGGTCGGGGATTTTAACCTTCATTGGTTAATTCCAGTGGCCCGGGGGCTGGGTGTTTGTGCTGTCCCCAACATCCCTGCAACTCACACACCACACATAGCACTATCCTCCACCACAATAACACGCAGTTACGTACACATGGCAGACGCCGCCCACCCTCATCGGAGGGTCTGCCTTACAAGGGCTGCACTCGGCTAGAAATAGCCACACGAAATTATTATTATTATTCACAATAGTATACCTGTACGAGTGAATCAAATGAATCCATTCACTTTGTAACTACCGAGCTTGCATTTGGGAGACGGGAGATTTGAATACCACCCTCGGCAGCCGTGGTTTCTCACTTTACATCAGACAAATGCGGGGCTGGAACTTAATTAAAGCTACGGTTAATGCCTTCTCAATTATACAGTTTCCTATCTTTGCGTCTCAGAACACCTGCGACGATGTGTTAGAGCGATGAATGCCGCTGGAGAAGAAAACACTTTTTAAATCCCGTATCACATAATTATCACCATTAACAACATATGCCCTTACTCCATTTGAACACTGCGGATAGGACTCGATTTAAATCTAGGCTTTCGGCATGCAATCTAGTGGTTCGATATTATATACCACCACCTATTCTACTTTGCCGGCCAACATTCTGATGGTAAAAATGCTTCCACCAACGGGACTAGAGCCGGCTAGCCACGGCGTCAGACTTGATATCATAACGATGATGGCCACCAGACGTCATAACCTATCGAGTATTGTAATGGATTATAATACATACATACATACATACATACATACATACACTGACTGACAGAGCAAATGCAACACCAAGAAGGAGTGGTCAGAACTTTATGCCAATTGCAGGGTAGACTGACGTCACTGAGGTATGCTCATGATGTGAAATGCGCCGCTGTGCTGCGCACGTAGCGAACGATAAATGGGACACGGCGTTGGCGAATGGCCCACTTCGTACCGTAATTTCTCAGCCGACAGTCATTGTAGAACGTGTTGTCGTGTGCCACAGGACACGTGTATAGCTAAGAATGCCAGGCCGCCGTCAACGGAGGCATTTCCAGCAGACAGACGACTTTACGAGGGGTATGGTGATCGGGCTGAGAAGGGCAGGTTGGTCGCTTCGTCAAATCGCAGCCAATACCCATAGGGATGTGTCCACGGTGCAGCGCCTGTGGCGAAGATGGTTGGCGCAGGGACATGTGGCACGTGCGAGGGGTCCAGGCGCAGCCCGAGTGACGTCAGCACGCGAGGATCGGCGCATCCGCCGCCAAGCGGTGGCATCCCCGCACGCCACGTCAACCGCCATTCTTCAGCATGTGCAAGACACCCTGGCTGTTCCAATATCGACCAGAACAATTTCCCGTCGATTGGTTGAAGGAGGCCTGCACTCCCGGCGTCCGCTCAGAAGACTACCATTGACTCCACAGCATAGACGTGCACGCCTGGCATGGTGCCGGGCTAGAGCGACTTGGATGAGGGACTGGCGGAATGTCGTGTTCTCCGATGAGTCACGCTTCTGTTCTGTCAGTGATAGTCACCCCAGACGAGTGTGGCGTCGGCGTGGAGAAAGGTCAAATCCGGCAGTAACTGTGGAGCGCCCTACCGCTAGACAACGCGGCATCATGGTTTGGGGCGCTATTGCGTATGATTCCACGTCACCTCTAGTGCGTATTCAAGGCACGTTAAATGCCCACCGCTACGTGCAGCATGTGCTGCGGCCGGTGGCACTTCCGTACCTTCAGGGGCTGCCTAATGCTCTGTTTCAGCAGGATAATGCCCGCCCACACACTGCTCGCATCTCCCAACAGGCTCTACGAGGTGTACAGATGCTTCCGTGGCCAGCGTACTCTCCGGATCTCTCACCAATCGAACACGTGTGGGATCTCATTGGACGCCGTTTGCAAACTCTGCCCCAGCCTCGTACGGACGACCAACTGTGGCAAATGGTTGACAGAGAATGGAGAACCATCCCTCAGGACACCATCCGCACTCTTATTGACTCTGTACCTCGACGTGTTTCTGCGTGCATCGCCGCTCGCGGTGGTCCTACATCCTACTGAGTCGATGCCGTGCGCATTGTGTAACCTGCATATCGGTTTGAAATAAACATTAATTATTCTTCCGTGCCCTCTCTGTTTTTTCCCCAACTTTCATCCCTTTCGAACCACTCCTTCTTGGTGTTGCATTTGCTCTGTCAGTCAGTGTACATACATACATACATTATCATTATAGACTGTTATACCTTTCAGCGTTCAGCCTGCAAGCCTCTGTGAATTTACTAAACGTACCTATTTGCAACTACGGGTGTGGCCTCATTTAGTTCTATACCTCTTGTCTTTAAATCGTTAGAAACTGAGTCTAACCATCGTCGTCTTGGTCTCCCTCTACTTCTCTTACCCTCCATAACAGAGTCCATTATCCTCCTAGGTAACCTATCCTCCTCCATTCGCCTCACATGACCCCACCACCTCAGCCGGTTTATGCGTACAGCTTCATCATTCGAGTTCATTCCTAAAATAGCCTTTATCTCCTCATTCCGAGTACCCTCCTGCCATTGTTCCCACCTGTTTGTACCAGCAATCATTCTCGCTACTTTCATGTCTGTTACTTCTAACTTATGAATAAGATATCCTGAGTCCACCCAGCTTTCGCTCCCGTAAAGCAAAGTTGGTCTGAAAACAGACCGATGTAAAGATAGTTTCGTCTGGGAGCTGACTTCCTTCTTACAGAATACTGTTGATCGCAACTGCGAGCTCACTGCATTAGCTTTACTACATCTTGACTCAATCTCACTTACTATATTACCAACCTGGGAGAACACTTGATTTTATCGACCTGTTCTAGCTTTGTATCACCAATCTGACATTCAATTCTGTTGAATTTCTTACCTACTGACATCAATTTAGTCTTCGAAAGGCTATATTTCATACCATACTCATTCCACCTGTTTTCAAGTTCCAAGATATTTGACTGCAGGCTTTCGGTACAATCTGCCATTAAGACCAAGTCGTCAGCATAGGCCAGACTGCTTACTACATTTCTACGTTACTGAATCCCTCCCTGCCATTTTATATCTCTCAGCAGATGGTCCATGTAAACTACGAACAGCAAAGGTGAAAGATTACAGCCTTGTCTAACCCCTGTAAGTAGCCTGAACTAAGAATTCATTCTACCATCAATTCTCACTGAAGCCCAATTGTCAACGTAAATGCCTTTGATTAACCTACATTTAATTCCATAATCCTCCAGTATGGCGAACATCTTTTCCCTCGGTACCCTCTCAGATGCTTCTATAGATCTACGAAACATAAACACAACTGCCTATTCCTCTCGTAGCATTTTTCAATTACCTGGCGCATACTAAAAATCTGATCCGGTCTTAAACCACATTGGTTTTCATCCAACTTCCTCTCAACTACTGTTCGCACCCTCCCTTCCAAGATGTCAGTGAATACTTTGCCTGGTATACTAATCAATGAGATACCTCGATAGTTGTTGCAATCCTTCCTGTTCCCTTGCTTATAAATAGGTGCAATTTACTGCTTTTGTCCAATCCGAAGGTACCTGACCAATACTCCATGCTAATCTTAGTACTCTATTAAGCCATTTCATCCCTGCCTTATGACAATGGAGTTTATTTACTATCCTTTCCACTTCCTCAAGTATAATTTCACCAACATCGTTTTCCTCCGCCCCATGAGCTTGGCTGTTTGCATCACCACCATGATGATTTCCTTTTACATTGAGAAGATGTTCAAAATATTCCCTCCACCTCTCCAGTGATTCCCTGGGATCTATTATGAGTTCACCTGAATTACTCAAAACACTGTTCATTTTTTTTCCCTCCCTAGGATTCTTTATTACTGCCCAGAAAGGTTTCCCTGCTGCTTGACCTAGCCTTTCCATGTTATTACCAAAATATTCCCATGACTTCTTTTTGGATTCAACAACTATTTGTTTCGCTCTGTTTCTTTCATCTACGTACCAATCCCTGTCTGCCTTGGCCCTTGTTTGGAGCCATTTCTGATAAGCCTTCCTTTTTACGTTTACAGGCTGCTCTCACTTCATCATTCCACCAAGATGTTCGCCTTTTCCCATCTTTACACACAGTTGTTCCTAGGCATTCCCTTGATGATTCTATTACAGCATACCTCTATGCCACCCATTCACTTTCTATATCCTGAACCTGCTTACTGTTCCAAACTTCTCACTAATCATATCCATGTACTTCTGTCTAATTTCCTCGTCCTGGCGACTTTCTACCCTTATTCGTTTGCAGACAGATTTCACTTCTCTACCCTAGGCCTAGAGATACTTAGTTCACTACAGATCAGATAGTGGTCTGTATCATCGAAAAATCCCCGGAAAACTCGTACATTCCTAACAGATTTCCTGAATTCGAAGTCGGTTTAAGATATAGTCTATTATGGATCTGGTACCCCTAGCCTCCCATGTGTAGCGGTGAATATTAAGCGTGGAGCAATTATTTCATCATGAAAGTTTCGCAACATCCAGTTACAAAAACGTACCCGCTTATCATAACTTTTCAATTTTAACATTTTCGTAGCCCCTCTTCGAAACCCCGGCTTCTTGTCCTATTCGTCTTAGGGACATAGTAGGCATATGTTCTAATATTTCTGCGGTTACATTTACTTCTTCCTCGTTAAGTACACGATTTTTAACACATCGCTTCTTATTGAGTAATGAACCAGTTCTTCTCAATTTGTTTCACATGGTCTCTCTATGTTGAGGGCGTATACCTGGAAATTGTGATACAAATCGCCTAACGACTTCCCTGCAAGATTTTGTTTTCACATAATTATCGTTCATAAATACAATTTCCTCGACCGTATACACATGTGGAGGAATTATGGGAATTATACCCCGAACTAACACTTCACAACTCGAAAACAGTTGGAGCGACAGATCAATGCTTAATACACGATCTAAGCACGAACCTGAACTGCGAAGTGGGGGCGTTTCCCATGCTGTCGCTGCGCTATGTAACGGAAAGCGGTGAGTCAGATAAGCTGAGCGTGCTGCCGGCCAATCGACGAGAGAAACTCACTGTACTTTGAAGGGAATTAGATTTTAATATAATTTTGAAGTTTTATGAAATTTCAGTGTCAACTACGCTGTACGTCCACCAATACGGCTACTTGGTATTTGTTCATGGCTGCATTTGTTTCCCGACAGATATTTATTATTATTAACAAATTAATCGCAATTGAGAAATTCCCTATGTCAATGATCACTCGGCTAACGACTTCCACTACAAGTCCCGCTAAACAACTCCCGAAAATATGAATCGATTATTTCAGAAACCAGTCAAGCGCCAAGTCCGTCATTTTTGAAAAAATAAATAAAACTGTCTAGCATCGGTCAAAATTTTATGGTAGGGGTTTTAATATTTTAGCTTGAAAGTATTAAATATTTTAATATTTTCTATCTAAGGAGAAATATTTTGTGTTTATTAACTTCGCTGTTAAAATTCCGAAAATTTTCTTCCCCTTAACTGGTTTTTTGAAATAAACGAGTGTTGCAAACATATTTTTATGGGATAATTCTTGAATTTTGAAAGGATTTTGTCGTAAAACTCATATTTGTGGTAATAGAATATATGTTAATAGGTTTAGACTACATTGCTGATACAAATATAATTATTAAAAGGTTGAAATCAGCAATGCCTGCTCATCATGACAGGAGGTAATCAATCATCATAAGCAAACACCACAGCACGTTCTGTCTTTGTAGTAAGCCATTGTAAAATGCTGTCATGAAAGCGTTCTATCCCATCAGGTAACGTTTTAAGGCTTTTAGGTCACGTATCTTCTCGATATTGATGGGCACCTAAAACAAACAATAACAAAGAATAATGTAGGGCTCAGACCAGGAACTTTCTTGCCTGAGTAAGAAATATAACCTTCTCCTTTTACCTCTGCATTCCGAATAATATTACGCGTGTGAGTTTGTTTACCATTCCTCGTTTCTTTTAGATACAGCTTCGTCTTCTGAACTTTCAGATACGGTATATCACTATGATTATAAAAATACTGCCTAAACAAAAAAAACAAAAAATAACACTTTTTCAATCAGTTGTTCTCAAAACTACGAACATATCATTCCAGAAACACAACAATGACAATAGCAACAGCTTATTCTGGATTCAGAGCAGCAGCGCCAACCGGCAACGTGCGGCACATCACAAAATGTACCAGCAGTTTACTACAGAAACCAGCCATGCGGTGTCACTTTACTCGTTTCTTAACTAAATACTGAATTCAACATAAAGCTTGGCCATTAAACGGGGACGTTTCTTGACTGGTTTCAGTACCAAAATGTGCGTATGCCCCCTTAGTAACATATTCTGCCATTAACTCATTTCCTCATTATATGGCACTTGACTGCTTTCTGAAATAATCGATTCAATTATTCTCAAGTACTGTCCACGGTCGCCACTGATGGAGGGTACATCACATACAAACACAGGAGGTCTACACCAATAGAGAGGAGCGGACGCATACTCTCCGTCGCAGCACCTTCAAATCTTTTGCTCGACCGGGTGGTCTTCATCTATACTCGCTACCCAGCCGACCTCAAGACAAACAAATAGGCTGGCACCTAGTTGGAGGTCAGCCTTCCCAACACCACCATGCACACCTGGCTTATCAGCGGTGTTGATCCCGCTCTCACCGATACTGACATCTATCACGAACTCCGCTCAACCGGCGCCCCCATCTACGATGCCTGCAGGCTGTTGGACGGCACTACTGGATTACGGTCATCAATAGTTCTTCTGTATCTCCCCAGAGTGGACGATGTGACCCGTCTCCTCGACACCGGCGTTACTATCTACCAACGCTTTTACCAAGTGGAGCCTACTCCTCCGAACATCACCGCCCAGCTCAACGCAGATCCTGCTATCCTGCTCGCCGAAGTTGATTCTCAACCCGGGACACCGCAACAGCAGTCACTGCCCCCTTTTCCCACATCCCCACGACTACCACTACCACTACCACTACCAACACCAACACCACCATTACGACTTCAGTCTCTACCCCTTCCTCTTACTTCACTTCCCGCACAACCTATCCCCCAGCAACTCCCCACGAACTTGGATTCCCACGCAGCACCGCCACCGCCACCATCTCCACACACCGACGCCGCAGCAACCGCCGAGTCTCTATCATCGCCAACGCAGCTACCACCATCATCCACAGCTATGCCTAGCTGTGTACTTCGCGGCATCGACCCTACAATCTCAGCAGCACGGGAAATACTCCGGGAACTTCAAGCAGCTGGCGTCCCCGCCCGCCGTGCGTCCAGGATCCAGAACGCCTCCGGTCCTACATACCTGGTCAGACTACATCTTCCAACTGCCTACGACGTACACCATTTAATTCAAAACGGAGCAACTATCTACCGCCATCGGTATAAAGTGGAACCCTCTCGTTCACCGCCCCTACCACTTCGCCATTCCCTTCCAAACACGTCTCGTCGCCCTCGGCCAGCCCTTCCTCCCTTCGAACCTCGTCAACCAGTCTGCCCGCCCCTTCCCACGACAAGTTTCTTCTCTACACCTCTTCCGACGCTCGAACTCCTTCGTCTCCTCACTACCTCCCTTTGTAATCTCACCACTACCCTCCAACTTCTAACCTTTCATCTCCACCCAAGTACACCACTCTAACCTCCACACCTCGTACATAGCCCATCTGTCTTTGTAAATATAGCACTCGATAACCGACAAGTCCTTTATTCTCATTTCCTTTACTTATTCATACCGCCTTTTACCCATCTCCCTCTTCTATCACTTCTTCTCAACCCCGTCATCTCTCGTGGCCAGAGAGAGGGCGTTACCCTCTAGGTGGCCCACTCCCCTCCTTCAGGGTGGGGAATGAAAGCATTGTTAGTAGTTAGTTAGCCACTGATGTAACAAAAAGACGCACACACGGGATGCTGTCCACTGTGTACACTATTTTATTTACAAATTATATACACATTATACACACACACTGTCGAACTACTATCTAGAACAATACATTGTTACGAAGAAGAAGACTGCCACATTGGCATATCAACCGATTCTAAACACAACAGGATCACAACAAGGGTTCACACACTCGGCTAACGACTTCGACTACAAATCTCGCTAAACAACTCAACTCCTACTCCAAAAACTGCCTCTTTATATACATTGCCTGGCCAGGCTTCTAGAAGAGTATGACACATGTTTTCTCGTAGTTTCTAGAGTCTCCAATGACCTATTTACAAATGGATCGAAAGCCCGGAATGAAACATCTGGCGACGAGGAACGTACGAATTTGGAAAACACCGAGACGAAATAACAATAGTGAAGGGACAGGGAAGGGAACTACCTACGTAAATTCTTAATAGCTGGCAACCAGGTATTACTTAATTGATAGCCAGTGTCCCTGTTGAAATTGTGTTCTTACGTTTTTACTTTAAATACACTCTTATTAATACACATACAGCAGACGCGTTTTGTTACACAAGACACAAATAATAAATGATACGACCACGATTTATACAAAACAAAATCCGTACATAACTACGTAAATAATAATAATAATAATAATAATAATAATAATAATAATAATAATAATAAACACCTACTAATCGAGCTCGATATTTCCAATATTTACCTATAGTTTAGAGAATTGTTTCCATTACACTTGCATCAACATATTAGCCTGGACGTGTGTATAACACGACTGCACAAGACAAAGTAAATTTAAAGGCCGACTACTATTGTCAAGGTCGTCGAGAAGAGAGAGTGTAGTAAGTAGGCGGAATGTAATTCAAGCTATACTGCAAGTCATCAGCACATAGGAAGTGGGTCAGAAACAGGGTTAAAAGCAATATCTTCCTAGAACGAAGTTAAATTAATGGACAAGAGGTAAATTTTCCTAGACACCAAACTGTAAAATAACAATGACTACACGTTTTACCAGCAACAGCAGCACAAGTAGCAGGAGAACTGTAAGGTGTCCGTCATCACGTTGAACGAGCTTGAGTTAGCACCCTGAATGTGTAAGGAAAGTAGTTAACGATAGATCGACAATATACAATGACCTGGGAAGAAGAGTGGTATCAGCCTGAACGATATCTGTTTTACTTTTGTGGTTTGGCTCGAAGATCACCAGAGAGACTAATGACTACTACTAAAATATGTACATTCCTCCCCTGAAGGGGGAGGCGGGTCTCTTAGTCGGTGACGCCGTCTCTCAGGCCGGGAGATTTGTTATGTTGAAGGATAGGCTCGGAGAAGGTGAGGAGGTTGGCGGCCGCGGCGTATACTAGGAACTGTCCCGGCATTCGCCTTAGTACAGGAGAATGGAAAACCACGGAAAACCATTCTCAGGACAGCCGACGGTTGGGGCCAGCCACGAGATTCAGCCCCGTCCCGTCTCCCGAATGCAGGGGCGTAGAGCCACGGTAAAGCCGTGGCCACCCCTCCTCTGCTCGGTTGGCCGGTCCTAGTGCAGAGCTGTTGGACCACGGACCAGCCGTGGCCACTTATGGGCCGGGACCCACTTTGCATCTACCGACGAGACTAATGAACTACTACTACTACTACTAAAGTTTTCATTCCTCACCCTGAAGGGGTGGGGTGGGCCACCTAGAGGGTTACGCCCTCTCTCTGGCCAAGAGATGCGAGCGGGTCGAGGAGATGTGTGGAAGATGAAGGTGGGTAAACGAAGTGAGAAATGATAGGAGATGTGTGCGAAGAGGAAAAGTTAGATGAGAGTTCCGGGGTGGAGATGAAAGGTTAGGAGGTTGAGGGAGGCGGTGAGATTACAAAGGGAAGTGGTGAGGAGTCGAAAGATATCTAGCGTCGGAAGGGGTTTGGGAAGAAATTCGTTGGAGGAAAGGGTGGACAGACGGGTGGATGAGCTTGAAAAGGAGGAGGGGCTGGCCGGTGTCGACGATGAGTATTTGTGGAGGGATTGCGAATTGGTCGGGGTGGGGAATGAGAAGGCTCCACTTTGTAGCGATGTTGATAGATATTGGCGCAGGTGTTAAGAAGGTGTTGTACGTCGTCTGCAGTTGGAAGATGTAGTCGCACCATATACGTAGGGCCGGCGGCGTTTCGAATCCTAAACCCACGACGGTCGGGGACGCCTGCGGCTTGAAGTTCCCGGAGGATGTCCCGTTCAGGGATGGTAGGGTCTATGCCGCGGATGACGCAGCTAGACATAGCGTGGAAAGTGGTGGTGGCTGCGTTGGTGATGAGGCTGTTGCGGCTGCTGCTGCGGCCTCGACTTGCGAAGTTCTTGGTAGCGATGGCAGCCTTGCTGCGGGCGAGTCCAAGGTGTTGTCAGGGAGTTGCTGGGGACGAGGTTGTACGGGGGTTGAAGAAATAGGGATGGTTGAGGTCATTATGGGCGAAGGATGGCATGTCGTAACCGAAGTAACGGGAACATAGGAAGGAGAATGAGCTGATGTCGTAGTGGTCGTGGAAGTGGTAGTGGTAGTTGTGGGGTGAGTGAATAAGGGGGACGACGACTGCTGTTTCGATGTCCTGAGTTGAGGCGCGGTTGCGACTGGCAGGGTAGTTGGGTCTGCGATGAGCTGATCTCTTATAGATTGAGGAGTTGGGTCCACTAAGTAGTAACGTTGGTGAATAGTTACTCCACTGTCGAGGAGGCGCTTCATGTCGGTTAACGTGGGTAGATATAGAAGAATCTGCGATGATGGTGAGGAATTGGAGCCGTCTAACAAGCGGTAGGCATCGTGAACTTGGACACCGACGGTGCGGAGGTGGCTGAAGATGTCGTCTTCAGGTACGGTGGGATCAACATCGTTAATGACACAGGTAAACATGGTGGTGGGGAGGCTGACTTCCAACTTGGTGCCAGCCTACGTGCTTGATTGTAGTCGGGGGGGTGCGAAGTAAAGTTGCGGCGTCACCCGGCCGAAAAAAAGAAGAGAAGTTGCGGATAAGTAGTGCTCTGTCCACTTGTAACAGAAGCGAGGTGAGTGATTGATGGACTAATGAAAATACATAACTGAAGCAAGTCTCTTCGGACCGCCTAACGTGTGGGAGTTTATGCTCTACTTCCCTGTATTACCAGATGATTTTGAAGCCATCTATCTCTCTCTCTCTCTCTTTATTTCTTGCACAAGACAGGTCTTGTTATATTACGTAAATGCAGGATAGGGAGGAGTGTTTTTGATTTTGTTGAAGAGTTGGGACATATCTGTCACCAGCTCCTTGTACTTAAAGGCCTCATGCGAATGGATGGTGATGCACTCTGGCGGCAAACGTAGAGTTCATGATCGGGAGAGCAGTGCTTGTTTGCTCTATTGTTGCATGTGGTTTGCATTGACATTAGCTTCTATCTTCTGTAATATGACGTCCAAAACTGATTGTGGTTGCACTATTTCTAAGAGTAACAACAATTATTGTTCCGGGAGTTAGGAGTAATTTTACGTACAGCAACTCTCCTCCTGGAACTCTTTCTTCAAGTTTCCGAACGACAAACAAAATGTGATCAGAAGGAAAATATGGACTAAATCTTTCACACACCTTCTCTCATTCTTTTTTCGGCCGGGTGACGCTTTATCTGTACTTCGCACTCCGCCGACCTTAATAAAGGAAGTAGGCTGGCACCGAGTTAGAGGTCGGCCTTCCCACTATGTTCACTTGTATAGTTTGTGATGTCAACCTAGTCATCCCAGAAGAGGGCATCCTCCATGACCTCCGCCCATATGGTGTCCATTATGTCTCCCGGCTCTTCTACGGCTCAGAACCTAGAGAAGACGTCCTGCTATATTTGCCCTCTTCAGCTGACCGCGACTACATCGTTCATCATGGAGCACTGATCCGCCAATGTCTTCATTTTGAGTGGTATAGCTACACCCGAAAATATCATGGCACATCTCCCCGACCACACTCAAGAAACGCCTACACCAGTTACTTCGCCTGCAGCAACAACGCCTCCTCCCCACCGACCACCACCACTACCTTCGACTTCTCCTTACTCCTCCCCTGTCATCAACACCACTACTACAACCACTACCACCACTTCTGCCCACAACTCCGCTAACATTCCTATCACAAGTTCAGTCATGTCCCATCCTTTCCCCTTAATTACGTTTCCTCTCCCTCTTTCTCCTTCCCCTGTTCTAGAACCTGCACAGCTTCAGCCACCTGCCGAGGAAACTACCACCCCTCCAGCACAGCGCCTATCGTCGCCAACACCACCGCCAGAACAACGGACAACTTATAGCTGCGTCGTTCGAGGGGTAGATCCCGGTCTCCCTTCTGACCTCATCGTCCACGATCTTCGCCAGTCAGGACTTCCGATACAACGCGCCACCCGAATCTTCAACGCCGATGGACCTACATACCTGCTGCGACTCCATCTTCTGACGCTTGAGTCCGCCCAATGCCTCATAAGCCTAGGATTGTATCTCTGCGGCCGCCATCATCGCGTTCCCGCTCTCCTCGTTAACCCATGAACCGACCTCCCTCCCCTCGCCGGCGTCTCCGGCCAGCCCCTCCTCCTCAACCTTCTACTTCACATTTTCATTTTAACCCCCTCCCCCATAGTTCTTTTCTTACTACATCCGCTTTCCTCCGAAAATCTTCACCTTCTAATTACCTCACTTGTCCACTTCTCCTTGTATCACCTCTTTGCTCTTCACCTTTTCCCTTGCACATCTATCTAACTCTCTTTACTCTGTAAGTCTGTATGTACGAGGGCAGATCAGAAAATAGGTTGCACTTCCTAGTTATGGCCACTTATTACACCACCTATACAACAGCAACACGACTATAAAGACATACACTGTAACGTCACTTTTCCACATAGTTTCCAAGAGACTCCAAATATTTCTGCGGACGCACAACCAACTTGTCGATGCTGGATGCATAGAAATATCCTCCAGCGTTCTGCAACCACTCGGAGACAGCGGCCTTCACCTCCTCATCGGTCTGGAAACGTCGACCACCGAGCTCCGTTTTGAGCTTACCGAACAGATGAAAGTCACATGGCGCTAGGTCGGGAGTGTAGGGTGGATGTTGCCAGACCTCCCACTTGAAACGCTGCAGCAGTTCTCTTGTTTGGCGGGCCTTATGAGGTGTTGCGTTATCGTGCAACAAAATCACACCGGCGCTCAATTTCCCCCGGCGCTTCTCTTTAATCGCTTTACGCAACCGGTGCAACGTTTGACAGTACGACGCCGGGTTGATCGTCGTTCCTTTCGGCATGAATTCCACGTGCAGCAAACCCTCCATGTCAAAGAACACTGTCGCCATAACCTTACTGGCTGAAGGTCGCACGGGCTATTAAGATAAACAGTTTTAATACCATGTTTCTCCCTTTAGAAAATAATGATACAGACATCCCAGTTAACCTTTCAATGCAGTACCATTTATCAATTGATTGGCGAAAATATCATAAAAGGTTTCTGTAACTTCTGTATCACTTTTCACACATCTCTGTTCTCGAACACTCATTGGTTTTTACCGCTGCTGCAAGCACGTAGTTTTGGAAGTGTTTCTCTCACTGCACACATAAACATAAGGCAGCAATGAGCTTGCACCTTTCGGACAAGTCTGCCTTACATAGACAGTTCACAGATACCAGACATCTATCTGAGTCAGCCTGAAAAATATTTTTACACAGAAAATGTGTTAATGTCTTTGAAGAGTACTGTGTTTTGAAATTAGATAGTGTTCGTATTTCTGCTTTTAAACTTATAACGTAGCTGCAGCGAATTAATAAATGGAAGTATGCAATAAAACTGATTTTTTTTTATCTTCACAACACACGGTGATCTATTAATATTTGTCTCCCCTCAACACAGGCTGGATATTTCTCCCGACCTTTCTTCTACGTGAAAAATATCGGGATTGTCATTCAATTGCTCTCCTTTCCTTTCTATAGAATCCTCGAAATAAGCCGGGTTCCACTTCACAATCTTATTGAAATGCTGTTCTGACTAATGATTGTCTACTACGTTCGCTACTCTCGCGTCTAGGTTCGCCCTTCCTTGCCGCTAGGGCCGCCACGAGTACCAAACAGCTTCGTTCGCACGCGGTCTATAAAGTATCAGTCTCCAAAAATGAGTTCAATATCGCGCTGTGATACTCTTTGTTTATATATAATGTTTAAGAACCTAGCAAAACTCGCAAAGAATAATGCAAACACAACCTGAACTGACGATATCGGCCGGGCTGTTTTATGAACTATGTCTGTAGACTGGAATGCTTCTACAAAAATCAGGTAATAGCAACAGCAACGGGTATCTTAAGCTATGAGATAACATCATACAGTAATTGTAAATACAAGTGATTTTCCTTCCACGAAAAAATTCCCCAACCATAATATCACCCCTTAGCATTGATTCAACTCCTGGTGAGTATATATACGTATTAAATTAATTCTATTCTTCTTACAATACTTCCTGCTGTATACTGTATGTCAAGGTCATAGTGGCCTTAGAGTGTGGTCTGTGAGAGATTGCACAGATGTACTTGGGATATGATCTGAACCCCTGTGCTTCATGTTATCCTGCCTATACAAACGCAAAGCGGACAAGGTGCTTTATACGGTGCTTACTATTCCTGGATGAACTTCCTGTCCCTACAGATTAAGTTTCAGCTAGGTGTCTGAATACTATTATTGTACATACTTGTATGTATGTATGTATGTATGTACGTATGTATGTATGTATGTATGCTTAACTTAGGTCATTTCAGTTTTTAAATTGTTAGTAAAATGCAAAATGTTGAGATTCCTAAATTGTAAATTGTAAAATTTATATTGTAAATTAGATTTCGCTTATGCACATGAAGTGATTAAGTGGAAGTCAGAGCCAGGAGCTAATCATGTATGTCTATGTACTTATCTGGATGTGTATTTCAGATTTCTCCCGCTAACTACACAGATGTTGATTTAACACATTCCTATGAGCACATGCGCTCACGCTTCGACTGGGCAAGTTTGCCAACCATGACTGGACAAGAATTCGTCTCTACTGTATTCACATATCTCGTCGAGCTATGTGATTCACAATTGTCATCAAAATCTCTCCAAGATTTCATGAGGTAAATCAATCAATCATCATTAAGCATATTATTTATTTATTTATTTATTTATTTATTTATTTATTTATTTATTTATTTATTTATTTATTTATTTATTTATTTATTTATTTATTTATTTATTTATTTATTTATTTATTTATTTGAACGTTCTAAGCTATAGGAAAGCAACAGTAGATATGTAATGTAAAGTGCTTCAGTACATGCGAATGACTGCATTAATACTGTACTTTACAGGAAGTCACCTACAGTTCTTGTAGTTCTCTTTGTCGGCCATTATTTCTCGGAGTTTTCCATTCCACTTTTAATACACTTCGTTGCCATTCTTAAATCCTGTTAACTGTAAACACGCATTTCAATACAGACACCGCACTGACATGATTTCCAAGACATAGGCCTACACAGAACGTAGCTCGGACTGTTGTTGTTAATAGATAGATAGATAGATAGATAGATAGATAGATAGATAGATAGATGGATAATGCCTTTATTGGTGGCGAGGTTAGGGCTCAAGGCCCTCTCTTACACTTAACCATTAGAAGAGTATACAGGTACATAACTTATACAGTACTTACAAATACAAATAAAACAAATAATATCAATAGCAAAAACAATGGTAATAATATTAAAAATAACAATAAAATAATCCTTAATTTTAAAATACACAAAGTAAAATACACTTAAGTGATGTGACTGCAATAATCCGTTCATTCATCCCATTCATTCTTTCATTCACTCAACAATTATCCAGCAAGTCAGCAGGATCTACTCAACAAATACTCGCGGCACGCCACTTTAAACTTGCGATGAGAGGGATTGTCCCTAATGTTCTCAGGTAGCAAATTCCATGCCCTGGATGCGGAGATTATGAAGGAGCGGTTGTAAGCAGCAGTGCGGTTTACAGGTATGGTAAGAGAGGAGCCAGATCTCGTACTGTGGTCATGATATGAAGAGAGGTAAGAGAAAGGTGAAGAAAGATAGTTGGGACTATTAGTGGAAAGTATTTTGTGCAGAAGTGATAACATGTGAAATTCACGGCGCTGGTGCACTCGAAGCCACGACAATTCCTTATAATATGGTGATATATGAGCATCATATCGCAGATTATATATATATATATATCTTACGCAGCTATTCAGGCTGCGGTCCAGTTTCTTGTTACTGTCGCAGGTAATTTCAGTCAACACAGTGTCACAATAGTCAAGTATATTCCAAAGTCTTAAAATAACAAACCAATAGGGACCTATTAATATTCGCCTTGACTTTGCGAGAATAGTAATCAAGAAGAGGCATTTCGTGCTTCTCGTATACAGTACTTGACTTCTGAGTCCTTTGTGCTACTGTACTATGTTAGATACATTTCGACATCAACGAGCTATCAGTGGAGAGATGGCGTGGGTGGACATCAGTAGACGAATAAGTTTGAGTGGTGTCTTTAAAAGTAGGAAAATATCACAATCTATTTATATCTATCTATATATATATATAATAAGAGTTTTGTCTGTACATTGCTCAGAATTCAAAAAGGATGGTATTTCTATATCGATCGTGTCCATAGTAGCAAGGAAATGCACTTTTTAATTTTCCGTAATTTATTTCTGTCTGTCTGTCTCACTGTTTGTCTGTCTGTATGTATGTATGTATGTATGTATGTACACGCATCACGAGAAAACGGCTGAAGACAATTTAATGAAATCGGTATGTAAAGTCGGAAAATAAGTCGCTACAACCTAGGCCATAAATAATTTTAATCACGCTGAGAGAAATGGTAGTTTCGGGGAAGGCCTAAAATTTAAATCTCAAATATTTATGTTATTAGTGGTCCTGTCTTAATGAAAATCGGTACGCAAAGTCGGAAAATAAGTCGCTGCAATCTAGGCTATAAATAATCTTATTCGCGCTAAAAGAAATTGTACTTTAGGGGAAGACCTGAACTTAAATTCTCAAATGTTTATGTTATTAGTGGTCCTATCTTAATGAAGTCCGACTCATTGGCTGAATGGTCAGCGTACTGGCCTTCGGTTCAGAGGGTCCCGGGTTCGATTCCCGGCCGGGTCGGGGATTTTAACCTTAATTGGTTAATTCCAATGGTCCGGGGGCTGGGTGTTTGTGCTGTCCCCAACATCCCTGCAACTCACGCACCACACATAACACTATCCTCCACCACAATAACACGCAGTTACCTACACATGGCAGATGCCGCCCACCCTCATCGGAGGGTCTGCCTTACAAGGGCTGCACTCGGCTACTAATAGCCACACGAAATTATTATCTTAATGAAAATTCGTATGCAAAGTCTGGAAATAAGTCGCTACAATCTAGGCCATGAATAATTTTATTCACGCTGAGTAGAATGGTAGTTTAGGGGAAGGCCTAAAATTTATTTCTCAAATATTTGTATTATTAGTGGTCCTATCGACAAATACTACATTACTAAAGTTATATAGTTATATTCATGAATTTGGATTTTTGTTGCAAAGTCCATATCAGCTTAAGTCACGAGGAAATGGGTAGACAGAATTTAATGAAAATCGTTATGTAAAGTCGCGGAATAAGGAACTACAGTCCCAACTGACGAGCCCAACTTAGCACACGATGGCGAAACGCAGGCAACCAAGAATGAGTTAGCTGGAAAATTTATAATGTCCAATAACGGACCATTATATTGGTATTATAAATTTACTCATTCAGGACAAATATTTTAAGTTCCCTATGAGAATCAACATCTATATCATCATCAAAATTATGTCAGAAGAAAATACATAATGGAACCCATAATTAAAAAGAATCGTTCATATAATCATATGAATCTTCAGGAATAATTTCTTTGTAACTAGAGGACCCATGTTGCTCTGCAGCATTCGTTACAAATATCTGTAGATCAGGTATAAAATTGCTCCATGCGCTGCCGGGTACTATTTTGAACGTTAACTTTTACTATTTGTATTACCTGTTAATTATGTGTGAAGTGTATTGTTGTGGATTTCTTTATTGTGACGCTAACTGATAATTGACGATTTTTTTTACTATTTGTTATTGCAACCCGATGAAGATGGAAACAGGAATGATAAACAAAACCCATAAATAGCATAAGAAGCAAAATACTTACCATCGAGCAGCAGCAGCATTAACAAAACCAGCGTGGAGGGCACAGAACATAAAGGAAAAGGGCTGGATCAAACTAGCTACTTGAGGTGTTGCCAGGTCCACATTACTAACTACTAAATGAAAGCGTAATTTCCAATAAATCAACCTTTACTTAAAATTTAGGGGAAAAGTTCAAATTTATGAATGATACATAAATATTTATAACTTTCTGTAATATGTTGAAAAATAAACAAAATTAAGAACAAATAATTGAATGTTAAATAATCTCTTTGAATTACGCATTAAACCAAATCTATTTTTAAAATGATAAAATATTGATTGTACACTCAGATAACAATGAACAATAATTCTTATGCTGTAATAAAATAAGTAAGTCGAAGAACTTATACCCCAAAAAGGAAAAATTCCTTATTAATTCATTGAAAAAGGAGACAAACGTCTTTTTTTCTTCAAATAATTAAAATCGTGAAAACACACTAAAGTAACTCTTACAGGACCAAGAAGTAAGCGGACTCTGCAGCTCGCATCAGAATCACTCAATGACAAATGTTTAAACGGATCCGTGCGTTAAATATTAATTACACAACTGGTCAGCTTTTCTTTGTAAGTAGGTATACTACAATTAATCTCATTAAACTGAAATTTGTTTCCAGAACCTGTACACAAGGATTTCAATCATTCCAGAAACGCGGAAACACACTCAATATTTAAGGCAACGATAGCCGACCAAATATACCACACGTAAATAGTTAAAAGAACACAAGAGAAAATCGTACGAACCCGATTAAAAATATGTCTCAAATAATTTACAAATTATAAAGAGAAACACTTAAAATTCCACAGAAAACGAACAATGGTACACACACGAAGCATGCAGCTTCCCAAAACCGAAGCCAACATCCCACTTAAAGACAATAGGCAAGGCCCACACAAAATTAGCGTACCGGAGATAAGATAAAAATATGACACGCAATAATGAAAGAAAGAAGGAACGAAAACACGGACGCGAATAATTTGAGGAGGGTAACCTTAAGTATCTTTAAGAAATAGAGGAAACAAATTCCAGTTTCCTGCAACCACTATATTACAATAATATAATTATAATATTTTGAATTTAACATTTCCTCCAACCATATATTAACAGAGGAATTAAATGCCCGTTGTTAAATTTTAATTTTAGGAGGCTCTGGAAAAGGGTAATGGCCGAATAAGACCGGAAATAAACCATCCCATTAAGTAATTAAATAATGATCCATAACGAACACAGTACTAGCATACAACGTCTTTCAAAACATTGACAACAGTCCAACGGATACCACAAATATGAACCAAGAAAAGTAGAAGGAAATCCACCAACTAAATTAATAATAATAATAATAATAACTTCAAGAAACAGAAAAAGGTATCACAACGATAATCTCAGTTAAATTAAAGGAATGGAATAATTTGCCTGTCACCCACGCATATACCAATTTCCAGGATTACTCCATTATAATAATTTGGACATAGAACTTTACCAAAATCTCGTTAGGTTACAATTTAATACTTGGAAGACAATTTATATCATTAAAATGTCCGATGCAGAAGAAATTCCAGCTTAATTTAATGATTAAACAGTGGCCGACATGTCCACAAACAATAGGCCTAATTTCTATTACAGTTGCGGAATAGACGCGTAATAATACTAGCAGCGTTGCCAAAAAAAATTTAGTATAATAGATGTCCCAAATTGCTTGTTACACACATTCTTCTTCTCCACATTAACCAGCAGTAGACAGTTTTGAAACAATTAAGAAGATACTTGTACTTACTTCCTTGGGTGTCCAATGTAATATACGGTAATCCAACAGCTTACGTTCTAGGCCATTTTGCAATGAATTGCCCTCCTTCAGATATTCCGGTCACACAAATACAAAAGAACGATGAATAGAAACTACAGTAGATATTTAATTACACTATAACTAAGGCCAGTGGCCAATTTCCATGGTTATTAGCCTGGAGAATCAGACTCCATTCCGCCAACTTTCAGTCGAGTCTTATACACAACAACTCCTCCAGATGCATCCATCATGGCGCTCAGCTGGGAACAGATTGGCTTCCAGTCAGCGAGAAGCACATCGCTCAGTTCAAAGCAGTAGACTGGATGCGCGCGCACTTCAACTGGTTTATTGGGCGAATCAGATATATCGAAGGACCAACGTAACAATGACAAAATATGCATTTTAAATAGGCATACTTCAGGCACATAAACTAACGGCAATGCAAACAATGGCCGAGAATGATATATAAGGTCCCCACACACGAATACATATGTCCAACAAATGAGGGTACCATAAACGTTTTAGGAAAGCTCCCAAACAAAGATATTTTTTTAAAGCAACGAAGGTATTAGAAACTGTATAATAATATTATTGGTGTTTTACTTTTCGAGTTAAGTACCCGAGGGAGGTTGTTCTTTTCCGACCCTGACGGTATTAGAGAATTCGAGGCCTAGGGAATCTTTCATTTTCACACACTTCGTGGTCTTTGTTTTTCTCTGGCCGGTACCTTCATTTTTCAAAGTGTCTGATCCCTTCCATATTTTTCCTCTGATTAGTGTTAATTGAGGATGGTTGACCCGTTGTACTTCTTCTTGAAACAAAAATCATCACCAACACTACTTAGTACTATTTAACTGCATGGGTTATCCATAAACTAGTTAAGAGTATCTAGGAACATCACTTTTGATGAGTATATGAAGATTCTTTTTGCCTCAGAACCCAAAGAAATTACCTCATGAATGGATAATAACAGTTAGCAAACATAATTTAATGCAGTCAACTCAAGAGGTATTCAGTGTTTGTCAACATGCTGAAGTAACCTTTTCGAAGGGCAGTACTGGTAACTACTTTCTTAATAAATAAAGTGTTAAAGGTAATTTACTACAACTGTCTTTAAGTACTTTAAGTTCAATATTTCATGGAGGCACTGTACAGATTTGTATGTTTCTGTCTATGAGATTACGTATTTAGACAGATTATATTAATAAGAAACACAGTAAGACCAAGTTGTGTGGAAGTAAACGAGCATATATGAGCACTTCTGCTGATTCTTGTTTCTCCAAAAATGAAATTTAAGTTCTGTTACTTATCTTCCTATTCAAATAGCTGTGAACGTATTCATTTCGTTTAAGAATTATACAGTTATATACATATATGAACAATAAATACTCAGTTAAATTCTATACAAAAAATACTTCTTTGTTTGTTTTAATATCAGTGTTTGGTACCTAAATCCTATAAATTTGAATACACTTGCCTTTGGATATGCTCACGTAAAGAATCAACATGGCGGCTCAATAAGTAACATTTGTCTCTTGACCTTCCTAGACTGACCTTGGTTGTGAGCCAATTCAAAGGAATTCGAGTTCAATGCGGCCATGAAAAGTAAATATTCATTTAACCAAACGCTGTTGAAATCCTCAGCTCGGAGTCCTCTGAATCAAAGGCCAGCACATCGACCATTCAGCCAAGTAGCCGGTCATGTCAAGTTATACAGAGATTAACCGCCTCAAGGTCAGTGTCCTGGAGCGTGAGACTTTGGGTCGGGGAATACAACTTGGAATGAAGACTAGTACCTCGCCCAGGCGGCCTAACCTGCTATGCTAAACAAGGGTCTTTTGGGGATGGGAAGATTGTTATGGATAGACAAGGAAGAAGGAAGGAAGTTAGGTACCATCCTGGTATTTGCCTGGAGGAGAAGTGGGAAACCATGGAAAACCACTTCGAGGATGGCTGAAGTGGGAATCGAACCTCTTTCTACTTAGTTGACCTCCCGAGGCTGAGTGGATCCCGTTCCAGCCTTCGTACCACTTTTCAAATTTCATGGCATAGCCGGGAATCGAACCCCCGCCTCTGGGGGTGGCAGCTAATCACATTATCCACTACACCACAGAGGCAGTCTTATGCCGGTTTCTGGAACGTGAGATATCGAACCTATTGCGGTATCGAATGGTTAACTTGTGTTTTGGCGTTGCACGAACGTAAGATACATCTATCGGTTCGACAAATCGCTTACTAACTTAGAGGGCCCTGAGCAGGAGATATCTATTTGTTATCTTGGTGGGTGCGTGCGCAGTACTTCAGTATCAGCAGCTAACATTGTGTTAGTTAAAATTTTCTATGGCTTTCTCCTCTTCTACCACATTCTAGAATGACCACGATTATATCATCGTCGGCATAATGCTCTAATGAAGTATACAGTAGTGAAAATGAATTCAAAGACAGATTGAGGCTAAACAAATATACTGTCGTAGGTTTGGTAGAGGTTACAGGCGACAATTTGCGTCCTGTGACAAATAATTTTCCATTGTCCCCTGTTGATCGATTATTAGTTACGATACCCTTTAAGATTCAGTACTACTGAGTCTTATCATATTTGTATCTGTGACTGCATTCGTGTCCATAAAAGCACTGGTACCAGTAACTGAGTATAACAAATAATTACACATTTATCTTAGTAGGCCTACTGCAGACCTACTTGCATTAACAGTGAGCATATACTCTTATCGTGGGATTGTTTTTAATTAACGATATTACATTACAAGGAACTAACAGCTTATACAATTGTGTTAATTACCCGATATATATCGTTATACTGTGATCAAACAATGTTCATATTTTGTAATAACAGGGAAGAGATACGGTATACTTATAAGGCTCAGTGCAAACTGGATTGCGCGTGACATGTGCCACTCGTGTGCATATTTCATTAGAAATCCTCAAACAATGTCAAATTCTTCTGACAGTCCTTAAACACCACAAAACTGACACCCACGTCTGCAAGAACTAGTCGAATACTCATTACTTGCTGCATGGCAAAGAGGGGATAATAGGAGCTGCACAGAAAGCTCAAATGCGAGGCATTACTTGTGCGCATGCGCCTGACGATCTAGGGAACACACCTAATGCACAAAAACAAAGCAGTACTAGGGGTAGCATCAAGTGTGTATTTATGAAACTTGATCAACGAGCCAATAGTTGACAGTTCGATAAGTTAGCTGCTGTTCCGCTGTGCAACGCTGCGAAGATTTATCGAGTCGACAGCTGTAACAAAGCAATAGCTAGCGGAAAGATATCTCACCATTCCAGAAACCGGGTATAAGCCTGTCTTCGCTTCGCTTCGCCTCCACAGTATGCACTAGCCTTGCGTCTTGGAAGGTGTGCTAATTCCCAACTGACGAGCCCAACTTAGCACACGAGGGCGAAACGCAGGCAACCAAGAATGAGTTAGCTGGAAAATTTATAATGTTCAATAATGGACCATTACATTGGTATTATAAATTTACTCATTCAGGACAAATATTTTAAGTTCCCTATGGGAATCAACATCTATATCATCTGATGGCCAGGCAGGCATCAATTTTTTGAAATGAGACATAGCTCTCATAGTGCATTGGCACTGCTGGTGGCTTCAAGTAGCCTGTGCAGTGGCCTCCAAGGCACATCACGACACATCAGCGACACACGAACACACATCGTCTGTCTCTACAGTGGACTGTATACTCCTTACCTCATCCCAAATTATTTTTGATTCGGCCGGATGACGCCGCAACTCTAACATCGCACCCAGCCGACCCAATAAAGCATATCGGCCAGACACCAAGTTGGAAGTCGGCCTCCCAACATCATGGATAACTATGTGATCCTTGACGTTGACCCTGCTCTCCAAGACCACGCCATCCTAACACAACTCCAACGGAAAGGCGTCGCAGCCGACAGCGTCTCCCGAATACTGCAAGACAACGTTCCAATACGTCGTGTTTTTGTACAACTCTACAGGCCAGGCCACCTTCAACGCATCCTCGCCAACGGAGTCTACCTCAACGGCCAGCACCACCGAGTGGAACCAATTCTTCCGCATGTTGACGACGCAGCAAGCACTTCACAGTCATCCCAACAACTGTTATTGTTCCCTTTCTCCCCTCCTACCGCCACCGCCATCACCACTGCCGTTACTACGACCACCACAACATCCACCCCTCTTTCTTCCTATGTTCCAATTACAACTGTTGCCACCTGCCATCCTTCCCCACTCATGAGTTCTTCCCTCCTTCCCTCCCCCATTTCTGAACAACCCCCGCATCAATACCTACCAGCTGAATCATCAGGGTCTACAAACGCAGCACCGCCTTCGTTATCTCCACCTGCCGATGAACTAGCAGCCTCCGCACCACCATCGCTGATACAGCCTTCTTCAACTTGTCACACCATGTCCAGCTGTGTGATCCGCGGTGTGGATCCTGCCCTCTCAGAACGGGCCATTCTCCGTCACCACCAAGCTGAAGGCGTCCCAGTTCGTCGCGTCTTCCGAAGTAAGAACGCATCCGGCCCTACCTTTATGGTTCGTCTACACGTCCCGAGCGCCATCGATGCCCAGCACCTAATTAACAACGGAGTTTACATCTATCGTCATCGCCATAAAGTGGAACCCTCCATCTCTCCGCCCCAACCTGTTCGCCATCCCAACAACAATTCTCATCGTCGCACCCGGCCAGCCACTTCTTTTCAACCTCGCTAATTCGTCAGTCCACCCCTTCCCCCACCTAATTACATCCGCTATCCACCTTCGATGCTTCAAATCCTACGAGCCTTAACATCCTCCATCCTCAACATCACAACGTCGCTGCACCTCCTAACCCTCCATTTGCATCCTGGTATCCTGCTCTAAAACTTCACTCCCAAGCAAACCCTCTCTCCTTCCTGTCACTACAGTCAAGAGACCCAATCTTCCCCCTCATGCAATCCGTCAAATCACTTACCCACCTTCTTCATTTATCGCATCACTCAGTTATCTTCACCTCTCTTGGCCCGAGAGAGAGCGTCATTCTCTAGGGGCGGGGAATGAAAGCATTCATAGATAGATAGCCTCCAAGGTATGCACTAGCCTTGCGTCTTGGGAGGTGTGCTAAGTCTCAACTGACGAGCCCAACTTGGCACACGAGGGTGAAACGCAGGCAACCAAGAATGAGTTAGCTGGAAAATTTATAATGTCCAATAACGGACCATTACATTGGTATTATATATTTACTCATTCAGGACAAATATTTTAAGTTCCCTATGGGAATCAACATCTATATCATCTGATGACCAGGCAGGCATCAATTTTTGGAAATGAGACATAGCTCTCATAGTTCATTGGCACTGCTGGTGGCTTCAAGTAGCCTGTGCAGTGGCCTCCACGGTATGCACTAGCCTTGCGTCTTGGGAGGTGTGGTAAGTCCCAACTGACGAGCCCAACTTAGCACACGAGTGCGAAACGGAGGCAACCAAGAATGAGTTAGCTGGAGAATTTATAATGTCCAATAACGGACCATTACATTGGTATTATAAATTTACTCATTCAGGACAAATATTTAAAGTTCCCTATGGGAATCAACATCTATATAATTGTATAAAGAATGCCAGGAAAGTTTTCCAAGGGGTTTCCTGATCATCGCTGGATACTGCTACAGTCGCAAGTTAATCATTAGCCGTGTCGCTAATAATGTTAAGGTGAACTCTACCTGCTCTCATCAAGAGGTTTTAACGTCCATTCAAAACACAGATATCCCAGCACTGTTATGGGAGGGTAAAAAAACAGGCACGGGTACATCAAGATAAAGCATCCAACCACACCTCTCGTTCGACTCGTCTGTTCTTAGAGAGAATGGAGGTGGAAACTGGAATCTGTACAATTCCTTTTGCTGAGATTCCGGTGAAGGCACCCAGTGGGTCACCCATGGACTTCTCTGCATTTGGACTCCTAAAAAGAGCCTTAGGAAATAGACGTCCACGCACTATCAATGGCCTCTGGAAAGCCTGTCAGGAGGAGTGCGACAAGATAGACAAGCTAGCTCTGCGAATAAGTTTGCTGCAATGGAAATTACGTTGTCGGGCTACAGTTGGAAATGCTGGATTTAATTGAGCATGATCGTTGGTGGAGACATGGCTTTTCATAAGCTAATTTCCCTTCAAACATCGTGTCCAGAGATCCCGAACTATTCAGAACCTATCAGTTGATGATGTTAACTTGTTCATTTCTTGGGCAAAAAGAATGCTATTTTGGTAAACATTGTACTCTGACTTGGATGAAAAGAAGAACCAAGTGAATATCGTAAAATATTTTTTGAAATACTGTTTTGTTGAATGTTAATAGTGCCATTTGGCCTAGTTTTCAGTTTTCGAGATTTAGAAACCATTCAGTGAAGTTAATTCTTAATTTTGGGCCATAACGTAGAAGATTTTAAACTTGACTGGATAACATCCGTTCTGTACTGTCCGAAGCCTGCACCACTTTTCTAGCAAAAGGCGATTTGTTTTTCATTGTACTAAGTAACTGGCCTACTGCTGAAAGATTGTGAAGGGGAGCCATGATTGCCTCTTCCCATATGATTAACTAAACCTGTCTCTTTTACTCCGCGTCTTCTGACATTCTTATGTTAGATGTAGAGGCCTGCGAATTTAAAGTCGTTTGTCTGTCTTTCCTGCAATGTAACTTTACTCAATTCATCTTTCTCGAAACACATCGTCTTAGCTTTATTTATTTTTATCTCTGTAAATGGATATTTTGTCTTTGTCACGTTTGCCTTTGTTTACTCTTTCCGTCTCGTGCGCCAAGAGGTATCAATGAAGAAACAGTGGGAGGTTCTTTACATCCATTTTACAGTCCTGAACTGTTACCTAGTGACTTCCACTTGTTCTAGTCCTGAGAAATTTCCGGAGGGCAAACCTTCCACAAAGAAATGAACTCAAGTCTGTGGTGCTGGAATGATCCAAGCAGTAATCATGATCGTTCGTTTGTGAAGGTATCCAATATTTGCTGAAGCAGTGGAATGTGTGTCTAAATTCACAGGGTGACATTTTCTCCTAAGATGATGGAGCATTTTTATTTCTTAAACATTGCTATTTAGGTTTGTGTTTATCTTGTAATTTCAATGTATTGGTTTTATTAACAAATAGACCTGGACGAGCGTCATTTGATTGCGCCTCAAACGTTTATGTTACTCTTTGAAAACATTCCAGTATTCCCTTTTTTAACCACACAACTTAAGTTGTATCTTTTATCTGTTATAGGACAAACAACGAGACGTTTGATTTGGTGATTTATGAGCCTCATGGGTACCAGTGCTACTTTGGTCTTTATCACAAAGTGGGTTCCCCTCCCCTCATCGGCGTCTTCTCCTTGGGATCTCTTAGCGGCAGCCTGTGGGCAATTGGAAATCCTGATCATCCAGCGTACAGTCCTGACTGGGGTAATCCATTCTCGGACCACATGACTTTCTTGGAAAGAATGTACAACACTTGGTTTAAATTGTGGATAAACTATTTTTGGAACTACGAGTTGATGCCAGCCCACGAAAAGGTCATGAGGAAGCACTTCGGCTCAGCACCTCCTCCAGTAGCTGAGACCGAGAGGAATAAGAGTCTTCTTCTTGTCTACAACCATTGGTCCTTGGATTATCCTCGACCACTTCTGCCCAATGTGGTGCAGATCACAGGATTACATTTAAAACAATCAACTAGCCCATTACCTCAGGTAAGAATTAACTGATGACATTTAAAGAGTGACTTTGGACAAGCGATTAGACATTCTACATTTTGCGACGTGGTTGCTGAGTTATAACATCAGTGGCTTCTCACTAAGGCAGTCCTGGTTTAAATCCTGGCCAATGAATATGCATTTTTAATTTAAAAACTCCATTCCTGTAGTTCGGTTTCTATGTAATGCTCCGTGGCTGTGATCAATATATCATGTCATTAAAAGTTATGATGTCCGGCTCCATGGCTAAATGGTTAGCGTGCTGGCCTTTGGTAACAGGGGTCCCGGGTTCGATTCCCGGCATGGTCGGGAATTTGAACCATCATTGGTTAATTTCCCCGGCATGGGGCTGGGTGTATGTGTTGTCTTCATCATAATTCCATCCTCATCACAAGCGCAGGTCGCCTACGGGAGTCAAATCAAAAGACCTGCACCTGGCAAGCCGAATCCGTCCTGGGATCTCCCGGCACTAAAAGCCATACGCCATTTCATTTCAAAGTTATGATATCAGTATCGGTATCATTGTATACTTCAGTGTGTCTTAAAGAGAAGATAATCGTATGAAGCTAAGGCAAGAGTGCATTTAGCAGACCTTCCGTAAACATTAATAGATAAATATATATATATAGGGCGTTGAGATATGAGTACAGATACCTATCTCTAGTAGCAATCGAGAATGATGTGTCAAACCTATACAGAGTACATAAGCCTTTTAGAAATCCTCAGAAGTTACTTTCTTCAGCAAAGGAATACGACATATTTAGAGCCTCGTTGTTACGAATGGAGAGCTTTGCTTCAATAACAGCCATGTTACGCACCATTCCTGCCAAACGTTTTGTTTATGAGAATGGGCAG
This sequence comes from Anabrus simplex, assembly GCF_040414725.1. NCBI lineage: Eukaryota > Metazoa > Arthropoda > Insecta > Orthoptera > Tettigoniidae > Anabrus > Anabrus simplex. The sequence continues at coordinate 199,627,559 of NC_090267.1, forward strand.
CCTGTCCATGATAAATTGTTAGTATTTTCTTTCCGTTTGAGGGTCTTCAGACACTCTTGGTCATCAATCTCGGGTATCAAATAGTCGGTGTTAATGTGGGTTCTACTGCTGTTACATCCTTTAGGGGATTGGGACATCTGTGGTCATCAGCCCCATGCTCTAGTGAGTGTAGAAATGGTCTGATAATCTTTGTCAGTGCGGGGTCTGTACGAATGTTTGGTATTATAATTATTCGAGCGTAGGTTTGGAATAGGCGCTCCATGACGTAAAATATGCTACTATCCCTGTTTTGCATTGTACAAGGGCTAGACAGTCTCCAAGTTATGAAATATGTAATAAAAGAAAAACTAATGCACAGTGTTAGGGCTAGCTAACGGTCTCCAACCAGAGAAAGATAGTGACTCCTATTTTGCGCAATAATTTCAATATTTCTCCCAAAACCTCGAACATTTAGGACCACAATCTCATAAATATCGTTCAGTAATCATTGTAAACAATCAGAATTGTGAAATTTTAGCCTACCAATAGCAATGTGTCCCGTAATAAAAACCTGAGCCGTTTTACCAACATCATTACTATCAGTCTCACTGGCACCTTTAATGTTAAATGAGGCTCAATGTAAATTTCATCCAGGAGCACATTTACCACAAGTTTGTGATATTTCAAAAAATATTCTTAATCATATTCCAACAAATCTTACTCTGCAAATACTCTACACTACCATCTGCATTTAAACTATTTAAATCAAACATACCAATTAACTATCTTACATTGAATGAGTTTGGGAAATAAAGATAACCACTCATATTATAGCATCATAATATGGTGACGGTAAATGGACATACAGAGAAGCAGCTAGTAATAATGTATTCTTACTGTTCCTGTGACTGTTGTCATTTGTAGCTAGAAACTAGATCTGTTCATTTATTTATGTATCTGACCCAAGATATTTGTGTTTGCCGACTGACACAGAATAGCACAAAATCAATATTTTCTTTAAAAAATACATGAATAGTTAAACTGTCACCTGAAAACCTGCGCTCTAACATATTCACTGTGTTTTTCATCACTATGTTTAAGGTGTCTTCTTTTAGACACTAATGATTCAATATACTACATTACACCACCAAACACATTCTTTGATTTTACTGAAACATATTCATTGGGCACTTTATGGTGGGTAATTCTACACCTTTTCACAGAAAGTGCAGTAAAACGTTGTTTATACGTTTTCCAGGGGACCGAAGAAAAAAACGTATAAGTGTGAAAAACGCTTAAATCAAATTCTGTATATATGAAGCTGAGTTATATTCCAAAGTATATATGGAAATATGAAACAATATAAACACAAAAGAAATGCACCCAAATAACAAAAAAATATAAAGAGAGGATAAAGAGTCACTTTACGGAATAAAGTGGTCCGTTATCTTGTTTTTTTCTTTGACCGCAGCAACGGCATGAACAGTATTCTCAAACCGGTACAATTCGGCCATTATTTCCTCAGAAACGTTATGGCGCGTCACAAAATGTTTTATAATCCATAGAGCATTGATAGCATCATTAAAGTTTACTGAAGTATGTTGCAGGTCATTGGTATCATCGTCATCATGATTAAAGGCCTTACTCAGACCCTTTGTGCGTCTTCAGCAATCTCGGAGATAGTCATGGCTTCTGCAGTGACAAGGTTAGCGTCAACATTTATGTTATCGTCGAATGCCTCCTCTTCTAGTTTCCTCCATTCGCCATCATTATTAGGAGCATCACCGTTACCATCGATGATATGACAATCATCATCAAAACTACATCTAAATCCAGCTTTTCGGAAACACTTTCGAACTGTAAGTTCTGAAACACGGTGCCACGACACTGTAATGTAATGCATTGCCTATCAGAAGAAAAGAAAACAGTAAACTTATATATTGATTTAGTGTTTTTAATTTGTTTGAAGATACAAGATTATCATAACAGCAACTCAGAGAATCATGCCTTTTAGGACAACTTTACACAAGGCGACCGGAATCGGCTACAGAGTAGCTCATATGAATTCCTGTCGCCGAGTGGTAGCCCGCCGCGCTACTTAGCCGCCTTCCACGGCCTACTGTCAGTTTTCATCCTCTTCTTGCCCCTTGTTATTTTCGAAAAGAAAGAAAGAAAGAAAGAAAGAAAGAAAGAGAACGTTGTTGATTTCATTCACATCCTATGCTGAAAGATCATTTGGAAAATGGACTTTTCTATCAATTCTTCGATTATTATTTATGTGATGACCAAGTTTATTAGTTACTTCAGGATGCCAAAGAAACCTTTTGATGAACTCTTCGAAAGAATAAATATCAAATAGTGAGTATTTAAGATAAACTTAAATATTATAAACACGAGGCCCGCCTAATCAATACAATTTATAATTTATTATATTTAGTACATGCTTCATCCCCTAAGGGACATCATCAGTTATAATAAATTAACATTAATATATCAGAATACAAAATAGATATTATTAAAATTGGCAAGACACATTAAAAAACATTGATGTACCAAATGGTACGACATTTAAAATACAGTCTTAGCAACTGTTATTCCCAAGAACATCATCAAGAGTTTAATGGACAATTCAACTGTTTTTATCAATCATATGACTTATAATTTTAACTTAATTTGCTAAGGTTGTATTTTAAATGTCGTACCATACATCAACGTTTTTTAATGTGGTCTTTTTTTTGCTAGTTGCTTTACGTCGCACCGACACAGATAGGTCTTATGGCGACGATGGGATGGGAAAGGCCTAGGAGTTGGAAGGAAGCGGCCGTGGCATTAATTAAGGTACAGCCCCAGCATTTTCCTGGTGTGAAAATGGGAAACCACGGGAAACCATCTTCAGGGCTGCCGACAGTGGGGCTCGAACCCACGCTCTCCCGGATGCAAGCTCACAGCCGCGCGCCTCTACGCGCACGGCCAACTCGCCCGGTTTTTTAATGTGTCTTGCGAGTTTTAATAATATCTATTTTGTGTTCTGATATATTAATGTTAATTTATTATAACTGATGATGTCCCTTAGGGGACGAAACATGTACTAAATATAATAAATTATAAATTGTACTGAATAGGTGGACCTCTTGTTTATAATATCTTAAATATTCACTATTTAATATGTAGTCAATATGGGATGATTATTATTATTAGAAGAATGAAGCTGTTAAAGCTTGTTACATGTAATATTCGAAAGAATGAAAGAATATATTATGGAATGGATACCAAGTTAAAAAAAAAGGCAAAACCGGCTAAAGAAAAATTAGCCTTAACTTTGAGGTAGTTGAACTGAGATGGTCATTGCTTTGAGACCATGCATTTCTCTTCTCAGCTCTATTGCTACATTCGTCACATTTTAAGTTCCATATAGTTATATAATTTGTTAAGAAGGAAGTCAAAATTTGTATAATTTATATAGTGAAATCTTCCATGCAACCCTATGTGTAGGCTTACGTTCACTATTGCGTGTTTTGTAGTGGTTGGTAGTGTGATGTGTTGTATGAATATGAAGAGGGGAGTGTGGAAAAAAACACAAACCATACTGTACAGAATTAAAATGTCCGGCCGCACTGGGAATCGAACACAAGGCCCTCTAAACCGAAGGCCAGTAGGTTGACAATTTAGCCAAGGAACCGAACATCATTCATACATCTTCTTCCTTGTCGCTTAAACCTACTGAGCACCAGGGGCTCGTATCTACTCTTTGGTAAATTCGTTGCTTTCTTCTTCTTCCAATACTCCTTCATTTGCTGACTATGAACCAGCTTTCACTCCTCTGTCCGTTTAGTTCCTGTAGTCTTCTTACTTGTAAGGGACGTTGGGAAAACTCCCTGTCGGATGGCTTGACGGAACAGTAGTCGGTCATGAGTTTGTCTCAGTGGGATATCTAGATGTTCCATATCCAACAACTGACGTGATCCATTCTTTCTTAGAAGCCTTGCCTCTTCCTATTACTGTGAATATCCTGTTGGTGAGTCTTTCGGGGTCCAGTCGGGCCACTTACTTGAATTAATTTCCCTCGTTCCCACTGGAACATAGGGCATCCGTGAAAAGTCTCCATTGTGGTCGTCGACTTGCCAATGCTTTAACTTCTTTCCAAGTCTTCCCTGCTTCAAGAGCCTCCTCCTCTACAGTTCTCTTCCATGTCTTCCTAGGACGACCTCTCCTCCGTGCCCCTTGCGGATTCCATTCCAATGCTGTGCATTCTATAGATCCCGCTGGCTTCCTCAAAGTATGACCTATCCATTTCCATTTCCTCCTCTTGATTACAACTGCGACTGGAACTTGGTTTGTTGTTCTCTATAGCTCGTCATTGGATATAATTTCAGGCCATCTGATGTTTATGACACGCCGTAAACAACGGTTTATAAATGTCTGCAAGAGGTTAGTGATAGTTCGTGTAACCTTCCAAATTTCACAAGCATATAGCAGCAGGACTGACTTAATATTTGTACTGTAAAGTTTTATTTTCGTTTTCCTTCAAATGTTGTTATTCTTCTATACTGTATACAGCTGCATGAAGGCTCCATTTGCTTTCCTTTTTCTGGCTCTCACATCCTCTTCCGCTCCTCCTTCTCTTGTCACTACACTTCCCAAGTAGGTAAATGTTTTAACCCCTTCAATCTCTTCTCCTGCCACAAACAATCTTTCATCAATTTTAGCATTTACTCTCATTTTCTTGGTCTTAACAACATTTATATTGAGTCCTGCAGCCTCTGCTTCCTTCCCCAATCCTTCTAATTGTGTTTCATATCACTAATTATTGAAGACAAAAGACAAATATCATCTGCAAATTCTAAATCTTCCAATCTTTCCCCCATTCCCCATTGTATTCCTCTTTTCCTTCCACCCAACATATTTCTCATAACACTATTGAGCACCACTAAAAAATGTTGGTGAAAGAACGCATCCCAGGCGAACTCCACTTGTGACATTCACATAATCTGAGAGTTTTCCCTCATGTACTACTTTACATCTATACCCTTCATACATTGCCTTCATGAGATTCAAGATCTTATCCGGTACTCCATATTTCACCAATGTCTTCCACATTACGGTCCTATTTACTGAATCAAATGCTCTTTCAAAGTCTATGAATGTCCAACCCCTCGTCCACGTCGTAGGAGGTGGGCAACGGCATGAAGTAGGGGATTGCCTGTAGGGGTGATGTACAGCGGGGACTGTGTGTGCCCAGGACCGCTACGGTAGCTGTGAAGGCCCTTCAGGAACCCTGAAAAGTGACGGCTAATGGGGCTCTGGTGAAGTCCTCATTGGCAGATGCGGCGGAGAAGGAGACCTTTGGAACGGCAAATCTGACAGACGAGGCAACCCTTTTCCCTTGGGGTTGAAGAAATGGGGGAAACCACTGCCTTGTGGTGAACAGGGATCTTCAAAGGCTAAGGGAGACAACCCCTACAGAAAACGGCAGGCTTGGAGGCTAATAACTCGCACATCTTAAATCCACTTATTAAGAAACTGAAGTGAAACGAAACCGGATGGATACCTCGATGACAAACTTTGGCCCAAAACGGAAAATGAGAATTGGTTGTTGGAATGTTAGAACTTTGACGGAAGAAGGTAAACTAAAGCAGGTTGAGAAAGAGATCCAAAATTATGGCTTAGAAATTCTTGGTTTAAGTGAAGTGAGGAGGTGTGATTTTGGGGAGATCATGACGCAAAATGGGAATGCATTTATTTATTTCCGGACAGTCTGCGGAGGATGCTGAACGGAGAAATGGAGTGGGTATGTTGCTAAATAGGACATCCAAGAACAGTTTAATTGAATGGAGTCCGATCTCAGACAGAATGATGACAGCTAGATTTCAAGGTAAAATTCGAAATGTATCAATAATAGTTTGTTACGCACCAACAGAAGTATCTGATGCCAACATTAAAGATCAATTTTATCATCAGTTGAATGAAACTATGAAGAATATAAATAAAAGAGATATTGCTATTATTATGGGTGATATGAATGCGAAGATTGGATCAAATAATGAGGGACTAGAGCATGTGATATGGAAACATGGATTAGATGAAATGAATGATAATGGAGAGAGATTTGTAAATTTGTGTTCCAGCCAGGAAATGGTGATTGGAGGGACAATCTTTCCCCACAAAAGGTGTCATAAGGTTACATGGGTATCGCCAGATCACAAAATATAAAATCAGATCGACCATGTAGCTATTAGCAAGAAATTTAGAAGATCATTGACAGATGTGAGGAATAGAAGAGGAGCTGATGTTGGTAGTGATCATCATCTAGTAGTAGTTGAGTTCAAATTGAAAATAAAGGCTGCATCGAAGAAGTTTGAAACAAGAAAAAAGAGGTTCAACAAACAAAGGTTGAACAGTGAAAAGAGGAGGAAAGAATTTAATCTGGAGTTGAAAAATCGGTTTTAAGTCCTTTCAAATCTCGATAAAGAGAAAGAGTTGACTGTGGAAAGAACTTGGGAAAATGTTAAGAACACTTACATACAAACGTGTGAAAAAGTAATTGGTTATAGGAACTATCAACAGAAAGACTGGATGTCTGAAGAAACATGGGACTGAACTGAAAAACGAAAAGAGGCAAAAGCTATAGTAAACCAAAGCAGAACAAGACAGCAGAAGTCAGAAGCCCAAAGGAAATATTTGGAAATTGACAAAATGGTTAAAAGGAGTGTGAGAAGCGATAAAAGAAGATGGATTGACCAGCAGGCACAAATTGCAGAGGAAGCTGAGAAGAAGGGTGATGTGAAACAACTCTATACTATTACAAGGAAGTTGTCAAGAGGAGGTTATAGGAAGAGTAAACCAGTGAGGGATAAGCAAGGAAATATGCTGTTATCACAAGAAGAACAATTGAGAAGATGCCAAGAGTATTTTTTTATAAATTTTAAACAAAGATAATGGAAATGAGCAGGAAATTCAAGAAATGAACGCTTAGATAGTCAAGAATAAAGCTAGATCCCCCAACAAAGCATGAAGTTAGGTTAGCATTGAAACAATTAAAGAATGATAAAGCAGCAGGTATAGATAATATAGATCCAGAAATACTAAAAGTGGAAGAAGAGGTCACCATTAATTTGCTGCTACCATTACTGGGGGAAATATGGAAAGAAGAGAAAATTCCAGCTGATTGGAAAGAGGGCTTGATCATGAAACTCCCCAAAAAAGGTGACACCACAGTGTGTAAGAATTGGAGAGGAATAACACTACTGAGCATACCAAGTAAAATTCTCTCTAGAATAATTCTAAACAGAGTAAAGGACTCAATTGAGCAGCGTCATAGAAAAGAACAAGCTGGTTTCCGTAGACAACGCAGCTGCGTTGATCTAATAAATACGCTAAGAATAATTCTAAAGCAAAGTAATGAATGGCAGGCCATATTGTACTTGACTAGTCGGGCCAAGTGTCCATGAAATGTCAGACGTATTTTCCTTATAGACGTGACAATGTCCTCCTGGTGTTCATACAGTTCATCATTATGGCGGATTCTGTAAATACCTCCTTCCTCTCTGATTGGTCCTAATATCCTCTTCAGGAGCTTCTTCTCTTTAAAATGCAGCTTTCTGAGTGGGCCCTTCCTGGCCATTACAAGGCACTATCAAAGGTTAGTATTGAATAGGTGGACCCTTCCTAACCTTTGATAGTGATCAATTGTCAATACGGACCATAATGAAATTCATAGGTTATGACATTACAAGGCACTCAGAAGCATACAGAACAGATGGTTTGACGACCGAGTTGTAGTATCTGAGTTTGAGGTTCTTGGAGAGGCACTTAGATGAATAGATAGGGGCCTACTACGACAGGAGTGATAAGCCCTTTCAAACTTGGTACATCTGGCATCTATGGTTAGGTTCTTACTCTGATTCACAGAGATCCATTCTCCCAAGTACTTAACTGCAGGCACTGTGAGAGGAATTGTAGAAGGAGCCTCTTTGATATTGGTCATAAATTCAGTCTTCTGGATGCTGATCTTCAAACCAGTCTTAACCGCTACACTATAAAAACTCTGTAAGTTGTAGGTTGCCTCCTCTATATTGTTCGCCAGTAGAATGTGGTTATCGGAAAAGGCTAGGCATTGGACAATGAGGCTGTCTCTCTTGTACCCAAGCTTCAGACCAGCTCCTGGTGGTAGCATCGTTCTCCATTCCCTAATGATCTGTATTTTTCGTTGCCTACGCTATAATACAAGGCCTTGAAATGCACTCGTGGAAACAGGTTGCTTCCTAGTTCACCATTCAGCCGCTAGAATCGCGGTCTTGCCCCCTTGTATTCGCATGGCCGTATATGTCAATAAGTAAATTATATCCTAAATAAAAAGGACTGAATGTTTTTGCGAGTATATGTCAATAAGTAAATTATATCCTAAATAAAAAGGACTGAATGTTTTTGCGAGTATTGACAGTACTTTATTTATAGAGCGGTGCTGCATTGGCTTGGATATGTCACTGAAGTTTCAAAACTTTCCTTCTGAGGGGCTTCTTATCAAGTTTCAAACTTTCTCTCTTCTACTTGAGTGGCTCAAAGCAATGTTGTCTAACAGAGGTCTCAGAAATTTTCATAGTAGAAAAAGAGGTGGTTTGTCGCCTTTACACTTTCCACATTTAATTTCACTGTTGAACATGTCTTTCGAAAAAATAAACGTACACCTTTTAGTAACTCTCTTCGGGACAAGTACTGCGTAGCGGAAGTGACAAATTCCGTCGTTCACCGCAGAAGTGCCACAGACGATTTTCGGTACGTATCTGAGGGCTCCACGATTTTGAAAACGAATAAGACACACTGTTGGACTTTGAGTAGCTGGAGAACAGATATGTTCTAAACAGCCTTTACAGTCTGTTTTTTCTTTTGCCACACGAACCATAATGTCATTGTATTCCGCTTGGCGTCTTAGGTAGCTGAAGAAGAGCTCGATGTCATAGCTCGTTAGGTTCCTCATCAATGCATAATGCAAATGTATACTTATGAGGTATTTTACGCAGGCCACAGTGGACTTTCTCTGAATGCATTTTAAATTCTTAATATATAACAGGAAATCATTAACCAACTGAGGAATTCATCTTCAGTACTAAAAGATGTTTTTTTTTTTTTTTTTTTGCTAGTGACTTTACATCGCACCGACACAGATAGGTATTATGGCGACGATGGGATAGGAAAGGCCTAGGAGTTGGAAGGAAGCGGCCGTGGCCTTAATTAAGGTACAGCCCCAGCATTTGCCTGGTGTGAAAATGGGAAACCACGGAAAACCATCTTCAGGGCTGCCGACAGTGGGATTCGAACCCACTATCTCCCGGATGCAAGCTCACAGCCGTGCGCCCCTAACCGTACGACCAACTCGCCCGGTTAAAAGATGCTCGTTTGTTCTCGTTCCTGAATATGTCCCATGTGAGGTGTTGCAGACGTTATGCGCATTGAACAATTTAATAAAATGCTCCATAAAACAAATGGCTTATTTTAAACTGTATTTTATGCTCTCGGGACAAAACCACCTCCATACTTTACAAACCAGAGATTGTTTCAGGGGAAAATACAATATTTTTAGCTCCTGCTACATTCATTTTCGTGAAATTTGTTGGGCAAATTATTTTCCTCGTTGGTTTCCTAATTTAAGATTTCTGAGTTTGAAGATGCCTCTCAAATGATTGCCGGTCACGGTAGCATAGTTTAAAAAAAAGTCCAGTGACAAATTTTGGGATCGCCCGATTCTTATGACGTAACTCGGATTAAAACTTAGGAACAGAGGCCTACTTCGATCAGCTTGAAGTCGTATCTCATGCGCAATACTTCCTCTGTATAATGTTTCGAACATTGAACATTCACTGGAAACTTGTGAAACGAAATTCCACTACCTTTAATTTCTCGTGAATAAACCATTACTGGAATTGCGAATGATTAACATCAGACAAATACATAATACATTCACAACCAACTCAGTTAATGAACACGTTTAAAGGCGCGAGCCTGGTAGACAGGGGGCAAGATAGCGATCCTAGCGGCCCGGCATTGAATTTCAGTGCAACCACTTCCATAGCGTTTTACGGGCTCTATTTCCAGGCCTTGTATTATAACGTAGGCAACGGTATTTTTCTTGGAAATCATACCTCTACGCGCATGTTCGGTGCGTGAGCGACCTGAAAGCTATTTTCGAGCATACTCTTTGGTATTCTGTGCTTCAGGTGTGACCGAGTTGTAATTAGCATCTTGAGATTCTTGAGTAGTGAACATGGGTGAAAGAAAGAGAACGAGCAATACGATTGTTAAAACATTACGTATTTTGAGTGTAATGAAGGAAAGTGATAACATGGAAACGAGCTGAAATTGCTAAGAATTTGTGGATTGCTCCGTCTACCTTAGATACGATTGTAGCGATGGCTGCGGCAATTGAAGAAAGCGCGCATGCGTTAGCTGTTACGACAACTAAGGAGACCCGCATTCAGGGCGAAAAATAAGAACACCTGGAAGACTGCTCATTACGTTATTACAGTGGATCAGGCAACACAGGGCAGAAGGCATTCCAATCAACGGACCAATGCTTTGCGAAAAGGCACATGGAGTAGAAGATTTTAGTGCTTCATTTGGCTGCCTACACAAATTTAAGGCCAGACACGGTATCGGCAGTCATAATGTGTGTGTGTAGGGAAAGCAGAAGTGTCGATGCCGGGACTGCAAGATTGGAAAGACAATCGTTTGAAAGAACTGACATCTCGATTCGCTCTTAAGGACATTTTCAACGTGGACGAGACAGACCTCTTTTTAAATGTAATACCTAGACGTACAATGGCATTCAAAGGGGGGAAATGTCACGGCGGGAAACAAAGTAAACAACGTGTAACAGTTCTGTTATGTGCGAATAGTGATGGAAGTTAAAAACTGTCTCCACTGACAATCGGCAAATTTTCAAAGCCGCATTGTTTTAAAAACGTTGCTACGCTCCCCACGAAATACCATCAATAAGAAATCCGGGCATTACGAAAGTTTTTGAAGACTGGCTTCGAAGCGTGAACGCCAAATGGGAGCGAAAGGTCGTAAGATCTTATTGTTCATGGATCGATGCCCAGCATATCCTCCTATAACGTCTTATCCGAAGAATGTGATTAGAATTTTCCCCCGCGAATTGTACGAGCGTACTGCAGCCGCTCTATAATGGAGTGATACGCAACTTCAAAGTGCATTATCGTAAGATGCTAGTGCAGCATTCAATCAGATGTGTAAACGTCGGAAAGAAGGACGAAATAAAGATCAATATATTACAGCTAAGATATCTCTCATTTATTTCCTCTTTTGTATGTTTATTAATGTTTTTGTGAAATATTTGCGCTAAGACTTCTCACAGTACCATGCATTAAGGGCCGCTCCAAACTAGGAGACAGGAATTGGCTACCAGCCCCGCTATGGGCGGTCGAGGCAGATTTTGCAACCCCGACTGGCAACAGCTAGTAAACCATCACTCTGCACTGTGGTTTTCACATTCTTCAGTTGCGTTCCATTCAGAACTACCTTCAGTGTCATTGTGCATTTCATGTTCCTTCACATTATGGACTCAGTTTCAAAATACTATAAACTGTAGGCCTACTAAATAAAATTATATTCAGTATGAATGATCACTACCTTTCACTTGCCAAGATTAATATGCACCCCCTTATGAAAACAGCAAATTTCCAAAGTAGTCATAAGATACCCAGGCTCAACACTCTGCGACTGCGCGATGAGGACTGTGATTTTCAGGATACGGTATCTTCAGGAAGAATACAGAGAAAGAAGGATGGCTTGCCTTACAAAAGGCCTTGCTAGATGCCACTCAGGAAACTATCCGTTCCTTATCAACCAAAGACAAACTCCATGGTGGAGTACAAAATGTGATGAGGTTATAGAAGAAAGTCATAAAGCCTGGACTAGGTGGAACCAACATAAAATTGAACCCAATTATGAAGCCTTCCTAATGCAAAGGAAAGCTATAGCTAACACCATCTGCGGAGTCAAGATAAATTACCTCAGGAGCCTAATGCATCAGGCTGAAAATAATTTTCATAGAAACAACTCAAGAGACCTGTACAAAAGACTTAAAAAGCAAATGACCCAGTATACAGCTCCTACACTCATCCTCCACGGGCCAAATGGAAAACTTCAACTGAACAATAAAGACTGCACCAAAACTATTGCAGATAATTTCCAGAAGCTACCAAATCGTTGAGGAACCTAAATAAAAGCTTTTTTTCCATGAGCCTTCGCACAGGAACCCTGATTCTCAACCACCTACGAGAGAAGAAGTAATGGACATCATCAGTGGTCTCAAGAACAACAAGGCTTCAGGTGAAGACAGCATGGTTACCAAGATGCAGAAAACAAGCAGTTGACCTGTCCTTGCAGAGCATCTATCAAATCATAAAGGATATGTGTACAACAGAGTCCTTACCCGAAGGATGGATGTCTGCTGTAATGCATCCTTTCCCAAGAAGGGAAGTAAGACAGACCTCAGTATCCATCTTCCTAATGATTGTCCCCTCTCGTGTCACCCCCACCAGGAGATCCGAATGGGGGACTATTTTATCTCCATAATATTTTACTCGGGAGGAAGCCATCATCAGTACATCATTCGTACAGAGAGAACTGCAGTGGATAATAATGTCTAATGCCATTGTAGTCCATTTGGAATAATACTGGGCATGATGTCTGAAGGTTTTGGGCTCGGTTTCTGCCGATGACTGATTGACCATTTTTGTTCTGTACTTACCATGTCTTCGGCAGCTTCTTTATGTAGTCGACACGGTGTAGTAAGCTGGAAGTCTATTTCAAGTACAATGCGGTCGTGAAAATTAAGTATTAAAGGGATTTCAAACTGTCGGGTGATTTTTGAAGTAAAAACTGTAAATAATACCGGTACAAAATAGTGCAAAATACTAAACATTTAACAAGGAAAAATAAACTCTAAATATAAGAAATATATTAAATTTACAAAGATACCGTATCAAGTAACATGAATTGAAGTACATGTTGCAAGTAAATAACGAACACAGCGGGTTTCAGAATGTTTGAGTCGCATGAAATCATTTTCTTCATCGTGGAAGGTGAATGCCAACCCATAGTAATATTGCACGCATGATGCCGATAGTCTCAGATATGCAGGAGATATGCAAGGGAGAGGGGGTACTTGCTTGCCAAAGATGCTAGATTTGCAAAAATGCGACTAATTGATGGACTGGGGAAGACATTCAATAACATGTAACCGTTCTCCAATGATTCACTAAATGTTAAGTAGAATGATAACTCAACAACATCATCATCATTAATAATAATAATAATAATAATAATAAAGAATTATAATGATGATAATGCTGCTTGTTGTTTGTATCTTCTACAAGCTGAAGATGTCCTCAATAAGGGACAAAACATATAAAACTTTTAATTTAGATTAGTGAAAAGGGTGGACTTTATTCTCAATTTTGACTTGAATATTACATCAATATGGATGCTAATTACGTGCAATACTTAGCTATTGTGATGCTGTGTTAGTTCATGCTGCCAAGAAACAAACATAGAAACTGCAGAAGGCAATGATGTTACATTCGTTATGTTTACATTAAAGTATACCTTTCATGTCGTCCTCTATTACAAGACACTCAGCTAGTTAAAGCTTATGCAGATGAAATACACATTGCTACATTCATTTTACAACTTTTGAATGAAGTGTCTCTCCTCAACTCATCATCAATACACCCGATCTAACTCCTTGCTTATTATATCCATAAATCGTAAAACCATGCATCACCAAGTAGAGTAGGCTCTGGCTTAACAGAGGCCAGTCTTGGATGGTCTTGTAGCACTACATTCGGGAGGTAGAAGGGCTGGTCCTACTGTCAGTTGTCCTGAGAATGTTTTCCGTAGTCTTTTCCTTTCCCCCGTGCACTAAAGTGAGTGCTGGGACAGTTCTTAGATCATGGCCACTTTACCTTCTCTGCATCATTAACACAACTCTCCCTGGCCTAAGAGATGATGTTACAATCTAGGAGGCCCGCCATACCCTGTCTGGGTACAGAATGAAAACTTTAATCCCGCTTACGACCATTCATTCATCCCTTGTGTTTTGTGATAGACTATACAATTATTTCCCACTGATAGGATTTACATTACATCATTCTGTTTTAAAAGATCTTGCCAGGATTTCCTCCCAAGTAAATAGCCAGGAATGTGAGAGGAATAACATAATATTTAAGTGTCTCCTTTAATTCCTACTTGTATTACAATGAATTAAGCCACACAGAACATTTAATTTCCTATATAACTCTGACAGCTATTGTGAATAATATGCTATAACTTGTTTATCCTTAAAATGTTGTTAGAATCATAATTATTACCCACAGTCATCTAGTTACATACAGAAATGAGTCAATATGTTATCATTTTCCTCATTTTTATGCTGCTGATTGTATGTTAAAATTCCTTCCTCTCAATAGTCATCATCTATATATATAAAATAACTTGTCCTGACTGACTAACTGACTGACTGACTGACTGACTGACTGACTGACTGACTGACTGACTGACTGACTGACTGACTGACTGACTGACTCACTGACTGACTGACTCACTGACTGACTGACTGACTGACTGATTCATCACCGCCGATCCAAAACTACTGGACATAAAGAAGTGAAATTTTGGGGATATATTCATATTAAGATGTAGGTGCTCACTAAGAGAGGATTTTTGGATATTCCATCGCTAAGCGGGTGAAATGGGGGGTGAAATTTTAAAATGAGTGTCTCTATATCTCAAAACTTTAAAAGTTTACAGATGTAAAAATTGGTATTTGGAATCTTCAGTAAAAATAAAGAAACACTTATTTTTTTGTTTTCGGAAAATCCCAATAGGAGGGGTGAATGCCTTTAATGAGGATATTCATATTAAGATGAAGGTGCTCACTAAGAGAGGATTTTTGGATATTCCATCGCTAAGCGGGTGAAAAGGGGGGTGAAATTTTAAAATGAGTGTATCTATATCTCAAAACTTTAAAAGTTTACAGATGTAAAAATTGTTATTTGGAATCTTCATTAAAAATAAAGAAACACTTATTTTTTTGTTTTCGGAAAATCCCAATAGGAGGGGTGAATGCCTTTAATGAGGATACTTATATCTCAGAAACTGAAGATATTACAGACCTGAAAGTCGGTGTTTGGGATCTCCTTTAAAAATAAAGGAACACGTATTTTTTGTTTTTGGAAAATCCAATTAATAGGGGGGGGGGTGAAAAAGGGGTGAATCTTTAAAATGAGTGTATCTATATCTCAAAACTTTTAAAGTTTATAGATGTAAAAGTTGGTATTTAGAATCTCCTTTAACAATAAAGAAACACGTATTTTTTTGTTTTCGGAAAATTCCAATAGAAAGGGTGGAAAAGGGTGAAAAAGGGGTTGAATGCCTTTAATGAGGATACTTATATTTCAGAACCTGAAGATAATACAGACGTGAAAATTGGTGTTTGAGATTTTCTTTAAAAATAAAGAAACACGTATATTTTGTTTTTGGAAAATCCAATTAATAGGGGGGTGGTGAAAAGGGGGTGAATTTTTAAAATGAGTGTATCTATATCTCAAAACTTTTAAAGTTTATAGATGTAAAAATTGGTATTTAGAATCTCCTTTAAAAATAAAGAAACACGTACTTTTTTTGTTTTCGGAAAATCCCAATGGGAAGGGTGGAAAAGTTTGAAGAAGGGGTTGAATGCCTTTAATGAGGCTACTTATATTTCAGAACCTGAAGATATTACAGACCTGAAAATTGGTATTTGGGATCTACTTTAAAAATAAAGAAACAGGTTGAACCCTTGACTTACCATTCCATCGTTGGTCGGCCACAGCTGCTACAGCAGAGCAATATTGAACTCTTAAATCTTGGGGTCGTTGCGGAAATGTTTCGGTCACGATCTTAACCAAACGATGGAGTTCAGAAGAGAGCCTAACTACTTGAAATGAGGAGCAAATATGTGCTTACTAACTTTTATTAAATTCTTAATGGCACAAAAAAAATGTATTTACATAAATCCTTGACAAAAAAATTAATTATCAATTATTAAATGTTTCAAACACAGTCACATTGCGTAGCGTTAATTCATTTCTTACAATATCGAAGAGTTTTCTTCGGAGAAAATAGGAATCTCATAAATTGGTGGACGGCGAAACTGAAAAAGCGAAAAGAAAACCTGAAAAATCGGGCACCTATTGATCCAAATGATAACTGAGAATTAATCCACACGATTCGTGGAAAATCTGACCTTCAGCAAGTAGAACGCCTGATTTCCCCTCAATTAAGGTTATCCACCAGTCGAATACCCTTTCGGATACGGAACACCCGCCGAATGGACCCTTAATCGAACCAAATTGACTATCATTTGTTTTGGATTGTCATCGCCTTCTCAGGGCGGTATTATATGAAATATACAGGCTTTCTCTGCCTTCAACATTTCTACAACTCTTATCTCCACATATATAAATTCTTCGCTCTCAATCCATTTTCTTATATCTCAAGACTTTTTCAAACCTCCCTCTCGTGACAAACGACTTTTATAAAAATACACCTTTTTTATTTTACTGTTACTACAACTTTCGGGCCTCGAGAATACAACACACCGTGATTTTCCATATCATCGACATATACGATGTCACAAAATTTTGCTTCCCATGAATAAAACATAACTTTATCGGATTTCACTGGAAATTTTCTAGACGCCCGCAAACCTTGTAGAACATACTAGTTAAATCCACTTTTAACAAAGGAAAATGTTATCCCGCGGTAGACATTATTATTATTATTATTATTATTATTATTATTATTATTATTATTATTATTATTATTATTATTATTATTATTATTTCGACAAAAATTTCTGAATTCAAACGATATTCGACATGAAGACATTCGCCACGACTACGTTACCATTATCACCTTCCTAATTTTCCTCACTTCGGACAATATCTCAAAGAATATTAACACAATATTTAAACGTCGCATTTTGTGGTTTCTTGATGTGAATTTTACAAAACTAAAGAATTTCACACGCTGACCAGAAATATAATACCTTCGCCGGATCATCACAAAATATCAACCCAACACACGCAATGAAAAATTGGTAGGGACAAACAATAATCTAACTACAACATTGATACAAAATATTCACAGACCTGCGATCGTAGCCATCGTCCTGGATTCTGGCTGCATTTAGCCAGCAAACCTCTCGTCTAGCCTTCCATGGATAGCTTATACATCTTCTTATAAATATATATAACTTAAATTACACAACACTTTATAACGCACTTTCGACACGGTCGCCCTTGTAACGAGCTCGCTCCTCAAATGGCGACTGACACAATTTTCTAAAGAATCTGCTTTTGTCCACCCCACTAGGCCAGGCGTTCCAAACAGATAAGAAACCAGACGCTGCAGCTAACTTCTAGACTCCTCTTTAACAAACACACACTGAATACCGAGAGAAATTCGATTACTTCTAAACCGTCAAAGTTTCATTAGCGGCAGCTCAGAAAATATCTATCATCTTCCATTTCTAACAGTAGATTTGAACCATAGCCACGAACATGTAATAAGTTATTAGGAGAACATATTTTCACAATTTTCTGCCGACGAGGGACGTGGGCTCCGCCGCTCCAGAAACCAGACAAACACTGAGAAATATACGGAGGGAGATTTCTTTTATACTCTATGGGATGACGTTACTCACACCATGAAGCTTGGTTGTGCAATATGCTAATTCTGCATCCAATAGACCGATTTTCCTGAAATTTGTTCAATAACTTCGGACAGACTTGCGATTTATTTCTGTGTTAATTTCATAATTTTCCCACACTCGCAACAGGCGAAATAAACTATTTCTGCCCGGGCGTTTCGCGGGTTTTCTTCATTCATCGACCTTGGCACGTGTCGGTAGTCCGCGGGTCGGACGCGGATTCGTCTCTAGGCTTAACTGCATTTATATTTACCCTGGGGGTTCTGTCTTCACGTAGGGTTTAAGAATAATTTAGATTCTTTATTTCTGGATTTACTATGTTGATAAAATCTCTCGTTACGAAGAATTCCTTGAATTTGAAAAATTGTTGAATATTCGAAGTCCACCGAAGTGTCCCGGCGTTTCACGAGCTTGCGGCTCGGCTCGACACGGGGAGCTCGTTCCCACGAGACAGCCAGACTCATGAAATGCAAACATGGCCGCTCTCAAACAAGTAACTTTCATTTGAAATAAATATTGGGAAAAAAATAATTTTATCATCGTAGAAATGGGTTCAAGTTATTTTTTCGTTTTTGGAAAATCCAAACAATGAGGGGTGAAAAGGGGGGTGAATTTTCAAAATAAGTGTGTCTACATCTTAAAATTTTAAAAGTTTACACATGGAAAAATTGTTATTTAGAATCTCCTTTAAAAATAAAGGAACACGTATTTTTTTGTTTTCTGAAAATCCCAATAGGAGGGGTGTAAAAGGGTGAATAATGGGTTGAATGCCTTTAATGAGGATACATATATCACAGAAACTGAAGATATTACAGAACTGAAAAATTGTATATGGGATCGCTTTAAAAATAAAGAAACACGTATTTTTTTTGGAAAATCCAATTAATGGCGGTTAAACAGGAGTGACAAATTGGGGTGAATTTTTCAAAAGACTACATCTACAGAATATCTGAGAAATGTAAAATGTTACAGACGTAAAAAGTGAGTATTTGGAGTTTCCTGTAAATGTAAAGAAACATAGGTGATTTGTTTTTGGAAACTCCACTTAAGGGGAAATAAAAAGGGGTGAAATTTTAAAATGAGAATTTCTACAGTATATCTCAAAAAACTTAACATGTTACAGAAGTGAAAAATGGTATTTTTTATCTCTATTGAAAATAAAGAAACGTGTATTTTTAGTTTTCGGAAATACCACTTGATTGGAGGGGGGGGGTAAAAGTGACTGAAAATGGTATTGATTTCTTTTAATTAGGCTACTGATATCTCAAAAATGAAGATGTTACAGACGTGAAATTTGATATTTGGAATCTGCTTTAAAAGTAAAGAAACACGTATTCTCGGAAAATCCAATGAAGGGGGGGGGGTGAAAGAATTGAAAATATATTGACTTAATTGTATGAGAATACATACATACAATAAAAACTAAAGTTGTTACAGACGTGAAAATTGCTATTTGGATCTCCTTTAAAAACAAAGAAAAACGCGTTTTGGGAGGGAAACCATCTTGGGGGGCGCGAGTGAAAAGGATTGAATTCCTTTCATGAGGACACATAAATCAAAAACTGAAGAAGTTAGAGTCGTGATAATTGGTATTTAGAAGATCCTTTACTATTAAAGAAACCAGTATGTTTTTGCCCGAAAATTCACTTGGGGGGGGGGTGAAAGAAGTGAAAAAAGTGAATTATTTTTATGGGGATACTTATATCTCAAAACTGAAGGTAATAGACGTGATCATTGGTGTTTGGAATCTCCTTTAAACATAAAGAAACACTCCTTCTTTTAGTTTTTTTTGGGGGGGGACGGGTAAATAAACTTAACGGCGGTGGGGTGCAAAATGAGGTGAGACCAATTGATTTTGCTGTTCATAATGTACTTATAAGAAGCCTTCGTTGCTCAGGCGGCAGCGCGCCGGCCTCTCACAACTGGGTACCGTGGTTCAAATCCCGGTCACTCCATGTGATATTCGTGCTGGACAAAACGGAGGCCGGACAGGTTTTTCTCCGGATACTCCGGTTTTCCCTGTCATCATTCATTCCAGCAACACTGTCCAATATTTCATTTCATTTGTCATTCATCGATCATTGCCCCAGAGGAGTGCTTCGGCAGCCGGCACAGTTCCTATTGTCACCGCTAGATTGGGCGTTATTCATTCCATTCCTGACCCTGTCGAATGACTGGAAACAGGCTGTAGATTTTCGATGTACTTATTCTGATCATAAATCGATCATTTTTAATCTTTCCTGGGTTCTTTTCAACAGCCATCTTTTCCTTCGGAGAACGTTCTTAGATTGCGGTAGATTCTCCTGGCATATAAATAAAAATTTAAACACATCTGAAATAAACGATAGGAATGCGATTGACCGTCAAATTGTTCACCTCTATAATAAGGTCAATAATGCACGGAAGTATGTCATTCGTATCGCCAGAAATCCCGCACACTTGCCCACGCGCGAAACATCTACTACTACTACTACTACTACTACTACTAATAATAATAATAATTATTATTATTATTATTATTATTATTATTATTATTATTATTATTATTATTATTATTATTATTATTATTATTATTATTATTATGATAATGGTGTTCTGGACCGCCGTGAAATGTGTGGACCGCGCTGGAAACGGGTCCTGGACGGGTAATGACTAAGAATGCAGTCCGGCCGCGGGTTCAGTACCGCCAAGGCACCCAAGACGACACCACGCCGGATCTGCTGAAGGATTTGATCCATATTAAAAATGCTTATAGGAAAAGATGGCAAAGGTTTAGGGATCTAACTAACCGGGTGGAATACCTGGACCAAGCCCAGGAAGTACGAAATCATTGCTGGAAAGAAAGATTGAAAAATGTGAGGAAACTTGCCGTAATCTATTAGAAAACCAGTCAGATCGCGAATTTTGGCGGATTCTCGCAGAAAACGAGTCAGATCGCGAATTTCGGCGGATTATATATCTAAAACAATAAGCATCCAATTATAAATGTCAGTATAATACCGTAGCGAAGCACGGGTATCTTGCTAATTATTATCATAATATCTTATTAACTTAGCACCTAATCTATGGTATGAGTAATAGAACAAATTTGTTACATTCATTGACTAGTTTCTGTCTTACCCTTGAATTGGACAATATGGAAGTGACTGAGATATTAGCAATGCTAGTAATGTAATTCCTTATGCAGCCAGTCCCTGTTATGAATGGCATGCAAATGTCACTCATAGAATCGGCTGATCTGTGTATTTCAGTGTGCTTAGCAGACTGATATGTAATGGCACATTCTATTTCAGTGGATAAAGCAGTGGGAAAAATACTTCACTCTTCATATTCCTAGAACACTTCTCCAGTAACACCTTGGCTGAGTACAACAGCTGATGATGGAGCTAAACAGAAATTGTCCTTGTTGTATTCATAGAAATACACTGACTGACAGAGCAAATGCAACACCAAGAAGGAGTGGTCAGAACTTTATGCCAATTGCAGGGTAGACTGACGTCACTGAGGTATGCTCATGATGTGAAATGCACCGCTGTGCTGCGCACGTAGCGAACGATAAATGGGACACGGCGTTGGCGAATGGCCCACTTCGTACCGTGATTTCTCAGCCGACAGTCATTGTAGAACGTGTTGTCGTGTGCCACAGGACACGTGTATAGCTAAGAATGCCAGGCCGCCGTCAACGGAGGCATTTCCAGCAGACAGACGACTTTACGAGGGGTATGATGATCGGGCTGAGAAGGGCAGATTGGTCGCTTCGTCAAATCGCAGCCGATACCCATAGGGATGTGTCCACGGTGCAGCGCCTGTGGCGAAGATGGTTGGCGCAGGAACATGTGGCACGTGCGAGGGGTCCAGGCGCAGCCCGAGTGACGTCAGCACGCGAGGATCGGTGCATCCGCCGCCAAGCGGTGGCAGCCCCGCACGCCACGTCAACCGCCATTCTTCAGCATGTGCAAGACACCCTGGCTGTTCCAATATCGACCAGAACACTTTCCCGTCGATTGGTTGAAGGAGGCCTGCACTCCCGGCGTCCGCTCAGAAGACTACCATTGACTCCACAGCATAGACGTGCACGCCTGGACGCCTGGCATGGTGCCGGGCTAGAGCGACTTGGATGAGGGAATGGCGGAACGTCGTGTTCTCCGATGAGTCACGCTTCTGTTCTGTCAGTGATAGTCACCGCAGACGAGTGTGGCGTCGGCGTGGAGAAAGGTCAAATCCGGCAGTAACTGTGGAGCGCCCTACCGCTAGACAACGCGGCATCATGGTTTGGGGCGCTATTGCGTATGATTCCATGTCACCTCTAGTGCGTATTCAAGGCACGTTAAATGCCCACCGCTACGTGCAGCATGTGCTGCGGCCGGTGGCACTCCCGTACCTTCAGGGACTGCCCAATGCTCTGTTTCAGCTGGATAATGCCCGCCCACACACTGCTCGCATCTCCCAACAGGCTCGACGAGGTGTACAGATGCTTCCGTGGCCAGCGTACTCTCCGGATCTCTCACCAATCGAACACGTGTGGGATCTCATTGGACGCCGTTTGCAAACTCTGCCCCAGCCTCGTACGGACGACCAACTGTGGCAAATGGTTGACAGAGAATGGAGAACCATCCCTCAGGACACCATCCGCACTCTTATTGACTCTGTACCTCGACGTGTTTCTGCGTGCATCGCCGCTCGCGGTGGTCCTACATCCTACTGAGTCGATGCCGTGCGCATTGTGTAACCTGCATATCGGTTTGAAATAAACATCAATTATTCGTCCGTGCCGTCTCTGTTTTTTCCCCAACTTTCATCCCTTTCGAACCACTCCTCCTTGGTGTTGCATTGTCACTGTCAGTCAGTGTATACTACTTGATGGAGTTTTAGTGAGTGTTTCAAGTTGTTAATGGAAGTTAATCAGTATCTTTTGTGCAAGCCAAAAAGTATTGTGTAAATGTACAGTAGGTATTACCTAAGTTAAGGTTACATTTTCTATATCAGTTTTTCACTATATGTATCTAAATTATTTTGTTTTCCTTCATTTCTGTAGAAAATTAAACAATTTATAGATGAAGCCAAGGAAGGAGTCATCTACTTTAGTATGGGATCAAATGTAAGGAGTGACAGACTACCAAAAACTAAAATTGCTGCTATCTTGGAAGCATTTTCCGAAATACCTCAACGAGTGATATGGAAATGGGAGTCAGATTCTCTTCCTGGTCAGCCAGCCAATGTGATGGTAGCCAAATGGCTGCCTCAACAGGACATCTTAGGTAAGGTATGACGGGCTAGTTAAGAAATAATTAGCTTTACTATTACTTTCATTATAATCGATTTCAAACAGATTACAAAATAACAAACAAATAAAACCTCCCTTTAAGAAAGGCTTCAGTTTTTAGGTCCAGAACAGAAGTAGTGTGGGTCTGATTCTTTGCCTCTATCTTTAACGCTTCTCTGCACTTGCGTATTTGATCAAAGCCATTCACACTCATGAATGACCCTGGAGGAATGAAGGGCAAAGGCTTCCATTATTTGTAGCATCGGAACTAAGTGGGATAGAGTTTTAAGCTCTGTGTCTAACTACATTTGCCCTCAGGAATCAATCTGGTACTTACTCCTGATGTGGGCTGAGGAAATCCAGAATTGGATGTTTCATCTCTAGACATTCTCAACCTTTCTCTACAGACACCTCCAAAATTGTAATTAGTGATATCTGCACAGAGAACTACAATTCCTACTCCGAATTCACACTTTCCGAACACTCAGTCAAAAACTCAGTTACTACAAGTATATTTGCAGTTTCTCCAGGCAAGGATTTCAATTCCAGTAGTTGAAACTGAAAAGACTGAAACGAAGTAAGGCAACTTGGAATGGGACAGGCATAAGTACTGAAGATGTTTGGAAGGCCCAGTGTCAAGACAGAAGAAAGAAGAAGAAGAATTAAGTTGATATAGGAATCTAGATCAGGTTACAAAATTATCTCGCTTCTGATTTGTCCAGTACAAATTCCGCTTGCCAAGATTTAAAACCAGGATGCAATAGAAAAGGGTTGACACCTATCCATCTGAGCGTAGAGCGCCTACCTCAGTTGTACACTTGAATTGCATGCATACAGTCAGTCAGTCAGTCAGTGAGTCAGTCAGTCAGTCAGTCAGTCAGTGACCTGCATTTATGGCTGTCAGCAAGGTGGTAGATTCCCCATCATTTATACTTCTAAAATCTGCTCAATGACGTAACTTTTAGTAGCGGACTATAAGCTGTTTGATTTTAATGTCAATAGTCATAATATTACTTGTGGTTTGGTTGCTCATTTGTCAAATAATTTGACGTGACATTGACGGATGTAACTTATGTCTGAGTATATAATTTTTTCCTGCCTAACAATTTGCTTCGCACGCAATAAAGTTTTTGTACTGTATAACTTCTGGTGAATTTTTCACCTCTCTCTTCCATCCCTCTCTGTACTTGCCACATTCAAATTTGGTGAATTCTTGCAGAATGCACTTAACGGATGACAGACAGTGTTGTTAAATTCGGTCAAGCTTTGGTAAAGTTTGCATGCTTGTCATTTAATATTTTCATATTGATGACATTTTTGTTCAAACAATTCAACACCAGCAGAGATGGTTCAGTGTCAAGTAAGCAGTTCTCAAAAAGTACATCCCTCCTTTAAGGGTTTATTTTTTCACCTATATGGTTTATTTGAGCTGGTCTTTATAACCTTGAGAACTTGTGCCAGAACAAATTTCACCATAAAGGATTTGCCAAATGACCCTAGTATAACTTATAGGATGTGCATGCCCTGTCCATCTAAGCTGATGATCAATGATGATGATTTCCACACTGTTAAGACATGCTTTCACAAGAATTGTGAGATATTAAAAAACAAGCAAGGTTTTTGTTCGTGAAAGTTATAAAATTTTCACGTAAGTATGTCTTATAGACAGGGGTCATTTGAACATTTGTGTCACGAAATTAGCGGTACAAAATATGTGGCACGATGTTAGCTAGTAGCCATGTAGACTGCGATGTGAAGTATTGATGGAAGTATCTTGAACAGACATTGTCTGTACTGTAGAAAACTGCTGATTATGAAAGAACCTTGCTGAAATATTATCAAAGAAGGGCATTAACCTTTGATGTGCTGCGCCAGTAATATCACGAGTGAGACATACACTGAATGGCCAAAAGTCATGCGTCAAATGTGATATTAATAACAAGTTGTTCCTCCGCAAGCCCTCAAAACGGCAGTAATATGGCAAGGCATCGACTCTGCAAAGTGTTGGAATCGTTCTGGAGGGATCTGCACCCATGCATCTTGCACTGCTACCCACAGTTGGTCTTGTGTAGTTGGTACGGGGTTCATGGAGCAGCATCGATAGCATCCCATAAATGCTCGACTGGATTAAGATCGGGGGAACTGGAGGGCCAATCCATGATCGTAACTTCACTGGAGTGCTCCTCCAACCACATGCGTGTCACCAAAGAGCAATGAAATGGGGGTATTGTCCTGATGAAACATGGCATCTTCATCAGGGTACTCTTTGGCTAGAAAGGGGTGCAGATGGTCTGAAAGATTATCCACTTTATATGCACCTGTCAGCGCTCCCTGCTGCCAGACAATGGGGCCTAATTGAGACCTTGATAACACCGCCCAGACTAGAACTGACTCACCTCCCGCCTGGACACAACCTTGTTGACACACAGGATCCATAGCTTCATGGGACGGTATGCCATACTCTCACGTGCCCATCAGCTCGATACAACTGGAACCAGGATTCATTGGACTATACCACATGCCTCCACTGTTCCATGGTCCATTGCTGATGTTCGAGGGCCCATGCACGTCGTTGAACTCTGTGTAGAGGTGTCAGCAAAGGGACACAAGTTTGTTGTCAGCTTACAACGTTTTATTAAAAGTTTTTGGATCCACCTTATTCAGTACCTTACAATTTTGTTGCATAGATGTAATGACAACATATTATGTTCCATTCAGTACTAGTTTCAATGTCATACTGCATCATCATCAGCTGAACAGAGGTCTTCAGAAAAATCGGCAATCATATAAGTTTATCAACATCAACTTCATCACATTTAAAATCATATTAACTGTGTTAAAAAGTATACTGTCTATTTATCCATCCTTATTTTTCAACAAGTCCAAGACTTGCAGGTCGTATCAACAAACTAATAAAAACATATGCAAATCGGTTTGCCCAATTATAATATAAAGTGGATTCAAAGTAGAGCAACAGAATATAAAATAGAAATAGTCTTGAAAATTATTTGTGCCTAATTCATCGCTCTTCGTAAAACTTCACGTAGTATCGTAGTAAAAATAAGTTCCATAAAATCCACAGCGTCCCTTTGACAGTGCTGTTCAATGAAGCAATCCTAATGAGGTGGAAACAAACACAAAGTCCTTTAAGATATTATCAAGAACAATGTTCCCCAGTTCAATGCGGACCTCAAAAGGTCGCTGACTCTGTGAAGGGCAATGAAGCACAGCAAGCAGTGCCGAATTCGAAGTTATAAGGGTGTTATCCACATTAGAATCGGAAGATGAATATTGAATTTTCACGACCGCATTGTCCTCGAAACAGACTTTCAACCTATTAGGTCATGTTACATACATTTAGTACGTGTGGAAGAGATGTTAATTACAGAACAAAAATGGCCAACCAGACCCCAGTGGAATCCGAACCCACAACCTTGTGCAGGGATGGGAAGATTGGAAGGGATAGGCAAGGAAGAGGGAAGGAAGTGGCCGTGGCCTTAAGTTAGGTACCATCCCGGCATTCGCCTGGAGGAGAAGTGGGAAACCACGGAAAACCACTTCCAGGATGGCTGAGGTGGGAATCGAACCCACCTCTACTCAGTTGACCTCCCGAGGCTGAGTGGACCCCATTCCAGCCCTCGTACCACTTTTCAAATTTCGTGGCAGAGCCGGGAATCGAACCCGGGCCTCCGGGGGTGGCAGCTAATCACGCTAACACTACACCACAGAGGCGGACAAGATGTTAATTACAGAACAAAAATGGCCAACCGGACGCCAGTGGGATCCGAACCCACAACCTCCCGATTTCACATCGGTTGCTCTACCAATTGAGCTATGGTGGCTTAGGTCATTCTTGTTCTGTTGGAAAGGATCTAAGCTACAGGTCTGGCACTACTGCCTTCACACCGTAGAGTGCGTTCAAGTCTCCCATTGCGGGCCAAGTCAATGAATATTGAATTTTCATGACCGCATTGTCATCGAAACAAACTTTCAACCTATTAGGTCATGTTACGTCCATTTAGCACGTGTAGAAGAGATGTTAATTACAGAACAAAAATGGCCAACCAGACATCAGTGGGATCCGAACCCACAACAGGCGACTTGAACGCACTCTACGGTGTGATGGCAGTAGTGCCAGACCTGTAGCTTAGATCCTTTCCACAGAACAAGAATGTCCTAAGCCACCATTGCTCAATTGGTAGAGTAACCAACGCGAAACTGGGAGGTTTTTCTACCTTCAGGTTCAATAAAGAAATTTATAGTCACTAACGTTTAAAAAAAAATGTAAAAATAGCCTTTAAAACTAATACCTAATAATAATAATAATGCAATAATCTTACATACATCTACATCTATTAATAAGATTAATAGTTTTTCTAAATCAGGATTATTTATTTATTTATTTATTTATTCCTGACTTACATTTGTGGCGAAGTTAGGGCTCACGGCCCTCTCTTACACTTAACCACTATAAACAGAATTTAAAAATGTAAACATAAAAGTAAGACATAGAAATTCTAAAAAGAAGTAATACTACAAACAGATAATTCTAAGACTACCGGTAAGTTAGGCCTACATATCAGTACAGCAATTAATGTGATAATTACTAATAATAATAATATTAATAATAATAACAATATTAATATTAATAATAATAATAATAATAATAATAATAGTAAATGAAGAAAACCCATTCACACAACATACACACAATGACTCACACAACTCAGTTTTATGTTACCAGGAAAAACTTTCTGCAGGCAGATTTGAATTTATGAGAGGAAGTAAGGTGCCGAATGTCCATTGGCAGTGTATTCCAGAGTCTCGATGCGGTAACTAAAAAGGATTGATTGTAGGAATTGGTTCGACTTAGTGGAATTTCAAGTAAGGAACCAGAACGGGTACTAATTTCATGGAATGAGGAAAGGAAACGAAAATTACAAGAGAGGTAAGTAGGAGTGTTCGTCGAGAGCACTTGGTAAACAAGTGTCATTAGGTGATAATTCCTTCGTTCATTTATGCGTAGCCATTCCAATGTTTTGAAATATGGTGTAACATGAGTGTCATGTCGCAGTTGGAAGGCATATCGTATGCATGAGTTTTGTGCTCGCTGAAGTCTCAAAGCTTGTTCAGCATTTAGATTGACTAGTACTGTATCACAGTAGTCTAAAATTGGGAATAGTAGTGCTTGGATTAATTTTAATTTAAGTTTTTGAGGAAAAGAATTCTTGTGACGTTTCAGGGGATATAGAGCTGAATGAACCTTTCTACATACATTTGTTACGTGTTCATTCCAGGTCAGATTCTCATTGATGGAGATTCCAAGATTAGTTACATTTTTAAGGTACGGTACAGCAATGTCATTGATTATGATTGGAGGAGGATTGATATTGCTTATTACATGTAATAATTTAGAGTTTCCTATGATAATACTTTGTGTTTTACGAGGATTTAGGAGTAAGTGGTTGTTTTTAGCATAGGCGGTAAGCCTTTCAATATCCGAATTAATGTGCTGAACTGTTTCATGTAAATTGTTTGTAGTGGTGTGTTTGTATATCTGCATATCATCAGCATATAAGTGGTAGTTGCAATACTGAAGTGTGGAAGATATGTCATTAATATGCAAGACGAACAGTAAGGGCCCTAGAACAGACCCTTGAGGGACACCGGATGATTTTACAGCCCATTGGGATCTTTGATTGTTTACCACTACGCACTGGCGACGATTTGTAAGGTACGACTTAAAAAAATTAAGGGCTATCGGGCCGATATGCAGAGAGCGTAGCTTGGATAATAGTATGTCTATATTTACCGTGTCGAAAGCACTACTAAAGTCAAGGAGTGTCAGTATCGTCACCTGCCGTTTGTCCATTGCTAGTCTTATGTCATCTGTTACCCGAAGAAGTGCAGTCGTAGTACTGTGTCCCTTTCTGAAGCCAGATTGCAATGGGTCAAAAAGAGAATGCCTGGTTAAGAATTCTACTAGCTGCTCGTGTACAACTCGTTCAAGAACTTTCGAGAGAGGGGGAAGAATCGAAATAGGCCGGTAATCAGATGGCGCATTTGCTGTGGTACCGGTATGCTTTAATATTGGGGTTACTAGAGCATCCTTCCATGCAGTTGGAAACGTCCCGGTGGTGAGACAATGGTTTACAATGTGGGTAATAATTGGTAGGACCGCGCCAATAATGTTTTTTATAAAGCCTATTGGGATGTTATCTGCTCCTTTAGCTTGTGACTTAACTGAATTTAAAATACGCTTTACATCATTTACACTGACAGAGTGAAAAGAGAAATTATTTTCGTTTTCTGTAAGGTCACTGATTATTTTATTTAGATTGATATGATTTTGAGGTTGAGATTCTTTTATTGGGTTAGTTACGAAGTGAGAGTTAAGTGTATCGAGAGATATAGTTGGCATATGTGGCTCTTTGCATTTTCCAACACCCATAGCTCGAAGTTCGTTCCAGGTTTCAGTGTGTGTTTGTATACATAACTCAAATATTTTTAACATCTTGAGAAGACAATTTGACTTTGGCTCAATTGAACTTTTAACTGAATGCAACATATTTAAGGAGCCAGCATTAATTGAATTTCTATGCATATACCTTAACCAGCATTTTATGAATGAATCTCCATCAAAAGCAACTTTTTAACATAGTGCAACGCATTTTTTAAGCCTTACTTGGATGCATACATGGTACGTACATATCATTTTAATGTCATTGACACTACACTAGTGGCGGAGCGTGACTTTCATCACTGGGGGTTCAAAAGAAGAAAAAATTGCCTCCCCCCCCCCCCCAACCTCTACTCTCCCCCTCTCCGCCAGCACCTCTTCCATCGTGGGCCGTAACCTCCTAAATTAAGGTGACATAAGTTTTAGAAATGTGAGCAAATACGAGAGAAGCAGAAAATACGGTAGGCCTACATGCTGAGTTTGACCACATGCAAAATAAGAAATAACTGCTTCATTGAAGTCCGCAGAGTCTCGAACAAAGTTCCTTTAAATTGACAACATAGCATCCTTGGTCATTGTGCTGCGCTAGAAAGTCTTTATTCTCTTTAGGGTAGAGAAGCACCTTTCTGCTTCCGATGTCATGGAAATAGTATTACCGGTAACTATATTTAAAAGTTTTCATTGGTATTACCTTGCCGCTATTCTTTCCCTCAATGATTTTTAAGTTAAGTTTCTCTCCAAAAGGTAATTATTCCAAAGAAGGCAAATGAATAGATGTTTAGTAAGTAATGATATATTTGGGACAAGATATCAATTGGAATGTGACAGTTTAATGTGACTTTTGGTAATAACGATGCTTTTCAACACTAGCGCTAGTTACGTGCACTATTCTCTGTTGCCTAGGTAAATTCCCGTAAGGGCAACAGATGGCAGGCACATATCCCCAACCCCACAATACGACTTGCTAGTCTTGAGAGAGTGGCATATTGGGCATGCATAAAGAATAGATATCCATTTCTGTGATATCCTGGTCTTGCCTTAGTGCTGGCTGATGTCCCCCCGCACCTCGCTACTCCCTTCGCCTATGTACGGACGGAGAGATCGGCTTTGCAAGGGGGTTCATTCCAGACGAGTATCCAGCCACAGACCTTGCGCAGCTCACATGAATTGAAAGCCAGTACGAGTATATTACGGATAGAGGGACTTAGCAAGAGCTTCGAGATTGACAAGGGAGTTATAAAAATTACGTAGTTGAGTACAATTTTATATAAACTGGAGGTTCATTGATCCATTGCGCTATACCAGAAACCGCCACTGCACTACACTGTGTCTTAATTGAACTTTTAACAGAATGTATTTATGTAACCAGTCTTAACTTGAATTCTATGTGTTGTGCATACAGTTTTATTTTAAGGCCATTGTGTCTGTACATTGTTAATTTTATTTGGTGTATTAGTGTGGTTTGCTTTTTGGCTGATGATGACCTACAGTTAGGTTGAAACTAGTTCCTAAATGGAGATGTAATGTAAACATTGCATAGTTTATGTTGAAAGATGGACCTTAATAATAAAATATTTAACTATTATTGTGATCACAGTTCAATATGGATCAATGATTATGGAATTTATACCTATTGATTGAGAGGATACTGTGTTTTTATTCTTCTGTGAGTCCCCCACCCACAGGGAGTAATAATATAAGAAAAGGAAGAAACAAGTGTCAAATCAGGTCATATCATAGAGAGATAGAAACAAAAAAGGAACACATAACGGGAGGAATATAATGGCAGGTGAATATGGGAAGAGGGAGCAACTGAAATAGGAGATGTAGATAAACATGAAAGAAAGAAAAAAGGACAAGGACCAACTCCACATCTTCATACAGTGCAGTCTTCAAATAGATAGGCTCTCTAGTAATCAATCCCAGTTCTCCTAGATACATCTCTTCTCATCCCCCAATGAGCTCGTTTTTGCTTCCCAGCTGCATCAGAAGGGCGGATATCAATACACAATGGCAGGAAATCTTGACAGTTCTTCAGGGCACATGAACATTGCAAATCATCCATTAAGAGAAGACTTGCCTAAGAGTCAGTGGTGGCTTGGACGTGATTAGTTGAGATTAGGAAAACAAAGCTGGCCAAGTTTCGAATACTCAGTCTCACCAGAATAACTGGACAAAAAAGGAGGAAGATTGTGTTTTCTAGAACAGTGAGTGAAGGCCATGATTTCGCATTGCAGTTGTTTTGCTCCTATGCTTCTGGTATAATTCATTGATAGAATGAGAATCCTTAAGAGGAGAGTTTACAGGGACAAGAAGTCAGAGAAGCTGAAACCAGATTATTACTCTGTGTAAAAAGTGAAAGATTTAATCAATCTGGGAAGCCCTTCTTAACAAAGAATATAGAAATTTACGCAGATCATGAAGGTCTTTTAAGGGTCAAGTCAAAATTGACTGACGTTCAGGAGTTCAAATGTCCCACACTGTCATCAGGTGGAGATCCAATTGAGCACAATTTGATTTTATTCCACCATCTCCAGTCACAATATACAGGAATTCAAGGGTTACTCAATATATTGATGGAGAAGTTTGGGATTATTCAAAGTTTGGGGTTAGAATGATGATAAATAATTGTGTCCTATGCAGACAACATTACAGTAAACCTATACAGATGCATTTTTCCCCACGTTTGTGTTTGAAATGACTGGCATAAGGCATTTATATCAGAGGACCGGAGGGAACTGGTTGATTTCATGAGTACTGGTGCTTTTCTGTAAGCTTTCAGATGTTTCATTGCTTGAGATGGACATGCTCCTGTGGTCTACACAGGTAATGGGACAGATTTTATGGGAGCATTTAATTCATTGAGGGAAATTGTCTAAGAAGAAACCTCATTGAAAGAGATCACACGGAAGTGCATCCCTCCTACAGTTGCCCATTGGGGAGGATTGTGGGAGCATCTCATAAAGTAGTGAGAGCTCTGTTCAAGCACAATCTTGGGAGAGCAAGACTACTCACTGAATGTGACACGGTAAACAGTACAAGGCTGCTCACATTTGTAAGTGAAGAACCAGGTAAAGTGTCACCGTTAAGTCTTTCAACCTTCTTGAAAAAACATTGCTAGTCATGAGGTTACTGATTTTGATGCAGTTGATGAGAATAATATAAACAGTAGGTGGCGTTGTTTACAACAAGACTAGTGAGGAAAAAAATTGAGAGAAAACGTTTAGTCAACAATATTTGGAAATTCCCTTCAACAGTGGACAAAGGTTGTAACTATTTGATGACTACCAATAAATAATTTCTTGAATATCATAAATTACATCATAAATAAAAATATATAAAAACTTAATAAAAATTGATCACAATGTCCGTAGTATGGGCGCCAGAGGTAACCAGAATGGATCCCTCGAATTTTGATAGAGCATGATAATTCTTTATATCCCAGGGCGTGTACATAATGCTGCGTACTGGTACATCTGCTGCAGGCCTTACCTAACCTTCCGAAAACGACTAAGTAGGTAGGAACTGCACTTAGGTTCATCAATAACTCCACTGATTCTAAAATAGCTAACTATATTCTTAATAAAATCCGTGCATGAGCACCTCATCAAAACACAAAATTATACATATAATACACACACAAAAGATTGCTGGAAGACTCCATATTTACAACAACAACAATAATGAAAACAGTGGGAAAACGAAAGCGAGAACTAAGCTACCATTTGTAGATAGTCCGATGAACAATGTACATATATGTAGATAAATACCCTTCACTGTCTCTGTATCAATACGACTTGTCGATTCTCAACATAAATTATGGAAAGTCTGAGATAGCTTTCACCAACATATAATGCCAAGCCGCCACAAGTGCTACAATACTTAATGCGTAAACACTCCACAATTTGCCGATCAGCCACTTTCCACGAACAAAACAAGACTACGTTCCATGAACGTTTGAAGTCCAGTTCATTGTAGCCGTGTCACTCCAGTACCGTGTATCAGCACCACTTCCTTTCCGTACAGTCTGTCTGCACTACTTCCTTCTCATACAGCGTCAGCACTCCTTCTTGTCCGTACCGAGTGTCTGTTGTGGATCACCTCCGTAGTGATGTCGAAGTTTATATTGTAACAGTAAATGTGGTACTTCGGTAGACATGAGACGCAGGGCGTGTACCATTCGTTGAAGTGTGTACAGAGGGAGAGGGTTTGTTTAGAAATAAATCTTAAATTTTTTTCCTCTGAGTTTATTAATAAATTCAAAGTCATGTCACCTCTGTACAGCAGATACAGTAGAAAACGTTCCTCGTCCTAGGGCTGGCGATGTCCTTGGATTCCGGCAGCTCCTTTTTCCATACCAGTGAACCACCATTCATCCCCCGATGGAAGTTCTAGAAAATCCATTCGACGTCTTGAAGATCCATACGATGCTGATGAAGGGCGTTGTGAATGATGAACGTGAATGAACATCGTTAAGCCTTGGGGCGAGTTAATGCAAAGACTGCTTCTGCACAGATGAGAGGAAAGTTTATTAATGTTTTAACAAGGTTCAAACACAAAATGTATCCTTGAGAGTTTATCACACGGTGAAATGTCACTAAATTTTGTCCCGTGTTAAATGAAAGAAGGCCACTAGACTCGAATGAGCATGTAAGTTTAATACTCATGAAAGTAAAAGTCCACTCGAAACTTATCGCCGAATTTAACAGAGTCACTTAAAGTTTGTGGCACTTGGTACAATGTAAAGTAATGCCGCACGACTTAGTTCTTTGAAGCACTGTTCGATATAATTTAATTGAAAATAAAGATGTTCCACTCGTGAATTAGAACTCATTCACGTATTGATAATAACATGAAATCAAAAGACGAAATAAATCGAGTATTGACAGTCCTCGGTTCGACTGTTCGTAAACTGAATGTTCGTAGAATTGAAATGTGCTGTTTAGTAGAATTGAAATGCACAGTTCACACATGCACAGTTCACAGTTCATGACCTAAAAATATTTACACAGTTCATGGAATGGTAAAGTAAATTTGGATTCAAACACAGTCTCATAAACTCGAAGTATTTAGTACTCTGTAAGGAGCAAACTGTTCTAAGTCCTGTCCATAACATGAAACTTCAAATTACGAGCACTCGAAA
This sequence comes from Anabrus simplex, assembly GCF_040414725.1. NCBI lineage: Eukaryota > Metazoa > Arthropoda > Insecta > Orthoptera > Tettigoniidae > Anabrus > Anabrus simplex. Next base: position 199,662,174 of record NC_090267.1, read on the forward strand.
ACATTCGCAAGTCTTAGACACTTGTGTAGAATGACAGTCACTTGATGATGTTCAGACGAAGCACAATTTATATTACGTCCCGTCGGAGTAAAAAGTTGTCACTCACAGTATAAAGAAATCCGTACAAGTCCATATTCGACGCGATTAGGTTCAAGTCTACGGACTCGAAGATTAATAGCTGCTTCACGCTCGATCACGGTGCTCGCGAAACGACTGTGTGAACTCCACTGCCTAGCGTGCACATACATACTCAGGCCACACACTCAGGCAACACACTGGCAACACACTGGTCTGCTGAGCGAAGCAGTACGTATTTATATCTGATCCGGGCCTTCTTATCTCGTTCCATAACTTTATCGCCTCATGTCAGATTTACGCGAAACTTGGCAGGAACATAGATAAGGGATCGAGTTACATGGTGATGTTGTTAAATTTGTTTAATTATTATTGTGGGGAAAGTTATTACCCATAGAAACTCGAAGAACATTCCACATCAGTCTAGGCTCTGTATCTCGGCGAGGCATGCTGTGACGTCACCCGCTCTCTACGTCACACGCACACAGCTGTTGCTCGCCGTCCAGTCAGTCTTTCGTAGGCGGCCCGGAGCGTAACACGTAAGTTTTTAAAATTTCTATGACGGGGACTTAGTTTGTACCGCCGTTACCGCTACAATATAAACATCCGCTTCTCCCTTCCTCTCAGATGATATGTCTGGATTTGTCCTTGCCAGCCAATCCTGAGTGATCCTCTAGTCAAGACCATGCCCTGAACTCATACTTGGTCCCAAGACATAAACAAACTTTGGGGTATATCACATGAGTCATAGAACTTTCCTAGTACAACAACTAGCTCAACTCATCAGACTGGGATGTCCGCATGAGTCATACAAATTACCAGGGTCCAATATAGCAATGTTTTCCCCACTTGTACAAAACAAATTACTCATACTACATATATGGAGATCTTCCAGCTTACAAATATAAATGACAAAATATACAAATGAAATACTGATAATAATAATAATAATAATAATAATAATAATAATAATAATCGAATACTGATAATAACATCTCTCACTTCTACATATAGACATATAGTGCGAGGGTGTGATATATGTACTATCACAAGGTAACCTAGAAAACCAAATGTTGGTGATATTGCTATCATACCCTGTGATAATATAAAGCGACCCCTAGGATTAGTAGTAAAGATATTTTAGGGTCCAGATGTCACAAGAGGAGCACATTTGAAAACATGAAAGTGAGAGGTCACTTGTACAGTTTAAAGGATGTATCCATGTGAGCTTAACCAGTCTACAGGAAGGAAACATCACAGAAGAAATGACATAGCATGAAATGGTCATAAAGAAGAATGATGATTCAGGAAACTTCTATTCCAAGCATGCAAAATCTTCTAGGAAGAAGATTAAAATGAAGAGTGGTTGAAGTGTTAAAAGTGTCAATGACATTGGTGTACATAATTTGTGTTTTTGTGTTTTTATAAGTGTTTCTCCTGTTTTAGGAGATCTAAGTAAATTGTTTCACAATTGTAAGTGTAAGAACATGGGACACTGCAAAAAGGTCTTTTCTTTCTTGTGCATGTGTAACGTGGAAGAGTGCATCATATGTAATGAGATAATAAAGAGCTTATATTTTCCATTATAAGCCGATTCCTATCAATTCTTCTTATGTAAAAGAGAAACTTGTCATAGTATATGAGCAGTTAACTTTGCAAAAGCAGTCTATGGTGTCCGCTTGCTACAAGCACTTTTGTTGTGTCATTCTCATGTCAGGCACCCTGTGATTCATGCATCTCTGTTGCTAGAGACTATGTTTCCTTGTATCTCCAGAACCGTTGTGGTCTGGACTCTTAATATTGGTTTGTTGTTATTCATTTTCAACAGTCTGCAGTATCTAATAATTTGTTGCATACCTTCTGAATATCCCTGTATTATTAATTAAATGCTATTATGAAACAAATAAAAATAAAAATTGAAATTAAGATTTATTTCAAATAGTTCACAATGTAAAGAGAAATGTTGAATGAAAACTGTCCCAGAGTTTATTTTAAATCAAAATAAACATTAAAGGAGTCTTCTGAAAAGAAATAAAGGATGAAATAGTGTTGATCAAATCTCAAGAAATCTCAGATCACACACAAAGATATAATCTTTTATTTATTTTTTGCTTTCAGCACATCCCAATATCCGTGCTTTCATTTTCCAAGGTGGTCTTCAAAGTCTTCAAGAAGCTACGTATAATGCCATACCATTAGTTGGTATTCCCATCTTCTCTGACCAAGCTTACAATGTCAAATATATTGAAACAGTAGGCATTGGAGTCAAAGTAGAGATTGATGACTTATCAAAGGAAACACTACTTGAAGCTTTGAAGAAGGTTCTCCATGATCCAAGGTATGATATTATTTTATAGACATACCAGTATTAGGTATTAAGAAGATTTCTAGTTCACTGATGCTCTCTTTAAAATACCGTACTCGTAGCACAATTATTTGGAGTTTGTTACCGCGTGCTGATAATAATTACTACATTAGTCTTTTTTTTTCATTTTTGTATTTTTCCCTTTGAAACATATTAGAATTATCTCCCAGTATCATTCACTATCATTCAATACTGCACAAGGTCAAACAATGTCTCATCTTTGAGCTGACTTTGAAACTCTGGATATCTTTTCAAGGTAACAAACATGAAATTAGGGAGAATAATTGTCTCTACATATAGGAACCATGGCAAGTGGGTATCTGTAATGAATAGCCTACACAAGGCTTGTGACCACATTATATGAAACTGACACTGGAACTGACTTATGTGCGAAAGGCATGTGAGCCAACTGTATAAGAGTAAATGACATAGGAGACTAATAAAATTAGCCATAGAGGTTAAGAGAAGCAGAATGAGGCCTAGCAGATTCTATATTTTGAAATTTTTTCAAGGTAGGAGATATGACAGAAGAAGAAACTGCATTGCTAGCATTGCTCAGATTGAAATAAATAACAGCCTACAGAAACAAGAAAAGTACAGTACTGGTAAATTGGGGTGAAGCAATAGAGTTTCAAACTCAAATTACTTGTATTCCTGAGAAAAGTGTAGGTTTTCAAAAAGCTCATGCAACAAAAATGTGGATCTTGGCTTACAGCAGTTTCTCCATGTATATATATATATATATAACTTTTTATTTTTATTTTTGTGATTGGGCATTATACTGCATTTTAAATTTATTGATGATATTTTAAAATGATATATCACTCCACCTCATTAGGGCAAAAGTGGTACCTAGATTATTTTTCATTATGTACGGTATCAGTGAATTTCTTTGGTAATTTTAGACCTGAAACAACGTATATCATATTTAAAAGGATAATATTTCTCACCTATTGAAGTTTTTACGATTGTGAATGTCACCTAACTTAAGGCTGTCCCTTGTCTATCCCTTCCAATCTTCCCATCCGCCTCCAGAAGTTCCCTGTTTAGCATACGTGAGGCCGCCTGGCTGAGGTACTGGTCCACCTTCCCAGTTGTATCCATCCAACCTAAAGTCTCACGCCCCAGGACGCTGCCCTTAAGGTGGTATGGGTGGGATCCATCTCAGAGTCTGTGGGAAAACCAAACCTGGAATGTAAAGAAGGAAAACGTGGAACTTAGAGCAATTTCTATTGCTGTTATGTTGCAAATGATTCAGATCTAAAAATTTCAATGTGTCACAGTACCTAGGTAATGTACCTAGTAGAAGCTATGGTATAGTACTTAAGTGAGTACATGGACAGCATGTCTGGTCTCGGGAACACAGCGCATCAGTTCGATTCTCATTAAGGCCAAATTTATTTACTGAATTGTAAATAATAGATTGTGACTGTGATGGTCCTAAAGATCTGAAGGACAATAGTTTTCAGTTCCAATATACTATAGTGCATATGCATGAGTATGCGATCGCTTACAACCAATAAGTAATCAGAGCCAAATCTTGGATTTCTGGTCTGTTGATAAATGTAGGCCCGAGGGCAGCTAGTGGTTTCATTAGTAAGAAGATGTACAAGTGGCCATACTGTTAAGACGTTGATATTTTTCTTGCAGTCTCTAGAGGGTGGCACTGAAGACTTCGAGTGTCAAGTATTAAACCTAACATTACCTTACCTAAGCTAGCTGGCCTGTCGCCGTAAATTGCTGTCGGGGTGGGCCTACACCTCTGCCCCACTCCCAGCACAAGGAAGTTTCAAGTGCATGCGTCACCCAAGGGACCTTAAATTTCGCTGGGGTAGCTCTCTTTTGCGCTGGCAAGGAAACCCAGCTCGCTGGAGAAGCTGAACTGCGGCAGTGCGAGCGGATTGTCAAGACAGCTGTACTTGGCTTGGCTTAGATGTTCGCAATTTTTTAAACATTATAAAAAAAGTGTTCTAAGGAATAATTAGAAAATGTTAATAGAAAGTTCTTTACCCCAGCAGCGCGATGGGGTTCAGTGCACACCACTGATGGAACATATCATACAACAGAGTTTGAGAACCATCATTGAACTATAGCATGAAGGGGAGCAGTGTGATTTTAGATGGAATAGAGCAATGATAGATCTGATATCTTCTGTATGGATGATTATAGTGAAGAATTGGGAAAAAAGGAAAGAATGTCATCTTTATTTTGCTAGATATTGAGAAGGCTAACAACAAAGTACAGATACAAAATATCTGGGAATGCCTTGAGAATAGATCTATATCATGTGCTTTAATTAAGTCAAAATGCTGTATGAACTTTGCCAGAGTTGTGTCCAAATAGTGGATGGATATTCAGAGTGGTTTGAGACCAGGTGGGGTGTACAACAAAGCAATGCACTATTGCCACTTTTATTCATCATTGTAATGGATGAAATAATGAAAAGAGTTAAGAGACTCAACACGAACTCTGAGCTTAAAACTCTTGCCTTTGCATATGATGTGATTATATGGGGTTATGGGCGCCCGCAATGGGGGTGGGGGTTGATGTTCATTTATTTAATATCATAGCAGATTATCTCATAAACTGAACTTACTGACAGTCATCTAGCATCTGTTATAACCAGAAATTTCATTAAACAATTTAATGTTGCTGACGTTATATTGGTTTTTATATTCAAGGAAATTGTTAATGTGCCCCCCCCCCACTCCCTTGTGGAAAAGATCCTGCGGGCAATAGTGAGGATGAAGTACGACAGACTCTGAATGACAGTAATGCTATATTCAAGCACTGGCCTCAAGATAAGCAAGTTAAAAATGGCAGTATTGCCTGTTAACTGACAGAACATCCGTACTAAAATAACTCTAGATGGATCAAAGATGGAATAAGCACATTAGTTCCGTTATCTTGGCAGTGTAGTTGACCATCTGCAGAAATCACTAGTAGAGTACAGAATGGAGCACAGTTTTATCATTTTGTGATAAAATATCTTTGGGATAAGGAAGTTCCATGAAGATCAAAATTAATACTCTACAGGGGCTTCTTTGTACCAGTTACCACATACAGTCTAGAAACCTGCACCTAAACCAACAGAAATATCAGCAAACTATAAGCAGTAAAAATGAAGTTCCTAAGAACTATGATTCAGAAAACAAGGAGTAACAAAATAAGAAATGATCAGATACGTCATCTTGTGCAAATGAAAGAACCTCTTAGTGAGATCTGTGTCGAAGCCAGGCTGAAATGGTTTGGAAATCTCAAAAGAATGGACCCACAAAGGACAGCTAGAGTGAGGTTTGAGAAAGGACTTGAAGGCAAAAGATCAAGAAGTCGACCAAGGAAGACATTGATAGATCAGATTAGAAATGATCTAGCTGGATTCTGAATTTGCAACGGGTTATGGAAGAAGACATCTACATGGACATAAGTAAATGGAGAGTGTTCAATCACTGCACCCGGGAAACTGGAGATGGGTCAAGATGTTGATTACGATGATGACAATTATTATTATTATTATTATTATTATTATTATTATTATTATTATTATTATTATTATTATTATTATTATTAGCAAATGTACCCGTGCTTTGCTACGGTATTCTACATTGTATTCGAATATCGAAGTAAATACTGTACATGCAGTAAATAAGATTGTTTTAAAATTGCATGTCTCTTAACGTTATCCGAGAAAGAGCATGGGAAGGTCCCCATATGTTGTTTCCAATGTAAAGTGTTTGTTACGGATTTGTGATATAACGGCAGGCTCACTTGCCTACTGCCATTCACAATCAAGTTGGGAAGTTTACATTATAATTGCAAGCCCCATTGCCTACTGCGCGGACACAATCGACTTGGGGAGTTTTCGTTAAAATGGCAGCCACCCTTTCCTACTTCCAGACACATAACAAATTGAGGAGTTTTTATTATAATGGCAGGAAACTTCCCTATAACCAGTCAAAATTGAGTTGTGCAGTTATCATTTTAATGTCAGGCCCATTTTCCTACTGCCAGCTAGCTTACTGCCAGTCACACCAAGTTGGTGAGTTTCCATCAAAATAGCAGGCCACTACGCCTAATGCCAGGCACATATTAGATGAGGACATTTGTTTATAATGGCGGGCACACTTGCCTACTGCCAAACACAATTGGGTAGGGGAGTTTTAAATAAAACTGCCTGCTCCCTTGCCTTCTGCAAGTCAAATCGAGAAGTGAACTAATCATTACAGTGGTAGGCCTTCCTTACTAATGACAGTTACCGGTACACAGGAGTTGGAGAAGGACCCCATTCCTACTGCCAGTCAAAGTCTGTGTGGGGAGTACTGATTACAATAGCAGACACACCCTTTCTCGATCGATACAAATCGTCATCAGTGAATATATATAGGTCGACATACGAAAGTATATGCGTGTTTACAATATTGAAGACCTTCATTTACAGATTAACTGCTGCTAAACGTACGTCATATCGACAAAGGATTATACCATAAGACGCCGGATTTAGTGGCCTAAATAGCTGGTCCTATGATATCTCATCTATTCTTGGGTCAGATTGAGTTAGAAACGTTGAACAGGGTAAAGTTGTTGTAAGATTATCTCACATTGCATTACTTTTCGGATAATTATGTGACAGCTACATACATAGCATTTGGCTCACATATGGCTACTGGGTGGACCAATTTTCGTGAAGAGTTTGATGATTCTGTATTTCATATAAGTAATAGAAAGTGTGAATTATGCATGTGAAAAGTCCAAATTTACTTAACATCGATTAATAGAGAAAAATCAAACATAAAAGGGATACAGATACGGCAAAAAGTCATAAGACCAAGGTTGTAGATCATTCCAAAATTGAACGGAGATTGTGCAATCCGTTATGTGGTAGGACTTTCCGAAGGTCTGCACCGTCATCAAAATTGCCTTCATATTTCGATATTCTTCGGGCATAAAAATTGAAAAATTTAAAGATCTTGGAAGTTTTCCATCCGTTACAGGCTAAAACGTATAATTTTGTCAAATTCCAATTATCTTTTTCTTCTGGCAGATTATGCCGCAATCTGGATTTTGGGCGAGGAGGGTAAAAATTAGGACTTTCAGGAAACTAAACCAAAAATTATGCAGATGGTCATTATTACCCCTTAAACGGAAAGCTGTACGAAACTTTCGCCAAAATAGTCAGTGTAGAGGCACACAGTCGTTACGATTTGATTTATACAGATAAGGAATCTGCTCCATGTACAACACCTTTTGGGCTATGTCCGCTGGACTTAACCTGCAAAACTGACCATTCGTGATATCTCTCTTATTAATCCTCCTGATGAAAAAATGCACATGAAAAAAAGTTTTAGAGGTGGAATTCCATCACGTTTGGTCAATTTCCAGTCAGCTTGGTCTTGTTCTGTATATATTGTGGAAGAGTAAAATCACCATTTCGTTTCCCTATAAACCGCCAGTCCATTCCGGAACATGATATGTTATTGACCTTTAAAACCTACCTTTGGACAGGTGGATGCTAAATATAAAGTTTGGTTCAAATATCTTCAGTAGTTTTCAAGTTGTAAGGAATACATTTTACACGTTCCTGCTCGTGAGTTAACTCCAACGGGACTTGTACCGAAAAATGGTCCGTTAATGATATCTCCCATATTAATCCTCGTATCGAAATTCTGCACATGAGAAAAAAGGTTTAGAAATTCATTTCCGTCAAGGTAGGTAGATTTCCATTAAGTTTTGTTGTGTATATCTTGTGCGAGTGCAAAATTACTGTTTCGGTCTCGTATAAACCCCCAGTCAGTTCAGGGATTTAGAAACAATATTTGCCCTAAAACCTATCAAGGACAGGTGGATTCTAAATATGAAGCTTGGTGGAAATACATCCAGTAGTTTCTAGCACTCGCGTACATACGGCGTAATTAGGGAAGAAAATAATACAGTTAAGAAAGTTGAAATTAATAGAAAATTAATTATAACTGAGGACAGCCGGATAACGACAAATATGTAAATGCCAAGTGAATGTATTGGAAAATCAAATGCCCCTCAATAAAATATGCTGGTGTGAGTTATGGATATAATAAAGCGGTAACAGAGGAGAAATTTAGGTCCAATGATTCCTAGGTAAACAAAAAAGATGACTAATGGTGTTATTACTTAATCTATTCGAGGGCGGTTATAACCTCCAACGATATTCCACCAATATCCCGCAGATAGGCCGATTGACGCCTCTGTTGCCTTCTACCCAAAGAACAACCACGAATTTAAAAGCATTATGAGGAAAATGGCAATACGTTACTTCCCTGCTGGCAAGCAGTCAGAGACGTTGCCATGGTAACCTATAGGTTCATTGTTGGTCTGTCGGTCACTCAATGCAGAGCATGATACCAGCAGAAAATTGTAAATTTCTCCGTCATGTGAAGATTAAGGTAAATTATAAACATAACGAAAGTTGTTTATAATGAAGAGACGTTTCACGTACGGTAAACGGTGTTTACAGAAAATCAATAGTATATCAAAGTCTATCAAAGATTTTAAAATGATATGCATATCGGAACCTTCCCCGGGATGAATATACTCTAAATATGAAGTTGGTTGAGATCTATCCAGCCGTTTCGACGTGATGGTGGAACAGACAAACAGACAAACAAATAGACACGTAAAGTAAAAACCACCGATTCGGTCCTGAGTTGACCTAAAACAGACAAATATCTGAAAAATTGGCAAAACAAAAGAGATTACAGACAGCGGACCCCCTACAACTTTATTTATATAGATTATTATTATTATTATTATTATTATTATTATTATTATTATTATTATTATTATTATTATTATTATTATTATTATTATTATTATTATTATTATTATTATTGAAGGAAAAGTAGATGAAAAGTTCCTGGAACAGGAAGAGGCTGTTGATGCCAATGAAATGCAGGACACAATTTTGAGGTCAGAATTTGACAGAGCTTTGAGAGACGTAAATAGAATCAAGGCAGCTGGAACTGATTAAATATCCTCAAAATTATTGACCACCTTGGGAGAAAACAGCATAGAAAAGTTATTCAGTTTAGTGTGTATGATTTATGATAAATGAGAAGTGCTATCCGATTTTTTTTTTTTTTTTTTTGCTAGGGGCTTGACGTCGCACCGACACAGGTAGGTCTTATGGCGACGATGGGATGGGAAAGGCCTAGGAGTTGGAAGGAAGCGGCCGTGGCCTTAATTAAGGTACAGCCCCAGCATTTGCCTGGTGTGAAAATGGTAAACCACGGAAAACCATCTTCAGGGCTGCCGATAGTGGGATTCGAACCTACTATCTCTCGGATGCAAGCTCACAGCCGCGCGCCTCTACGCGCACGGCCAACTCGCCCGGTCTATCCGATTTTAGACAGAATGTTGCTATACCTATTTCCAAGAAATGAGATGCTAACTAGTGTGAAAATTACCACACCATTAGTTTAGTATCTCATGCTTGCAAAATTTTAACATGTATTATTTACAGAAGAATGGAAAGTCAAGCTGAAGCCGAGTTGGGAGAAGATCAATTTAGCTCAGAAGAAATGTAGGAAAACGTGAAGCAATTCTGACTTAATGTCCGGTGGTGGTGGTGGTGGTGGTGGTGGTGGTGGTGGTGGTGGTGGTGGTGTTTACTGTTTAAAGAGGAAGTACAACTGGGCAACCATCCTCTATTAACACTAATCAGAGGATAAAAGTGAGTCCAAGAGTTCAAAAAATGAAGATATCAGCCAAAAGAAGACAAGAGTCACGAAGGTCATGAAAATAAGATTCCCTAGGATTTGCAGCCTAATACTGTCAGGGTGGAAAAGACAAGTACTGACCAATGGAGGTCAGATAGGATAGATGAAAGTGAGAAACCTGGCACAAGTAAGTGGACGCAATGCCAGGACTCAGCTAAGTTCACCATGGCCGCCAACCTATGCCCCCAAGTTGAGAGCCCCTGGGGCCCCTTTTAGTCACCTCTTACAACAGGCAGGGTATACCACGGGTGTTATTCTACTGCCCTCCATCCACAGGGGTTGACTTTAAGTCTGATCTTAGAGGATCGAATTAAGAAAGACAAGCCTACGTACATGGCATTTGTAGATATGGAGAAGGCATTCTATAATGTTGATTGGACCAAGCTATTTGAGATTCTGATCATGATCAAATACCGAGAAAGAAGAATAACCTTCAGTCTGTACAAAAATCAGTCTATAGTGATAAGAACCGAAGGCTATGAAAGAGCATCAGCATTCCTGAAAGGAGTGAGGCAAAGCTGCAATTTTTCCCCTCTCCTGTTCAATTTTTATATACAGCGTGGTGCACGAATAGTTGACACATTTAATTTTAGAGTAACAACTTTATTTTTCACACAACACTATTGAAATTTTAGACACAGGCAGCTTGGACCCTGGAAATACATTTCACTTTATCACACGTTCAATATGGCCTCCACTGCGGCGGACAACCTCTTCGAAACAAGTACACATGTTTATGACGACTTTTCGGCACAGGTTTTCATGAATTTCACTGCATAGTTGCACAATCCGAGCACACATTTCCATGCGGCTTTGAGGTCTTGAAGCGAAGAGTTTTTCTTTCAAAAAGCTCCATAAAAAGAAATCACAAGTATTTAAATCTGGGCTTTAAGGAGGCCAGAAGAATCCGCCATTATTGTTGTACTGTGTGTAACGATGAGACATTACACGATCACCAAATACTTCCCTCAAATCTCAAGAACATCATTAGTTGTGTGAGATGTTGCACCATCTTGCATAAAACACTGCGTATGAATAGCCATAGCGAGAATTTGAGACATGAATTCATTCCCCAGCGAGTCCTTGTATCTCTGTGCATTAACTGTCTGACTGAATAAAAATGGTCCAGTTAACCCATGACTTGACAGAGCTACCCACAGACTCGCTTTTTCCCCATACGTGTTTTCTTTTTGTGAATAATGTCTGGTTTTTCTGTAGCCCAAAACCGCAAATATTGTTTATTAACTGCCCCTTTGAGTTGAAAATAGGCTTCATCAGAGAGCCAAGTGTTAAACAGTACTTCGTCTTTATCTTGAGTCCATAAGACGTACTGCAAATCTTTTGCCTGTGAAGACCTGTTAGGTTGTGTGGTACAGTCATTAAGGTCAATAGAAGGTCACCATGTAACATTCTTTGAACTAAATGGCGCGATATTGCACTTTCTCTTGAAGCTCGTCGTCTTGACTTTTGGGCTGCGGTGCATGGCGACCCTCAGCGCAGCGATGTTTTCAGGAGACCGATCTGCTGGTGCATGTGGCCACTTTCCTTCCTTCACACTGCCTTGTTCTTCAAAGTTTCTGTACAAGCGAAGGATGGTGTTCCTTGCTGGTGCCCACTTAGTCTGAAATACAGCTCGAAATTTCCTTTGTGTCCCCATAAAACTTTTTGATTCGCAATAAAAGATAACTGTTGTGGCGCGTTCCTGAACGGAGAGCTAACTGTTGTGGCGCGTTGCTGAACGGAGAGTCGGCTGTGGTCGCCCATGGCAAAAAGCTCACTGGAATGCATGCATTTGGAGATAAAGCAGTCGTGTCCCCTCTACCGATATTTCCATGAAACAGGGAAGGTGTGTGCGAAATTTTAACAACATAGTACATACGTTGCATTTTATATTTGCTTTTCAAATGTGTCGACTATTCGTGCGCCACCCTCTAGAATAGGTGGTAATGGAAATCAAAGAGGAATCTGGAAAAGGAATCACACTCCAAAGACAGGAAATCAAAACTCTGAGGTTTGCCGATGATATGGTTATTTTATCTGAGTGTGAAGAAAATTTGGAGAAACTGCTGAATGGTAGTGACACAGCTTTGGAGAAGGAGTGAAAATGAAAATTCACAGCCTGTTTCCAGTTATTCGACCGGGTCAGGAATGGAATGAATGAAGTCCCATCTAGCGGTGAGGATAGGAATTGTGCCGGCTGCCGAAGCCTGTCATACTTCTCTGGGGCAATGATTAATGACTGACAGATGAAATGAAATTATATTGGAGCATGTTGCTGGAAGGAATTATAACAGGGAAAACTGGAGTACCCGGAGAAAAACCTGTCCTGCCTCTGCTTTGTCCAGCACAAATCTCACATGCAGTGACCGGGATTTGAACCACAAAACCCAGCAGTGAGAGGCCGGCGCGCTGCCGCCTGAGCCATTTAGGCTTGGAGAAGGAGTAAAAGATGAAAATAAATCAATCCAAAACTAAAGTAATGGAGTGCAGTCAAATGAAATCAGGTGACGCAGGTAATATTAGATTAGTCTTAAAGGAAGTAGATGAATATCGTTACAAGGGTGGTAGAATAACGAATGATGGCAGAAGTAAAGAGGACATAAAATGCAGACTAGCACAAGCAAGGAAGACCTTTCTTAAGAAAAGAAATTTGCTCACTTCTATATAAGAATTAGAAAGATGTTTTTGAAGACTTTTGTATGGAACGTTGCATTGTATGGAAGTGAAATATGGTTGACAACTAGCTCAGAAAATAAGAGAATAGAGGCTTTTGAAATGTGGTGTTACAGAAAAATGCTGAAGGTGAGATGGGTAGATCGAATAACAAATGAAGAGATAATTGAATTGTTGAGAGGAGAATGGTTTGGCAAAATTTGATGAGAAGAAGGGATAGAATGATAGAACACATCTTAAGACACCTGGGACTTATTCAGTTAGTTTTTGAGAGAAGTGTAGGTGGTAAAAACGGCAGGGGTAAACAAAGGCATCGATGTGACAAACAGATTAGAGTACAATAGATGTAGGATATAGTAGTTGCGCAGAAATGAAAAGGTTAGCTGAGGATAGGGTGGCATGGAGGGCTGCATCAAACCAGTCTATGGACTGATGACCCAAACAACTTTTTTTTACATTCTTACGCCCTACTTAGGAGCTTGATTGAACCAGCTTAGCTGATGTGTTGGCCTTATTCTCTTCCTCCCAAAATCTCTTCATCCTCTCGCTGAGCTTCTTCCTTCATTCTTCTGTCCAAGTTATAGTGGCTCTGGTGTTGGGTTTGTCTTTAAACTGGTGATTGTCAATTTTGGTTCTGAATTTACATCTGTCCTGCACAATGTTTTCCGATATGTTGATTTGCTGGAGATCTGTTTCAATTTCACAAAGCAGCTGTTCTTGATTTTAGATGAAAGGACCAGGTTGAGGATTCTTTTAGTTAGTCTGTTCATTCTGATAATGTGTCCATAAAATTTCAATCGTCCTTTCTGAAAAGTGTGAGATAATATTTAAGAATGACATATATTTCCTGGGATGGTTTTTTCCTCCATACAAACTGGGCCAAACATTTTTCTTAAAATTATGGTTTCTGAAGCATGTCATGCCAATGGACCACCAGGCAAGGCAATTAATTGATGAAGAAATGGATAAAGAAATGAAATGAAATGAAATTGAAATGGCAGTAAAAAATGAAGAATGGAAAAACTGTTGGAATAGATGACATTTCAGTGGAGATGATAAAGGTAGCTGGAGCTGTAGGCCTGCAGTGGACATACTGAGTTCTTTTGATTGTCTGGAAGAATAAGAAGGTCCCTGAGGATTGGTAAAAAGGAATAATCATCCCAATTTTCAAGAAAGACGATAAGAATGTATTGAAGAAATACAGGGGAATTATTCTGATATCCCATGTTGCTAAGGTAATGGAGAAGATACTGGAAAGTAGGATAAGACTGAGGGCTGAAAATCAGATACAGGAAAATCAGTTTGGTTTTAAAAGTGGAAGGTTAACAATAGAGCCCATTTTCATTGTGAGGCAACTAATGGAAAAGCAATGGGAGTATGGGAATGATATGGTGATGACATTCATTCACACTGAAAAGGCATATGACAGTATCCCCAGAACTAAAGTTTGGGACAGTCTGGTGCAAAAGGGAATTGGACAGGGATTAATAACAATGATCATGGCAACGTACTGTACAAGGAAAGTTGTAGTTGCTTGCAAACGCAGTTGGCAGGACAAGTTGGTTCAAAATCACTAGTGTGCTGAGACAGGGAAGTGTTCTATTACCAATCCTGTTTACAATAGTAATGGATGATATGAAAACAGCAAAAGCAGTATATGGAGGAAGAGAAATGAACATGATGTTATTTGCAGATGATATTGTGATTGGGGGAGAAGAGAACATGAATGTTCAAGAACAATTGGATGTGGTGAATGGGAAGATCAAAGAATGTGGACTGAAAATAAGTGCAGAAAAAAGTAAAACTCTTCTTATGAATAGAGGGGAGAAGGAAGGGAAATGTCAGATTAGACTTGCAGACAAGCCCTTGGAATTAATGGAGACATTCAGATACCTGGGGAGTGAATTAATGGAGAATGCTCGACTGGATGCTGAAATTAGTAAGAGGATTCAATCTGGAAGCTCTTTCTATCATAGTGTAACAAACATGTTATGGGACAAAGATGTGCCATTGGAAGCAATGGAATCTATGTACAAGATGTATTACGAACCTATAATACCTAATGGAGCAGAAACTTGGACAATGACAAAGAAGGATGAGAGTCGAATACAGGCAGCCGAAATGAAGTTCTTGAGGAGTATGATGCAGAAGAGTAGAAGGGACAAAATAAGGAATGAGAAAATCTGGGAAGAAATTGGATTGGAAAAATGAATTATAGAATAGAGAAGAGCCGGTTAAGATGGTTTGGGCAGATAAACCGAACGAATGATGAAAGAATGCCAAAAAAGGTGATGGAAATGCAAATGAAAGGAAGGAGAGGCCGCAAAAAACCACGATTGAGATGGAAGGATACAATCCAATGCAGTATTAGAGAAAGAAACCTGAACTGGGACGCGGTGTTGGAGGAGGAGTGGTGGAAAGACCGAAGAAAGTGGAGAGGAACCATATTTAACCCTACCTACCTACAGCTGGATACTGGGAGATGATGATGATGATGATAATGATGAAGCATGTAACGCATAAGGTTTGATTACTGTGTCTAAGTTTGCTTTCTGAGATACTGATTTTTATTGTACCTGTTCCAAGTGATCCTGTAAGCTTTCTATAATTTGGAAATCTTTATTTGCTTCATGGTTTAAACCAGAGGGTTGAATAATTCCTACCAAATATTTGAATTGGTTCACCGGAATGATTTTGAGGAATTTAGTTATTATACACTGACTGACAGAGCAAATGCAACACCAAGGAGGAGTGGTTCGAAAGGGATGAAAGTTGGGGGAAAAACAGAGACGGCACGGACGAATAATTGATGTTTATTTCAAACCGATATGCAGGTTACACAATGCGCACGGCATCGACTCAGTAGGATGTAGGACCACCGCGAGCGGCGATGCACGCAGAAACACGTCGAGGTACAGAGTCAATAAGAGTGCGGATGGTGTCCTGAGGGATGGTTCTCCATTCTCTGTCAACCATTTGCCACAGTTGGTCGTCCGTACGAGGCTGGGGCAGAGTTTGCAAACGGCGTCCAATGAGATCCCACACGTGTTCGATTGGTGAGAGATCCGGAGAGTACGCTGGCCACGGAAGCATCTGTACACCTCGTAGAGCCTGTTGGGAGATGCGAGCAGTGTGTGGGCGGGCATTATCCTGCTGAAACAGAGCATTGGGCAGCCCCTGAAGGTACGGGAGTGCCATCGGCCGCAGCACATGCTGCACGTAGCGGTGGGCATTTAACGTGCCTTGAATACGCACTAGAGGTGACGTGGAATCATACGCAATAGTGCCCCAAACCATGATGCCGCGTTGTCTAGCGGTAGGGCGCTCCACAGTTACTGCCGGATTTGACCTTTCTCCACGCCGACGCCACACTCGTCTGCGGTGACTATCACTGACAGAACAGAAGCGTGACTCATCGGAGAACACGACGTTCCGCCATTCCCTCATCCAAGTCGCTCTAGCCCGGCACCATGCCAGGCGTGCACGTCTATGCTGTGGAGTCAATGGTAGTCTTCTGAGCGGACGCCGGGAGTGCAGGCCTCCTTCAACCAATCGACGGGAAATTGTTCTGGTCGATATTGGAACAGCCAGGGTGTCTTCCACATGCTGAAGAATGGCGGTTGACGTGGCGTGCGGGGCTGCCACCGCTTGGCGACGGATGCGCCGATCCTCGCGTGCTGACGTCACTCGGGCTGCGCCTGGACCCCTCGCACGTGCCACATGTCCCTGCGCCAACCATCTTCGCCACAGGCGCTGCACCGTGGACACATCCCTATGGGTATCGGCTGCGATTTGACGAAGCGACCAACCTGCCCTTCTCAGCCCGATCACCATACCCCTCGTAAAGTCGTCTGTCTGCTGGAAATGCCTCCGTTGACGGCGGCCTGGCATTCTTAGCTATACACGTGTCCTGTGGCACACGACAACACGTTCTACAATGACTGTCGGCTGAGAAATCACGGTACGAAGTGGGCCATTCGCCAACGCCGTGTCCCATTTATCGTTCGCTACGTGCGCAGCACAGCGGCGCATTTCACATCATGAGCATACCTCAGTGACGTCATTCTACCCTGCAATTGTCATAAAGTTCTGACCACTCCTTCTTGGTGTTGCATTTGCTCTGTCAGTCAGTGTAGGTTGTCCATCTAAGTATCATGAAGCTCCTTCCGTGTATTGAGTTTTCTCGTATGGGATTTGAAGTCCCATTTTGATGGCAATTTCATGTAATTTTTCAATGGAATGAATTGCTTCTTGCCTGTTATTTGACCAGATTACTTCCGCAAAGTGAATTCTATCTTTAAGTATTCTGCCAAGGGTTATTCCTTTAATTTCCTTTTCCCAGGTCTTGATTACTTTAACAAGTACAAGATTGAACACTAACGGAGACAATCTGTCTCCTTGATGGACCCCTGTGTTAACAGTAAAAGGCTCAGATATTTTGCCTAGGAATTTAACTTTTGAAGTAGTGCCAGTTAATGTTTATCTGATTAATGCCCTGGTTTTAAATCCACTTGAAATTCTTCTAGAGTATTGAAAAGTGTTTGATGGTCTATAGCAGGGCTTCTCAAACGCCCAAAACCTCACGCGTGCAAATCGAAGCGCAAGAGCTCCGTGCACTGTGCATCGGTCCCTCTCGGCTCGGACCAACTCTTCGTCTCTGGGTTACTCGGCTAAGCTCGGCTCGGATTTGGAGCGTTGCGGAGCAAGTGAGGACGAGGGAGACAGAGGGAGCGAGCGAGACAGGCTTGGGGAAAGAGAGAGGTAGCGATATTGCTCCAAATCGAGGAGTGGGGGTCTGCACTCTGGTCAACCAAGTGAAGTCGTCTTTTGCACCATGCACAGTGTATGCTCCAGGCGCATGTACCCTGAGAGGCCCTGGTCTATAGAGTCATATGTTTTTTTGAAATCTGCAAAACTAATGACAGTTTGTCTGGTTTTGCGTATTTGTAGGATAGTTTTAAGATTAAGGGTTTGTTCCATACAAGATCTTCCTTTTTGGAAACCTGCCTGGTATTCACGAATTAGATGGTCTGTTTGTTTATCAAGTCTAGTGAGCAGGGTTTTGGAAAAAAAATTGTAAGCAACTGATATCAAGCTGATTGATGTTGGTTTTATCCCCTTTCTTGTGTAGTGGATGGATTAGTGCACATTTCCAATCTTCATGGATTTCTTCAGTGATCCAGATGTTTTCAAGAATCCAGCTGATTTTCTGGCCTATGCTCTTACCTCCTATCTTCAGCATTTTGGCAATTATGCCATCTTCCCCTGGGGATTTTGTTATTTTTGAGAACATGGATTACGTTTTTGACTTCTTCCAATGTTGGGGGTTCTGAATCTTGATTAGATGAGGGTGTTTCAAAGATGAGTTGTTCTTTTGGGGGATTCACAGTTTAAAATATCCTTGAAATACACTGCTGGATGTTTGCAATTTTCTTGATTATTCATTTATGATGTTCCATCCGGGCATTTGAAACAGCATTTGAAGCAAAGACCAGGTGCCTGATAATTTTATATTTCTTCTCGGAAAGTTATATAAAAGTACGTGTATTGTTTTTGTAAAATCTTTTTCAATTTCTGCCAATCTGTAGTGATCATATTTTCATTTCTCAGACCTGGTGATTTTTTATGTTTGTGTCTGTATTTTGATTAAATCCGCCAGGTTAGTTCAGTTTCATGATAATTCCATTTCTGCCAGGCTTTAATTCTAAAATTTATGGCTTTGGCACAGGCCTCATTCCACCATTTATGTTTGCGTTTCCTGGGTGGTGTGCCAACATTTTGAGAAACCTTCAAAACTGTGTCTTTGAGTTCTACCCAGTTCGAAGGATTGTGAGTAGGGATACTTTCAATGAAAGTACTGGTGATCTGTTTAAGAAATTAAGGATCGACACACAGGGTTTTTGTTATTCTTAGTTTGGACCTGTTTGGTTGAAATTTTACCTTGATTAAGGGTAGATAGTGGTCAGAGTCAATGATTCCTTTTTTTTAACTTTAACATTCATAATTTCTTTTTGATTGTTCTTGGATATACCCATATGATCTATTTGAAATTCTCCCAAGTGAAAATTTGGGGATCCTTAGGCTTTTTCTTGTGTGGAAGAACTCAGAAATCTGTTGACGTTAATTTGAGATCAAAATTTTTGCAAAAGTCAGTTAATATTTTCCATTTTACTAGTCCTATTGTGCGGTCCGGCCCCACGGTGTATGGGGCAACGCTTCCGCGTGTCAATCGTCAGTCCCGGGTTAGATTCCCGGCCGGGTCAGGGTTTTTTAATTGTAAATGATTAATATCCCTGGCCTGTGTACTGGGTGTTTGTGCTGTCCTTAACACTCCTTTCCTCATATTCAACACTCTACACTTCCCCATTTCCAATTACATGCAGGTTTATACATATGGTGCAAGTAGGGGCAAAAAATCTCTATAGGTTGATGCCCCGAACAAATAGTATTTATTTTTTTTAAATCGAATTGTGCGCTGGGTATAGTCCTACAATGGTCCTGAATTTCTTTTCACTGCCAGTGCGGGCATTAAAATCTCCCAATAGAATTTTTATGTGATGTTTTGGAATTGTGGCTGTAGTTTCTTCTAGTATTTCCCAGTAGTCTTCTATCATTTGTAGATATTTTTGATTGTAGTTATTGGTGGGAGCATGCACATTAATCAGTGTATAAGCTTTGTTTCCTGATTTAATGAATAATGTTGAAATTCTTTCAGAAAGTGAAGAAAAGTTAAGTATTGAGTTAATATTGTTTCTTCTTACAGAAAATACAATGCAAAATTGTAATGGCTTCTTATAAAGGGAGATTGCTGGCTTGCCTTTGTAAATTCTATAATTTCCTGAGTCAAAATGATTTTCATCCATGTAGCCTATGTGGTTTCCTGACATGCTAAAATTTGTGTGTTTAAGTTATCTAACATGTCTGTTAATTGCTTTAACTTCCCAGTTTTCCGAAGTGTGTTGATGTTTAGACTACCAATGAAAGTCTTACATTTTGGGCAAAGAGATTTGGGAAGCTCCGATATATTCCTGCATGATGTTCTCGGTCCCCCAGAATCTGATGACCGAGAAAAACTAGTATGTCTACTGGTGCCTGGGGTAGCTGCATCATTGAAAAACTACATCACGCTAATAGATTGAAGGTAGTGGGGAGATTGATTGTGATCAACCTCATGTTACAACTAAGGTACTGAGTCTTAAAGGTTGCTTCAAGATCAATCAATCAATCAATCAATCAATCAATCAATCAATCAATACTGATCTGCATTTAGGGCAGCCGCCCAGGTGGCAGATTCCCTATCTGTTGCTTTCCTAGCCTTTTCCTAAATGATTTCAAAGAAATTGGAAATTTATTGAACATCTCCCTTGGTAAGTTATTCCAATCCCTAACTCCCCTTCCTATAAATGAATATTTGCCCCAGTTTGTCCTCTTGAATTCCAACTTTATCTTCATATTGTGATCTTTCCTACTTTTATAAACGCCATTCAAACTTATTCGTCTACTAATGTCATTCCATGCCATCTCTCCGCTGACAGCTCGGAACATACCACTTAGTCGAGCAGCTCTTCTTCTTTCTCTCAATTCTTCCCAACCCAAACATTGCAACATTTTTGTAACGCTACTCTTTTGTTGGAAATCACCCAGAACAAATCGAGCTGCTTTTCTTTGGATTTTTTCCAGTTCTTGAATCAGGTAATCCTGGTGAGGGTCCCATACACTGGAACCATACTCTAGTTGGTGACTCAAACAACAACAACAACATATTTAACGTGAAGAACATAAAATACCATACGCTCATTCACTTTATCAGCAAGTATATACGCATGATGAAAATACAATCGTCATTCCATCGGCAGACTAGCTGATGTACCCGTGCTTCGCTACCGAATTCTAGATTGTATACAGAATTGTAGGTTAGGTAGAGTACACGTTGTGATCAAGACTGTATTAAATTGCATAGATCTTTCTGTTGCCCTAGAAACGCGACGGATAAATCACCAAACGTCTTTTCCCATATGAAGACTGCGTTTGGGAATTTTCATTGGAATAGTAGGCCCGCTTGCCTACCATCATTAACAATCAGGTTGGGGCTTTCTCTATAATGGCAGACACTCCGTCTCCATCTGCCTTTTTACATCCTCAGAAAGACTGTCTTACTGGTTTTCCCAAATGAAATGAACATAGGTCATTACAATGACGTCAGTAGGAATGGAACGAGTAAAAGCAATGATTTCACATGAAATACTCGATCAAATGAAAAACCACACATTTTCTCACTTTTAACGAACAATACTACGCTGCCGATCTAACAGTCCAAAGTTCCAGAGCTGGAACGACCAGGCCGCAGACAGCCGTGATACGTGAACACTCTTAGTCCTTTTTCGGGGAAGGGGGTCGAAGAGTGAAGATTCCCAGGGCAAAAACTATGCCCTTTTACTAATCTGTTTCCTAGGAGTACCCAATGAGTCGGAAAATCTCAATTCACTACACTGGCGGCGGAAAAATATCAATCTGTCTGTCATTTTACGGCATTGAGCCACCTCTCCTCCTTTCCCTGGTCTTCATACTGGCAACAGCAACTACTGAGCTACTCAGTCCACCCAGTAGGTACTGCAGGCGGAATTATTATTATTGGTATACCAAGCTCGATAGCTGCAGTCGCTAAGTGCGGCCAGTATCCATTATTCGGGAGATAGTGGGTTCGAGCCACACTGTTGGCAGACCTGCAGAAGGTTTTCTGTGGTTTCCCATTTTCACACCTTAATTGAGGCTGATTCCTTCCCATTCCTAGTCCCTTCTTGTCCCATCATCACCATAAGACCTGTTTCAGTGCATTGTAAAACAACTTGTAAAAAAAATCTATTATGGGTGTATTTATGGCTTACCCCCATATCAATTTTATATTCAAAATTACCTGAACCTTAATTATTACATCAAGATTTTGTAAATTATAAGCAGCTTCACTTATTGTGCTTTTCTTGGTTAAGAATGGTGAGGTTCTAGTAATTCTTTTTATGGACTCAGTACTAGTCACTTTATAATGAGGACAGTCGGGAACACTTATAGTATAGAACATTTTTTAGTCTCCTAATTTTGCCTACAGATGAAAAATCATTGTCTTTGGAATGAAGGCCAGACAACAGAAGAAACAGAATATCTGTTTGGGACAAAATTATTGCAAGAAATTGCTTTGAGCAACCAGTGGCAGTGGGCTCTCAGGAGCACATGAGCATGTGAACACCCAGTTGTAACGCATATTCACACATTCATGGATACCAGTAATTCAAAATTGTTTCCTTTTTTTGACCTGATTTCGTCAATCGATCGAAAGGATTCTACTTATATTGAAGCTCCGTTACATTGACAGCTGTCCATTTCGACTGACAATGCTAGGGAGTACACTGGAGATTTTGCTACAAACCTTAAGACTATACGCATGCGCATGGAGATGATGTCATGGTTTATGCACAGATATATCCATAAGCGAGGAGCACGGTAAGGAATGTGCCTTTCCATCTACAACCATCCTCGAACCAGAGATAGTATTACAGTTGACCACAAGGGTCCACCACCTCCCCTATTACTATTGGCCAGAGCTCCCAGAAGTTACTATTGCATTACATCGCTGGAAGATTTTGCTAGTAGCTAATTCTGAACAGGTTTTCGTAGTCACGGGATCAGAAAGCCAGAGCCTCAGCCAAAGCCTGAACGACTCAGCCCGGCAGTCGTAATTTTACTTTTCTTGTACACTCACAGATTAGTCTCGAGAAAATGCATCCTCGGTTATAAGGGTTCTACCATAACATGAGTAGAGAAGCAACCGTACAAGGAACATTTAGTGAAATGACTTAAGTAACTGATTTTGTACTCATTTTCATTCTACTTTGGTATATTTCAGACGTGAAAACAAATTTTGTTGTGAACCCCCTGAAAATTTGGTCAGGAGCCGCTGCTGTGAGCAATTATTTAGTTCTGTGCTTGTCTACAGGAAATTAGTGAAATTATAGTGTCTCTTTGCTCTTTCTACTGCTTAAAGTAAAAAAAGGCACACAAAAATTTGCTAACACTGTTCAAGAAAACCAAATCACTAAACTACATCATTTAAAAAATCAAATTAGGGCATAAAGGAGAATTATTCTACATGACCAAGTTATCGTGAGTAATTGCCCCTTATTATATTTTTCATTACCAGCAGTATATTTGTGAAATTATAGTGCCCCTTTGCTTTTCTAATTTTGTTTGGAGTACAAAAAAGGGCACACAAAAACATCACATATTTGGACACTTGTGAACACAGTTTGGAAAAACAAGTCACTACACTACACAATAAACAATGTAATAGCTCATAACTATTGACTCTCAGTAACAAACAACTTACTGTGAACCCATTAGCAACACTAGCAACAACAATGTAACACATCTGAAACTGAGATAAGTAAATACCTATTTTGTCAAAACTTTGACCCTGTGCTTTGTTAATGGTCATTTAGAAAGTAGTACATAACGGGAAGGTAGGTCACTGTCATTAGACACCAAATCAAGCCGAGGTATATCAGTTATCTGATTCTAATTTTATAATTTTATCATACACTGCTGGAAAAAAGCATGTCGGTGCAGGCAATAAAAGAATTAGAGTACATATTTACTGTAAAACTAAAGAACAGAAAATTATGTACAAAAAAACAAAACTATGTACATCTCCTCTTCAGGCATAATTCTTTACTTCGAGTCACTTGCAAAGAGTTTTTCTTTTCCTCCCCTTTACTATGGGCCTATAGAAGTGTTTCAACTTAAGGCAGCAAGTAGGATGAATGCCACAATTACACTTCATTTTTATGGCAGGATCTTTCTGACGAGTCACCACTCAAAGAAACTGTTTCTGGTATTTCGTCACCTGGCAAATCACTGTCATCACTGAAAACATAATCTTCATAATCTTCTTCTAACATATCCCGAATATCGTCAGAACAACATGGATCGCACATTTTAGTTTATTGAAACACTAACCAATCACGTAGAACAACAACAGAACACTGCCATGCGGTGTGGCACTTCAAGCGACTGACGCTTTGTTTTAGACAGTACATAAGCAAAGAAATCTGTTCGATAGTTCAGCTAGATGAATCGAAATAGCCAATGAACTGAACTATTGATTAGTGCAAAGTTTGACTATATTCATTAAATGGTTGCCCAGCAACGCGGCTCTAAAAAAAAAGTCGTTAATAACGACTTCATCATTTCACAGACGCATAAATGAGTCGTTATTAGCGACTCATATCACTTGCAGGGTTAAATGTGTGTTTCTTTAATTTTAAAGGAGATTCCAACAACATATTTCCACACCTGCAACATCTTCAGTTTCCGAGATATAAGTATCCCCATAAAAATAATTCAACTCATTCAACCCAGTACTCCCTCCCCCACTCCCCGCTCCCCCCTCCCTCAAACTATGTGGATTTTCTGCAAACAAGAAATACACGTTTCTTCATTTATAAAGAAGATTCCTCATACCAATTTTCACATCTGTAACATGTGCATTTTTTGAGATATAAGTATCCTCATAAAAAGAACTCAACTCATTTTTCACTTCTTTTCACTCCCGTTATGTGGCTTCTACGAAAACAAAAAAATACTTGTTCCTGTATGTTTAAAGGACTTTACAAACACATATTTCCATGTCTGTAACACCTTCAGCTTTTTAGATATAAGTATCCACATAAAAAGAATTCAATCCCTGTATCAGTCCTCCACCCCACCACCTCAACTAAGTGGTTTTTCCAAAAACAAAACTACATGTCTCTCTATTTTTAATTCAAGTTGATTCAAAATACCAATTTCACATCTAGAAGATGTTTTTTGAGATATACTCATTTTAAAAATTCACCCACTTCTTTCCTTTTCAACCCTCCCCTCTTCCCAAATTAAGGGATTTTCCAACAACCAAAAAATATGTGTTTATTTATTACATACAAACAAACCTTACATCTTTATATATTAGTATAGATTAAGATTTTCCAAGAACAAAAGAATATGTTGTATACCTTAATTTTTAAAGGAGATTCCAAATACCAATTTCCATGCCTTTAAACTGTTAAGATTGAGATATAGGTATACTTATTTTTTAAAATTCATCCACCTTTTCACCACGTTAGCGATGGAATATCCAAAACTCCTCCCTTAGCGAGCACCTACACTATAATATAAATGTATCCTCAAAATTTCATTTCCTTTCTGTACAATGCACACCTGCTACTACTTATCTGCATCCATGAAGACTGATTATGGCACTAAGATATCTTGTTTGTAAATACACGCCTTATGGACTAACGCTAAATTACTATTCCACAGGTATCGCAATAAAATGCAGCAAGTATCTGCCGTATACAGAGAGGAGGTGCCAGTCTCCTTGGACAGAGCCATCTGGTGGATTGAATACGTGCTTCGACACAAAGGTGCCCCTCATTTGAGGAGTGCAGCATTGGATCTTCACTTATATCAATACTTATTATTAGATGTTATTGCTGCCATACTTCTTGCTTTGGCAGTTGTTTTTAGTATTGCTTATTATATTCTAAAACTGTTGTTCTCTTATGTAAGTCAAAGTAAGCTAGCATCATTTGTAAAGAAGACTCAGTGACACTGAAACCTAGTATTTATAAATATAAATACCATTAAGAGATCAAATGTTGTTCCAATTAGAGCTTGAGGAGTACAAGACATGACTTGATGTTATCTCGACCAGGGCCTCTCAAACGCCCAAAATCTGATGCGTGCAAACTGAGGTGCAGATTTCCAGTGCACAGTGCATCGGTCCCACTCGGCTCAGCTCGGACCAACGCTTCGTCTCTGGGCTACTCAGCTAAGCTCGGCTCAACTCGGCTTGGATTTGGAGCACTATGGACCAAGTGAAGAAGAGGGAGACAGGCGGAGCGAGCGAGACTGAGTGGGGAAAGAGAGAGACAGCGCTATTGCTTCAAATCCAGGAGTGGGGATCTGCACTCTGGTCAACCAAGTGAAGTCGTCTTTTGCACCGTGCACAGTGCAATGCACTGGTGCATGCAATCTGAGAGGCCCTGATCTAGAGTGTTGAAAGTCCAAAATTTTGAAAAATATTGCAACATGAATACTTTAGTTCATTTTATAATGATCCATTCAACTCTAAGCACATCATTAGAGACAATTTTCCTATTTTCCTGTAAGACTATTTATTGCAGATTAAACAAACTTTAAATTTGTTAGAAAACATGTTTCAGTAAATTGACTGATTTTATACCTACGTCTCCCACCGTATACCTATATAGAGTGTTAACAAATGTCCCATCTGTCTATGACTCCAAGAAATATAATCTATCCTGATCTTTTAAAAAGAAATTATCTTCATCCCAGTATTTCAATCAATTAATCAACATTGATCTGCATTTAGGGCAGTTGCCCAGACGGCAGATTTCCGTTCTGTTGTTTTCCTAGCCTTTTTGTTAATGATTGCAAAGAATTTGGAAATTTATTGAACATCTCCCATGAAATGAAATGTTGTATGGCTTTTAGTGCTGGGATATCCCAGGACGGATTCAGCTCGCCAGGTGCAGGTCTTTTTATTTGACTCCCGTAGGTGACCTGCGTGTCATGATGAGGATGAAATGATGATGAAGATAACACATACACCCAGCCCCCGTGCCACTGGAATTAACCAATTAAGGTTAAAATCCCCGACGCGGCCGGGAATCGAACCCGGGACCCTCTGAAGCGAAGGCCAGTACGCTGACTGTTCAGCCAACGAGTCGGACAACACCTCCCATGGTAAGTAGTTATACCAATCCCTAACTATAAACAAATATTTGCCTCAATGTGTTCTCTTGAATTCCAACTTTATCTTCATAAGTTATTGTAATATTTTCTACTTTTAAAAACGCCACTCAAACTTATTCACCTACCAAAGTTATTCCATGCCATCTCTCCACTGATAGCTCCGAACATACTGCTTAGCCGAGCAGCTCATCTCCTTTCTCCCAAGTCTTCCCAGCCCAAACTTTGAAACATTTTTCATAATGCTACTCTTTTGTCGGAAATCACCCAGAACAAATTGAGCTGACTTTCTTTGGATATTTTCCAGTTTTTGAATCAAGTAATCCTGATGAGGGTCCCATACACTGGACCCGTACTCTAGTTGGGGTCTTACCAGATACTTAAATGCCCTCTCCTTTACATCCTTGTTACAAATACAGTACTAAATACCCTCATAATCATGTGCAGAGATCTGTACCCTTTATTTACAATCCCATTTATGTGATTAGCCCAATAAAGATCTTTCCTTATATTAACACCTAGGTACAAACAGTGATCCCCATAAGGAACTTTCACCCCTTCAACGTAGTAATTAAATCATCATACCATTGCCTGCTGTCCATCTCATGACATTGTCAAGCTCTTTTTGCAGTTGCTCACAATCTTGGAAATTATTTATTGCTCTTATACAGAATAACATCATCCTCAAAAAGCCTTATCTCTGATTCCACTTCTTTACTTATATATATATATATATATTGAACCCATGACCTTTGTGCCCTAAGAACATAATGCGTAAATTGACAATTTAATTAGAAGTTCGATTCGTAATGGCATGGATTTGACACGTGACGAGGGGGTGATTACCTTCGGTCCCACGCTCTGGGATACGTGACGTCAGTCGCACGTGTCAACGGCGGAAGAATCTTAAGTCAGGTTTGTGAACTATTTCAAAGCGCGTGTATACGGCGTGCCCCAAGCCAAGTCAAAAAAATATAGTGCCTATCAAAGGAGGTCATTTATCCCACAAATCGAACACGTACACATTTTTATTGTCCATGAACACCACTGCCAGAAATGTAGCGAGTATGTAGTCACCTTCAAAACTCTTGTAATTACAGTTTAATTAAGTCAGAAAATTTATAGAAATTTACTTGGCGGCAAAGGGAGATACCCGAAGAGAGGGGGTAACTGGTATAAATATGAAGGGACGCCATGACGAAGCCTCCTTCTCCTGCATTTATGGTACGAAGCGGACGATAAAGTGTTGAGCTGCTCTGTGAAATCAAACAACAAAAGTAGACTAAGTTAAACCGCAGATTTTAGCCATTGTGGCTGGGGTCTTGACTCCATGTGGAGATAGTTCCTTGAGTGGAAATAATTGTACCAGATAGGACGGTCAAAGTACTGAATAAATTTTCCTGTGATAATTAAAGTAATTCGTGTGCGGAAGTAATTACAGTCCATCGTGTGCGCTCAAAGGAAGAAAAGTGAAGGGCATTTCTTTTTTTATGCTTTATTCCAGGAAACCTGAAGAAATATAATAATCTAAAGCCAGAAATGTAAAAATGGCTAAATAAAAATGCCAGGGTCGCAGGTGAGGCCTATGACGAACACTGATGTGACTACATAAGGTATGTGACTTTCCATCTTACTACCTATTATATCTTGTTTCATGATCTCTAAATGTGTATTTGAATGGGGTATATACGACGCAGTGGTCACCCCTATATGTTTTTTTCTGTAAATGTTAGAATACGACTAAAAGAGTCATTTGTTTTATTTTCCACTTGGATAAAATTTTGAAGTCTTGCAAGTGCCGTATGATGATGTAAAAAGTTATTGAATAGGGTTTCGAAGTGATATCACGTCCAATGTAGATCGTCATTTCCGTGTGTTTACGGCCTATATTTTGTGATGTCAAATTAAGATGTTCATTCGACGTAATTTTTTTTGTCTGTAATTTTGACGATAATAATATAGAAATCCATGGTTACTCATTTTCAATCGAGTGCAAGCGCGCTGTCGGGTGAGAATCTAGCGTGATGAATTCGGTCACGGAGAGAAACGTTTTCTAGTCCCATTTTAAACTGTGTCTGACTGACAATAAAAAGATCAAGTAGAAATTTTCAGTCATTTTTCGTAAAAATCAAGTTATTAAAAATACGATGTCATGTTATGCGAAGTTGTTCATTATTAATGCATTGTGCGTATTAGTCGTCAGGAATTCTAGTAAGGATTTTATTCCAGTTCTTTGTCGGTGATTGTTGCGAGTAGGGAAACAGAGGTTAGTTGTCGTGTGAGTCGAAATGAGATTTGTGAATCAGGGATGAGACCTGTCATTGAAGCCGGGACATGGAAGCCCGAGGAATATTTTATAATGTTGGGAATGGAAAGCAATATATAGAATTCCATAGCGGTATTAATTTGCGACGTATATAATTATTGTGGGCATCTTGAAGCATAATCTATGTGAATTTTATTGGTCAGGAATATCGTATTTTGTAATTAGTCTTTTGCGAAGTTAAACGTTTCATTCTTTGAGGTCAGTCAGGCATGATGAACAGATGTTCCATATCGAGATTGACAGACAGGGAGGGGTCGTTTGTAGTTGAGACCGCCAGCGGATCGAAAGGGAAACGAGTTGTAACGGGACATGTAGTGGTTTACGTGTAGGATTGAGATTTCATTCGTGGCGACGGAGAAAAATAATTATGGAATCTAGTTGAAATTTTCATCCGGTAATAACCTGAGTATTGTTGGATACTGTGAATTTTAATTGGGGACGTAATGAGCATTTGAAACCACGAACTTAGAGTATAAAGAGTACTAGTAACCAAATTCAGGGTTGTCCAAAATATAGAGCGGTGGTAGTGATGATTGTTTGTCTGTGAGGGGTGCGCAAACGTTATAAAATGTTATGACGAGATATGACATCGTAATTATATGGCGAGTTGCTTTTGGTTTGTACGTAGATTATTAGGATATCGCAGTGTTAATAATGGCTAGGATTAGATTAGATTTAAAGTGTGAGATCATGAGACAAGATATATAACTGGACATGAATTATGTAACAATTCTTTTCCAGCCAGATAAATATCACAGGATTGAATTTACATCACAGCTGCGTAGGAATTTGTGAAGAAACCAGAGTCCGCGGAGATAGAATTTGTTATCCTTTAAGATTTCATTAAATCATTTAAATTTATTTAATTATTAAATTCAGTGAAACCGCATTTCGAAATAACTTTAATCAAGCGAATAACTTGGAGATGCATTCTGGAAATCTTAGTTTGTTTTCTGGGGAATATTTAAATGGTAACGTAACGATTAAGGGGACATATCCGAAGGAAATGGATTTTACTGCCACAAAGTTTGTGAGCATTGCTATTGTTGTAATTATTTAACTTTGATTGATTGAGCAGTGACTGTGCTGGGGATATTCAAGTGGAAACTTTGGTCATCAACCGATGTAACTTAATTGTGTTTATCCTTCAGCTTAGAAACTTGGATGGTCAAGGGGTCATCAACCTCAGTGACTTACATTAGGGCCCTATGCCACTTGCGGTCATCATCCACATTGACTTTAAAGTAACTTAGAAGTTTAGATGTCGATCCATGACATAGACGCAGGTCACATCGAGTCAATTAAGAGTCCATGTCGTATGACCACTGTGTGGCACACACCGATTGGACGGCCTTAATTATACCCAGAGTCCAGAGTTCGTGTTACGAGGGCTGGACCATAACGAATCACTATGATGGTACATGTGGTCTCACATGGAAGCCGAATTTAAGGATTTCCAGACTTTCTTTTCTTTAATAAAAAATGAGACAATGGTTTCTAGTAAGAATGCCCATCAGGCAGATACGTCAAAGGCTCACCAGTGTTCTAACCTTATATGTAATAAAATGATTGTGGTGTCCACTGGACATGTGTAATTTCACTAAAACCGTTGACATATCAGAGTGCTTCCGAATTTCCTGAATAAATTGGAATCTTTTAAACAGACCTTTCATTCAAAGTAGATAGATTAGAATTACTGAACCCTACCTTTACCTCCGCAAGTGACGAAGAACCCGATACGACCCAAGAGACAGATCTCATGAACTTTGCTGATATGTAGGAAAGGTAGGTATCCCTAAATATGGACCAAAAGTGTTCAATATATATATAAGAAAATTTAAAGATCCAATAACACTGCCATCAGGAATTCCCCTCTTAATGATGACATGATCAGATAAAGCTTTGCCTACACTAATTCTCTGAGTTCTATTTCCTAGAAATGTAGCCACTCATTCAGTCACTCTTTTGTCTAGTCCAATAGTCCTCATTTTTTCCAGTAGTCTCCCATGATCCATCCTATCAAATGCCTTAGGTAGGTAATCACGATACAGTCCACTTGACTTCTTGAATCCAAGATACCTGCTATATCTTGCTGGAATCCTACAAGTTGAGCTTCAGTGGAATAACCTATCCTAAATCTGAACCACCTTCTGTCGAACCACTTATTAATTTCACAAACATGTCTAATATAATCAGAGATAATGCTTTCCCAAAGCTTACATACAATGCTTGTTAAACTTACTGGCCTGTAATTTTCATCTTTATGTCTATTACCCATTCCTTTATACACAGGGGCTACTATAGCAATTCTCTATTCATTTGGTACAACTCCTTCATGCAAACAATAGTCAAATTAGTACTTTGGATACGGTACTATATCCCAACGCCTTGTCTTTGGTACATCCCCAGAAATCTTATCAATTCCAGCTGCTTTTCTAGTTTTCAGCTTTTGTATCTTATTGTGTCTTATTTCCTCTTATGTGCTTTGACATTCTTGGGATCCAAAATCCGACTTTTGTTTCCAGTTTTGAGCTAAATGGAATCTTCATTCTCCAGTATTAACATATATTAAATTTCAGAAATACAGGTGATAGCTCTTCAATATTTTTTTTCACAGTGGAAAGGTAGTCTCCGTAATAATTATTACTGGGCAAGTTGGCTGTGCAGTTAGTGGAACGCAGTTGTGAGCTTGCATCCGGAAGATAGTGGGTTCAAACTGCACTGTCAGCAGCCCTGAAGATGGTTTTCTGTGGTTTCCCATTTTCACACCAGGCAAATGCTGGGGCTGCACTTTAATTCAGGCCAGAATCACATCCTTCCAACTCTCAAGGCCTTTCCTACCCCATCTTCACCATAAGACCTACTTGTATTGGTGTGATATAAAGCTAAATGTTAAAAAAAGTAATGTTATTACTTTTTACTTCAAATTTATTAATCCCACTTTTGGGTGTCAATTATAACTTCTCAAAATACTTTTATTTCACTACTGAGCATCAATTTTAAGTCTAAGAAAATTGTTTTTGTTGTTGTTGTTGTTGTTGTTGTTGTTGTTAGCTGAAACCTATCAAAACATGATGATCAAAGGAGTATAGTGAAGGATTTCCATGTATGACATTCTTTATACAATTACTTTTCAGCAGATTGTAACTTTAAGGACATCAAAAGTTTGCACTCTTCACATTGCAACATATGCCATGGCTGAAAACTGGCTGAGGTAAATTGTAACCTTCATGTTCCAGCATTTCCCCTTAAAGTTTTATTGATCGCGATACAAAATGCCAAGCGAACTGGAAATTGCTGCCACTTAAAAAATGGAAGTGTTTTATCTGATGGAGTTAAATCATCTCAAGCGATTGTAGCTCTCTGCCTATTTTGAATGTACAATGCACTGATCGACCGTTGGGAAGCAAACTGGTTGCTGTTCCTGTCCACGCTACTAATATAAAATGAAGCCCTAAATTGAAGCTCTTAAGCATCAGCATATATACAGGGTTATTCACCTAAGATGTTACACAGAAATAACTTATAAATCATTACCGGGAAAGATATCGGCATTCTGTTTTCATATTCGTAAATGGTACCCAGCAGCTTGCAAAATAATGTGCTACGCTACGTATTCTCATGGGGTGAATAATAACCAAGATATTGATACTAACTCCATATTTTTAAATAGAACGGCTCAAATTCATACAGCTGGTCTAAAAGTTCAACTGCGTACAAATTTCAAAATCGGACAGTTAGTGTTTGAGATATCAATAAGAACAGAATGCGCTGTTCTGCATGCCGCATCAGGCAGCGTGAAGTCGGGCAAGGACATATTGCCACGCAAGCAGGTTCATGGGTGTGATTCCTGCCACAGAATGAATACCAGGAATGTAAGCATATCGTACACATGTGATGGGTTTGCAAAGTGTGTATGACAAGCGAACGCATGATAGGACAGGGAGGTGTGATGTTTTTAAAAGAAATAAAATAATTACTTTGACTTCAAAGGAACATAACGAAAGCTATAATTGTCACTGGTTTCAGTGTACAGTACATACTACTGTATGACATGAGAAAAACATAATACAGGACACCAGAAGACCTCCTTCCAGAAAATGAATAATATCTGAATAATCTCCCTTCCCCGTTGTGTGTTCGCCAGTCATACAATAACGTTGCACACCCAGGGTATCGGGGGAACACTCAAAACCTCGCTGTACGTGGACATATCTTCGCAGTAGCACCTCCAGTGTTTTTTGATCGGCCGGGTGGCTTCACATCTTTAATAACAGCTCCCGCCGACCTGAATCAGCATACAGGCCGACTCCTAGTTGGATGTCAGCCTCCCTACTACGCTTAACCATGGCGACCACCACCACTACCACCACAACGATTTCTGCCCTCACCATTTCCTCCCACCCTACGATGACTTTTATGTCATCCCATCCTTCACCACTTACGTCCACCTCTTTCTCCGTGCCACAAACTTTTCCTCAGATCAGTGTACCACCTCCTCGCTTTCAGTGGCGGTTCGCGGCATGTTACTCTGGCAGAGCTGTGCCACCATTTCTTCCCCCTCCCAATCGTTCCACTTTTCAATGACCAGCATCACGGTATTTCTACATACGGTAATAATAATAATAATAATAATAATAATAATAATAATAATAATAATAATAATAATAATATCACGGTATTTCTACATACGGTAATAATAAAATAATAATAATAATAATAACTCGATGGCACTAGCTGAATAGAAATCTGCTTCTTGCACTACAACACTAAATAATTAATTAACTACACTACAATGACATTTACACACACATTAACAAGCTAACAGCTACTGCAATCATGATTACTTTGGCACTGCACTGTTTCACTGATCACAGACGATGAAAATAAATAAAGAGTGTACGCCCAAATTATCTCGCGTTGCCCAAATCTCAAAGCATAAAGACGTATTTAACAATTGACCAACCTACAAATAGTGCCGTCACCTTATGGTTACATTTTTTAAGCTTCTTTACATAAATGAATTGCTTAAATTGTCAGTGTAATGAAATTCAATGTTTTGGAATTAATCTCTAACAACAGATAATGTAAGACGGAGAGGAAAAAGCCTAAAAACATCATAAAGTGGTTAGCGATGCTGCTGCGGGCTCTGCCGGACAGACCACACACTGCACTCTTCCTTCCCCTGACAAGCTCGTATTGTCCTCCCGCACCCCGCACACTTGCTAACTCTTGGGGCCTACTCAGGGCTCTCCTGCCAGAGCCCGACCGCCTCAAGACTGAAGAGATGACATAGTGCTTACTGGGCAATAGCCACGTTTTACAGCCTTTGCCATATATTTGAAAATAGAAAAGCGAAATATTTACAGGAAAATAATTTATCATTGGATAACTGAATAGCACACTACCATAAGTTCGACTTCGCTACATTTGTCCATCTATTTATGCAATCATTTACAAAGTGAAATTATGTTAAGTGTTTCTGGAAAAGCTGTGGGGCGGCGCCCAAAAGCCTTTCATGCACCAATCGCCACTGCTCGCTTTCTGCGCCACCATTCACCACCTGTCTCTTCGTCTGCACAGCCACCATCTACGACACCGTCAAATCCAGCCGCATCAGCATTGACCGCCCGTCAACCAGCATCACCGCCATCAACATCAGATACCAGCACAGTCTTCAGTTGCGTCGTTCGCGGCGTCGACCCACTCATCTCCGTAAGAGAAGTCCAACACCAGCTACGGCTTCATGCCATACCAGTCCGGAGGGCGTTTCGGATCTTCAACTCCACGGGCGCAACATATTTAGTACGCCTACAGCTACCCACTGCAACAGCCGTCGACAATCTCATCGCCACCGATCGTCTCCATAACGTCGAACCCTCTAGTTTCCCTCCACAATCTAGAAATCTCCTCACCGCACCACGTTACCGCACCCGCACAGTGCGTAATTTCAGGAATCTAACCGGCCAAAAATCGTATCTCGGAAACTAATGGACCGATTTACATAAAACTTAGTATGTAACTGCTATTATTGGAGATAACTAAATGTGTGGTCAATCAAGTACAAAGAACAAATCACTGCGCCAGGAATAGAATTAGTAATCTTTGTAATTTTAATTATTTTTCGTTATGGCTTTAAGAAATTAAATAGATATTAACAGTGGGACATGCTGCTTAGAATGTTTAAAAACAGATACAGGAATACATGTACTTGCCAAACAATTTTTTCATTAGATGCAGTTATATCAGAATCGCTATCGTCACTTTCATTATCTCCTTCGGCAGAACCAGATACAGGAGGCTCAGATACAGGAGTTGAGCACTTCTCGTGAAAGCGGAATCAACTTCCCCTCCTTGATTTCCCTAAGCTGGTAATATAAGGGTCCGATGATATAAGCGGCCTATGGGAAAGGTTAGTATTTGTGTCTTTCTGGAAGGTTTCCTATTATCTTCATTCCTGGTCTCCTGGGCTTCCTCAGAGAGGTGTCCAATAGGTATAATACAGTGCCACGACCCAAGAGTTTGTGCAAAGTTACAGGCATGTAGTACGATTTGTATTTTTGTAAATACAATTGTATACTTTCCTTTGCGTAGATGCCAAATGTCACTTTATCAATGGCATATCCACACGAAAGAGTTTCCACAATGGCACGTAGATGGTTTATTAAATTTATATCTACTCTAGTAGTATCCGCAGAAGTGGAAACCTCTCTGAAGAATCTTCTAGGGGTTTCCATCATTGGCATTACCAGCACTTTCCTTCGGATATCAATAAATAGACCGTTTCCTCCCTGAACTTCTGTAGTGAAGTCATCTACAGTATTTATTTATTGCGTGTGTATTGTAGGCTTTAAATCAGTGCGTAAATGTATTGTGTTGAATGAGAACTATGCGATAAGCCTACGTGTGTGATTTATTTTTTAAACATTAATACTGTGATATTTTGTAGTCATCTGCAGTATTTACACTGACTGACAGAGCAAATGCAACACCAAGAAGGAGTGGTCAGAACTTTATGCCAATTGCAGGGTAGACTGACGTCACTGAGGTATACTCATGATGTGAAATGCGCCGCTGTGCTGCGCACGTAGCGAACGATAAATGGGACACGGCGTTGGCGAATGGCCCACTTCGTACCGTGATTTCTCAGCCGACAGTCATTGTAGAACGTGTTGTCGTGTGCCACAGGACACGTGTATCGCTAAGAATGCCAGGCCGCCGTCAACGGAGGCATTTCCAGCAGACAGACGACTTTACGAGGGGTATGGTGATCGGGCTGAGAAGGGCAGATTGGTCGCTTCGTCAAATCGCAGCCGATACCCATAGGGATGTGTCCACGGTGCAGCGCCTGTGGCGAAGATGGTTGGCGCAGGGACATGTGGCACGTGCGAGGGGTCCAGGCGCAGCCCGAGTGACGTCAGCACGCGAGGATCGGCGCATCCGCCGCCAAGCGGTGGCAGCCCCGCACGCCACATCAACCGCCATTCTTCAGCATGTGCAAGACACCCTGGCTGTTCCAATATCGACCAGAACAATTTCCCGTCGATTGGTTGAAGGAGGCCTGCACTCCCGGCGTCCGCTCTTCTCAGAAGACTACCATTGACTCCACAGCATAGACGTGCACGCCTGGCATGGTGCCGGGCTAGAGCGACTTGGATGAGGGAATGGCGGAACGTCGTGTTCTCCGATGAGTCACGCTTCTGTTCTGTCAGTGATAGTCACCGCAGACGAGTGTGGCGTCGGCGTGGAGAAAGGTCAAATCCGGCAGTAACTGTGGAGCGCCCTACCGCTAGACATGCGGCATCATGGTTTGGGGCGCTATTGCGTATGATTCCACGTCACCTCTAGTGCGTATTCAAGGCACGTTAAATGCCCACCGCTACGTGCAGCATGTGCTGCGGCCGGTGGCACTCCCGTACCTTCAGGGGCTGCCCAATGCTCTGTTTCAGCAGGATAATGCCCGCCCACACACTGCTCGCATCTCCCAACAGGCTCTACGAGGTGTACAGATGCTTCCGTGGTCAGCGTACTCTCCGGATCTCTCACCAATCGAACACGTGTGGGATCTCATTGGACGCCGTTTGCAAACTCTGCCCCAGCCTCGTACGGACGACCAACTGTGGCAAATGGTTGACAGAGAATGGAGAATCATCCCTCAGGACACCATCCGCACTCTTATTGACTCTGTACCTCGACGTGTTTCTGCGTGCATCGCCGCTCGCGGTGGTCCTACATCCTACTGAGTCGATGCCGTGCGCATTGTGTAACCTGCATATCGGTTTGAAATAAACATCAATTATTCGTCCGTGCCGTCTCTGTTTTTTCCCCAACTTTCATCCCTTTCGAACCACTCCTCCTTGGTGTTGCATTTGCTCTGTCAGTCAGTGTATTTACTGTGTCTGTTTTCTAGCTTTTATTGTCTGGATAAATTTATTTAATGCAATTAAATACATCACCCGCCCCTCAAGTCCATAAAATTATTTGTCTATTTTCTCTCGCAATTTGCCTTATATTTCAGTGCTGAGGTTTCTTATGTGCCATGGTTTACCTCTGATTCTGTACAAACCAAAAGTGGCCGCTGTTAACCCCACGTCCCCTTCAGTCCATAAAAGTAATTTGTAACTTAGTTTCTTCAGCCTTTTGTCTTGAACTTACATACTGAATTTCACAAATTTATGTGCCGCCGTTTTCCCGCGATGGCGTTGAGCGGAGCCGTTCGATATGGCAACGCTGTTGTCATAAGAGCAATACTGTTTTCTTAACGTGGACTGAGCTATAGTACTGGCAGGCTCATCCTGACATTGTTGTGATGCACGTCCTTCTGCAAGGCTCATTCTCTGCTCGAACCAACTTTTATTGTATTTCAGCAATTTGTCCCTTTTTCTACTATATTTTGTCCAGCGTGATCGAATTTTAGCACACAAAATACTGACAGATTTCCTTATTGACTTGGATATATCCTCTAAACAATCCTAAAAGCCTAAATGTTCAGTTACAACATTCTCAATATCATCGTTCCGCTTATATACCCTGCGGTTCCTCAACAGCTCGAAAACCGACCTCCGGGTTACAGAATACATGGCTTCTGAAAAAAATGAAGTACTCTCATGGTCACGCCTGTTCGCAGCAAAAAGTCACAGTTTTCTATTCATTAAAGTATAGATAACTCATCCAAAAGACTTTCATTGCGGAAATCAGCTCAAATTTGTATAATTAGATAGCTGTTGGACACCGTGTACCTGAATTTTAAGTGCATATTTCGGACAACAATATAGTAATTTTCAGAAAATTCTACATACTATATAAAAATGCATACCTTCATCTAATATAATCACACTGCAAGCTAAATAAATATTTAGTTCTGACGTCTTTACTGAGCCCTCACATAATAATAACTGCGCGCTCTCCTCGCCAGTTTATGATGCCCTAACGGAGGAGAGCCACTTTAGGCCTTCGGTGAGATTAAATAATCAGACAGCGCGACTTTTCAATACTTAATTACTGTACCCAAGAGTCTCATAAACACGACTCGCAGAAAATGCGCACCAATGACAAGGGTTGAAAATATTATTTTTGGCCGGCTGGATGCTAGAAATTACCCACTGTGACCCGGCCTGATCATCCTCCTTTTCAATCACCCCACAACGTCTGTCCACCATCTCCCCCAATTAATATCTCCTTCCTACCGCCGCCAACACTCGAACATCTCCGACACCTCACAACTATACTGTATCATATCGCTTCCACACTTCACCACCTCACCCTTCCCCGTAACTTCCATTTAAGCACTCCCTTGTAAACGTCCATTTCTTCCCATCTCCATAACCAAGAGACCCCATCTTCTCTTCTCAATAAATATTCACATCGCTTTACCCATCCTCATCATTCAGCCACATCACACTGGTCTCTTCACATCTCCCGGCCCGAGACAGAGCGTCACTCTCTAGGTGGCCCTCCCGGCCCTTTATGCGGGGAGTGAAAACAAGAAAACAACAACAACAAACAGGGTATCTTACGGTACATCACTTTATGTGTACGATAGTTAACAGTACATGCCTGGTATCCGTTCTGTGGCTGGAATCAATCCCAGGAAACAGTTTGCGTGCCAATACGTCCTTGGTCGACCGTACGCTGTCTGATGGGGCACGCAAAAGCCCAAATGCATTCTTATTGATATCTAAAAACGTAACTGTCCGATTTTGAAAATACTTAGATATTTGAACTTGTATGCAGTTGAACTTTTAGGCCAGCTGTATGCCTTCCTGCTGTTCCATTTAAGAATATGCAGGTAGTATCAATATCTCGGTTAAGTTAATCACCTCATTAGAATAAGAGCACGTTAATTTACAAGATCCTGGGTACCATTTACGAATATGAAATAGAATGCCGATATCTTTAATAGTTTAGAAGTTATTTCCGTGTAACACCTTAGGTGAATAACCTTGTACATACTTCTTGTACCATATCCCATTGGATGGCTGTTATCAGGGCAATCGGTTCTTGTTCTCAGCATCTCAGAAAAGAGTGAGGGTACTGAGCCCGTACCATTCTCATAGACTCGATAGCACCGAGCTCGATAGCTGCAGTCGCTTAAGTGCGGCCAGTATCCAGTATTCGGGAGATAGTAGGTTCGAACCCCACTGTCGGCAGCTCTGAAAATGGTTTTCCGTGGTTTCCCATTTTCACACCAAACAAATGCTGGGGCTGTACCTTAATTAAGGCCACGGCCGCTTCCTTCCCACTCCTAGTCCTTTCCTGTCCCATCGTTGCCATAAAACCTATCTGTGTCGGTGCGACGTAAAGCAACTAGCAAAAAAAAAAAAAAAAAAAAAAGGACTCCATAGCCCAGATATTCTCCTCCTTCGCCTGCTCCTCCTTTGTTTAATTTTACCTTGTAAGATAAGCTGAAGGAGTCAAGTTTCTTCTTTATGAAGTTGTGCGCGACCTTTAGCTCTTTGTTCAGAAGTTACGTATTCTGTCAGTCCATTGATATTCTTCATGAAGGTCCCACTTTAAGTCAGTCATATTCTGACATACACGTGTAGTCTGAGAATTAGTACCTTCGAGTTGAGTGGAAAATCGTTTATCAAATTAATTCTTCCTGTTTACTTTTCAGTACAACAACCTTGTTATTTATCTTCTCAATGTCATTTATAAATGAGTCTCATAATTCCTCCTGAATGTATGACATTGGGCCTGAAATAGCTGTCCACGAGATTACTAGAGTCAGTTGCTGAGAAGTTGATGATAATGCTTGTTGTTTAAAGGGGCCTAACATCTAAGGTCATCCGCCTAATGCTGAGAAGTTTGGGGAGATTGCGTGTAAGCTGACTATTAATCTCGGTGGACCTATGTTCAAAATTAGCATTTGATTCTATGAAGTTCTGCTCAGTTTGAGCACTAGATTGTGTTAGCCTATGTCCCAGATTAGTACTAGATTCACCGGGCGAGTTGGCCGTGCGTGTAGAGGCGCGCGGCTGAGAGCTTGTATCCGGGAGATAGTAGGTTCGAATCCCACTATCGGCAGCCCTGAAGATGGTTTTTCGTAGTTTCCCATTTTCACACCAGGCAAATGCTGGGGCTGTACCTTAATTAAGGCCATTGCCGCTTCCTTCCAACTCCTAGGCCTTTCCTAACCCATCGTCGCCATAAGACCTATCTGTGTCGGTGCGACGTAAAGCTCCTAGCAAAAAAAAAGGTATTGGATTCAGTAAGCTTGCTTTCCAAGATAATGTTTGCTTCAGCAAACTTGCTTTCAATACTTGCATCAAATTCGGCAAGTCTGACTTCGATTCCAGTGTCAGTTTCAGTGACAGTCTCTTCAAGCTTACTTTCCATTTGAATATTCAATTTAGTAAGGCTTTTTTTTTTTCTGTTTTATTTTCAGACTCGGCGAATTTATTTTCAAGGGTGGCGTTCAAGTTAGTGTTGACGTCGGGAAGCCTACATTCTACATGAGAATTCGTCTCAGTGAATTTTTCATTCATTAGAGCTTCTATGGCAGCTATTATGTTTACCATCTTAGCAGAGTAAAATACACCAATTGACAGAAAGTGGACTATTGGAAAATGCGCCCCGTCATGGCCGTTCTTCTCCTAACATCCCCTCTCCTCGCCCCATTCCCGTCCCGCCTCCCCACCCCACCCCCGCCACCTATTTACGTCACTGCTCCCCAACCCAGCTTCCTCCTACCGCCCCCCCCCCCCCGATCTTGGACCTTCTTCGTTTACTCGCTACTTCCCTCACTAACATGACCACGACCCTCTATTACTTCCTTTCTCCGTACTACCCTACACCGACCCCACTCATGGTACCAGCACAATATATGTAATGTACTTATGTAACTCTGTCATTATATGTAACATTGTCTCTTTCGGAATGCGCGCCCGAGATACATTGCTCTAAATAAAATTCTCCTCTCCATTCCCCCTAGTGTTCGAGGGGGTTTTTCCTGCGCGGGGTGCTTTGGGGGCTTCGCCCTGGGTCCTGGCTTGTTGTGATGGTGCCCTTACGCCAGATTCATTCACTCTTTTCCCTTTCTGGTGTGTACGACACACACCCTCAAGATCATAACTTCTCCACCACTTCTTTCCTCTATAAGGCCTAAGAGCTCCTTAGCTGAGCTGATGGCCGGCCCCTCCTCCTTGAGGAGAGGAATGAAATAACTTGTTTTCGCTTCGCTTCGCTATTGGGAGATGTTTGTTTCTCTTGTTACTTGTAACTTCAATCAAGTCCTGTATGATATGGTGATTTATTCTAACTCCAATCAAGCCTTGCAAATTGCGGCACGATGTCTTTACTATCTCCAGTAGAGCC
Organism: Anabrus simplex; assembly: GCF_040414725.1. NCBI lineage: Eukaryota > Metazoa > Arthropoda > Insecta > Orthoptera > Tettigoniidae > Anabrus > Anabrus simplex. The sequence continues at coordinate 199,703,980 of NC_090267.1, forward strand.
ATACATGTTGAGGTGCCATGAATTTACTTCCTTCTCTCTGTACTAGGTAATTCCTGCACTTGAGTGCTAGCTTGACGTTCATGAGTAGATAATACAGGGTGTGTGTGGTACACTATTGAAGGGAGACGGAGAGAGGTTCTAGTTCAGGAATTACCATTTAATTTGAAGTTCTGTCTTTATTTCAATATTTGATTCATATCGCCTTTTCAACAAGCAGTACCGGTAGCTTTCTGCGATGTCGTATACCCTAAGATCCGTTAGCAACGTCCACCCAAGGAACCATGTATCAAGTTATCCTCACTATGGAACCACATATCCAGCCGTCCTCGCCGGGGAACAACAAATCCTCACAATGGAACGACATACCTTGCTGTCCTTACCATGGAACCACGTATCCTGCAGTTCTCACCATGGAGCCAGGTATCCTGTAGAGCAGGGCCATCCAAACAGCGCTCCCCGAGCGCTAGCGCTCTGGCCGCGCTCCAAGCCAGTGCTCCGAGCGCTTTGGGGGGAAGTAGTTTCGGTAGTGGTGGGAGGAGCTTGATGCGCTTTGTTGACATAGTGTAACTAAATCAATTTCGCAGCTGTCATAAAAATGAAATGAAATGGCGTATGGCTGTTAGTGCTGGGAGTGTCCGAGGACAAGTTCGGTTCGCCAGATGCAGGTCTTTCGATTTGACTCCCGTAGGCGACCTGCATGTCAGGATAAGGATGAAATGATGATGAAGACGACACATACACCCAGTCCCCCTGTCAGCGAAATCAACCAATTATGGTTAAAATTCCCGACCCTGCCGGGAATCGAACCCGGGACCCCTGAGACCAAAGGTCAGCACGCTAACCATTTATCTATGGAGCCGAACGCAGCTGTCATGACTGAACATCATAAAGCAGAATGGGAAATTTCATTTTTCTGTACAGCTTATAAAGGGCATGCCAAATGTTTAGTGTGCCACCGAGATTTAGTGTGTTTAAAATAAACACAATTTGGAACGGCACTACAGTGCCAACCACAGGGATGATTATGGTGATTTGACAGACGCCAGTCGCAAATCGAAGTTGAAAGAATTGAAAGAAAATGTCAGGCAGCACTATTCTATAGGTATTAATTTTTTAAATGTTAAAATGATTGTTTACAAACGGAATGAAGACATGTTTGAATTATCCGAAGAACTCTAAAATTGTGACTTGCCGTATTTTTTTGTTTGATAGGAGATTGAGGAGAGTGAGGTTTTTGGACCCATCTTACGAACAAGCTATAAATGTTCGCTGCCAATTTCCAAAGCTGGGGGACCCTTCACGGAAGGGAATTTAATCAAGGAGTGCCTAATGGACGCGGCGGCATGTATTTGTCCTGTGGAGCTAATCGAGAAATTTGACAAAATCTCTTCTTTCTTCTCAAACTGTGGCTCGCAGAGTAGACAATTTGCCTGTTGACATGAAAGAGCAATTAATGGACAAGGCAGCAAATTTTGTATCATTTTCCATCGCACTCGACGAATCGACCAACAATGCAGACACAGCTCAGCTCGTTATTTTCATTCGAGGGGTGGATGACGATCTTCGGGTCACCAAATATTTCCTAGACTAGGTAGCTCTCAAAGACACCACTACCGGTTTCGAAATTTTCCAAGCTGTGGAGGGTGTTTTTGAGTCAATGGAATTAAACTGGGAGCTCCTGCTTTACGTGGTCTACGCTCGGGGGTTCCTCAGCTATGTAAAAGTAAAAATGGCTGAGAGCGGTAGTACCCTAATGGCGGAGATCCGTTGCTTGATACAGCAGGAGGCAATCTGTGCAAAAGTCGCCAAGCTCAAAGACGTAATGAGAACATTTGTGCGAATGGTAAGTTTTCTTCGCACCCATGGACTCACGCACCGTCCATTCAAAGAGTTCTTGAATGACATCGAAACGGAGTATCCGGATATCCTGTACCATGCAGAAGTAAGATGGCTGAGCAAGGCGAAGGTGCTTCATCGTGCTTTTTGCTTGCTGAACGCAATAGATACATTTTGTGACATGAAAGGGAGTCCCGAAATTCTTTTGCGTGATCGTAAGTGGGTGGCAGACTTGGCATTTTTAAGTAGCATTACTGACCATCTGAATACATTGAACACTTCGCTTCAGGGCGAAAAGCACAATATCTGCGATTTGGTGCAAAGAATTCAAGCGTTCAAAAGAAAATTGATTTTGAGGGAAAACCAGATGCGTGCAAGGAACACAGGACATTTTTTATAGCTTGAAACGGTGAAAGAAGGTGTCGACTTTGATGAGTTCTTGCAGGTAATTCGCCAATTACTAGAAGAGTTAGAAAAGAGATGTTCTAAATTATCAGAACTCCAAGCGGTGTTAGATGTATTTGTTCGAGCATTTTCTCTTAGAGCAGACAGTGCTCCACAATTAAGAGTTGACTGAACTGTAGTGTAATGCTCGCCTTAAAGACCGCTTTCTAATCAATCAATCAATCAATCAATCAATCAATCAATCAATCAATCACTACTGATCTGCATTTAGGGCAGTCACCCAGGTGGCAGATTCCCTATCTGTTGTTTTCCTAGTCTTTTCTTAAATGATCGCAAAGAAATTGGAAAATAATTGAACATCTCCCTTGGTAAGTTATTCCAATCCCTAACTCCCCTTCCTATAAACGAATATTTGCCCCAATTTGTCCTCTTGAATTCCAACTTTATCTTCATATTGGGAGTTTAGTTTCCACATGAAGAATAACCCCTTTTGTATCAACGTGCATATAAAGTTCTATCAATGTTCGGCTCAACGTACATTTATGAGCGTTTCTTTACTATTCGTAAGCTTACCAAAAGTAACATCGTGCAACGATGAGCGATAGAAACTTTCGCAATTGTTTAAGAATAGCTGTGCCCAGAAATATTGTACCCTATGTGGAGAAGATTATTTGCTCCAAAACTGAAAGCTCGTAAAAACGACTGAGTAAAAGTCACTCAAGGTCTGTACTATCTGTTCATATTTGTACAATTTTGTTGAATTTTCCTCTCAGATATGTTCTAATTTCAGATTTAATAAATCACTTTATTCTTTACTTAACTCTTGATTTCGTTTCCTGCATATTCCAAAATCTGAGTACCTCTCGATTTGTATATGTGGTATATTTGTTATGGCAAAACAGCCCTATCAGTATGATGTCAACAAATCCACAAAAGCCGTCGACCGCACATCTGTACGTACGTATGTAGTCAGTGCGGTCCGAACATTGTCCGTCTGTCCCAGGTCTCCTCTCTGCCACACTGTAGTGGTGGTAGGGGAAGGAGCGCTAGTCTTGACTGTCCAGTGCTCCCCGAGCGCGGGCGCGCTCTCGGAGCGCAATGACTGGATGGCCCTGCTGTAGAGGCTCTCTCAATGGACGTTCTCGATGACAGATCACACTCACTTGTAGTTTAAAATCTGAAGTTGAAAGTACAAGTTCTGAAATGAAAAGCCAGAACCAACGCGTTAATAAATTCGCTAGGCGAGTTTGAAAATCAGTTCGCAGAAGGTAAAATAAAAGTCCATTGATGTTGATGACTAAGATAAGCTTTCTTATGAAAATAAATAAAGTTCGAATGTCAACTCCGGAAACAATAAAGTTCGAATGTCAACTCCGAAACGAATCGGCGACCTAAAAAAAGAAAACCTCTGATAATTAGTGATTATTTACAAGTTCCTACACTTAGAATTTATTTACACTCTTGAACACTGCCGTTATAGGTACACGTTCTTTCACGATGAATGAAGAAATAGCCAGTCTGAATTTATGACACGCGAAGTAAAATATCAAACATTATTGGCACGAAAAGCAACTATGTCCTGACAACATATTTACATCAATGTCTACTCTTCCTATATGATTGTAGGGAGTTAAGTATTTGTCACAGAGTAGAAAATAGCTAAGTCTTTTAACATGAACATTTTATCTAATATTCAGTCAATGAATATTGAATTTTCACTACTGCCTTGCACGTAACATGACCTAATAGTTTGAATATCAGTACGTAACAGGACCTAAACAGTTTGAAAGTTGATTTCCTTTAACACGAAGAATGTATGTAGAAATTCTGATCAGATCCAACAGCCGACCAGCATGTTATAGCTGCGGATAGTGTGATTTGCGGTCAGCTGGGGGCAGCCAGCGAGTCAAGTCATACCGATTGTATCAGTTTTCCATATCTTAACATTTGCCATAATAATATCTCCATTATCTTAAAACTTGTAGATCTTGTAGGCTTTATTGAACTATACGTGTTGTCATTGTAAGTTTCCTCGGATCTTGATTATCATCGGAGATATACAATAGAGTGTACCCGGAAGCGGCATCGTCTCCGTCATTAGCTCCAAGTCGACAGAGCAGAGATCTTAATAATTAATGATTTTCATTCCCGTGCTGATATAGACAATACTTAGAGTAAACTGGAGAAGATGTTCATTTACTTTCACGTGATGAAATACTTCGTGATTTAAACTCCGAAAAGTTTCTGTGTTCGGCTCTGCGGTGTAGTGGTTAAAGAGCGTTCCAAACTTAAATTGCAGTACAGCAGTAATGGGATAATTCCGTCTCTTTCCTTCTCCTATGTTTTGCGGGTAGCGCTGTCCTACTCTAATGCAGCGAGTTTGCCAAATATCCGTAAATCAGAATGTTATCGGTTAAAATGGGTGAATATCGAGTTATGTACAGAATTTCAAGGCGCATTTGATGCCGTTAACAAAAAATGTAAAAAAGAGTGAAAATGGTAATATAAGGGAAAGTTTCGCCAAATGCAAAATCTTCATTGCATAGAACTTATCATGTCATAACTCCTATTTTATATTCATAATTATCCTAATTTTTTCACTGCTGGTAAAGAAACCTTGTAGCTCGATGTAGATAAGTTTATTTTCAAATTGAAATGATAACAAAATGCAGTATATGCGTTTATTTTCAGTCATGTTCAGGGAATTTTATGTGCAGGCACGAAAAAGTCACTCGCTGACCAGCGTCTTTCCTATTGAATTTGCAGAGGGGGTCAAAGCGAGGCAAATGGTCTTACGATATGGAAGTTATTTTTAAAACAATCCCGAAGTTCTTATCTTGCTTAATTCTTAATTTGTGACAGGAAGAATATCTCCTTGAATTTTGGTTTCGCGCATGACTCGGCTGGCTGTCTGTCTGGCTGGCTGAAGTACCGGTAGTGATCTCCCATATACACTGACTGACAGAGCAAATGCAACACCAAGAAGGAGTGGTTCGAAAGGGATGAAAGTTGGGGAAAAAAACAGAGACGGCACGGACGAATAATTGATGTTTATTTCAAACCGATATGCAGGTTACACAATGCGCACGGCATCGACTCAGTAGGATGTAGGACCACCGCGAGCGGCGATGCACGCAGAAACACGTCGAGGTACAGAGTCAATAAGAGTGCTGCGGATGGTGTCCTGAGGGATGGTTCTCCATTCTCTGTCAACCATTTGCCACAGTTGGTCGTCCGTACGAGGCTGGGGCAGAGTTTGCAAACGGCGTCCAATGAGATCCCACACGTGTTCGATTGGTGAGAGATCCGGAGAGTACGCTGGCCACGGAAGCATCTGTACACCTCGTAGAGCCTGTTGGGAGATGCGAGCAGTGTGTGGGCGGGCATTATCCTGCTGAAACAGAGCATTGGGCAGCCCCTGAAGGTACGGGAGTGCCACCGGCCGCAGCACATGCTGCACGTAGCGGTGGGCATTTAACGTGCCTTGAATACGCACTAGAGGTGACGTGGAATCATACGCAATAGCGCCCCAAACCATGATGCCGCGTTGTCTAGCGGTAGGGCGCTCCACAGTTACTGCCGGATTTGACCGTTCTCCACGCCGACGCCACACTCGTCTGCGGTGACTATCACTGACAGAACAGAAGCGTGACTCATCGGAGAACACGACGTTCCGCCATTCCCTCATCCAAGTCGCTCTAGCCCGGCACCATGCCAGGCGTGCACGTCTATGCTGTGGAGTCAATGGTAGTCTTCTGAGCGGACGCCGGGAGTGCAGGCCTCCTTCAACCAATCGACGGGAAATTGTTCTGGTCGATATTGGAACAGCCAGGGTGTCTTGCACATGCTGAAGAATGGCGGTTGACGTGGCGTGCGGGGCTGCCACCGCTTGGCGGCGGATGCGCCGATCCTCGCGTGCTGACGTCACTCGGGCTGCGCCTGGACCCCTCGCACGTGCCACATGTCCCTGCGCCAACCATCTTCGCCACAGGCGCTGCACCGTGGACACATCCCTATGGGTATCGGCTGCGATTTGACGAAGCGACCAACCTGCCCTTCTCAGCCCGATCACCATACCCCTCGTAAAGTCGTCTGTCTGCTGGAAATGCCTCCGTTGACGGCGGCCTGGCATTCTTAGCTATACACGTGTCCTGTGGCACACGACAACACGTTCTACAATGACTGTCGGCTGATAAATCACGGTACGAAGTGGGCCATTCGCCAATGCCGTGTCCCATTTATCGTTCGCTACGTGCGCAGCACAGCGGCGCATTTCACATCATGAGCATACCTCAGTGACGTCAGTCTACCCTGCAATTGGCATAAAGTTCTGACCACTCCTTCTTGGTGTTGCATTTGCTCTGTCAGTCAGTGTACATGCGCTGCGCTTTTAACATTTCCAAACAGTCGCATGCAGTGCAGTGCTCATTTCGTCAGTAGTATGTGTAACAGTGATTAAATACATATCAGTGACACATGTACAATTCTTGAGGGAAAGTGTATTTCGTTTGTGTGGTTCGTGAGTTCGTGCTCGTGCGTGGGGATCTAATTTCGAAGAAAAAGTGCTAGTTATGGAAGTTATTTTTAAATCATACCTCAAGTCCTTATCTTGTTATCTCTTAATTTATGACAGGGAGAACGTCTCGTTTGTTTACGTTTCACGAGTGACTCGGCTGGCTGAGCTTTTAAATATACTGACAGCCGTGTGCAGTGGTATTCATTTAATCAGTATTATAAGATTGATTAAATAAAGATCAGTGATATATATATGGCGTGTGGCCTCCGAAGAGGTCGAGTGCAGGTCTTTCGAGTTGACGCCGCATAGGCGACCTGTGCGTCTATAAGAATGTGGCCCTACCTGCGATGAATTCTAATGCCGAAGACATCACACACGCCCAGCCCCCGAGCCATTGGAATTAAACAATGAAGGTTAAAATCCCCGACCCGGCCGGGAATCGAACCCGGGGCCCTCAGGACCAAAGGCCAGCACGCTAATCATTTAAGCCATGGGGCCGGACAAGATCAGTGATAAATGTATAGATCTTGAGGACAAGTGGATTGTGTTTGTTGTGTTTGTGTAGTCTGTGTAGTTGTCAGTTCGTCCTCGTGCTCGTGCGGGGGGTTCTTAGTTCGAAGAAAACGCGCAGAAGGATGTACAGTGGATCGTCAAAGTAAAAAGAAACGTTCCGTAGGTAAACTCAGGGGAAAAGAACGCAATATTATAATGAGTGTCCTGGATTATTTTTTAAAGACTATGAATATGAGCAGCGCAGTCAGTGAAACAGCTAAAGCTACAGGTTGTTCCGAAAGAACAATCTATATACCACCGACATTGATCGTGATTTTGAGTCGGGCAAATGGAGAAGGTTCTTTGCCACGATTTTCCAAAACTACGTTGTATCGCTTCTTACATGTTATAGGCTTCCGTTATTTAAGACGGGGTAATAAAGCAGCTTTTACTGAAACCGATGAAATTATTAATTGGAGGCACAGATATCTCGGGGAGATAAAACGTTTGAGGGCACAAAATAAAGCTATAATTTACACAGATGAATCGTGGGTAAATATTGGGCAGACAGTGACAAAAGAATGGAAGTATACCACAGTGAAAAGTGCACGGCAGGCCGCCATTGAAGGGGTGAGTTCGGGACTTAGGCCACCGAAGAGCAGAGGGCCGTGATTTGCCTTAGTCCACGCGGGTAATGAACATGGTTTTGTTCCAAATGCAGAACTAACATTTTTATGCCATAAAAACATTAGACAATTGGGCAAATTACGTGAACGAAGTAAAGAAAAATGAAAGAGATTTGTGGAAAGCAGACGAATTACAGGACGATGTCGACGATGAAAAGTTTTTAATACGATTTTCTTCATCGTCCGGATCATCCTCAAGTTCATCTTCCAAACCCGATTCATCCAAAGCGGGAACATCAGGCCTTGCAAAAAGGATAGAAAGTGTACGTCCAATGTCTGAGAGCAACGCCAGTGATTAAGGTATGTTGTATTTATTTTACCATCTTACAAATATGAATTCATGGATGAATGAACTTAAAATTACAAAATTACAAACGAAAAATGTGGAACTGTGACGACGCCCTGTTTGAGTCACACTCGAGCGTGATCTTCACGAGTCGATATCGCAACAGCGCGCTCCATCTACGCTGTGCTGCAATTTAAGTTTGGAACGCTCTATAGCATGATTAGCTGCCACCCTCGGAGGCCCAGGTTCGATTCCCGGCTCAGCTACGTTATTTGAAAAGTGGTACGAGGGCTGGAACAGGGTTCACTCAGCCTCGGGAGGTCAACTAAATAGAGAGGGTTCGATTCACACTTCAGCCATTCTCGAAGTGGTTTTACGTGGTTTCCCACTTCTCCTCCTGTCAAACGGGATGATACCTAACTTAAGTCCACGGCCGCTTCTTTCCCTCTTTCATGTCTATCCCTTCCAATCATCCCATCCTGCACAAGGCCCCTGTTCAACATAGCAGGTGAGGCTGCCTGGGTGATGTACTGGTCCTCCTTCCCCCTTGTATCCCCGACGCAAAGACTCACACTCCAGAACACTGCCCTTCAGGCGGTAGAGGTGGGAACCCTCGCTGGAGGGTAAACAGATTAAGAAAGAAAGAAAGAAAGAAAGAAAGAATAATTGCTGTAGTGGCATTTCTGGTACAATATATTGTATCGGGATTGACCGTACATCAAGTATTTCTTAAATAAAATACGTCATAAATAAACTATAAAGTATTAGCGAGTGTATTTTCAGCGCTCATACTAACAATCTCGCAGGAGCAAGTAGTTAACCCGTACAAAGCTAGCTTCGTCATCACACAGCCAGCACGGTGTCAAGGACAGGTTGCGTCATACGATCTGGAAACATCCAAGCAAGAAATTTTCTATATTCTAAACCAATTGAAGTATCGATTCAGAGACAATGGCATCTTATAGTGTACATTTTAAAGGTCTTCTCATGTTAATATCTCCAAAATCGATCCAGGGATTACGGAGATATTCAAGGTTTTATAAAACATTATGCCAGAGCTAGATCTATATAAAAGGCCATAACTCTTCATCCTGTCACTTAATTTCACACCGGCAACACGACGATGTTGGTTCGCCGCATGACACGGAGTCAGCCTGCAGGGCGAGATTATGCCTAAGTGACGAGCGAGTAGTAGAACATTGAATCATTTCGGCATTACGGTACTTATAAACATTCAGTAATTTGAACCTCGTTGAGCGACTTCGTCGTTGCAGGGACAAAACCTCCTATGTGATAATATGTTTGGAGATATACTGACCCGCAGCACATACATTATGAAGAGCGAGAATGCCTTGACTATATTCACACAATATTGCACCTTAGGTGACAGACACTTACCGGCCAAAGTTCTAAGCAAAAATATTTCACATAGGAGGTTTTGTCCCAGCAGCGACGATGGAAAAGGTGATTCTAAGACTTGTATAACTAACATTTACATGTATGCTAGAAGTCATAATAGTGATTTTTTCAAGTGAACTCGACTTAAACTTTAAAATTACTATGTGAATAACAGAATATTCGGAGACGTTTTGTACAACAAGTATTTACTAATTAATTTAGACATTATGTCAAATGTGTTAGTGAAAGTGATATGTTGTTTCTTTTTCTGCAAACAGACTTTTCACAATAATAATAATAATAATCATCCTCACTGTTTTGCATAGAATGCAGTAGTTAGGAATAATCGTGATTTTTCCAAATCAAGACCACTATTTATTTAAAATCTAAGACACTGAGAGATAATCATCATGTGAAATTTCAAGTATATCAAGCGATTTGAAAGAAATGAATATTTATGCTGTCAGGCCACACTCCAAACCCTTGCCCAAGTTAACCCCCCTTAGGAATGTATTGTTTTAAGACCACTTCTTATTTAATATGTAAGACATATAAGCAAAACCACAATGTGAAATTCAACCCTGTATCTCACAGAATTTTTCTGTCAATTTGGTCACCTTCAATTGTTTGCCAGAATAATGTAATATTTTATTGTTTTATAGTTCTAGACTTCAAGGGTCACCACATTTGTGAGGAACGTGACAATTTCAGATTAAAAACACAAACGATATCCTCAAATCACTTTGAGAGAGTTGAAGAGCGGAAGAAGATATCCAAACATTGACACAAGTGTAACAGACGAATATAACTTGGAAACAATATTATTTAACCCATGGGTAAGTAATGAAATTATTATTACTATTTTTTTGCTATTGGCGTTACGTCGCACCGACACCGATATGTCTTATGGCGACGATGGGACAGGAAAGGGCTGGAAGTGGAAAGGAAGGGGCCGTGGCCTTCATTGCAGCATTTGCCTGGTGTGAAATTGGAAACCACGGAAAACCATCTTCAGGGCTGCCGACAGTGGGGTTCGAACCCACTATCTCCCGAATACTGGATACTGGCCGCTCTTAAGCGACTGCAGCTATCGAGCTGGGTATTATTATTATTATTATTATTATTATTATTATTATTATTATTATTATTATTATTATTAAGAATAATAATAATAATTATTATTATTATTATTAAGAATAATAATAATAATAATAATAATAATAATAATAATAATAATAATAATAATAATAATAATAATAATACTTGTAATGTGTGGCTCCGAAGTGTTGACATCCATTTATAAGTACTGAACCCTTGAATTTACCGTTCCATCGTTGGTCGTCTGCCATAGCTGTTCCAATAGAGCAATATTGAACTCTTAGATCTTGGGGTCGTAGCGGGTTTATTTCTGTCACTACATTGACCAAACGATGGCGTTCAGAAGAGAGCCTGAGGAGCAGAAATGTGTTTACTAAATTTTATTCAAATATATCAATGCAAATTATATTTATAAAAATCATCATTAAATCATTTAATTATTTATCATGTTTTGACCCAGTCACAATACCTTGCGTGAATGTTGTTTCTTATTACAGTTTAACATTATTTCAGTGAACGTAAAAAATCATGAAAATCGTGGATAGCAAAACTAGAAAAACGAAAATAAAACCTGAAAATCGGGCACCGTTGATCCAAACGATAACTGAGAATTAATCCACACGATCCGTGAAAAATCTGACCTCCAACAAGTAGAATTCCAGATTTACATTTAATTAAGGGTATCCACCAGTCAGATACCCTATCGGATATTGGAACATCCGCCGAATGGACCCTTAATCGAACCAAATTGACTATCAGTTGCTTTCGATACGTTGCGAAATATTACTAGAAAGCATGGTGTTCATTACAAGTCAACAGCAATGGTTACAATCAAAAATAAAATTCCACCATGTATTGTCATCTCATGACACCCTTAAGTTATAGAATAATCCCGATGCTGAAACATGCATCACCCAAACAGCTGTTCAGAAGGAACCAACAACAACTTGATCCGAGGGGTTCTTACGTTACGTCGTCCTAAAGAACAAAATTGCGAAATGCAGGAAACATTTATTCATTACATATTTAAAAGAAACACCAAACACTGAAGTTAAAGTGATAAGTCACTTGAAAATTTTCTTATAAAACCAACTTTCAGGTTATAAAACAGTTGTGTTAAGTTTAATAAATTTACAAGTCCACACGACAAAATAAGTCTAAGGAAATATTTTCATTTTCAATAACTGCGATTATCATTACAAATCTGTCTACCTACCCTTGTCCCATTAAACCGAACTACAAATAATTGGTAGACCAATGTCTCACCTAAGTGTCAACACACGGCACTATCACAAGATACCGGACATCCGAACAATAAATCAAAAGTCAAGAAAGAAAGTAAAGAAACTAAAGTTCATCGAACCTGAACATGTAAGGCGAAATGCAGGAAACATTTATTCATTACACATTTAGAAGAAACATCAAATACTGAAGTTAAAGTGATAAGTCCATTTCCATTAGCTAAGTATCCATGTTGGACAACCCTCACATTCATGCCACTATTGGTTCCATGCTATTATGGGAGCACCTTCTGGCTAGTAAGAGTCATGCCGAAACATGACCTTAATAATACTTGCTAACACCCTACGCAATGGATCGGACACTTTCATATAAGCAACACCTCTCTAACACTACAGCCAAGATAAAATCAAGGAACAACATATTACACAAGCTCAGTGGAACAGGATGGGGAGCAAACGCGACAGTACTCCGGACATCAGCACTTGCCTTGATCTATTCAGTTGCAGAATACTGCTGCCCGTGTACATACTTCAAAAGTTCATACACAACTGAATGATACCATGAGGACAATATCAGGCTCCATCTAATCGACACCCCTAAAATGGTTACCCGTTTTATCCAACATCCATCCCCCTCACATACGAAGAGAACTGGCTCTTTTAAGAGAATGGCAGAAATGTCGCAGTAATCCTCAACTGCCCTTACATCAGGACTGCAACCCTAAGAAACCGAAGAGATTAAAGTCTAGAAACCCATCATGGAAGTTAGGCGAGAAGCTCCTGGAAACACATTTTGATGCTGATGAGATCTGGCACGAAGAATGGACCTCTTCAAATCCTGACCACCTGGGTTTAACCCACCATCCTTGTAGAGCTCCTCCTGGTTTCAACTTATTGAGAAGGGAATGGATATCTCTAAACAGAATCAGGATAAACCATGGAAGGTGTAAATTCTGGCTTCACAAGTGGGGAAAATCTGAAGACCCATTCTGTGACTGTGATAATGTGCCTCAGACCATCCAGCATGTTGTTATAGACTGCCCAAAAAGAAGATTGAATGGATCTGTTCAAGAATTACATAGTGCCTTTACAGAAGCAGTGGACTGGCTGAAAAGTCTGGACATTAAGTTTTGAATGCTGACTTGTAAATTACATACTACTTATTTAAGACTAGCAAGATACCCGTGCTTCGCTACGGTATTATACTGAAATTTATAATGAAATGCTTAACGTTTTATATATAATCCGCCGAAATTCGCGATCTGGCTCGTTTTCTGAGAGATTACGGCAAAGTTCCTCCCATTTTTTATTTTTCTTTCCAGCAATCGATTTCGTACTTCCCGGGCTAGTTCCAGGTATGCCGTGCGTGTAGAGGCGCGCGGCTGTGAGCTTGCATCCGGGAGATAGTAGGTTCGAATCCCACTATCGGCAGCCCTGAAAATGGTTTTCCGTGGTTTCCCATTTTCACACCAGGCAAATGCTGGGGCTGTACCTTAATTAAGGCCACGGCCGCTTCCTTCCAACTCCCAGGCCTTTCCTATACCATCGTCGCCATAAGACCTATCTGTGTCGGTGCGACATAAAGCCCCTAGCAAAAAAAAATGTTCCAGGTATTCCACCCATTCAGTTGGGTCCCTAAATATTTGCCATCTTTTCCTGTAAGCATTTTTAATATGGATCAAATCCTTGAGGAGATCCGGCGTGGTGTCGTCTTGGGTGCCTTGGCGGTACTCAACCCACGGCCAGACTGCATTCGTAGTTATTACCCGGCCAGGACCCGTTTCCAGCGCGGTCCGCACATTTTGACGACGGTCCAGAACATTATTATTAGGGTGGGTGATATTAGTTGAATTTAGATTATTATTATTATTATTATTATTATTATTATTATTATTATTATTATTATTATTATTATTCTGGACCCCACAGCAAGATGAAGACCGCTACTTGGCCGTAAATTACATCTGCTGCCATTGTCATTACTTACAATGTGACCAGCACCATTGCCGCGCGTAGGCAAGTGCGCGGGATTTCTGGCGATACGAATGATATACTTCCGTGCATTATTGACCTTATTATAGATGTGGACAATTGCATGGTCAATATAATTCCTATCGTTTATTTCAAATGTGTTTAAATTTTCATTTTATGCTAGGAGAATCTACTGTAATCTAACGTTAAGTTTTCCAAAGGAAAAGATGGATCTTGGAAACGAACCCAGGAAAGATTAAAAATGAGCGGTATATGATCAGAATAAGTACATTATGAACAGTAAAATCAATTGGTCTCAACTACTTTTTCACCCCACAGACGTTAATTTGATTCCGCCCCCCCCCCCCAAGAATAAAGAGGCGTGTTTCTTTATGTTTAAAGGAGATTCCACGCCTGTTACCTTCAGTTTTGAGATATGAGTATCCCCATAAAAGTAATTCCCATTATTCACTTCCTTTCACACCCCCCACCCCCACCCGAAGTGAATTTTCCGGCAAAAAATACTTGTTTCCTTAATAGTAAAGGATCTTCTCAATACCAATTATCACGACACTACGATCTTCAGTTTTTGTGATGTGTGTCCTCATAAAAGGAATTCAACTCCTTTTCACCCCCGCCTCCCAAGATGATTTCCCCCCAAAACGCCTTTTTTCTTTGTTTTTAAAGGAGATACAAATACCAATTTTCACGTCTGTAACATCTTTAGTTTTTATTAGATGTACTGTACGTATCCACATACAATTAATTCAATTAATTTTTAAATATTTCACTTCCGCCCCACCCCCGTTTATTGGATTTTCCGAGAATACGTGTTTCTTTACTTTTGAACCAGATTCCAAATACCAATGTTCACGTCTGCAAAATCTTTCGTTTTTGAGATAATAGTATCTTCATACAAATATTTCAACTACTTTTGTCAATTACCCTCCCCCCTTTAAGTGGATTTCCGAAAACAAAAACTACATATTTCTTTATTTTAAAGGAGATTTCAAATGCCAAATTTCACGTCTGTAAAATCCTCTGTTTTTGAGATATCATTATCCTAATTAAAGAATTCAATCCCTTTTTCATTCACTCTAACCCCCCCCCCCCCGCCAAGTGGTTTTTCCGAAAACAAAAAACATGTTTCTTTATTTGTAATAGAGATAAAAATACTATTTTTCACTTCTGTAACATATTACGTTTTTGAGATATACTGTAGAAATGCTCATGTTAAAATTTCACCCCCTTTTTAGTTCCCCTTAAGTGGAGTTTCCAAAATCAAATCACCTATATTTCTTTACCTTTTCAGTATATACTAAATAGCAGTTTTTACGTCTGTAACATTTTACGTTTCTGAGATACACTGTAGTTAGAATCTTTCTAAAAATTCACCCCCAAATTGTCGTTCCCGTTTAACCCCCATGAATTGGATTTTCCGAAAACAAAAAGTACGTGTTTCTTTTCTTAAGTGAGATCCCAAATACCAATTTTCAGGTGTGTAATATCTCCAGTTTCTGAGATATAAGTATCTTCATTAAAGGCATTTAACCGCTTCTTCACCCTTTTTCACCCCACCTATTGGAATTTTCAGAAAACAATTAATACTTGTTTCTTTATTTTTAAAGGAGTTTCTAAATACGAATTTTTACATCTTTAAACTTTTAAAGTTTTGAGATATAGATACACTCATTTAAAATATCACCCCCCCCCCTTTTCACCCCCCATTAATTTGATTTCCCAAAAGCAAAAAACACTTATTTCTTTATTTTTATAGGAGATCCCAAATACAAATTTTCATGTCTGTTATTTCAGTTTCTGAGATATAAGTATCCTGATTAAAGGCATTCAACCCTTTTTTCCACCATTTTTACCCCTCCTATTGGTTTTTCCGAAAACAAAAAATGCGTGTTTCTTTATTTTTAAAGGAGTTTCTAAATACCAATTTTTACACCTGTAAACATTTAAAGTTTTGATATATAGATACACTCATTTTAAAAATTCACTTCCCTTTTCACCCCCCATTAATTGGATTTCCCATAACAAAAAAATACGTGTTCCTTTATTTTTAAGGGAGATCCCAAATACAAATTTTCAGGTCTGTAATGTCTTCAGTTTCTGAGATATAAGTATCCTCATTAAAGGCATTCAACCCGTTTTCCACCCCTTTTCACCCCTCCTATTGGGATTTTCCGAAAACAAAAAAATACGTGTTTCTTTATTTTTATAAGAAAATCTAAATACTAATTTTTAGGTCTGCAAACTTTTAAAGTTTTGAGATATAGATACACTCATTTCAAAAAAAAAACCTTTTTCACCCCCTTAGTGACGGAATATCCAAAAATCCTCCCTTAGCGAGCTCCTACATTGTAATATAAATGTATCCTCAAAATTTCATTTCTTTATGTCCAGTAGTTTTGACTCGGCAATGATGAATCAGTCAGTCAGTCATTCAGCCAGTCAGTCAGTCAGTCAGTCAGTCAGGACAAGTTACTTTATATACATAGATTTGAAAAATGGTACTTGGAATTTCCTGTAAAAGGAAAGAAACATAAATATGTTTCAGGAAAATTCACTTATGGGGAACTGAAAAAGGGGGTGATTTTTTAATTAGCATTTCTACAGTATATTTCAAAAACGTAACATGTTGCAGACGTGAAAATTGGAATTTGGAATCTCCTTTAAAAATAAGGAAACACGTATTCTTTGATTTTCGGGAAAAACCCTTAACCGGGGGGGGGGTGATGAAAGAATTAAAACATTAGTTGAATTATTTGTATGAGAATGAATATACATAGCAAAAAGTCTAAAGATGTTACAAACGAGAAAACTGGTATTTGCAGTCTCCTTTAAAAATAAAGAAACACGCATTTGGTGGGGGGATCAACTTGGTGGGTGTGGGGGGGATGAAAACGGAGATGAATTCCTTTTACGAGGATGCATATATCTCAAAAACTGAAGATGTTAAAGTCGTGATAATTCGTATTTGGAAGCTTTTTTAGAAACGGGTACTGTTTGTTTTGGAAAAAGTCACTTGAGTGGGGAGTGTGAAAAGAAGTAAAAGAATTGAATTCTTTTTCTGGAGAAAATGACATTTCAAAGCTGAAAGTTACAGGCGTGGAAATTGGTATTTGGAATCTCCTTTAAAATACAGAAATACTCATGTTTTGGGTCGGGAGAAACCAACTTATCGGGCTGGGGTGGAATGAAAAAGGAATTCAATTCTTTTCACGAGGATACTTATATCTCAAAAGCTGTGGATGTTACAGACATGAAAATTTGCATTTTGAATTTTCTTTCAAAGTAAAGAAGCACGTAATCTGTTGTCTTTGGAAAATCCACTTAAGTGGGGGTGGGTAAATTAATTGAAAATTTAGTTGAATTCTTTGTATGAGGATGCATATATTTCAAAACTGAAGATGTTACAGTCGTGATAATTGGCATTTGGAAGCTCCGTTATAAATTGTTTGAAATTTCCTGCCTTTTTGTGTCACCATACCACTGCTTAGAGCACCACATTTTCGCCTGGTGGCATGAATTGAAACGAATAATTTTTGTGGCATAATTTGCGAGCGCATTGCTTAGTTAGCATATCTTTGAACTTTCAGACTCCTACAATCATCACAGCCCAAGCTGTGCTGCACTGAACACCATTAGTTTAAGTGTGAGCACCCGTTAGTAATGCATAAAGACGCTTACAAAATACAGAATGAAGGATGGAGAATCCTGTCATTATTCTTTGCTTTCTAGACCGGGGCTACTATCCATCATTGTATAGCTACCCAATTGTTCTCACGTAGACTGAGAGGACCCTAAGAGCCCTCAGACCCAGGTATAAATCATTCACCCTTCTAGGAATCAAATCCAAGCCCTCTTAAGTAAAAGGCAGGCTTTCTACGTGTAGACTGCAGGGTTGGTTATGATAGTTAAAAAGGAACTTATTTAATTGTTTTCAGGAGTGCAGACAGGTCTTGAAATACTCTTGCATATCACATATGTTTGCTGAAGGAAGTAAAATATTATAAAAGAAAATGACAAGTAGATTTTGTGAGAAAATAATTGTTCCTTCATTGAAGAATAGTTCTACACCCACTAGTTTTATGAACCACTGGTTTTACTACCACCGATGGGAACAGAGCACAAAAGTACAAACCCCCTGATATAAACATTAAATTTCATTGTCAGACGAATTGAACAATAACAGAAACGAAGTTACAGTATGGGTATGGTACCCAGTATAAGACTTGAGGAAAATGAACAACAGCATCGATTAGTGCGTGAGGAGAAAAAGGCCATTTATGAATAATGTACCGATACTGAGAAACTCAGAAAGAAATATGTGATTAAAAATGGGAAGTCATTGGAGTTATGATTGGTGCAGGAGACACAATTCCAAAGGAGATGCTGAACTTCCTCAGAATAAAAAGATCCCGGACTTCAACATCCAGAACAGAGCGGACTGTGTTAAAAAAAATTGACAATTGTTAGACACAATTTGTACTCCCTGACGTTAAACACGTGTATTGATTTTTTCAATTAAATCCGAAAGAGAAAATCCGCCTGGTTGTTGACAATTTTAATTTTGTACTTAGATCCCCTTACACCCAAATAACAGCTAGAGAAATATTTTCCATATGAAACGATTAGTAGGCCTATCATTTTCATTCCCTAATAGGGGTGGCTATTAGATGGATTATCTCTCTGGAAGGAGATGCAATTGCATGGAAATATGTAACTCCCGATTCTGTCACAGTATCATGTCACCTCTCACTCTGCACTACAGAATGCTTAGCCCTTCTCTGACAGGTTTCTCACAAGATGGTGTAGTGTGTTATAGTGTTGATCTGTAAAATGAATCTGTTGCCAACATGTTGGTGGTAAGGTTGAACAATGTCCCAATATTTCATATACTGTTGTAAATGATAATGGAGATATTCATGCACAATCTCAACACAAAACATGATAAACATGTGTTACATTACACCAGGGAACTGGAGGGTGTATGCAGTACCTGACAGTGAACTCTGCTGTGTAAGTTGGCCATATGGAGGCAGTTTCCAACAGTCTGGGTCAACACAGCCCTCCCATAGCCTTCTAGAGAGGCATTGTACAAACCTGTTCTTTTATCTTCTTGGTTCCTGTAAGCCATAATTCACAGGTAGTGGTGTCAGCTGCTGCTGTTGACTAGCCAACTCCTTTTGCATTCTGATGCACATGATCATGGTGATATGGGGGTATAACAAACTCCTTGAGGTATGTTTATCAGATGATAAGTTAATAGGCTTTTTAATGAGTTGTTAAAACTGAACATGAGATCGTTCTGGTGAGGGCTTTCATAACCAACGTCAAGTGAAAAGTGATGGACGTCATTCAGGATATTGGCCGTGTTTGCATTGTAACTATGTCAACACTTTACGAGTAGCATTCATCAAGACAAAATTAGTGAACACGACGTGGATCCATACTTCTATAGCAATGATAAGGTACATGGTGGAACTGCTGCATAACTTTAACCTTCTCTCAGATTGGCAATGGTAAGGTTTGTACATTGCATTGGAGTTGTAGTCATCTTGTAGAGAGCACACACAGCGAGTTTTAGTTTAGTTTTGCTTTTTGTTTTTATTCCAATAAGTTAGCTGCAAGATTGAAACCAACTGGCAGGTAATTGTGTGTGTAAGATCAGCTGCTATTAAACATACTTACTATGTAAATGTGGCCTAATATCCCGAAAGAAGACCACTCCTTTTCAATGAGAATTATTTTATGCATTATTAGTACCTCATTTCAAGGGCACTTCGATTTTCAACTTTTTTAACAGGACAGTATGTAACATAGAAGTTTCAGTGCAGGGGCTGGCAGCTGAAAATAAGGTGTGGGACTTAGGGTATATTTTACAGCACAGTAAACTGCAAATTGTTTGTTAAAAATTACACATTTTTAGAAATAAAAGAAATTTTCTATTAACATTCTCTTCATAAGTGCATATTTTTGAATTCAACATATTTAAAAGCTGAAGTCCTAAATTTATACGGTGTAAAATTATATCCACTTGCCCTTCGTTACCATATATTTATATATTAATCCATTTTGCATTTGTTTTGGGAAGGGAAAGGAAATTTTATAATAAAGAATGCAAATAATAATTTGGTAATTTTATTTTTCAATAAATGGTGCAAAATAAATTCGCATTCCATAAGCGTTGACATTGTAGATAATTCAAAACAACTGTGACGAAGTTTTCATTATACAAAATATTAAACAGTGATAATCTATATAAATAAAATTGTTTCTGTTTGTCTGTTTGTCTGTCTGTTTGTCTGTTCCACCATCACGTCGAAACGGCTGGATAGATCTCAACCAAACTTCATATTTAGAGTATACTGACCCCGGGGAAGGTTTCGATATGCATATCATTTTAAAATCTTTGAAAAGACGGGGGTTTTATAGGAAAAACGGTTTTCCTCCATTTTCTCTTATACTATTATAGGCAAAATATCGAATTTGTCGTATAAGGACGAGACAAAGCTCAATTTAATCCTCTTGACGCAAAGAACAAAACTTGGTAAGCCCTACGGGCCCTAAAACCAACCGTTACGGAGATATTGGCACCACACTACCCCTGCTCTAGGAATCGGATAAAGAAATGAACTGCCGTAACCATGGCAACGTCAGCTCCAGGATTCTAGAGCAGTGAGATTATGGATGTACGTTTGGGCATAGCTGTCAACCAAAACAGGTACAAATAAGACTTAATATCTGGGAAAAAAATATACTGTTGCGTAAGGCACTCATAGGACTCCTTTGGGCGGGGATGGAAAGGGGGTGAAGAACGAGTGTAAAAATCTATCTATATAAATAAAATTGTTTCTGTTTGTCTGTCTGTTTGTCTGTTCCACCATCAAGTCGAAACGGCTGGATAGATCTCAACCAAACTTCATATTTAGAGTATACTCATCCCGGAGAAGGTTTTGATATGCATATCATTTTAAAATCCTTGAATAGACAGGGGGTTTATAGGAAAACCAGAATGGTTTTTCCACCATCACGTCGAAACGGCTGGATAGATCTCAACCAAACTTCATATTTAGAGGATACTCATCGCGGGGAAGTTTTCCATATGCATATCATTTTAAAATATTTGAATATATGGGGGGTTTATAGGAAAATCAGAATGGTTTTTCCACCATCACGTCGAAACGGCTGGATGGATCTCAACCAAACATTGTATTTAGAGTATACTAATCCCGGGGAAGGTTTAGATATGCATATCATTTTAAAATCCTTGAATAGACGGGGGGTTTATAGGAAAACCAGAGTGGTTTTCCCACCATCACGTCGAAACGGCTGGATAGATCTCAGCCAAACTTCATATTTAGAGTATACTCATCCCATGAAAGGTTCCGATATGCATATAATTTTAAAATCTTTGAATAGACGGGGTGTTTATAGGAAAACCACAGTGGTTTTCCTCTATTTTCTCTTATACTATTGATTTTCTGTAAACTTCGTTTACCGTACGTGAAACGTCTCTTCATTATAAACAACTTTCGTTATGTTCATAATTTACCTTACTCTTCACATGACGGAGAAATTTACAATTTTCTGCTGGTATCATGCTTTGCATTTAGTGACCGACAGACCGACAACGAACCTACAGGTTACCATGGCAACGTCTCTGACTGCATGCCAGTAGGGAAGTAACGTATTGCCATTTTCCTCATCATGCTTTTAAATTCGTGGTTGTTCCTTGGGTAGATGGCAAGAGAGGCATCAATCGGCTCATCTGCGGGATATTGGCGGAATATTGTTGGAGGTTATAACCGCCCTCGAATAGATTAAGTAATAACACCATTAGTCATCTTCATATTTGTTTACCTAAGAATCACTGAACCTAAATTTCTCCTCTGTTAGCGCTTTATTATATCCATAACTCACGGCATTTATTTATTTGTCGTTATCCGGCTGTCCTCAGTTATAATCCATTTTCTATTAGTTTCAACATTCTTAACTGTATTATTTTCTTCCTTAATTACGCCGTATGTACGTGAATGCTAGAAACTACTGGATGCATTTCCACCAAGATTCGTATTTAGAATACACCTGTCCTTGATAGGTTTCAGGGCAAATATTGTTTCTAAATCCCTGAACTAACTGGGGGTTTATACGAAACCGAAACAGTGATTTTGCACTTCCAAAAAATATACACAACAAAAGTTTATGGAAGTCTACCTACCTTGGTAGAAATTAATGTCTAAACCTTTTTTTCTCATGTGCATCATTTCGATACGAGGATGAATAAGGGAGATATCATTAAAGGACCGTTTTTCTGTACAAGTCCCATCGGACTTAACTCACGAGCGGGTGCGTGTAAAGCGTATTCCTTACAACTTGAAAACTACTGAAGACATTCGAAACAAAATTTATATTTAGCATCCACCTGTCCAAAGGTAGGTTTTAAACGTAAATAACATTTCATGTTCCGGAATGGACTGGCGGTTTATAAGGAACCGAAATGGTGATTTTACTCTTCCACAATATATACAGAACAAGACCAACCTGACTGGAAATCGACCAAACCTGATGGAATTCCACCTCTAAACCTTTTTTTTCATGTGCATTTTTTCGTCAGGAGGATTAATAAGGGAGATATCATGAATGGTCACTTTTGCAGGTTAAGTCCAGCGGACATAGCCCAAAAGGTGTTTTACATGGAGCAGATTCCTTATCTATATAAATCAAATCGTAACGACTGTGTACCTCTACACTGACTATTTTGGCGAAATTTTCGTACAGCTTTCCGTTTATGGGGTAATAATAACAATCTCCATAATTTTTGATTTCCTGAAAGTCCTAATTTTTACCCGCCTCGCCCAAAATCCACATTGTGGCATAATCTGCCAGAAGAATAAGAAGATAATTGAAATTTGACAAAATTATACGTTTTAGCCTGTAACGAATGAAAAATCCTATATCATTAAATTTTTCATTTTTTATCCCCGAAGAATATCGAAATATGCAGGCAATTTTAATGATGGTGCAGACCTTCGGAAATTCCTATCACGTAACGGATTGCACAATCTCCGTTCAATTTGGAATGATCTACAACCTTGGTCTTATGACTTTATGCCGTATCTGTATCCCTTTTACGTTTGATTTTTCTCTATTAATCGATGTTAAGTCAATTTGGAATTTTCACATGCATTATTCATACTTTCAATTACTTATATGAAATACAGAATCATCAAACTCTTCACGAAAATTGGCCCACTCAGTAGCCATATGTGAGCCAAATGCTACGTATGTAGCTGTCACATTATTATCCGAAAAGTAATGTAATGTGAGATGATCTTACAAAACCTTTACCCTGTTCCACGTTTCTAAATCTGACCCAAGAATAGATGACATATCATTGGACCAGCCATTTAGGCCACTAAATCCGGCGTGTCTTATGGTATAATCCTTTGTCGATATGACGTACGTTTAGTAGCAGTTAATCTGTAAATGAAGGTCTTCAATATTGTAAACACGCATATACTTTCGTATGTCGATCTATATATATTCACTGATGTCGATTTAGCGATCGAGAAAGGGTCGGTCTGCTATTGTAATCAGTACTCCCCACACCGACTTTGACTGGCAGTAGGAAAGGGTTCCTTCTCCAACTCCTGTGTAACTGTCATTAGTAAGGAAGGCCTACAATTGTAATGAATAGTTCCCTTCTCGATTTGACTTGCAGAAGGTAAGTGAGCATGCAGTTTTGTTTAAAACTCCCCTACCCGATTGTGTTTGGCAGTAGGCAAGGGTGCCCGCCATTATAAAGAAATGTACTCATCTAAAATGTGACTGGCATTAGGCATAGTGGCCTGCTATTTTGATGGAAACTCACCAACTTGGTGTGACTGGCAGTACGCTGGCTGGCAGTAGGAAAAGGGGCCTGTCATTATAATGATAACTGCACAACTCAATTTCGAGTGATAGTAGGGTAATTGCCTGCCATTATAATAAAAACTGTAATCTGTCTGGAGGTAGGAAAGGGGGGCTGCCATTTTAACGAAAACTCCCCAAATCGATTCTGTCCGCATAGTAGGCAATGGGGCCTGCAATTATAATGTAAACTTCCCAGCCTGATTGTGAATGCCAGTAGGCAAGTGAGCCTGCCGTTATATCACAAATCCGTAACAAACACTTTACATTGGAAACGTACGGGGACCTCCCCATGCTCTTTCTCGGATAACGCTAAGAGACATGCAATTTTAAAACTATCTTATTTACTGCATGTACACTATTTACTTCGATATTCGAATACAATGTAGAATACCGTACCATGGCAACGTCAGCTCCAGGATTCTACAGCAGCGAAATTATCTATATAAATAAAATTGTAGGGGGTCCGCTGTCTGTAATTTCTTTTGTTTTGCCAATTTTTCAGATATTTATCCGTTTTAGGTCAACTCAAGACCGAATCGGTGGTTTTTACGTTTCGTGTCTGTTTGTTTGTTTGTCTGTTTGTCTGTTTGTCTGTTTGTCTGTTTGTCTGTCTGTTTGTCTGTTCAACCAAACTTCATATTTACAGTATACTTATCCCGGGGAAGGTTTCGATATGCATATCATTTTAAAATCTTTCAATACACGGGGTGTTTATACGAAAGCCATCACGTCGAAACGGCTAAATAGATCTCAACCAAACTTCATATTTAGAGTATGCTCATCCCGGGGAAGGTTTCTATGTGCATATCATTTTAAAATATTACAATAGATGGGGGGTTTATAGGAAAACCAGAATGGTTTTCCTCCTTTTTCTCTTATACTATTGATTTTCTGTAAACTTCGTTTACCGTACGTGAAACGTCTCTTCATTATAAACAACTTTCGTTATGTTCATAATTTACCTTACTCTTCACATGACGGAGAAATTTACAATTTTCTGCTGGTACCATGCTCTGCATTGAGTGACCGACAGACCGACAACGTCCCCCTGTGGGTGGGGGCGGTAGAATAACAAGAGAGGTGTCAATCGGCCATTCTGCGGGATAATGGCGGAATATCGTTGGAGGTTAGGCCTATAACCGTTCTCGAACAGCTTCAGTAATAACACCATTAGTCATCTTATATGTTTACCTAAGAATCCCTGCGCCTAATTTGCTCCTCTGTTACGGCTTTCTTATATCCATAACTCACACCAGCATAATTTATTGAGGGGCATAAGTAAGAGCAATACATTCACTTGGTATTTACATATTTGTCGTCATCCGGCTCTCCTCAGTTATTATAATCTATTTTCCATTAATGTCAGATTTCTTAACTATTATTTTCTTCCTTAATTACTCCGTATGTATGTTGATTGATTGATTGATTGATTGATTGATTGATTGATTGATTGATTGATTGATTGATTGATTGATTGATTGATTGATTGATTGATTGATTGATTGAATCCCAGCAGAAAGGCGTAATTGTTCAATACAATCCTCCACATTCGGTTGGCCTCAGGAACGGCGTACGATCTTAAAATTGGGCCAACTCCCGAGATCTCTCAAACATAAGAACACAAGTCGGATGAGAGAAGAGAGTGGTGATGGTGCTGAGTTTTGTTTCAAGAGGAACTACAACGGGGCAACCATCCTATATTAACAGTAATCAGTGACAAAAATGGAGGAATCCGACTCTTCCGAAATTAAGTTATCCGCGAAGGGCGTGGAAATGAGGCCTCGAATGTTCTTATGCCGTCGGAGTCTGCAAAGAACAAGAATAGACCACGGAAGTTCGGATAATATAGCTAAAGTGAGGAGCGTGGCATAAGTAAGTGCACCTAAAAGGGTCCGTGGTCGCGAGCCCACCCTGCCAAGTTAAGGACCCCTGGGGCGATTTCAGTCACCTGTTACGACAGGCAGGGAATAACCCGGATGTATTCCTCCCCCCCCCCCTCCCACCTTCACCACGCAACAGGCGGTTCACAGAAACGAACTACGATGCACACGCTACGCAAAATACAGTAGGTCACTATATACACCAACAGCAATATAAGGAAAGAAATTACGTACAGATGTTACATGGAAATCTTTCCTTTATAAGAGAGACAGCTATAAACAAAGAAATAAGATACACGTGCGGTTGTGTGCTACACAGTCACGGTGCTCCTGTGGGGAAAACCAACATCTACTGTCGTTCTCTATATGCGATTTTCTATTTTACGCAATAAAAATATCACACGAGAACACTTTAACGTATTCTAAAAGCAACTTTATTATCGCTACGAACTTATCCTGTCAGATAGAAGAAAACATTCAGTGCCTCTCTCGGAATACAAAAAAGAAAACAATCGCTCTCTAAAACAATCTACATAGAATTTATACATGTTTTACATCAGAGATCTAATGGTGCTGTTCCTTGACGCCATATTGGAAATCTGTGTGCCGTACGTCCGCACGTTATACGACCATGGACACGAAACATAAATATAATAACATAATAATTTCGGCTCATCATAAACCTTCAAAATACCAGTATTGAAGGTTTTATCCTAATTAGGATACCTGTCCTACGACACTACTGCGCAACCAATCTGGGCCACCCGTGAGTCACAGGCAACAGCTACTTCGGTCAGCTTCAGCAGTCTATATCATCCATGTCGATAAGCGTAACCGAAATCAATATTGCTCTGAGCAAAAGGAACTTGACTGCTTAATGGTATTCACACTGGTGGCGCTTAGTTCTTCTCTGTATTACATTGTTACTTTCTAACTGAGATTGTTAACATATCTATGTGAGTGTTCATGTCAGTTATTGCGTTTAAAAATATCTGAAATATTGTTTCCTGTTTCAGAAGTGTTGCGACGGTACGTTAATTTATTTCCACTTTAGAAATTTTCGGATACTCTAATTTCATTGGGAACCACTGCATCTGAAATTCTTTTCTGGGCGGGGTTTGTGGTTGTTATTTGGAAGCATTTTGCGGCCTTTCCCTTTCTTTTGCCGATATCTTCATTCTTCGAAGTATCGGATCTCTTTCAATTTCGTTCTGATTAGTGATAAGGCAGGATTGTTGAGGAGTTGTCCTTCCTTTTGAAACAATCACCAATACGGCCATTTCAATTCTGTTGCTGATTGCGATTTTTAACCCCTTTGTGGACTTTATCTTCCTTTTCCGATATCTTCATTCTTCGAAGTATCGCATCTCTTCATATTTCGTTCTGATTAGTGTTAACAGAAGATTGTTGCGCATTTGTACTACCTCTCGAAACAATAATCACAACTACCTCTATTTTGTTGACTATTACCCCTTAGTACTTCCTGCCTTCCCAGTTTCTGCTCTGGGAGGGGTTTCTGTTTTTGATATTTTCGAGCTCATTGCGGCCCTTCCCTTTATTTTGCCGATAACTTCATTCTTCGAAGTATCGGATCTCTTTCAGTTTTCTTCTGATTAGTGTTAATAGAGGATAGTTGCCCCGTTGTACGTCCTGTTAAAACAATAATCACCAACACCACCGTCACCAACAGAAAATAATCACCACCACATGCACTTTGCTGCCCATTACAGAGTTACTGATTGGGTTTCGACACTTTTGTGACTGTTCCTTTGACCATGCCTGCTAGGAAGCGAATTAACATTGGACGGTCCATATCAAAAGCTAAAAAAGTTAAGATATTGAGGGCTTCCGAGACTGCTTCAGACCGCGAGGCCAGACTCAATGCAGACAGACTGAGGAAGAGCACTCACCGTGATTCGGAGAGTGCTTCTGAGCGCGAGGCCAGGCTTAGCTCACAGAGAGCACGCCAGTCCACATCTAGGGCGTCTGAGACTGCTTCAGACCGCGAGGCCAGACTCAGTGCAGACAGACTGAGGAAGAGCACTCACCGTGATTCGGAGAGTGCTTCTGAGCGCGAGGCCAGACTCAATGCAGACAGACTGAGGAAGATCACTCACCGTGATTCGGAGACTGCTTCTGAGCGCGAGGCCAGGCTTAGCTCACAGAGAACACGCCAGTCCACATCTAGGGCGTCTGAGAGTGCTTCAGACCGCGAGGCCAGACTCAGTGCAGACAGACTGAGGAAGAGCACTCACCGTGATTCGGAGAGTGCTTCTGAGCGCGAGGCCAGGCTTAGCTCACAGAGAACACGCCAGTCCACATCTAGGGCGTCTGAGAGTGCTTCAGACCGCGAGGCCAGACTCAGTGCAGACAGACTGAGGAAGAGCACTCACCGTGATTCGGAGAGTGCTTCTGAGCGCGAGGCCAGGCTTAGCTCACAGACAACACGCCAATCCACATCTAGGGCGTCTGAGACTGCTTCAGACCGCGAAGCCAGACTCAATGCAGACAGACTGAGGAAGAGCACTGACCGTGATTCGGAGACTGCTTCTGAGCGCGAGGCCAGGCTTCGCTCACAGAGAGCACGCCAGTCCACATCTAGGGCTTCTGAGACTGCTTCAGACCGCGAGGCAAGACTCAGATCGCAAAGATTTAGACAGATGCGTTTAAGAGAAACAGAATCAGAGGATCAGCGGATGGCTCGAATGGAGCATGACAGAGAGCACCATTCCCTCACACGCGAAAACCTAGCTGCGGAGGAATATTCTCAGGCGTTAACACAACGACGAAGTACCTACGCATCGTTAAACGAAATGCAAAATGTCCAGCAGGAAGAGAAAAGACAACGTGCAGCAGAAAGACGTTCATCAGAGACCACTGATGAATATCTCAGACGGTTAGATGAAGATAGAGTGAGACATGCCAATGTTAGAGAATTACATTCAACGTCAATTGAATCTAGGTGTCCTAATATGATTCCATGGCATGAAAAGCAGCGAAGTGCATTTGCTTATAACCCTCTTATCGACTACCATCCAAGAGCCCATATAGGGTCTTTGAGTAAAGTGTGCCCTTTCTGTAGGGCTCTCAAATGGAAGCAAGAGCCAGAGGGAATGTGCTGCTCTTCCGGAAAAATTAAATTAAATCATCTAACTCCTCTACCGGAACTTCTTATTTCTCTGTTAAATGGGACGCATACTGACTCTCGCCATTTTCTTCAATTTGTGCGAGCCTACAACAGCGCATTCCAAATGACAAGCTTCGGAGCTACTAAAGTAGTGGAAGGAAATTTTATGCCAACATTCAAAATTCAAGGACAAGTATACCACTTAATAGGTTCACTTCTCCCTGCAAACAATGAAAATTCTAAATATCTTCAAATATATTTCATTGCAGACCACAAAGCACAGGTAGATCAAAGAACAGCAATAATACCAAATTTAAAAACCCATTTAGTTAATGATTTGCAGGGCATGTTACATGATGTGAACCCATATGTCAAGGAACTGAAGACAACTCTAGAGACAATGCCGGACGGTGACACCCACAAGATTGTGATCCACGCCGACCGAGTTCCTGCTGGTGAGCACAGAGGCTGTTATAATCAGCCGACAACAAACGAGATAGCTGTCATATTGGTTGGACACGAATGTGATAAGCGAGACATCGTGCTTCGGACAAGAGACCAGGGCCTGAGACGAATATCTGAAACCCACCGATCATACGACGCTCTTCAATATCCCCTGATGTTCCCTCGTGGAGATGATGGCTACCACTTCCTACTGTACCACGTAGACCCACGAACCGGAGAACTAAAGACCCCTCTCAAGAAAACATCTTCTCTTCAGTTTTATTCTTATCGTATAATGATAAGACAAGGCGAGGTAAACTACTTACATTGTTACCGTCAACTGTCCAATCAGTTCTGGGTAGACATGTATGCTAAAATAGAGACTGAAAGGTTAGTCTATATCAGAACACACCAAAGGGAATTAAGGGCTGAGAGCTACATTCACCTTAAAGACGCCCTGAGGAAGGACGAGGGTAACATGGCAGATTTGGGACGGTTAGTCATTTTACCGTCCACTTTCACTGGAGGACCCCGATATATGCACGAGCGATCTCAAGATGCACTCTGTTATGTGCGAAAATACTCATGTCCAGATCTTTTTATTACAGCTACAACTAATCCAAAATGGGAAGAAATTGGTAATGCCGTATATAATGGTCAGTCAGCGAATGATCGTCACGACATTATTACACGTGTATTTCACATGAAATTAAAATCTCTCATGGACTTACTAACCAGAGAACAAATATTTGGGCCAACTCTTTGTTTTATGTACTCTGTTGAATGGCAAAAGCGTGGCTTGCCTCACGCCCACATATTATTATGGCTTGAGGACAAGATACGACCCGTCGATATTGATAAGGTTATTAGTGCTGAATTTCCAGATCCTGATAAAGATCCACAGCTTTTTAACATAGTTAAATGTCACATGGTCCATGGACCATGCGGATCTTTCAACGTAGGCTCACCATGTATGAAAGGTGGACGATGCTCAAAACGATACCCACGAGCATTCGTCAATGAAACTGTCACAGGGAACGATGGGTACCCATCCTACAAGCGCAGGATTCCTTCTATGGGTGGCTTCACTGCACGCCTTATGATAAATGGACAGGATATGGAAGTGGATAATAGATGGATAGTGCCATACTGTCCTGTTTTGTCTAGGGTATTCAAAACACACATCAATGTTGAATACTGTAGCAGTGTTAAGTCCATCAAATACATCTGTAAGTACATCAACAAAGGAAGCGATCAGGCAGTCTTAGGTTTGCAAGACAAAAATGATGAAGTGTGCCAGTATCAGAGCGGAAGGTACATATCCAGCTCAGAAGCAGTTTGGCGAATTCTTTCATTTCCTATCCATGAAAGGTATCCTCCAGTAATGCATTTAGATGTTCATCTACAAAATTTTCAAAGAATTGTCTTTACTGCAGAAACGGCTCATGACATAGTAGAAAATCCACGTAACACCACCTTAATGGCATTCTTTAACTTATGTCAGACAGATGATTTTGCTAAGACACTGTTGTATGAAGACGTTCCCTCTTACTATACGTATAACAAACAGCAAGGTACATTTGTAAGAAGAAAGAAAGGAGTACCTGTGGTAGCATTTTCGGGCGTTAGAAAGCAGCACGTAATTAGCCGAGTGTATGCAGTCCATCCTAATAATTCCGAGTGCTTCTATTTACGCATGCTTCTGTTCACTGTCAGGGGACCAACATCCTTCACTGACCTTCGCACCGTCAATGGCATACTTCACCCTACATATCGGAGTGCATGCAAAGCCCATGGATTACTCCTGGATGACTCTCAATGGGAAGAGACACTGAAGGAGGCGATAGTTTCACAAAGCCCAGCAAAACTTCGCCGGCTTTTTGGCATATTGTTAGTCTTTTGCAGTCTCTCTGATCCGTTGGATCTGTGGAACAAATATAAGGAGAGCCTAGCAGAAGATTTCTTACGACAACTTTCCCCCTGTAACGACGGTACTGCTCATGAAATGATCGCCCATGTGGAAGACAGATGTCTTCAAGACCTCGAAGAATACGTTCTATCGATTGGCGGTCAGCCTTTGAACATTTACGGCCTTCCTTCCCCTCAGATCTTACAAACGTTAAATGCTGACTATCTCAGGGAAACAAATTACAATAAAGAAGCGTTAAGGTCTTTTGTTCTATTAAATGAACCAAAACTTACAGATGAACAGACTGTAGTATATCGGGAAATATTAAACTGTGTTAGAAATAAGGAAAGTAGAATGTTTTTCTTAGACGCTCCGGGCGGAACTGGAAAAACATTCCTGATTAACTTACTGTTGTCTAAGATCAGACAGGATAGTAAGATTGCTGTAGCAGTAGCCTCTTCGGGGATCGCAGCCACTCTTTTACCCGGTGGCAAAACTGCTCACTCGATGTTTAAAGTGCCTATAGATCTTGACTGCACAGAGTCACCAATATGTAACATCACAAAACAAAGTAACATATCCAAGGTTCTGCAAGACTGCAGTCTTATAATTTGGGATGAATGCACTATGGCTCACAGAAAGGCGATTGAAGCAGTTGACCGAACGCTGCGGGACATCCGAAACAGTGATAACTTATTTGGAGGTGTCCCTATCCTCTTTTCTGGTGATTTTCGTCAAACGTTACCGGTTGTTCCAAGAGGGAGCAGAGCAGATGAAGTGAACGCTTCATTAAGGAGATCATCACTTTGGCCAAATATCAAAAAACTGTCTCTGACACAGAATATGAGGGTACATCTAGGTGGTGATGAAAACATACATACATTCACTGAAATATTGTTGTCGATTGGGAACGGCTCACTGGGAGACAGTAACGGGATCATTACTCTTTCTGATGAATTTTGTTTGTCGCTTTCTAACCTTGAAGCTCTCATTTCATCGGTGTACCCGGACGTAGAAAATATTAGGAGCAAACCCATCTCATGGCTCTGCTGCAGAGCGATCTTAACTCCAACTAATGAACAAGCGGCGTACATTAATTCGACTATCCTCACAATGTTCCACGGCGAGGAGACAGTTTATACGTCTGTCAATGAAGTAATCAACTCTGACGACGCAGTTCACTATCCTCCTGAGTTCCTGAATTCTATAACGGCTCCGGGGCTTCCATCGCACAAAATTACCTTAAAGATCGGCGCACCAATCATACTCATGCGCAATCTCAGCCCACCTAATTTGTGCAATGGGACAAGACTTCAGGTAAACGCCCTCCACAAACATGTGATAGAGGCAACTATCATGACTGGATGCGGTGAAGGAGAGTCAGTTCTTATCCCGCGGATACCACTAATCCCAACCAACTACCCGTTTGAGTTCAAGCGTCTGCAGTTTCCAGTCAGCCTCTGCTTTGCGATGACTATTAATAAATCCAAAGGCCAGACGTTGAGTATTGCTGGACTTGACCTCAGATCACCCTGCTTTTCCCACGGGCAACTGTACGTCGCATGTTCCCGAGTCAGCAGCAGCAAGTCCCTGTTTATATGTGCACCAGAAAATAAAACACGAAACATTGTTTATCAAGAGGTTCTTCAATGACTCTGTTCTTCCTTCGCTTCAGTACGTGTACTGGTGACAAATTAAATGAAATTGATCCCATAAACGAATAGACTCCTAATTATGGGAAGATCATCAGTGTTACTTAATTTTTCCAAGCACACTGTTGATTATCTGGAAGTAGAAATGGGGGCATGCCAACATAATGAAAACTGGCCAAATCGACACTGACTGGGAATGGGGAAGAAGACCTACGTTAAAATGGGAATTCTCCGAATTGACTGCGATTGGCCCTAGGTAAGGGGGTCTGCCCTTAAAATGAAAACTCTCGAGCTTGATTGACACTGGTGGTAGGCAAGGGGGAGTGCTATTATAATTAAAACTCCTCAACTCGATTGTGAATTGCAGTAGGTAAGGGGCTTGCTATTATAAAAATCCTTCCCAATTCGACTATGACTGGAAATAGGAAAGGAGATCGGCCGTTATAATAGCAACTTCAAACTCGACTGTGACTAGCACTGGTAAACTCTACCAGCATTGATGATGAAAACTCCCCATTTTGAATGTGACTGGTAGTAGGCAAGGGGAACTGCTACTATAATTAAAACTCCTCAACTCGATTGTGACTCGCAGTAGGCAAGCGGGACTACCATTATAACCAAACCTCGCCAATTACACTATGACTGAATATAGGAAAGAGGGCTGTGGCTATCGATAGGCAAGTGGGCCGGCCATTATAATGAAACCTGCGCAAGTCCATTGTGACAGGCAATAAGAGAAAGTATGCCTGACATCATAACTAAAGGGTGTATTCTGCCCGAAGGCAGGTCCGAACCTCCGTAGAGGTGTGCCTGAGCCGGAGTTTACGTACGGTAGGGTGGCCAGTCCCTTTCCGCTCCTCCATTCCCTTAACCCCACCCAACAGCGCGTGGCAACCCATCCAAATCTTGATCACGTCCAGTGTTGCTTAACTTCGGAGATCTCACAGGATCCGGTGCTTCAACACGGCTACGGCCGTTGGCTGTCATCATAACCAAAGCTGCTCAAATCTACTGTCTGTAGCGGTAGGGAACCTTCCACCTCGACTGTGACTGGCAATAGGCAAGAGGATCTGCCACTGTAATGAAAATACCCCACGTCGGTTGTGACTGGCAGAAGGTAAGGGGGCCTGCCAATATAATTTTAACTCCTCAACTCAATGTTTTTCGCAGTAGACAAACTGGAATAATATTACAATGAAAACTGTCCAACTTCGTTGTGACTGCCAATACGCAAGGGGGCCTGGCAATATAATCAAAACACGATAACCGGAAATAGGAAAGAAGATCTGCCGTTATCATGGGAACCCCCAAATTGACTGGGTTTGGCAGTAGCAAGGGGACCTACTTTTATAACCCACACGCCCGAACACATTTTTGATTGGTAATAGGCAAGAAGGCTTGACATTGTCATGAAAAGTCGCCAACTTGATACTAACTGGCCATAGGCAAGCGGAAATGCCATTTCAATGAAAACTTCGCAAATCAACAGTGACTGGGGATAGCAAAGACGACCTATAATGATAATGGGAACCTTGAAATTCGATTGTGACCACCTGCCATTATATTGAAGAACCCTAAATACATTTCGCTAACAGTAGACAAATGGGCCTTCTTTTCTAACCGAAACTTTCCAACTCATCTGACTGGGAATAGCAAAAATGATCTACCGTAATAACGGAAACCCTCCACCTCGACTGTGACCGGCACTAAGTAAGCAACCGAGCTCGATAGCTGCAGTCGCTTAGGTGCGGCCAGTATCCAGTAATCGGGGGATAGTGGGTTCGAGCCTCACTGTCGGCAGCCCTGAAGATGGTTTTCCGTGGTTTCCCATTTTCACACCAGGCAAAAGCCGGGGCTGTACCTTAATTAAGGCCACGGCCGCTTCCTTTCACTTCCTAGGCCTTTCCTATCCCTTCATCGCCATAAGACATATCTGTGTCGGTGCGACCTAAAGCAAATAGCAAAAAAATAAGTAAGCAGAACTGTCATTATAATTAAAACTCCCAACTCGACTCTGACTTCTACTCGAACTCCCCAATTGGACTAATACTGTCGGTAGACAAGTCCGCTTGCCATTATAGTTAAAACTCCCCAACTGATTATCATTGGAAAAAGGAAACAAGATATCCCATTGTAATGGGAACTCTCCAACTCGACAGCGACTGGAAGTACACACGGTGGCCTGGCATTAAAACGGAAAAACTCCATCACGTTTTTGATTGCTAACACCCAAGGCCACCTGCGATTTCATGATACTTCCCCAACTACACTATGACTGGAAATAGGGAAGGTATTTTCATTATAATGGCACGTTCCCTTTACTACTGTCAGTCGCAGTCGAATTCGAGTGCTATCATGATGCCGTGTCATAAGAGGCGACTACAAGCAACCTCAGGGGCTGTTAAGTAGGGAGTATGGGTTGGCGATCGCGGGGCCTTAGCTGAGTCCTGACATTGCTTCTGTTTCCTTGTGCTAGGCTTCTCACTTTCATCTATCCTTTTCGACCTCCCTTGGTCAACTTTCGTTCTATTTCAACTCGCACGGTATTACGTGTGGAGGCCTTTCATTTTCACGCCCTTTGTGGCGAGGGGGGGAGTGATATATACAAATAATCGAAAATAGTGTCGAATCCATAGATTTCGGGGTCGCTGACATGAATACTGACACTTCGGATTTTTTAAAGTTCAACTTCAGCCCCCTTTGCGGTGGGGGCGTACAAATATAACCTACTATGTGGAAAAAGTACTGTGGGAGCAAGACGCCCCTAGAACCCCTCGGTAGGGGGGTGAAATATAATATATATATTAATAAATTGAAGTCGCTTTGGAGACTCACCTAAGGGTCCGTGGTCGCGAGCCCACCCTGCCAAGTTACGGGCCTACTCACTGCCTTTACAGTAATTTACGGAGGAATCCGTATACAATGTAGAGTACCGTAGCGAAGCACGGGTACATTTGCTAGTATACAAATATTTGTTATAATAACATTTTAGATAAAATAATAAGAATGTTTAAAATCAACTTTAGGACAAAAACCTGCAGAGACATTTTCATTACATATCCACACCTGGTCAATATGAAGAGAATAGCAGTGGACAGGAGTGTGTGGAGAACTACTATGTAAAGAAAGTTCTGCCTCAGGGCAAAACACATACATTATCCATGCTAGCCATTGTAATTTCCTAATGGGAACTATTTCCAATACTAATTTTGAATGATAAATTAGTAAGTGCTGTTTCCTGTTCTATTTTCATTTAATATACATGGTCCCAGGTTCTTCAACGAATGCTAAGTGTCAACATTGCTGTTAAGTAGACAGAGGGCCTCTACTACTTCTTGTCAGATAAACAGCTGCAATTTTGCAAAATAGAAGTGAAATATTTTCTTGCACACTACCAATAGATTTTAACTACAGTATTGTTATGTGGAAGTTATAGTAACATTTTTATTGCATTGGCAATAAGGTTACTGAAAATATAATGAAATTTCGTGCGTTGGTGTAAATGTTCCCTGGTGTTTTTGTTTGTTTAGTGCTACTCCATTTGGAATTTTATTCTGAAGTCAATGTTAAGGTCAATAAAAGAAGTAGGACTGAAATCTACACATACGAAGATATTTTAAAATTAATTAAATATGTAACAAAACTCAGAAATTGTTGTAGAAAATGAAGACTGAAGATGTTGCCTGGATGCAAAAGGTGATTAAGGTTATGTACCTTATCAATCTTATCACATAATTCCTACCACACGATATATTTATGTTTTTTCTAATACTAATTACGAGGATGAACGTTACGGGAAAATTAAAGTTTATATTTTTAATCAATGCCGCCGTATGCGGCAGAGGATCATTAATTTTATTATTAATTATTAAATTTATTGTTGCTAATTTAATAAGTACCGGTAGTTACTTTATTTTTTCCAAGACAGTGTTAGGATAGTAATTGGCAAGCATTTATCTCACGTTAGTGTAAATACTTAGTAGATAGTTTTTATGAAGTCAAACAAATACAACCTCCTTATTGTCCTCATTCGACGGACGACTCACCATGAACAAAATAACCTTACTCCATATGAGCGCTACGGAGAGATTTGGAATAGAACCCAAGCTTTTGGCACGCACTTTAGTGATTAGTAAACGTGTACTATCATTTCTAGTACCCTGCCGTCTAATATTTAGAGAGTAAACAAATTTTGAACTATTGGGACTCAAACCGATAAATAATGGCATAGCAGCACCAAGCAATCGTGCCGCAACGACTATAACTACCTAAGAAGCTTACTGTAGTAAGTCTTGCATGCAACCCATAGAGTTAGTGGCAACAAATTGCTAGCTTGAGAAGTCTTTACAAATTCCGTGATAGCTGGGTAGGAAGCGTTGTTTGTTTTGTAAATATATACGTAGATTACGTACATTAATACAACTTATTTTTCGTATAGCACCATGCAGATGTTGATTCATCATGATGTGCAGCAATTTTGATTCTTACAGCAGCATCCGCGATAGGAGCAAAGTCCCAGATAAGAGCATTAACTGCCCCACCAACTTTGGCATAGCTATAATAGAGAATGTTCTCCCAGATCACACATAAACAAAAGTCGTAGTACACGCTTTCAACCGCACTTCCAGATAAATGTGCAAACTGCCGCATAAATTCAAACCCCACCTTTATCTGGTTGTCGCAGTACAGGCCTTTAACACAAAATTTAGCAAAATGGCTGTCTCATCAAGAATAATTGTGTAGCTCATTTGTATACTGTATGTATATTTTTATGTATACATTTCGCCCAGGTCTCCTGTCCAAAAAATATTTTGAACATTATATTGCTGTCGACAAAATAATGACGAATCTCGACAACCATTTATTTCTCCTTGTTGGTGAATACAAGCTACCACATCTTAATTGGATAATAAATGAAGAAACATTTTCTGGCTTTGTGTCAGTAGGTAACCACAGGGTGCAATCCAGCTTAGTTATAGACGCATTTTATTATCTCTGTTTAAATCAGTTTAATTATATCCCAAATTTTCTGAATCACTTTTTTGATTTGGTTTTCAGTAATTCTAGTTTCATTGAAGTAAAATCTAGTAATGAATGTATTGTCTCCCTCGATAGACACCACCCAGCATTAGATATTTACTTGCCTATTAATGGGACATACAATTCCTTACATGCTGATAAGTTTTTTATTTTGACTTTTTAAATGGTGACTATAATGGACTAAATTGTTACCTGTCACAGTTCATCTGGAAGTTGATGTTTCAAAACGTATCAATTGATAAAGCAGTAGAAACCTTCTATTCACTACTATTATATGGCATGGAATTTTTCATCCCTATGCGGAATTTTAAGACTCCCAAATTCTCAAAGTGGTATAATCATAAATTGAAGTCACTGATTATTGAAAAAACGAAAGCACACAAGCAGTACAAAATATCAGGTCTCAATATTGATTATCAGCATTTCTCGAAATTAAGAAATGAAAGCAAGTCTGAATCCAAATCTTGCTTTACAAACTATGTCTCCATATGTGAAGAAAGTAGTACTTCCAATCCACAGAAATTCTGGCAATATCTAAGTTCTAAAAGATCATGTCATAATATTCTTTCAACATTGCATCTTAATGAAGTTAAAGCAGATACTGGAGAAAATATTGACAATCTTTTTGCTAAAAACATTTATCCGTTCATTCTTCTTATGAGAATAGTAATAGTATGTCATATGATTATCCTTTCTCTGTCAATCTGTCAGTTATAACCATTAGTAAGGCAGAAATTTACAACAAACTGTTATCCCTGGAATTAAAAAAACCTGTAGGACCTGATGGAGTTTCAACTTACCTGCACAAGTACTGCTCATTTATTGTATGTGAAGCATTTTTTTAATTCTTCAACTTATCATTAAACCAAGGTGTTTTCCCAGTAGAATGGAAGAAAGGATTTGTTAGACCAGTTTTCAAAAATGATAATAAAACTGACATAAAATAATATAGACCACTTACAATTTCTTCTCATATTTCCAAAACTTTTGGCTCAATAATTCTTGACAAAATCATACCTCTCTTTAGAAACATCATTGGTGAGCAATATGGATTATTTTCAGGACGGTCAACTTGTAGCAATATTCTTTTATTATATCAGTTCCTCTTGGATGCAATAGAGAACCACTCTCAGGTGGACTGCATTAATACAGACTTCTCAAAATCTTTTGACACTGTTGACCACGATATATTGCTGTAAAAACTAACAGGTTATGGAAATAATGGATCTCTCCTCTCCTGGTTTGAATCATATCTTAAATATCGCCTGAAAATTGTTAAAATAAGGAATAATTTTTCTGCACCTATTATTGTTACCAGTGAAGTTCCTCAAGGGTCTCACCTTGCGCTCTTAATTTTCACTCTCTATATACATGGCATTAAAATATACTTAATAATTCTGAATTGCTTTTGTTTGCTGACGATGCGAAAACATTGTGCAAATTAATTGTCCACTGGATTGTTTAAAACTTCAAGAAGATTTACATCATCTGGAAAAGTACTGTATTCAAAATGGGTTGAAAATTAATCATGAAAAATATAAAATAATATAATTTTTAGACAAGAAGAAAATATCATTTCAGTACAAATTTAGTAATAACAACATTCTAACTCCTGTTTCAAAAGTTAATGACCTTGGTGTTTTTCTCAGTTATAACCTATCATCTAATATGCATACCGAAAATATGTGAGAAATCATTACAAAGATTAGGTTGCATTACTAGATATTTCAGAGAGTTTTAAAACTTAGCTACCTATCGATCGCTGCATGTATCTATGGTACGCCCTATACTAGAATACTGTACACCTCTATGGAACCCTTCTCATCAGACCTCTGTCCATAGATTAGATTCAGTACAACATCAATTTCCTCGTTTATATTCATTCAGAGCAGGATTCTCATATGAAAATGTTGATAATCAGCCCTACAACAGTCTTTAAATCTGCATAGTCTGCCACAACGCCATGAATTCCTGGATACACTTTTCATTTTTAAATTACTTCACTCCTTGGTGAATTGTCCACAATTCCTCGAAAAAATTAACCTACATGTACCAGACGGACGCACAAGGTTTAAGAATATATTGTCTACAAATTAGCATAGAACTAGCTACGCATTCAATGGGCCAATTGAACGAATGTCAAAATCTCTAAACAAAGTGGATATTGATATATTTAACTGCTCATTGTCAATATCTAGAAATCACTTACATAATCTCCAGAACTGACTATTACTTTCCTGTGCTTACTTGTAATATAACCTGCGCATATATCTGTACATCGTTTTCTACTTATACTCCACCGTACTTTCTTTTTAGTGTGTTTTGTTTATTTTCTCTATTGTTGTGTAAAATTGTGTCACCGTTAATAAAGTATTATTATTAGAGAAGTGGGAAATCACGGAAAACCACTCCAAGGGTGGCTGAGGTGGGAATCGAACCCACCTCTACTCAGTTGACCTCCCGAGGCTGATTGGACCCCGTTCCAGCCCACTTTTCAAATTTCGTGGCAGAGCCGGGAATCGAACCCGGGTCTCTGGGGTGGAAACTAATCACACTAACCACTACACCACAGGGGTGGAAAATGTTAATACTTGGGTTAAATAAACATGATACCAGCCCTGTGTTAAGCTGCTTAACAGCTGTTAAAATTTCAAAATGGCAGCATCCAGAAGATGAAAATTAAAAGCTTTACTGCCGTATGAAAACTATCTATAAACTGATGAAGG
This sequence comes from Anabrus simplex, assembly GCF_040414725.1. NCBI lineage: Eukaryota > Metazoa > Arthropoda > Insecta > Orthoptera > Tettigoniidae > Anabrus > Anabrus simplex. The sequence goes on from NC_090267.1 coordinate 199,744,614, forward strand.
CAAAGGACGATCCATACTAAGATAAAGCTACTTTCTAGAGTTGTCAGAAAGCACTTTCTGCAACGATGCCCAATTACTAAAGCCGTAATAAAGAAGGTAGTATAAGACATTGAAAATAGCCTAGGTTAGAGTTTCACACATATAGAAACAGTGCAACAGTTTCTTATAGTTCTTAGGTATTATGCTTCACACTCTTTTCATGTAATTGTAGGTGACTATGCTCATGAGTGCAAGGCAAGAGTGTGTAGAATAATTGGGCAAAGAATTTCCGCTGCTACTGCATCATCAATATATTTTTCCCACAGTAAAATAATGCCCGGAAATCATTCAGGACATATAAGTTCTAACTTTTCCCGGTGTTGTAGGAGCCTTAGATTGCATTCATATAGCAATGTACGGTATTGAATGTTGTGATTTAACCATCCCTTGTTTCATTTTTCAAGCACACTCGCACAGTTTGAAATTAAATTTATAATGACGTTTGCCTCGTATGCATTAAAAAAACACTTTTGTTGCTTCTTACTGCACATGTTTATGTTTTAGCGGTCTCTCAACCATGTGTGAGAAAGTACAATCCAATATACCGCTCTGAGAGCTTTACATGAAGATAATAAACACTTACTGCCAAACACGTTCAGAAATCTCACGGAAAAGTGTTAATTTGTCTTTACTGCTTGTCTTGTCTTTGTCTTTAACAACTGTTTCATAATTAATGTTGGAAATGTGTTCGTACAGGATACTTTTAACCATTGAAGAAAGTGAGCCATGCTCAAATCAGTTAATTTTAGATTTATAAGTTTTGGCCTGTAACAGTTTCTGAACAAAATGCACTGTATTTTTTTTCATTTTAAATTAGGTCACTATACAAGATACTACTAAAATCAACTTGTTTGATTAAAAAATATGACTATTTTCAAAGTTTATTTCAGACTCATCATTAAAATCTAGCATGATAGTGTTCTCAGTAGTTGGAACACTATCTTTTCCAAAAATTAATATTCTCAATTGGTGCATATCAAAGTGAAATTTTATAATGGGAGTAATTAGAATACTAGATTTTTGAATGAAATTTAGCATGTGCAGTTTTCTGTTTTATTACAATGACATACAGTATAAATATTTATTTAATGTAAGTACAGATTGCTTTAGAACAGGGTGGGGCAGAGGAACTTGCTTATTTGAATTTGGCGCACTGAAGCGGCGGTTGTTCCAAAAAGGGTGGGGTTAGGCACATTCGAGAGGGCGGGGCGTAAAGTTATCGCTCTGCTTGGTTTGGTGAGCATCTTGGAGTGGACGAAGGTGGAGCGTGCATATGCTGTCGAGGCCTACTTTTCGAACAGTCGCTCAAGCATCACAATGCAACATGCGTTTCTTACCCATTTCAATATTGAGCCCCGGGGTTGTGTTCCTGATCGGGAGTAATTGTTTCATGGGTAAACAACTTCAGGGAAACTGGTGATGAGAAAATAATAACCTGGACTTCCACGAACAACAAGGTCACCCCAAAGCATTGACATAGTAAGGCATTATATTGTGCAATCCCCTGAGCGCTCTGCCCGCAAACATGCAGCTGCCGTTAGGTTGTCTGTTCATTCTGTGAATGAATCCTTCGTAAAAACTAACACTTCATCCCTAAAAACGGCCAAGGTGCACTTCTTGGCATGCCACACGATACATTTGATTCCTTCAGTGATGAGGCTCATTTCCATATTTTGGGATATGTAAATAAGCATAATATTCACTATTAGAGCTCCGTGAACCCCAGACTACTTCATCAGCCTCAAACCTCAAATGATCTGTCAGTCGCCTCAACAGTATGAGCGAAAACCTGAGTATATGTTCATGGAGATACTGGTCTCTACTGTGAAATGCTTGGTAGATGTTGTATACAAACCGCCTAAAGCTCGCCGTCTGAATGACTTAAGAGACTGATCTTAACAGACCGTTACCTATGTACGAACATTTCATAATGTTGGGAGACTTCGATACAAACCTTCTAGATCCAGAATCTTCCAAAACCACCATCTATTGAATACGTTTCAGGCATGCAGTATGGCGATACTCCCACTTTCTCCCACTCGCCGCACTAAAATTTCACATACACTACTGAACCTAATAGTAATGAGCAGCCCTGACTGAGTATTACATCACGGCCATACATCTGCTTCCGGACGCTCAGCCAATGACATGATCTTTATGACTTTCGAACTTCAATGCCCCAAATATAAACCTAAGTACGTGGCTTACAGAGACTATAGCCGTATTGACAACGAAAAATTGTTGGAGGACGCTTTTCAATGCCTTGGCACGAGTTAATTCATAAAGCTAATATTGACGACATGGTTGCCACTTTCAATAACACGATACTGCCTATTTTTTACAAACATGCCCCTCTACGAACATCACGCGTCTGTAAGAGACTCTCCCAGCGGCTAAATGATGATATTAGAGCTAAGCAGGATGCAGTACATAGGAAATATAAACGTTATCCGACAGAGGAAAACTTAACTATTACAAACGACTATGTAATAAAACGATTCAGCCAGTAAGAAACGCTCGACTACGGTATGCTCATTACCTCATAAAACCTGACGTAAGACGCGCTACTTTATGGAAGTCAATCCGCCAATTTGGACTAAATAAACCGGACAAGGAATTGAATAATCACTTCGTATCTTTATTATGATGTGATGTGCGATGTACAATTAAACGAAGAAGCAAAAGAAAATCTTTTGAGTGCAAATACAACACACCACACGTGGGCAGAGACAAATTTTACTTAAGTTATGTCTCACCCCTACAGGTGAAAGCGGCTATCTTGCGAATTAAAACTAAATCCACAGGGGTGGACAACATATGTATTATAATGCTAAAGAAAATTATCGACGCTATTATTCCAGTATTGACATTCATATGCAACTTCTCCTTTCATAACAGTGTATTTCCAACTGTCTGGAAAATGGCCCTGGAACATCCTTTACAGAAGACAAAATCTCCTAGACTAAACAGTGACTATATACCTATTAATATACTATCAATAGTAGCTAAGGGACTCGAAATCAAATCGCAAACTATCTGAACGACCACGACCTACTAGACTCACGCCAGACAGGTTTCCGACGCAATCACAGTACATGTATTGCCTTACGAAGCATGACTGACGATATAAGTCAGGCTACTGATGAGCAAAAACTGACAATTCTAGTATCATTGGACTTCAGCAAAGCATTTGACTCTGTAGACCTTGAGTTGCTCCTATCCAAACTTTATTGCCTATTTACACGAAAGTCAACAATGTGTCGTCAATCATGGTACATTTTTTTCGTGGCAATATGTGAGAACAGATGTACCACAAGGATCCACTCTAGCTCCCTTGCTATTTTCTGTCTATATCAACGAACTAGCTAAACAGTTGACACACTGTAAACGTCACATTTATGCCAACGACGTACAATTGTACATCCATGCAAAACCAACAGACGTTTCGACAGCAATCGAGCAAATTAACATGGATCTAGAGGCCATAAGGAAATGGTCTTCCCAGCATGGACTTATTTTAAACCCAAAATATCCCAAACCATTCCAACTGCCCACCCAAGACTTATTTCCAGTAATTACCGCATGTCCATCCCTGACGTACGACTTCAAAACCAAGCTTTGTCCTTTTGAAAGAGCGTAAAAAATATCTCGGAGTTATCATTGATCAGCACCTCTCGTAGACGGATCAGACAATATCTGTGAGTAGACAAGTTTTTGCCATGCTGCACACATTAAACAATTCCAAATTTACTTTCCCGTTCTAGTAGAAACCCTCGTTTTTCCAATATTCGATTATTGTGACATAGTTTACAAAGACGCGAAAACTGAGCTTCGAGATAAACTGCAACGTGCACAGAATGCCTGTGTTATATATGAAATCTCAAATTTTCACATCATGTTACCCAGTCTTACGTCGACCTCGGATGGCTACGCCTTGAAGACAGACGCAAGCTGCATACCCTGACTTCATTGCACCGAATCGTTGTCTTACAATCCCCATCTTACCTGTATGAACGATTTCATAGCCTTTCTGAACACCATGATAAAAACACCATTGCGCGCTATTCCTAAGCATAAATCCTCAACCTACAACAATTCCTTCACTGTTGCGCCAGCCATAAATGGAACTTCCTTCCGCAAGAGGTCAGAGGAATACCAAACCACGGACGATTTAAAAGGTGCTCAAAATATCTCTATGAAACGAGCTCGTAGTGCGACAGTTTTCTTCTTCTTCTCCTCCTCCTGGTCTTTCTTCTTATTATTATAGCATTCATCAACAGTGTTTGTGAGTACTCAGCGGTGGTTCCCTGCGTAGTTATCCTTATCCCGATCCCCATTTTGTATGTTTTTCACCCACAGTAATAACAAGAAAAAACTGTAACATTCGTCAATGTGATATAATAAAAATTATTTTAATATTATTATTGTAATTCGTTGTATGTTAATTTCATCATAGGTACTATATTATTGTACTTAGGAAGCAAAATGTTAATTTATATTGTGTTTTATAATATATATTTTATGTGAAGTAGGATACCACAGTAGCATAGTAATTTGTTTGTCCTTTTTTTTCATTTCTTCAGTATTTTAATATTTTTATTTTATGTTATTGATGTATTTCACTGGTTAAGTGTAAGACAGGGACACGTGTCTCTAACTTTGTCAGTTAAACTAAACCATATCCACCTATCTATCTGTCTATCTGTTTGGTGTGCACTATTGCGAGTTGGAATAATTGGTCCACGGCTTTTTGAAGTAAACGAACGGGCAGTGTCGGTAACTGCTACCCATAATGCCCACATGATTCACGAGTTTTTCCTACCATCACTTAATGCGATGGATGTGGGAGATGTATGGTTCTAGCAGGACGGTCTCACGGCACACACAGCGCGTGACTGTTTTGCAGCAACACATCCCTCGACGCCTCATCTCCTTAACGGGCGATTTACACTGGCCTGCATGGTCGCCTAATTTAGCCCCCTGCAACTATTTTTTATGGTGCTATCTTAAAAGTTGTTTACAACGGTCCTCCTCACCTGAAAAATAACATTCGTCATGCTGTCACTAACATACCTGTCTATATGCTGGAAAGAATTGAACGAAACTTCCGAGTTATATTAATGCAGTTTATTGAGAATAATGGACACTATCTGCCTGATATCATCTTTAAAACTGTGTAAACGTAAAATGTAAATGTTGTACTTGATGGTGTTTAAAGAATTAAATATAAATCTGCATTACTTCTTTTTAAATTGAATTTGTAAATAAGCAAGTTGCTCTGTCTCACCCAGTATTACATCTATTCTCAGAAAAAACTGTATTGCCATTTCCATTTCAACATCTATCAAACCGCGTTGCCATCTGATGTTACGCAAGACATTCACATCTCCTTGACCTGGAAAGAGAAATAAAAGTTAAATTAGGAAAAGTTCCAAGCAGGATCTACAAATTTAAGTTGCGTGCACACACACGCACCCTGATTCAGAACTCATGGCAACAATCCTCAATTTCCGAGAATGTGCCAACGTTAAACATCAATACACATTTGAAAGTATGTCACATGATCCTTGTCGGTTGTCTGATATCAGTGGTGTATAATGGAAGTAACCAAAGTCAAGCAGCGTTCGTATATCTTAGTCCGCGTGACTTCAATCTCATTCCGAAAGTGAAGAGGCCGTTGCGTGGGAAACTCCTTGCAAACAAAAAGACACCATCTGTGGAACACAGCTGGCAAAATGGTTTGAAGAGTGTTGCGCAGTGACATTCGCGCACTTTGTAGTATGGCGTGTCTTCCACTGAGCCAATAGAATTATTTCAGTAACAGGTGCTTCTTCGTGTGGTTCAAAAGTGGATGTTCTGAGAGTTTTATTTGTAAATATTACGATCTATGAATTTAGGTAATTGTATAGTGCAGCAGTTAACTTTGAATACCGATATGTTGTTGTAGGTGTGATCTGTGGGTTTTGATGTAATTCAGGAAAATGCATATGCGTGTGGCTGCGTGTGTTCCAAGTTACCCCATTTGAAATGCCATAATGCGTTGTCAAGCAGTGAAGAAAATATGGGTGACTTAAGAAATGTACATATTTGGTTGAAACAAAATGCTACTTCGCAATTGGCTTTACGTCGCACCGACATAGGTATGTCTTATGGCGACGATGGGACACGGAAGGGCTAGGACTGGGAAAGAAGTGGACGTGGCCTTAATTAAGGTACAGCCCCAGCATTTGCCTGGTGTGAAAATGGGGAAACTACGGAAAACCATCTTCAGGGCTGCCGACATTGGGGTTCGAACTCACGATTTCCCGAATACTGGATACTGGCTGCACTTAAGCGACTGCAGCTATCGAGCTCGGTGAAACAAAATTATGACATAAATTAGCTTTACCCTAATGTAATGGCAAGTATTGCTTATAGGGAAATTTTGAATGTTTTTGAGGCTAAAGTTATACATTTTCTTTCTGTTAGTAGGCTTCCAGTTAAGAGGAAAATTGTCCAAGTCTTAAATGTTAATTCAGTGTGTGTAAGCAAGTGCCAATATTTTTATTGACAAGTGTCTTAATGTGATGATACAATGTTTTTTAATGATATTTGTTCGTGGCGTCGACCTCTATAGATCTTATGCCACTATTTTCACCATTTGAGAGGAACCTGCGTGTAAGTGGAATTGCGGAAGTGTAGAGTGTTGAATGTGAGGAAAGGTACGTTAAGGACGACACAAACACCCAGTCCCTAGGCCAGGGATATTAATCATATACAATTAAAAAATTCTGACCCGGCCGGGAATCGAGCCCGGGACCACCGTGTGACAGACAGACAAATCTAACCGTGGAAATTCAGGCAGGAATGCTCAAGCTAAAAAGTAATGCATAAATGAAAGATCGAACCCTTTCACAGCAGTCCATTTCACATCTTCATTATATGTCTAATTTCAGTCTTTCAGTCTTAAATAATTTTCTCACCAAGCTCGATAGCTGCAGTCGCATAAGTGCGGCCAGTATTCGGGAGATAGTAGGTTCGAACCCCACTGTCGGCAGCCCTGAAGATGGTTTTCCGTGGTTTCCCATTTTCACACCAGGCAAATGCTGGGGCTGTACCTTAATTAAGACCACGGCCGCTTCCTTCCCACGCCTAGCCCTTTCCTGTCCTATCGTCGCCATAAGACCTATCTGTGTCGGTGTGACGTTAAGCAAATAGCAAAAACAAAAACAAAATCTCATTCATTTTTCCAGAATTGCTTTACCAACTTTGAACTTAATATGTTAATAACTCTTTCTAGGCGTAATTTATTTATCCATTTCCGTATATGCATTTCAATTGATATTTGAATTTAATGCGAATTTCCAGGTCACGCCCTTAGGAGCGCCACCTGCGAATTGTCTCCCATTTTAACAAGGCTAAATCCGGAAATGTCGCATGACGCTAGCCACCGAAACAGATCTCTAGCACCCGATAGAGGCCAGAGGCTGCGCGCGCGCACTGGGACTGCATTAATGTCATAATTTAAGAAAATACTGAAATAACACTTTCAGTGTAGTACTCATTTTATAAATTATGACATGTGATCATTCCCATTAGTCATAATTACTGAAAATAACTAAGAGTGTATTTTAACATTCAAAGTTCATTTAGAAATTCAAATACAAATTACAAAGTAAATTTGATATTAAATATCACTTCGTCAGAAATATAAGGAATATACCATCAAATAATTTTATTCAGAACTTTTGTGTTAGTTGTGTCTTTGATCAGAATCCTTTGAAGACTCTCTGTAAATAAAGAATATGTATTCACTGTGATCAAGATACCTCTGGAACAATTCGAAATCGAAGCCGTTTTGTGACCTTTCATACCTGTATTAATAGTTTATAGCGGGATCAAAAATTGTATGGCCTATATTCTCATCAATGGAGATAAATATAGGAAAATGGCCCCTAAGAGAGGTAGGTATCTTTAAAATGGTGTTAGGGTGTTTTTGAAAATATTTCGAAGGAGCGCTTTTTCCAGGCAGATAATGTTTTAAAAGATGCATGGCCTTCACTCTTTCTAGTGTAACTAGGTCATCCTTCGATAGGTGTTCCCACATTATGTCTACGGCGTATGTCAGAATGTGGTCTGTCTGTACGTAGACATTTTTCTCTTAGCAGCATGTAAGTTATTAGGAATGCTCTGCCATAGCCTATGTTGATTATACCTGGAAGCTGGGAAAGGTTAGAGAACAAAACAGTATCTAGTAGGGAATAGCATTCTTCCGTGATCAGAGGAAGTGTATACTCTCTGGCTTGAAAGGTAATAATCAAACATGACTGTATACATTGACGTTACTAAGGATGAAAAATCATACACATCGGAATATTAATGAAAGTGTTAGTCGCTTAGCAATCTGCTAAGTACAGAATGTATTGCGAGTTAGGGCAAGCACTCGCCTGCACCTATTGGAGTTATCATTTAATTATTTGATTTTATGATTACTCAAAGTTGGCTAAACTTAAAGACGTATCAATGTCTCATGATTAACCGACAGGTAATTCTGGAGATAAAAAAACAAAAATGAAGCAAATTGGTCTTTTTTTTTTTTTTTTTTGCTATTTTGCTTAACGTCGCACCGACACAGATATGTTTTATGGTGACAATGGGATAGGAAAGGTCTAGGAAGTGGAAGAAAGCGGCCGTGGCCTCAATTAAGGTACAGCCCCGGCATTTGCCCGGTGTGAAAATGAGAAACCACGGAAAACCATCTTTAGGGCTACCGACAGTGGGGCTCGAACCCACTATTTCCCGACTGCAGCTATCGAACTCGGTCAAATTGGTCCAGTAGAACGGACGGACGGATTTGCCAAAGCTGATTTTAGTAAACTCTCTTAATATATAGACTAGGCTGAACCCGTTGAACTTCAACTGAATACTAAGTCCGTGGTTCTCTACAGTATATTTTTCTGGCACTTACAAACCTTTGAGTGACAGCATTTGCTACATTTACATGCAGTTTGGAGTGGCGAAATACAGACTCCAGAATTTAACTTATAGCCTAAAGTATGTAGTACCTATTTGCAGAGAAATGTAGGTCCAATATCTGAAATGTAGAAGTGTTAGAGCACCTCCTTAAACACTATATTTATTGTCTTATGGCTCGCTGGCACTATTTGTACTTTCAGACTCTCAAATGATCGAACTGGAGACATTGCTATGTACAACTAAGGTAAGGGTGTATTGTACTCGAATGTAGGTTCGAACCTCCGCAGAGCTGTGCCTGAGCCGGAGTTTACGTACGGTAGGGTGGACAGTCCTTTCCGCTCCTCCATTCCCTTACCCCCGACCAACAGCGCCCTGACCACGCCCAATGTTGCTTAACTTCGGAGATCTCACGGGATCCGGTGTTTCAACACGGCTACGGCCGATGGCTATATACAACTGGCCACGGTTAAATACGGTCTAAAGTCTGTCCTTGATGTTTGTTAAACGTCATACTGAATGCAAGGCGAATAGAAAACTGGCGTCTTAAAATTAAATGGAAGAGCAGTGTCAGATATTGTTAAACCAATTCTAGGAACCAAAACTATCTGCCCAACACTTAACCCCGCAATTATTTAGAGATCCAAACAACTGTCAAGCATTTTTCGTACAATTAATCTTGTTCCATTTAATGTAACTGTAATAACATTACAATAATTGTTCCAGGTTTTAATTTAAGGACAAAGGAGGCAAGGCACTTAATTGTAAGCTGTTCAGAAGCTATATGGGAAATTGGAGAGTTTCATTTTCATCTTCACTAATTAAGTTATTTGCACTGGCGTACTTCCTGGCCGTTCTGGGTAGAAGACCTGTAACTTTAGAATTGATTTGATCACAGTGTTCACTTTAAGAGGAAGAATGGCAATTTTGGACAAAATTATAGCATGTTATAGTGACTCAAATTTATTCCCCAAAATTTTGGAGACGATGTCTTGCTCGATACAGGGTGGTAAATCAAGAACAGATTGCATTGGCGATTCATTATTCACTGAAGGATAATTCTACATCACAATTTTCAGCAAAAGGTCAGCAAAGTCTAATTCTTCTGGTCTTGCTCTTATTTTTTAAACATGATATATTTTAAATTCTGGCCAAAAAGGAGAACATTTAATACAGTTTTGAATAACAGCTTCTTTTTTTGCTAGTTGCTTTACGTCGCACCGACACAGGTAGGTCTTATGGCGACGATGGGATAGGAAGGCCTAGGAGTTGGAAGGAAGCGGCCGTGGCCTTAATTAAGGTACAGCCCCAGCATTTGCCTGGTGTGAAAATGGGAAACCACGGAAAACCATCTTCAGGGCTGCCGATAATGGGATTCGAACCTACTATCTCCCGGATGCAAGCTCACAGCCGCGCGCCTCTACGCGCACGGCCAACTCGCCCGGTAACAGCTTCTTTAGAAGCATGCGCAACAACATACAAAACTGTCTAAAATCTCCACCTAGAACAATAAATTTCCCTTCAAAAGAGATGGAATACCCATGATGTCTTTCGAAAGTCTGCTTACGCGAATCAAGGTATGCACATTAATCATTGGTGCATCATCCCATATAATCAGTCTTGTTGACATATCGTCTGCTCATTTTTAAAGATGAGGCAGAAGTTTCGTGTAATATCAGCGGCAACTTAAATCTGCTGTGTTCCGTACGGCCGTTGGGTAATAACATGGCAGCAGTTCCAGTCCGCGCCACTGGTATCACTTCTAAACCCAAATCAGTGCACTTTTTATGAGACAATGTTTCACGAACGGCTTGCCAGTACCGCCAAAACCGGCTATAAAGTACGCATTACTTTTATTCGTATTGTTCCCTTGCTCAGCGTGAATAATTTCATTTACGATGAATCTTTGTTCATCATTTACTTTCTGAATAATTGAGGCATAATCATTATCTGAAAGCATGGAAGATTCATTCGTTTCAGTACGTGTAAGTCACTGATAACTAGCAACCCGAAAGCTGAAAGATAAAAACCATGTAATTTTGTCCACTTACTGATATTGCGGAGGGTCAGTTGATAAGCTGTTTGCCGGTGTGAAGACATAGGTAAACTTCACTAAGAGGATCTTTAAAAGTATCCCAATCAATTGAATTCGATGGTGGCTGAAATATACAAATGAAAGAAAATAATTATCTCAATACTGAAATGACACTTCAAAAACTGATGCTTCACGTAGACAACGATGCCGTTCAGCACGGTCCTGAATAAAACTACTAAAAATATTTTTTCAAAATCACGACTGAAGTTTGTAGCTTAGTGTAGTGTCTGTTACTGGTGGCGTGCCTATAAACTGCCGCGACTTCTCTTCAGACGCAGATAATAAGTTCAATTTCTGCTTCCTTGAATGTAGAATAGCATACAATATTACTGTCTTCGTATCTTGTAAACAAGTGGCACCTATTACATGAAGTAACAGCAAGCGAAGGTGATATTTTTCAGATTCCACTGGACAAATGTTGAACATTCTACCTATTAATTTCCCAGACTTCACTCATTTTTCCAGATGCGTTTATTACTTTCCCAAAGTAATGAACTGGCGTTTCGGGGTATATGCAGGGACTTCTTGTCGTCGGATTCTTATTTAAATTAAACCGTGCAATCAGTTCTGTGCTTTTCAATTCTACTCGAAGTAAAGCTCAGCGGCATTATCATTACAAAAATACACCTGCTGTTCGCCTGAACAGGTAAGTGAACTACAGTATGAGATTGTTCGTGCATAGGATAGGAAAATATTCTATAAGCAGCTTCTCTGGGACTTACATATCGGGTGCTCAGAAAGCTAGATATTTCATCATGGTGCAGTAAACCATCTTCGGTTGTTATTTGTAGATTGATGCAGGCATGTCCTTTTTAAATATTTACGTTATGCTCTTAAAACTTGCAAGAATCTCTACATCAATATGAGCAAGAAAGTACAATAAAAGGAAAGGATTATAAGGTACATTAGACGATTGTACTTTCACGTCATTAACTTGATTGCGTTTGATAATAGTGCTGCCATTATCCTGCCTTCGATACATGGTTAGCCGTTCACATTATCCTTTGTTTCAGTCATGAAATCCTTTGGGAAGTCCTTTGTACACTTTCTGTCTTCCATACAAATAGAATTGGGATTGAGATTACCGCAAGGCCCATGTACCATATAAGACTTCACTACATTTTATGAGGTAGTATCACTGGGATCGTGTACTTCCACAGAAATGAGTTTGTCAGTATCTGAGATGTCCCTGAACTTATAATTTTCTAATAGAAACAGACTTTCAACGTATTAGGTCGTGTTACGTACATATAGTACGTGTTGAAGAGATGTTAAGTACAGAACAAAAATGGCCAACCGGACACCAGTGGGATCCGAACCCACAACCTCCCGATTTCGCGTCGGTTGCTCTACCAATTGAGTTACGGTGGCCTCGGCCATCCTTGTTCTGTTGGGAAGGATCTAGAATGTAGAAAGGATGTAGAATTTTCTTTTAGGCACAGCAACAAATAGATATGCGGCAAACCTCTCTTTTGAAATTCAACAGTATACAAAAAAAAAAGTCTTTATTTCATCAAATATTTGTGTTCGGTTTAATAAAAGTAACAGTTCTGTCAGTTTTGCACGGAATAAACGGACGGTGATATAGGACCTATTGTTGGGTTTCCAAATTTTCTTACCATTGCCAGTGCATCCTGGTAATTTTACATCATATTTCGAGGGCTTATCGAAAAAGAAGAAGGTGAACATTCCCATTTACAGCTCTTACATGCAGTGCGTCCACTAAACCCGCGTACGTGTCTACTCGCAGTCATGTCTGTTGATTACGGACAAATTTCAGCCTGTCACCTTCGATGCAACAATAATAATCAACAATCAATTGTTTAGTTAATTTCCCTGCATTAATAACAGGATTAAAGTGTCCTGTGGGTGAATGACCCCTGACTTGAAGTCTGTATGAAATATATTCTCTCAGTGATAGATTTTAGTTTTCCGCTCTCCTCCAGCTGGCATTGAAATATACCATCCTATCTCCCCACATGGCCTAAGTATGTAGGTCATAGGATTACAATACGTACTGTCAGAATCTATATTTTTAAGTGTAGGCCTATTCTGTTAGCATAAACGGCAATGTGCCTGTGAGAGGGTGGAGCACCATCGGATGACTCTAAAACAGCTGCTACTTCAGAACACGTAGGATTGTTATACCTCCGGGGATCTCTCTGGAAGCCATTTCTCCTCACGTATATTTTCATGACCAAATGTAAGGGTTACAGTGACTTAACATCTTCAGGAACTATTTGGTGCATTTCCAAGTCGGAATTAGTTAGCTTCAGAAAATTCTAAAACATATAACTGCCCATAGGAAGGGTTTCTTGCATTGCGATGGCATAAAGATGAAATATAATGATGTACTACGCCTTGAATTTTAAAGCAAAAAGGTCCATGACAGAAAGTTAATTTTATATAGGGCCTATGCTCCAAAAGAGACGGAGGCTAGTGCGTTGTTATACTGACGAATGTTATCCCTGAAATTGTGGGACTGTTCATTATTCCCTATGAATAAATCTTTTTAAGTCATATGGCATAAGATTCTTAGACAATTTCAATTTTTATTTGAACAACATAGACGAACTTTTCTTCAGCTGAGAAGTACAACGCGGAGCAGTACCTGCATTTATTACTACTTAAATACCCCAAATTGAAGGAATTTTACTCCGGTGTTGTATTTGAAAAAGCACACGTATAGTGAATTAGAAAAAAAAACTGTCGATATTCCCGTGGTGTTCCTAACATAGTGGGTACTAATCACAGACAACGCAGACCCACGGCGTCGCTGATATAGTGATACTAAACACAGCCATCGCCCAGACCCGTGGTGTTTCTCACAATGGTACTAGCCATACTGATTCACCCTCTGTTGCTACTAATCATAAACCTATTGTGTACCTAACATAGCGGTACTACTCGCAAGTAAAGGCAATAAGTGGTGTTCCCCGCGTGATAGAACTAATCACAAGTAGTTTCATGGTTCTAATACAACCATCCCTTGGTCGCCCCTTTTACTCGGCTCTTACGGCAGGGAGGGGATACCGTGGGCGTATTCTTCGTCTGCATCCCCCACCCACAGAGGGTAGAGAGAGAGAAAAGAAGGGATTCGTCACTTCGAAAAATGAAGTAACGGACGAAGAAAGGCAAGGACCACGAAGGGCGTGAAAATGAATGACTCCCTAGGCTTTGAATGCTCTATCACCATCGGGGTCGGGAAAGAACAAGAGTTGACCAAGAGAGGTCAGACAGGATAGATGAAAGTGAGAAGCCTGGCACAAGTAAGTGGAAGCAATGCCAGGACTCAGCTTAGAGCCTCGTGGTTACCAACCCACGCTCCCAAGTTGAGAGCACCTGGGACACCTTTCAGTCGCCTCTTACAACAGATAGGGGATATCGTGGGTGTATTCTTCGTCTGCGTCCCCCACATACAGGGGGTAATAAATAATCTGGGAATAACTGGCCAATATTCTACAATGTAATTAAACATAGCCACATATTAAACGTAGCCGGCCCCGTGGTGAAGGGGTAGCGTGCCTGCCTCTTACCCGGAGGCCCCGGGTTCGATTCCCGGCCAGGTCAGGGATTTTTACCTAGACCTGAGGGCTGGTTTGAGGTGCACTCAGCCTACGTGATTAGAATTGAGGAGCTATCTGACGGTGAGATAGCGGCCCCGGTCTAGAAAGCCAAGAATAACGGCCGAGAGGACTCGTCGTGCTGACCACACGACACCTCGTCATCTGCAGGCCTTCGGGCTGAGCAGCGGTCGCTTGGTAGGCCAAGGCCCTTCAAGGCCTATAGTGCCATGGGGTTTGGTTTGGTTTGGTTTGGTTCACATATTAACCGTCCAGAGTTAACAAATTTTCGTAGACATTGAATTACTAACGGCCAGTCTATAGGATGGGTCACCTACAACAAAATCTTTATAATATTCCCATGCAGTTTTATTTGTCTGAACAACCTGTAAACGTCTTACACAATTACAAGTAATGAATTTTACCTTAGGTATTTCATGATGACGTTCCTGAGTACTGTCTAAACAAAGTGATATGGACCAAAATAAACAGTTTCCATCAGTGACTATTGGGATAATTCGGCGTTCCGTGGTAATGAACACGACGACGAAAACTGAAAATAAAATATGGCATCTACCTTCCTATCACCATACAGATAATGGAGAAATAATCACAACGAAGGGGAGTGATCAAAAAAGCGACAATGTACTAATGCTTTGCTATGAACAGTTACAGAGAGTGTTGCCTACGACATACACAATACAAGGCCGGAACATAGCTTAAGTTGCCGCTAAAAAGACGGCCCAAACCCAACCGTGTTCACGGCTTGGCCGCTAGATGTCAGGTTTCCGTACTGTTCTTGGCGGACTTTTTAACAATCAATCAATCAGTCAAAACCGATATGGATTTAGGGCAGTCGCCCAGGGGGCAGATTCCCGATCTGCTGTTTTCCTAGCCTTCTCTTAAATGACTTCAATGACATTGGAAATTCATTGAACATCTCCCTTGGTAAGTTATTCCAATCCCTAACTACCCTTCCTATAAATGAATATTTGCCCCAATTTGTCCTCTTGTATTCCAACTTTATCTTCATATTGTGATCTTTCCTACTTTTAAAGACGCCACTCGAATGTATTCGTCTACCAAGGTCACTCCACGCCATTTCTCCGCTGGCAGCTCGGAACATACCACTCAGTTCGGAACATACCACTCAGTCGAGCAGCTCGTCTCCTTTCTCCGAGTTCTTCCCAGCCAAAACTTTGCAACATTTTTGTAACGCTACTCTTTTGTCGGAAATCACCCAGAACAAATCGAGCTGTTTTTCTTTGTTTTTTGTTTCTTCAGTTCTTGAATCAAGTAATCCTGGCGAGAGTCCCATACACCGGAACCATGCTCTAGTTGGGGTCTTACCAGAGACTTATAAGCCCTCTCCTTTAAATCCTTACTAGAACCCCTAAATACCCTCATAACTATCTGCAGAGATCCGTGTCCTTTATTTACAATCCCATTTGTGTGATTACCCCAATTAAGATCTTTCCTTATATTAACACCCAGATACTTACAATGATCCCCAAAAGGAACTTTCAATCCAAATTAAAACTCAGAGGACTTTTCCTATATGTGAAACTCAAAACCTGACTTTTAACCCCGTTTATCAACATTGCTTGCTGTCCATCTCACAACAATATCGATGTCATTTTGCAGTTGCTCACAATCTTGTAACTTATTTATTACTCTATAGAGAATAACATTATCCGCAAAAAGCCTTACCTCTGATTCCACCCCTTTACTCATATAATTTATGTATATAAAAGGAAACATAAAGGTACAATAATACTGCCTTGGGGAATTCCCCTCTTAATTATTACAGGGTCAGATAAAGCTTCGCCTACTCTCAGAGATCTCTTTTCTAGAAATATAGCAACCCATTCAGTCACTCTTTTGTCTAGTCCAATTGCACTCATTTTTGCCAGTAGTCTCCCATGATCCACCCTATCAAATGCCTTAGACAGGTAAATCGCGATACAGTCCATTTGACCTCCAGAATCCAAAATATCTGCTATATCTTGCTGGAATCCTCAAGTTGAGCTTCAGTGGAATAACCTTTCCTAAAACCGAACTGCCTTCTATCGAACCAGTTATTAAATTCCCAAACATGTCTAATATAATCAGAAAGAATGTCTTCCCTAAACTTACATAAAACGCATGTCAAACTTACTGGCCTGTAATTTGCAGCTTTATGTCCATCGCCCTTTCATTTATACACAGGGGCTACTATAACAACTCCCCATTCATTTGATATAGCTCCTTCAACCAAACAACAATCAAATACGTACTTCAGATATGGTACTATATCCCAACCCATTGTCTTTAGTATATCCCCAGAAATCTTATCAATTCCAGCCTTTTTCTAGTTTTCAACTTTTATATCTTATTGTAAATATAATTGTTATCATATGTAAATTTTAATATTTCTTTAGCATTAGTCACCTTCTCTATCTGGACATTTTCCTTGTAACCAAAAATATTTACATACTGCTGACTGAATACTTCTGCCTTTTGAAGATCATCACATACACACTCTCCTTGTTCATTAATTATTCCTGGAATGTCCTCCTTGGAACCTGACTCCACCTTAAAGTACCTATGCATACCATTCCATTTTGCACTAAAATTTGTATGACTACCAATTATGCTTGCCAACATGTTATCCTTAGCTGCCTTCTTTGCTAGATTCAATTTCCTAGTAAGCTCCTTCAATTTCTTTTTACATCCACAGCCATTTCTAACTCTATTTCTTTCCAATCTGCACCTCCTTCTTAGTCTCTTTATTTCTCTATTATAATAAGGTGGGTCTTTATCATTCCTTACCACCTTTAAAGGTACAAACCTGTTTTCACATTCCTCAACAATTTCTTTAAACCCACCCAGAGTCTGTTTAAATTCTTATTTACCGTTTTCCACCGATCATAATTACTTTTTTTAAACTGTCTCATGCCTGCTTTATCAGTCATATGGTACTGTCCAATAGCCCTACTTTTAAAACATTCCTTTCTATCACATTTATTTTTAACTACGACAAAAACAGCTTCGTGATCACTAATACAATCTATTACTTCGGTTTCTCTATAGAGCTCATCTGGTTTTATCAGCACCACGTCCAGGATATTTTTCCCTCTAGTTGGTTCTCTCACATTCTGAATCAGCTGTCCTTCCCATATTAGTTTATTTGCCATTTGTTGGTCTTGCTTCCTATCGTTCGCATTTCCTTCCCAATTGACATTTGGTAAATTAAGATCTCCCGTTACAATCACATTCCTTTCCATGTCGTTTCCCACATAGCTGATTATCTTATCGCCGGGCTGAGTGGCTCAGACGGTTAAGGCGCTGGCTTTCTAACCCCAACTTGGCAGGTTCGATCCTGGCTCAGTACAGTGGTATTTGAAGGTGCTCAAATACGACAGCCTGGTGTCGGTAGATTTACTGGCACGTAAAAGAACTCCTGCAGGACTAAATTCCGGCACCTCGGCGTCTCCGAAGACCGTAAAAGTAGTCAGTGGGACGTAAAGCAAATATCAAATAATTCTGAATCCGTGTCAGCACTACCCTTTCCCGGTCTGTACACTCCAAAGACATCAAGTTGCCTATTATTTTTAGAAATGAGCCTTACACCTAGAATTTCATAATTATCATCTTTAACTCTTTCGTAGCTTACAAATCCTTCTTTCACCAGAATGAATACTCCCCCTCCCACCATTCCTATCCTATCTCTACGATACACACGCCAGTTCTGTGAGAAAATTTATGCATCCATTATATCATTTCTCAGCCATGATTCAACTCCAATTACAATATTTAATTCTATTCCTTTCTTTACAATACTTCTACAGCTCAACACTAGCATGTTTATGTCATCCCTACTTAACTTCCAGATCTCTGTACCCTCATCACCGCTCCCTAGACAACCGCGTTTCCCTGAATGTACCTTCCTATTACCTTTCTAAACAAATTTCCTAGCTTATACGTACCACTGCGGTTTAAGTGAAGGCCATCTGAGCACAAATCTCTATCTCCTACACACCCATTAGGGTCTAAAAATTTCACTCCCAGTTTACCACAAACCCACTCCATAGTCTAATTTAAATCCCCAATCACCCTCCAGTCAGTATCCCTCCTACACAGTATTCCACTGATAATAATCTCCGCTTTCTTAAACTTCACCCGTGCTGTATTTACCAGATCCCACACATCCCCCAACTATGTTGGTACTTATATTAGCTTGCCTTACGTTGTTAGTACCAACGTGAAACACTACCACCTTCTCCTTTCCCTCGTCCTTCTCTTCTACTTTTCTCAGCATCTGCCTCAACCTAATTCGTGGATAACACTCTACCCTGGTTCCCTTTCCTCCACACATTTTCCCCACGTGTCTAACGATGGAATCCCCCATGACCAGAGCCTCAATCCTACCCACCTCCTTTGATCCCCTCCCTTGCTGGTCAGACCTATCATTCCTGATAGCTGCAGAAGCTACTTTCTCCTCCCTATTCTCCCTTCCATGACCCTGTTCCACCTGTCTTTTCCTATCCTCTACTCTACATTTCCCTTTCCTACCTTTTCCCTTCCTCCTACTTCCACACATCTCAGCAAAAGTTCCCTGTTCCTCATCTTCCCTCTGTTGCTCTACCTGGAGTGACTCGTACCGATTTCTCACAGACACCTGTCCTGAATATATCCCTTAGCCTACAATCTCCTTCCCCTATGTCACGGAAAGGCTACGAGTAGCTCTTTTAAATATAAATAGATATTGATGAGAAAATCAAATACCAGATAAAGGAAAACAATCTTTAAATTTAGAAGTAAGATACGGGCAATGAAATCAGAAAAAAATCACTGTGATGAACGAAGTAATACTGATGCTGTGTTGATTGTGTGTAATGCATTGTCAGTGTTTTTTCTGTCGGTGAGTGTACGTGAGGTTGAGAAAATGGTGCACTGTTGTGTACCTCTGTGTACTTCGCATACTGCTAAAAACAGGAAATGTGACGTTCATAGTTTCCCTTCGGGGTGCTGTTTAAGAGAGAAATGGAGGCAAGCCACTTCCAGGCAAGGTAATAAAGCAGGATCTCTTTGCTTACCTATCAATTCCTCCCGAGTGTGTAGCTTGCATTTTAATACATCAGAATTCAGTGTAAGCACATCAATCAAACGAATTCTTCCCAAGAAAGTTTCTTCTGTTTTAGTGTGTATCCTGTTCATAAACAGAAGTGTCAAACGCAGGAAGGATCCAGCTCCCAGAAATGACGTGCTATCAGAATTTAGTACAATTTGCTATTCAGATAACGGTACATCTTCACCAAATAACTGTTCTACACCAGTTATAAACGGAAAAGGGGTGCAAGTCTCGTTTCTATGTCACGAAAAGGCAACGAGTAGCTCTTTTAAATCTAAATATATACCATACCGGGAAATAGTTAATGGGCAAGAGCATGGGAAGGATCTCAGGTTGTGTGCGGCTGCGATTGGAGCAGGTACAGAAAGGGATGATTTCGCAGGGCGAATAATAGATGGTAATTAAAATTTTTGACAATATTTATTGATAATCTCAAACAAATCACCCTGCTTCTCCTTCATCAAAATTAAATTTCCAATTGATTTCTTCAGAATGCAATTAAGTAAATGAAGTATATGCGCTGTCACAGTCCGACACATCCACTCGATGTTAATAATGTTCAGAATAAATACCAGTTTTCTAAAATCTCAGTACACCCTACAGTTCATCTAGGATCTCTCATATAGACTCAAATTTATAATAATACTCTGATCATAGAACTTCATTCAACCACTTGTTGATTTACCAAGATTTTTAAACTGCAAATTAAATCCATCACTTTTGGTGAAAATCTAAAGTCTTTCTAAAATTATTAAACATAATATTAACTTATACTTGCTTTAGCAAATCTATAGTTCAAATTAAATATTTTCAATTACTTGGTAAAGAAATCCTACAGCTCATCTAAACAAATTATACAAGATTGTTAAATTGTGCACTTGTTCATCTAGTTATTGTGAAATGATTTCAGTTTACAGAACTTCGAAGGGAATCTAAAGTTCGTTTTACTATGACCTGAAGTCTTGTTGAATGACCTCCTACAATTTCTATAAGCAGGATTCACAGGTCAAAAATTACGAAGCACTCTTCATTTGATAAACGTAGCACTGTTGAATGATTGAGTGCATTTTTAAAAGGTCAGTTATTGTCTAAGTGTAATTGCTCACTTAAGAAAAGGTAAAATACACTTATATCACCTGTGTTCTGTTCATAAGAATGGATGAAGTACGGCTCTGCAGCTTGATGACTGGAACTTCTGCAGCGAATAGTATGGACTCGAACTCAGCACCAGCAGCTTACCACGTTCCATCCCACGAAGATACTACGTTTTAATCCCTCGTAGATACCACGATTAATCCCTCGCTGGATACCACGAATAACCTTCGAAGACACCACGAATAATCCCACGCTGTGTATGACGTTCTACGTAGTGTGATTTTACGACACTTCGCCAAGATTTCCGGTGTTATAAAAAGAAATGTTGAAACACGGGAAAGTTCAATTGGCACTATACAGCAAGTTGTAGGACTATTAATTATCACTAATGAGTTGCATTTCACACTGAAGTAAGTCCGAATGCACGTGACTTGGAATAGCACAGTCTATGTCACAGTTCGGGCTATAAGTCAAGTTACTGTGGTAATAAAATGATATCGCTTCTGACATCGAAAGCACAGTCTTTCACCACACAGTTTATAAGACATGAAATTAGACACTATCACAGTTCATAATAATCACAGATTATGTCGTAAATTCAGTATAAGAATAACTATCACAGTCCGTTAAATACTCGAGTAGATGCAATTAATGTCACTTCTAGAACAGATCTTGAATCCTAATATTCACTACTTAGGTGGTTTTTATGAATGCGTTTTCATAATAAGGGTTCGTATGACCTTATATCATCATTAAATGTCCTTGATATTCAGTTCTTTTCTTATGACACTAATGAAACGTTCAAGGAAAAACGTGAAAATTAGCCACACTCAGTCCTATTAATTACTGAATATTTGAGTGGAATAGTACTTCAAATAGTTCACAATCGTAATTGTATATGAGAAATGCATCTCAAAATTAATGAAATTGTCACTAATTGAATGTTTGATTTATCACGCACAATTTCCTAATATGCTGGTCACTGTAAATGTTCACGACAGAGTTCAAATATATGAGGAACTAACAAAGTACATAATACTGTCGAATGGTAAATTAAACACTGATATTCTCAGTTCTACCTAAATGCACAGTCTATATCGCAAGATCACTTGTTCGAGAAATTCACAAATCTCATACGACGAAACTCGGTTTGATAGAACTTTATAACATCTCACACGTCCACGTCCACGTCCACGACGCGGTTGAACTTTCACTTACTACGACTTCGCACAAATTCAAGGTTTAAGACGATGACTTACACATCTCTCGCGAGGCGCGACGTAGCAATATGACCGCTAGTCATGATCGAGTTGTAGATTTCAACTTGAGTCGTTGACCTATTTATATACAGCTGGAAGCGGGCTCGTTAGGTCAAGCGACAGAGGGGTTGTTATACATTCCAAATTTCTACTTGTCATATCTTCTAAACTACTAGGTGGATTGATCTCAAATTTTTAACATTGTACATTTGAAATGTGGACTATATGATGGTGTTTATCTGTGAAGCCGTTTAGAAGTTATCAGAATCATTTCTAGACGTTTCCATGGAAGGTGAGGTACATGTGGCGCTGACGTCACTTGACCTTGTTCCCCTCTCTTGCTGTCTCCCTCACACTTACACGGAGCAGTAGAGACGCGAACATTCCCTCGTACAGCTGTTCCCGATGTCACTACTCAGCCGTTCTTTCATGATTAAATATTTTATAACACTAATGTGTCAGGGCCTATGGCTTCCTGGTACAATATTGATGAGAAAATCAAATACCAGATAAAGGAAAACAATCTTCAAATTGAGAAGTAGGATACGGGCAATGAAATCAGAAAAAAGTTTTAAGGTATCTGAACTTCACAAAAAAGTAGACCAACTTGAAAAGAATGGTAAAAATGGTAATTTAAGAGCCTTATTTCTGTTAGAACAAATTGAAACTTACGGGAAGAAAAAAGTGAAATACGGTGAATGACGTTAAAAGTTTGCGTCCTCTGGCTTATGAAGACACCTAACGGCTACGGATTTCTGAGATCCTTGCACTGCCCAACACTACCACATCAGAAAGCATTAAAAAATTACATAGGATTTTCTAATGGCGAGACGGGCACGACATTACTCACCAAAAAGCGGCTCCAGTACGAATGTCACAATATCAGGCGTGCAAAGGAAAAGCTAGGATCGCTCGTAACTGATGAGACGGCTAAACCCCAGTTATTTACGACCGTAATCTCGATCAGTTTATCGGCAAAATTAGAGTAAGCGAGGAAAAATGATTAACTTGCTAACAGACTTCTCTGCTTCTTATTCAGATGACTATCAAGGCAATTCGCATTCCAGTTGCATTTTATTTCACCCATCAATTAATGGGTCCTCAGCTGTATACACTGAAACTAAAAGTTACTTCCGAGGTTGAGGAGACAGATTTTCCAGTGCTAAGAATTGTGACTGATAATTCTTCAGTTACCGGTAATGTATACATGATGAAAGAACTGTGCGGTGGGACACTGATACCCGAATCTATACATCATAATGACGAAACCAGACCCCTGTTTCTGTGTTTTGATCCCGGCCACTTACTGAAGAACATTCGTTCACATTTCCTCTAGAAAGAAGTCTATCAGAATAAAAAACAGATTTCCAGCAGCCATAAAAACAGTTGTATGGTATGCAGAAAGGGTCTACTTTGAAACTTATCCGAGATTTAACCCGAAAGGTCATCTTCCCGTCAAACCTTGAAAAAATGAACGTGCAGAGAGCGAAGTATTTATTTTCGATTAGCATTACGGCTGCTCTGAAGACATTACCCATTGCTGCCCCAGCGAAAGTTTCAGATCCGGAAGGACTTCAGAAAACTATCGAGTTCCTTGAAGTGATACGACAGTGGCACGACATACACGATGTACGCAACATCAAGCAGTATTGTGTGTCTAAAAGAACGGACAAAATTGTGTTCACTGAATCAGACGACGAAAGACTGGAATGGTTGACAAAAACTTTTCTACCATGCATGGAAAGTATTCAGAAAACAGAGAAAAATGTAAGTAGTATCAACCAAGAGACTTGCAACGCTCTAGTTATTACGACAGAGTCGACTGTGAATTGTATAAAGATTTTGTTTTCAGTTGGTTTCCATTATATCTTGAGTAGGAACTTGAGTAGTGATGATATTGAACTTCTTTTTAGCTACTTGCGAAGGAGGGGTGGTTTCAATGATAAATGGACGTAAGATCGACTATGTACGCAATTAAAACTACTTTACCTCGTATTCTATGAACGTTGAAAGGCAGACGTTCCATTGAGTTTTCTCAGGCAACATTCAGTAAAAAAAGGATATCGGACAAATAAACTGCACTCCACTTCCCATTGAAGTTTTATTGATGCTGGATGAACCCTCGAAGGAAAGCCTCTTAATATTAAGCTGAAGTATCTCTTGTTAATATCATTGTTAATTGGTTTGTCGAAATATACTTAGAATGTTATTTTTTTTATATTTTCAGAACTATCCGTTACCATGGAACTTGTCTTCCTGGCAATTATAGCTGGCTATTTGGTGAGAGTGGCTGAGGAGCATACACACTCTGAAACCTCCTTGCAAGGATTATCATCAGCCACTAGTGATAATACTCTAACACAATAAGAATGCAAGATCGGGGTGCCCTACCGAATCCATCAAGAAAGTTCGTGTACTTTCTAATAATCACTTTAAAGTTCACGTGCTCTGCTTTATGTTACTTGGAAAAACAAATCTCGTAAATAAACTAATTGTCTATGTTGTGCCGAAGTTTCTACAACGTTTTCACTGTATTAGTTGTTGTGACCAGGAAAGACTAGGTAAAATAATACTGGCAAAGTTTCTGCAACCAATTCTGGACAGTCACGCCAAGGAAATTTCCGATCAGGATAAAGCGTTAAAGAATTTCAGAAGGAAACCCATGAACCGCAAAGTGCTGAAATTGTGATAACTTCCTGCATTTCAGGTAAGCTAATCGTATGTATCGGTACGTCATAGAATATAGCCAATATTCTATGAGATGAAATGAAGTGGTCCTTGTGAACATTTGAACATTAATGCCCTTGATATATTTATCTTAATTTATCACGAAGCTTTTGTGAATTAGGTACTTATTTCGTCTTATCATATTGTAAGACACAGGCCTACGTTCCAGAAAGTAAGTCAAACAATTGCTCTTGGTCTATTTTTATCTTATATATGTCTGGTGTCTTCTGAAATTACTAGTTTTAATTACATTTTACAGTTTTTCGTAAACAAACCTGTTGCAATGAGCGGGCGAGACAGCTCAGTAAAGAGAGCTCTAGTGGAGGTTGTCGGAAGTACCACGAGACCGAGGCTAGTGTGCTGTATTTCCCGGCCTTTAATATCTCGTAGGCAACGCAGAGAGAAAGCTACGTTATGAAACGGCGAAACACTGCAAACTCAAGGTTAAGCAAAGTCAGAGAACAGCAGTGGATAAATCTCTCTACACAGCAAGAATGAAACAGGCCATGGACAGAACACGCGCTGTTTTCTAAAGACTGGAGGAAAGAATGAAACTAACTAAGATTTCATATCTTCGCTAATATCTTTGACCACATGCTAGAATGAAATTGACGGTCTAATGTAGATCATGATACGAATGTTACTTATTGAGCCTCCATCTTGAGACTCTATGTGAGCGCTAACTTTTTCATCATGCTTATGCACGAACACTGAAAATAAGGCATATGTTCGTCCAATTATCTTCAGACAGGCAGTGCTCCCACCTCTCTATGTTGTTCTTGCTTGTTTCCAGAATCAAGATCAGTGTATCAATGTAACTGTGGTGCTGCCATTTGTTGACAGTCACAGAATGAAGTACGGTATTGCCATCTCTTGTCAGTAATTGGAACTAACTGTAAGTGCTTTCTGAAGGTGAGAAAAAGCTTCGTCCGAATATATATTAAAGAGATAACTATCAACGAAAAACGCAGTGAAATAATGTAAAACAAAAGATAATGGTTTCCACCTCTTCAATACTATTTATTGTAACCTTAAAAATGTTATATATTCTACCTGTCCCAGGTCTCGACAGAGTACTAAGTATAAAATACTGCTCAACCGGTGATATATTTGGACAGAACACCGGGCATCGAGGTCCCATCCTCCCAACTTTCATTCAGCACAACGGCTACGCTCGAGAGCATATCTACGGTTCAAAGGTCCCATTCGTTAAAATAAAGTGGACATATAATCTAAATATCTTGAAAGTAGGGCATTATAGTAAGAGGAATACGCTAATCTACTAAATGATAAGAATGGATTTTTCCAAATTCAAAAACACTATTTTAATCACCGAGAGAAACATTTGTGAAAATTTTACACATACAAGAAATGCCACATAATTGCATGCGTAGCAAATTTTAAAATGTAATACACTGAACGTTATCGTATGGGAATGCCGTTAAATGTCTTCATCAGTTCGTGGTTCACACTTGAATTTCATTTTGACAATCCCAAACCAAAATCATTAAACACTGCATGTGTACACTTCACTACAGATTAGTAAACATTTGTTTCCTTTTACCTTGATATGGATATCATGTGGATATCCACTATATTATAACCTAACAACATAAATTATACGGAAACGATTGCATTCTCGTGCGAAGTGTTTATAATCATCATCGTTGTGTTGAAAACATTTTAAAGAGTATAATAATCTAGGCATGAAATTCACGTCGTGGGCTTCGCTAATAGTGTCTAAATTATTACATTAAATATTATTACACTATCGAATACACGTGCTTCTCCGGAGTAACAACTCATCACTAATATTTACAACGCGGACAGTCCGATGTTGGTTAGCCTGTAATTCTGCAAATATCAACATACGATTACATAATACATAAATAATAAACACATAATATGGTGGAGCATTATCCCTGTAAATACACAATAAACACACGTTAATGCTCTCCAGAAAATGGGTGACCCCTTTTAGGTCCCCTGGTATCGATCCAAGGACTTACCCACGCCATCCTGACTTTGAGGTGCTATCTGAAAATCCCTACTACGATCTTATTTAAATACCCTAATTGGAGGGAGTACATCACATATCGGCTCAATGAAACACACAGCCTTGCAATGGTAAAACAAATTATTAGCAAGTGAATATTTCAGTACAATGTGAAATGGGCAACACTCTCTACAGGTTACATTGTGCAGGCTACAAACATATCTTGCTTTCCCTAACCTTTCATTCTAAGGCCATAAATCTATTACTTCAAAGGCATCCGTGCTTCAAACACAGCTGAGCAGACACACTCAATTTCATCCGGACAATCGAGTAATTCTTAATTCAACTATCGTGTATTTTCCGGGCATATTACCCTCCATGGATACTCTTCGCATATAATTTTATCTCAATGTCTCAGCCAATTTCAATACTGGCCTATATCATTATGATTATTATTCATCATTCCTGTCCTGCACATTGTCATATATCTTGGTTGCCCTCAATTTCACACACATATACATAATATCCACTCGATTCAAACATATTGAGATGATCCTACCGACAGGGATTAAACGTATACATATCACTCACTCGCGTATCTCTCTAGGTCATTGGATAGCACCTCGAGTCAGCTTTCCTTTCTCCACTTCAGCATCCTAACACAAAGGGAGGAGTGACTATAGCCATGCATTAAAGTTGTGAAGTGAACAAATATATTCGGAACTTCAGGAGACTAACAGTTGATTTAAATTGGAAAATTTTGTGAAGTCAACCGAATTATCTAAATTAACCCATATACGAATGCTTCACTAAAACACGTAACAAGCTACGGGACTTAATAAACTACTTCATACAAATTCGCGAAAATAACTTGTGGTTACCCAGTAACCATACAGAAGAAAAGGAAAATAAACTAGCGAAGGAAAACTTTATCCAACTGAAACTCGCATATTTCGTTACCTACATGTTATATATGATATCAAAATGCATTCTACTGAATTGTATCTACAAAGTTAAATTTACATCTTAAGGCGACATGAGCTGATTTTCATGCCAAGATATCATTGGAATGCACTTATTATTTTGATGTGTAACCTGCTATCATCTGGCAGCACCCCTATGGATTTAGTTATCCATAACCGCCATTTCGCTACTAAAAGGTCCTAGGACCATCGCGTTCCGCGTTGACTTCATGATGTCCTGGAACTGCTACCTCCAGCCGCTGAACGCTGAGCCCTGAAAACCGCTACTCGAACCCGTTTCTTAAAAAAAGATATTCACTGATGTGTTTATTCCGAATTTAACGTCATTCTTCACTTATGGTACGCTTTTCTGGCTAATCTGACAACGTATACTTTATTACGTTTATTGCCTCTGATAACTGAACATGCGTTAATTATGGTACAATTATCACTGGTTCTCTATGCTCACTGACTCACTACATCATGACGGTTGTAGATAGCGCAACCCGCTCTTTAAATGAAATATATTCATTTAGCCTGAGATAATATTACTTATCTGCACTCCCTCACTGAGTACTGATATTGGTATTTCACAGATCCACTCACAACGGCTGTAACTTCACACAAAGAACTATAGACTGCGTATCGGACTAACATAGAGTAGGCCTCTGACTGAAAAATTACTGAGTATCGATGGGCCTTGTAGGATTCCTTTTATGGATGACAAGGGTGATCCGCTATAGAGAGGGAAACTCCTCCAACATGGGAAAAATCGCTCCGCTAATAATCGTCTTTCAAAGTCGAATGGGCAATCAATTGATAGATATTGACGCCTTTTATTTACTGATCTATTTTCTTTTCGCATCACAGGTTTAGTAGTAATTTCTAAAGCATTCTCTAGCATTTTGGCGCACGAGGGAGAGGATATAGGAATTCACCTTTCTGCGTTGCGATACGTACTAGAAACATCTGGCACCCATCACGGCACGGCCATCTTAAGTGCATCATTAAGAAAGTGCTCGATAAGTAATACATCTTCTTAGGGGCAAAATATCCACACGGGTTGACGCCACGAACAAATAGCATTTAAAAATATATCTTCTTACATTATCAAATGCTACAAATTATACCGAGCTTATTGATTCCTTACTTGTAATTGTCTTGGGCTTGTGACGAATTTTCCTTATTATTCATTCATTCATTCATTCATTCATTCAACTTCGCTAATCGGCCAACTAGGGACCACGATAAGCCTCACTTTACATTTGTTCATTTTTCGCTTGATCCACATCGTCTTCATTAGCTCACTGTGTTTAGCACGATGTTCGTCTGTCCATTTAGCACCAGTTACCCGTGTTATGCCCCGTAAATTCCCAAAAGTCTTGATAGTTGCTCTGAAAAGATTTCGGCCTTGTGCATCTTCTGCTTGTAGGCCCAGTTCTTTAAGATCTTTCTTGACATAAACGTACCATGGCATTGCCGTGTTTTGTCTTGAGTCAAATATACTGAGGATACGTTTCGTCCATCGAGAATCGATAGTCCATCGTGTAGTTGATGCATTATTATTGTCTGTTTTAAGATATAATTTTATATAATGTTTTTAAAAATGTTAGAAATCTGGTGTTTATTAAAAGTGGAAGTGGAAAATAAGGTTTTGTTAGTTTTTCTTCTTCAGTGATGGTAGTGGAAAGGCGATTTCTGACTATTTATTATTCATTCAATGATATGTTTATTATATCCGTTGGCGTTGGCTATGTTTCCAATGGTGTTTAATTCATGTACAAGATCTTGTTTTTAACATTGTGATAATGAATGCACGATGAACTATGCTGTAGTATGCAGCACGCTTGTGTACTTGTGGATGTATAGAGTCTTGATGAATGGTGTTCATGGTTTGTACACGTTTTCTGTACATTTTGTAGCTAAGGGAGTTATAGTGCCTTGAGATTGTTAAGTCTAAAATTGATTTTATGTTCAGTTTCTGATTCTAGAATGAATCTGATATAAGGATCAAGTGTGTTTAAGTTTGAAAGGGTGGTGGTAGCGTTGACTAAGTTCTCATCCGTTATAACTATAGTATAATCTAGGTATATGGCCCAAAAGTGAAAGTTGTTGAAATATTACTGTTAAAAATTCTGGCATGTTCTAAATTATCAAGGTAGATTTCAGATAAGATTCCTGAAGCCGGTGACTCCTTAGCTAGACCATTTTGTTGTTATATAGTGTCTAAAACTAAAATAATTGTTATTTAACACAAATCTTAGCTTTTGTTTTACATTATATTGCTCTTCTATACGGAATATTATGAAATGTATTACCTATGAAAACGCAGTGATGCAGAATGCAGAGATATGTACCTTTAATTAAAAGCAAATAACTTGAAAATTGGCCAAGTAGAAGTCGTTCACAGATTGAATACAGTAAGCATACTTGTCGCATGTGGACGAATAACATTATGTGCATAGTACTTTCTTAAAATGAAATACTAATAATAGTTGAAATCAAGAAGACAATACTGATGCCACATATGTGTATACAAGTACCTTTAAACTAAAACACATTTCATAAAAATCAGCCCAGTGTGGATTTGTTGGCGAATTACAAAAGAAAACGCCTTGCGTTTTAAATATATAGATTACAATATTCAGTAGCTAAGAATTATCCTAAGTGGGTCTTAACAGATACTGCATGTAAAATATGACTATAATTTCAATTCATAATTTAATGGATAGTCCAGATGTGTTGAGAAGGTGAACCAATTAAAATAATTTCGTTTAAAGAAATATTTTAATTTAAAAAATCGGCATGTCAGTACAGAACATTATGGAATGTATCGCTAGGATTTTTTATGTTTACCTACATTGGTTTCTTCCCTTAATCATTATTTTATTGATTTATTTGATTAATCTTCTGAGATTTGATTGAAAATTGGTACTAAAATTTTCACTGTAGGTTGGAATTAGCAGAAATCCGGATTTAAAGGACGCACGATCCCATTATTACTTCCCATTACTATGCTAAAGGTATATTCCATTTAACTTACAGTATATTGTGGGTTAATTAATCATTGGGAGAGCTTTATTACCAATAAGTAACCTTTAATACCAGTAGTAGCCATGTTATGTACAACAACTTCTGTTTTTTTAGACTTGTCATCAGGATCAAAGAAGTAAAAACTACATAATGAAAACGTACAACCTGTTTTCCAGTCATTGACCGGGTCAGGGATGGAATGAATGAAGCAGATATAGGCTATTAGTACGACGGGGTCGCCACTCCCAGAGTGATATGTTAATGACTGACAGATGCTATGAAATGAGAATCGAGAGTGTTGCTGGAATGAAAGATGACAGGGAAAACCGGAGTACCCGGAGAAAAATCTGTCTCGCCTTCACTTTGTCCAGCACAAATGCCACATGGAACGACCGGGATTTGAACCACGGTATCCAGCGATGGGAGACCGACGCGCTGCCGTCTGAGCCACGGAGGCTACAGTACGGAAGTGAAATTAAAAAGAACAAATAATACATATAGGCTACATTATTTTACATACATGCATTAGCGCCTATTGCAATGTCATTGATAAATTACTTCCTGAAGATTCTTAAGAAATTGCAATGCTATTAATTACTACCTACTCCTAATCTTCTATTCATACATTTCATTGGTACAAGATCAGTGTACCAATTTAATTATTAATTGTTAAATTGTATGCACTATTTATTCGTTGGTGGGATGGGTTATTGCTTCGAGTTTCTCTGAAGTTATATGCCGAGACCTAGGTAAGTTTTAATGTGATTGCTTTCAGTTAATTCATCTGGGTTTGCTTGAGTTTTTCTACCTTTAACTCGATCACAGTTAATGACTATGTTTTTAGGTTCACGGTAACTTACCTTGTCATTTGTTACATCTCGGAAAGTGGTGGCAGAGTATGGTTATAGATTTAATTCGCTCGCTTAAGAGGAGCGCAGACACAACAGTCTCTATGTGTGCAGTTTTTCCAATGTGACAGGATCTTATGTGAATTTGAACAGTGTGGAAAATTGCAGGACCTCCCCTCCTCACACGTTTTCATATGGTTTAGCACACTCTTCAACATCTTGCAATGAGGCAGTGTGCACGACCAGACCTCACTGTTAGCGTGACTTTCCCTTCGCTGGCACTTGTCTGCATGCAGCAACAGCACCAACTGCTGCTGGATAAGCTTAATCTTCTCTGGATCAGGAATACCAAGAGGAGGTGCTGCACTACCACTACAACAAAAGAAAGAAAAAAGACAAAATTAGATCTGGAAAAAGATTCAGATACAGATCTATAAACATATATATCGTAACCATTCTGTTTAATGGACATAAGATGATGAACTCCCCAATGTAAAATAGCAAGCTCTTGTTTCTCACTGGACATAGAATGGTATTATTATTCTTATTGATGTTTATTGGCTGCTATACCGGGAAATAATTTCGCGAAAGAACTTGGAAGTAAAGTGACTTGTTGTATATACAGTGAAGTCATAGCAGTTATGAAAGAGTAGGCATATAATATTAAATGAAATTATCAGGCGAAACAATCAAAAACTCCACCTTTACAATACGGATACAGTATTTTGTTTTTACTCAAGTCAAGATTAATAATTATTCAGGCATGTTTCGTCCATTATTGTGGCCGATTTTACACAAGATAAAATAAGAATATTAAAAGAACATTAGAAACACATTTAAAATTAAAATATGATTCGGATTCCGAATGCCTGAAGATAAATACCGTACGACATGTTTAAAAAATGTCCAAGAGAACATTAAACTTGTAGATCCATGATAATAGCACCGCCTATTAAGCTAAAAATGTTGGTTTAAGTGTCAGTAGCACATAAAAGTTTCGTTGAACGTCTGGCTATTGGACAAGTTCTGAATGCATCAAACACAAAAGATTAGAACAAACAGTTTGCTTTTCCTTGATGCAGGGCAATGAACAGGCAGGATTTTTGATTTGAAATGTACAAGAACGATGTCAGGTTGTGTGAATTGTTGAAAAGTTGGATCTAAATGGAAATGTTTAGAGTAAGCAAGTTTGAAAGTAGGCAATGTTTGGAGAAACTTAACAAAAATGTTAGAAGCAGATCTTACAAGGATAAGGGTAGATATTTGTTTAGGAAACTACCTACGATTCCTACAAAACCTTGGCTTTCTATGCATGATTATACTCGCCGTCATATAACGAATCTTATCCGCATGCAGTTAAATCATGTGTGTGGCCCTTCTCATTTATTTAGAATTAGGGTAGTGGAGTCGAATTTATGTCAATGCGCAAATGAATTCGGAACGATTAATCATCTTATCTTTCAATGCCCCTTATTCGATTCGATCCGCAAGCGCATCTTAAATCCACTTCTTGAAAAGGCCTCCTATTGCTAAAATTTTGTCTTTGTTTTGTCACAAGCCAACACTAAAAATTAATTTTTCACTTATCTGTAGATCCGGATTTTTTATCTTAGTAGTAAGCTCCTGTGCATTTTATCCATTAGTGTTTACTTAATTTTCTCTCATAGGTTTAGACTAGTTCCCTTTCGATTACCGGTACTTTGATTATTATTTTCCCAAATTTTACTTATTCTCCTTCATACTTATGGTATTTGAAATTATAACGACTAGTGGCTACGTAAATGGTAAATGCGAAGCCCAATCAACAATAAAAGAAAAAGAAGGAGAGTCTCATAACAATAGTGCATGCTGAGATTTGTTTAATAAAACCTACTTAAAGGTAAATAGCCATTTCTAATTTAGCAATTTATTACAAAAAGTCTCATGGATCACCACCTGAAGCCAACTATACTCAACTGGGATTCGGATTCACCAAAAGCCAAAACTCGCTGGAATCTTTGGTCCCAAACGTTCCAAAAAATTCCTACGCAAATTTCCGGAAGCTAGGGAAGAGCAAACCCTCCGTCTGCTAATCTATATATATACACTGACTGACAGAGCAAATGCAACACCAAGAAGGATTGGTCAGAACTTTATGCCAATTGCAGGGTAGACTGACGTCACTGAGGTATGCTCATGATGTGAAATGCGCCGCTGTGCTGCGCACGTAGCGAACGATAAATGGGACACGGCGTTGGCCAATGGCCCACTTCGTACCGTGATTTCTCAGCCGACAGTCATTGTAGAACGTGTTGTCGTGTGCCACAGGACACGTGTATAGCTAAGAATGCCAGGCCGCCGTCAACGGAGGCATTTCCAGCAGACAGACGACTTTACGAGGGGTATGGTGATCGGGCTGAGAAGGGCAGGTTGGTCGCTTCGTCAAATCGCAGCCGATACCCATAGGGATGTGTCCACGGTGCAGCGCCTGTGGCGAAGATGGTTGGCGCAGGGACATGTGGCACGTGCGAGGGGTCCAGGCGCAGCCCGAGTGACGTCAGCACGCGAGGATCGGCGCATCCGCCGCCAAGCGGTGGCAGCCCCGCACGCCACATCAACCGCCATTCTTCAGCATGTGCAAGACACCCTGGCTGTTCCAATATCGACCAGAACAATTTCCCGTCGATTGGTTGAAGGAGGCCTGCACTCCCGGCGTCCGCTCAGAAGACTACCATTGACTCCACAGCATAGACGTGCACGCCTGGCATGGTGCCGGGCTAGAGCGACTTGGATGAGGGAATGGCGGAACGTCGTGTTCTCCGATGAGTCGCGCTTCTGTTCTGTCAGTGACAGTCACCGCAGACGAGTGTGGCGACGGCGTGGAGAAAGGTCAAATCCGGCAGTAACTGTGGAGCGCCCTACCGCTAGACAACGCGGCATCATGGTTTGGGGCGCTATTGCGTATGATTCCACGTCACCTCTAGTGCGTATTCAAGGCACGTTAAATGCCCACCGCTACGTGCAGCATGTGCTGCGGCCGGTGGCACTCCCGTACCTTCAGGGGCTGCCCAATGCTCTGTTTCAGCAGGATAATGCCCGCCCACACACTGCTCGCATCTCCCAACAGGCTCTACGAGGTGTACAGATGCTTCCGTGGCCAGCGTACTCTCTGGATCTCTCACCAATCGAACACGTGTGGGATCTCATAGGACGCCGTTTGCAAACTCTGCCCCAGCCTCGTACGGACGACCAACTGTGGCAAATGGTTGACAGAGAATGGAGAACCATCCCTCAGGACACCATCCGCACTCTTATTGACTCTGTACCTCGACGTGTTTCTGCGTGCATCGCCGCTCGCGGTGGTCCTACATCCTACTGAGTCGATGCCGTGCGCATTGTGTAACCTGCATATCGGTTTGAAATAAACATCAATTATTCGTCCGTGCTGTCTCTGTTTTTTCCCCAACTTTCATCCCTTTCGAACCACTCCTTCTTGGTGTTGCATTTGCTCTGTCAGTCAGTGTATATATATAAAACAACTTGTCATGACTGACTGACTGATTCATCATCGCCGAGCCAAAACTACTCGACATAAATGTATGAAATTTTGATAATACATTTATACGTAGTACAGTCATTAAGTTCTTTTTTTTTGCTAGGGGCTTTACGACGCACCGACACATATAGGTCTTGTGGCGACGATGGGATAGGAAAGGCCTAGGAGTTGAAAGGAAGCGCCGTGGCCTTAATTAAGGTACAGCCCCAGCATTTGCCTGGTGTGAAAATGGGAAACCACGGAAAACCATCTTCAGGGCTGCCGATAGTGGGATTCGAACCTACTATCTCCCGGATGCAAGCTCACAGCCGCGCGCCTCTACGCGCACGGCCAACTCGCCCGGTCATTAAGTTCTGAGACTGACCGCATGATGGCGCTGTGGTGAACTATAGCTCGTAGGTGGCGCCATGGTATGTACCATGTCAGTCTCTCGTCTCTGCAAGAGACAGTTGAGTGCATGCACTGGAAGCGGACGTACAGTCGTTTTTGTGACGGTGATTTGAATGCGCCAGTCGGACCTTGACATGTCACAGTTTGAGCAACGGGCTAACACCAAGTTCTGCCAGAAATTAGGCAAAATCGCTGCCGAAACGTTTGAAATGATGCAGCAGGTTTACGGTGAGGACGCATTGGGTCGCAGTGTTGTGTTTAAGTGGCACCGATGTTTTGGAAGATGATGTGCGTACTGGTCGGCCACAAACAGTTCGAACGGAACGCAAGATCCAAGAAGTTGCAACGTTGGTGCGTGCTAACCGCTCCCAATCGGTAGCCGGTCTCGCAGCAGTAGGGGTTAGCCATGATACCTGCCATAAATTCTGACGGATGACCTCAACATGTCTCGTGTTACCCAGCACAGTGTGCCACGAATCCCGTCGCAAGACCAATGTGATGATCGCATGGCGATTTGTGGTGATCTCATCAGTAGTGCTGACGATGATCCGATGTTTCTCAACAGGATAATAACTGGAGACAAAACAGGGTGTTTCCTTTCAGCGGCGCTTCCAGCAGCTATACCAACGTTGGCAAACGTGGATAACGGCCAACGGCGATTATTCTGAGAGTGGATGTGGTTCTGTTTAAGTGGTTAACGGCCAGCGGCGACTATTTTGAGAGTGGGTGTGGTTCTGTGTAGGTGTACGCCGTGTAATGCAGCATAGTGTGCAACATACAGAGTAATGTGGGTGCCTACTTTCCAGGCGTCAAGTCTCAGAACTTAATTACTGTACTACGTATTACAATGTAGGTGCTCGCTAAGGAAGGATTTTTGGATATTCCGTCGCTAAGTGGGGTGAAATGTGGGGGGTGAATTTTTAAAATGAGTGTATCTATATCTCGAAAACTGAACAGTTTAAAGGCATGAAATTTTGTTTTTTGGAATCTCCTTTAAAAATAAAGAAACACGTATTTTTTGTTTTCGGATAATCCCATTAACGGGGGTGAAAAAGGGGGGAAAATGGGTTGAATACATTTTATGAGGAGACTTATATCTCAAAAACTGAAGATGTTACAGACATGAAAATTGGTAATTAGAATCTCCTTTAAAAATAAAGAAACGCGTATTTTTTTGTTTTTGGAAAATACGATTATTGGGGGTTAAACAGGAATGACAAACTGGGTGAAATTTAGACATTTTAAAAATTAGTGTATCCATATCTCACAACTTTAAAAGTTTACAGATGTAAAAATTGGTATTTAGAATCTCCTTTAAAAATAAATAAACACTTTTTGTTGCTAGGGGGATGAAAAGGGGGTGAAATTTTTAATTGAGGATATCTATAGCTCAAAAAATTAAAAGTTTACTGACGAAAAAACTTGATATTTGGAATCTCCTTTAAAAATAAGAAAATACGTGGGTTTTTTGTTTTCGCAAAATCCCATTAAGGGGGGAAAGGGAGGAAAAAGGTAGAATACCTTTCATGAGGATAATTATATCTCAAAAACTGAAGATGTTACAGACATGAAAATTGGTATTTGGAATCTCCTTTAAAAATAAAGAAATATTATTTTCTGTTTTTGAAAAATCCAATGAAGAGGGGGTGAACGGGAGTGAAAAATGGGATGGAAATAAAAAATATATATCTAGGCCTACAATATATCTCAGACACTTACCATGTTACAGACTTAAAAACTGGTATAAGTAAAGAGACACAGATAATTTTTTTCGGAAAATCCACTTAAGGGGAACAAAAAAGGGTGATTTTTAGAATGAGCATATCTACAGTATATATCAAAAACTTAACATGTTACAGAAGTGAAAATTGGTACTTTTAATCCCTTTCAAAAATAAGAAAGACGTATTTTTAGTTATAGGAAAAACCACTTGGGGGAGGGGGAAGGGCCTGTAGAAAGGACTGAAAAGTGGGTTGAATTCTTTGTATTAGGTTACTGATATCTCAAAAACTGAAGACGTTACAGACGTAAAAATTGGTGATTGGCATCTTATAAAGGAATGCATATTTTTTGTTTTCGGAAAATCCATTAGACGGGGGTGAAAACAAATTGAAAAATTAGTTAAATTATTTGTATGTGTCTACTTATATCTCAAAAACTATAGATGTTGCACACATGAAAATTGGTGTTTGGAACCCCCTTTAAGGTAAAGTAACATATATTCCTTTGATTTCGGAAAATCCAATTAAGGGGGTGAAAGAATTGAAAACTTAATTGAATTATTTGTATGAAGATACTTATATCGTATGAAAACTAAAGTTGATACAGACGTGAAAATTGGTATTTGGGATCTCCTTTAAAATAAAGAAACGCGCATTTTAGGGGGAAAGTAAACTTAGGGGGGGAAGGGGTGAAAAGGAATGTAATTCCTTTTATGAGGACTCATATCTCGAAAACTGAAGATGTTACATTCGTAATAATTGGTATTTAGAAGCTTCTCTATAAATAAACACGTATTTTTTGTTTTCGGAAGAATTCACTTAAGGAGGGAGGGTGAGAGGAAGTGAGAAAATGTACTTCGTTTTAGGTGGATATTTATATCTCAAAAACTGATGGTTACGGACGTGAAAATTGGTATTTGGAATCTCCTTTAAAAATAAAGAAACACGCATTTTGGAGGGAATCTTAACGGGGATGGGGTGAAAAAGGAGTTGAATTCTTTTTGTAAGGATACTTACATCTCAAAAAAGATGTTACAGACGTGGAAAATTGATATTTGGAATCTTCTTTAAAAATAAAGAAACACGTCTTGTTTTGTTTTCGGAAATCCACTTACGGGGGTAAAGAATTGAAATATTCGTTGAATTATTTGTATGAGGATAATTATATCTCTAAAAGATAACGATTTTACAGACGTGAAACTTCCTATTTGGAATCTCCTTTAAAAATAAACACGTATTATTCGGAATATCGACTTGGGGGGGGGGGGGGGGAGTG
This sequence comes from Anabrus simplex, assembly GCF_040414725.1. Lineage (NCBI taxonomy): Eukaryota > Metazoa > Arthropoda > Insecta > Orthoptera > Tettigoniidae > Anabrus > Anabrus simplex. The sequence goes on from NC_090267.1 coordinate 199,783,218, forward strand.
AAAATAAGTAAAGAAAGAGTTGAATTATGTTTAAGAGGATACTTATATCTTCGAAACACATACTTTTTGTTTTCGGAAAGTACACTTAAAGGGAGAGGGGGTGGAAAAAAGGGAAAAAGAAGTTGAATTCGTTTTATGAGGATACTTATATCTAAAAAACTGAAGATGTTACAGACGTAAAATTTGGTACTGTATTTTAAATCTCTTTTAAAAATAAGAAACACGTACCTTTTAAAGGAAAATCCACTTAAGGAGTTGAAAAGAATTGAAAAAGTTTGTGAATTTTGAAAATGAGTACCAGTATACCAACAGTATATGTCAAAAACTTAATATGTTACAGACATGAAACTTGGTATTACCGGGCAAGTTGGCCGTGCGGTTAGGAGCGCTAAGCTGTGAGCTTGCATCCGGGAGATAGTGGGTTTGAATCCCACTGTCGGCAACCCTGAAGATGGTTTTCCGTGATTACTCATTTTTACACCAGGCAAATGCTAGGGCTGTACCATAATTAAGGCCACGGCCGCTTTCCTATCCTATCGTCGCCATTAGACCTATCTATGTCGGTGCGACCTAAAAGCAAAATACAAAAGAAAATTAGTATTTGGAAAGACCTTTAAAAATGCAGGAACACGTACATTTGTTTTCGGGAAATGCACTTAACGGGGGTGAAAGGAAGTGAAAAAAAAGTTAATAATTTTTAGTGAGGATGCTTATATCTCACAAACTGACGATGTTGCAGACGCGAAAATCAGCATTTGGAAACTCCTTTAAAAGTAAAGCAACATGTATTTCTTTTTGTTTTCGGAAAATGGAAAGGACTGATAAAGTAGTTAAATTATTTTTGTGGAGATTCTTTTAGCCTATCTCAAACTGATAATGTTACAACGCGAAGATAGATATTTGGAATCTACTTTAAAAACATTCTTTTCGATTTGAGAGAAAACTGTTTCTCATACAGTATGTACAGTTCTATGTTGCATGGTCAACTTAGCCCCAAAAGACAATAACACAAACGTGGTTTACAAAGAGTTTCCGGGGTAAATGGAACTCAGTTTGTCGGTGAATGCTTATACATTAGGGATTTTCATATAATGTCTTAATACTATACCGAGGGACGATTACTTTTATTATTTTACGAAATCCACGCGAGCGAAGCCGCTGGTAACTGCTAGTCTATATATATAAAAGAAGATGTCCTTACTGACTGACTGACTGACTGACTGACTGACTGACTGACTGACTGACTGACTGACTGACTGACTGATTCATCATCGCCGAGACAAAACTACTGGACATAAAGGAATGAGATTTTGAGGATACATATATATATTACAATATGGGTGCTCGCTAAGGGAGGATTTTTTTATATTCCGTCACTAAGGGGGTGAAAAGAGGGGTGAATTTTTAAAACGATTGTATCTATATCTCAAAACTTTAAAAGTTGACAGATGTAAAAATTGGTATTTAGAATCTCCTTTAAAAATAAAGCAACACGAATTTTTTGTTTTCGGAAAAACCCACTAGGAGGGGTGAAAAATGGTGAAAAAGAGGTTGAATTCCTTTAATGAGGATACTAATATCTCAGAAACTGAAGATATTACAGCCCTGAAAATTGGTATTTGGAATCTCTTTTTAAAAAAAAGAAACGCGATTTTTTGTTTTTTGAAAATCTAATTAATGGGGGTTAAATAGAAGTGACAAATGGGGTGAAATTTTAGAAATTTTAAAACTCAAAACTTTAAAAGTTTACAGATGTAAAAATTGGTACTTTGAATCTCCTTTAAAAATAAAGTAGGCTATTGTTTAGTTTTCGGAAAATCCGAATAGGAGGGGTGGAAAGGGATATAAAGGGGTTGAATGCCTTTTATGCGGATACTGCTCAGAAACAGAAGACATTACAGACCTGCAAATTAGTATTTGGAAACTCCCTTAAAAATAAACAAACACGTATTTTTTTGTTTTTGGAAAATCCAATTAATGGGGTTAAACAGGAGTAACAAATGGGGTGACATTTTAGAAAGAGTATATCTACAGTATATCTCAGAAACCTAAAATGTTACAAACGTAAAAATTGGTGTTTGTAATCTCCTAAAAAATAAAGAAAACGCAGGTGATTTCTTTTCGGAAATTCCACTTAAGAGGAACTAAAAAGGGGGTGAAATTTTAAAATGAGCACGCCTCAAAAACTTAACATGTTACAGAAGTGAAAAATGGTATTTTAAATCTCTATTAAAAATAAACAAAAATGTATTTTTTTGTTTTCGGAAAAACCGCATAGGTGGGAGAGGGGTAAAATGACTGAAAATGGGGTTGAATTATTTTTATTATGATACTGATATCTCAAAAACTGAAGATGTTATAAACGTAAAAATTGGCATTTGGTATCTTCTTTACAAATAAAGAAATAACTTACGTACTTTTTGTTTTCGGAAGTCAACTTAAGGGGGGGGGGGGAGGAGTTGAAAAATTAGTTGAATTATTTGTGTGAAGATACTATTATCTCAAAAATGATATGATGCAGACGTGAACATTGGAAGTAAAGAAACACGTATTCCTTTGATTTCGGAAAATCCAATGAAGGGGGCGGTGAAAGATAGAAGAATTAATTGAATTAATTGTATGAGGATACTTACATCTAATAAAAACTAAAGTTGTTACAGACGTGAAAATTGGTAATTTGGTCTCCTTTAAAAACAGAAAAACCCACTTTTGGGGGAAAATCATCTTGGGGGCGGGGGTGAAAAGGAGTTGAATTCCTTTTATGACACATATCTCAAAAACTGAAGATGTTACAGTCGTGGTAATTGGTATTTAGAAAATCCTATACTAATAAAGAAACAAGTATTTTTTCAGAAATTTCACTTAACGGGGGAGGGGGATGTGTGAAAGGAAGTGAAAAAAGTGAATTCTTTTTATGGGGATACTTATATCTCAAAACTGAAGGTAACAGACGCGAACTTTGGTATTGTGAATCTCCTTTAAACATAAAGAAACACGACTTCTTTTTTGGGGGGGTAGGGGGTAAAACAACTTAACGGTGGTGGGGTGAAAAAGGAGTTGAGACCAATTGATTTTACTGTTCATAGTGTACTTGATTCTGATAAAAAGAACCGATCATTTTTAATCTTTCCTGGGCCCGTTTTTAAGAGCCATCTTTTCCTTTGGAGAACTTATATAGCAGATTCGCCTGGCATATAAATAAAAATTGAAACACATTTGAAATAAACGATAGGAATGATATTGTCCGTGCAATTATTCACCTCTATAATAAGGTCAATAATGCATCATTCGTGTTGCCAGAATTCCCGCGCACTTGCCTACGCGCGACAATGGTGCTGGTCATAGTAATTTACCGCCCAGTAGCGGTCTTGCATCTTGCTGTGGGGTACAGAATAATAATAATAATAATAATAATAATAATAATAATAATAATGTGTTGGAGTCATCAGTCCATAGACTGGTTTGATGCAGCTCTCCATGCCACCCTATCCTGTGCTAACCTTTTCATTTCTACGTAACTATTGCATCCTACATCTGCTCTAATCTGTTTGTCATATTCATACCTTGGTCTACCCCTACCGTTCTTGCCACCTACACTTCCTTCAAAAACCAACTGAACAAGTCCTCGGTGTCTTAAGATGTGTCCTATCATTCTATCTCTTCTTCTCGTCAAATTTAGCCAAATCGATCTCCTCTCACCAATTCGATTCAGTATCTCTTCATTCGTGATTCGATCTATCCATCTCACCTTCAGCATTCTTCTGTAACACCACATTTCAAAAGCTTCTATTCTCTTTCTTTCTGAGCTAGTTATTGTCCATGTTTCACTTCCATACAATGCCACGCTCCACACAAAAGTCTTCAACAACATCTTTCTAATTCCGATATCAATGTTTGAAGTGAGCAAATTTCTTTTCTTAAGAAAGCTCTTCCTTGCTTGTGCTAGTCTGCATTTTATGTCCTCCTTACTTCTGCCATCGTTGGTTATTTTACTACCCAAGTAACAATATTCATCTACTTCCTTTAAGACTTCGTTTCCTAATCTAATATTTCCTACATCACCTGCCTTCGTTCGACTGCACTCCATTACTTTTGTTTTGGACTTATTTATTTTCATCTTGTACTCCTTACCTAAGACTTCATCCATACCATTCAGCAACTTCTCGAGATCTTCTGCAGTCTCAGATAAAATAACAATATCATCCGCAAATCTCAAGGTTTTGATTTCCTCTCCTTGGACTGTGATTCCATTTCCAAATTTCTCTTTGATTTCCTTTACTGCCTGTTCTATGTAAACATTGAAAAGGAGAGGGGACAAACTGCAGCCTTGCCTCACTCCTTTCTGGATTGCTGCTTCTTTTTCAAAGCCCTCGATTCTTATCACTGCAGACTGATTTTTATACAGACTGTAGATAATTCTTCGTTCCCGGTATCTGATCCCTATCATCTTCAGAATCATAAATAGCCTGGTCCAATCAACATTATCGAATGCCTTTTCTAGATCTACGAATGCCATGTACGTGGGCTTGTCCTTCTTGATTCGATCCTCTAAGATCAGACGTAAAGTCAGGATTGCTTCACGTGTTCCTACATTTCTTCTGAAGCCAAATTGATCTTCCCCCAACTCAGCTTCAACTTGTTTTTCCATTCTTCTGTAAATAATACGTGTTAAAATTTTGCAGGCATGAGATACTAAACTAATAGTGCGGTAGTTTTCATACCTGTCAGCACCGGCTTTCTTGGGAATAGGTATAACAACATTCTGCCGAAAATCGGATGGGACTTCTCCTGTCTCATACATCTTGCACACTAAATGAAATAACCTTACCATGCTGGCTTCTCCTAAGGCAGTCAGTAATTCAGAGGGAATATCATCAATTCCAGGTGCCTTGTTCCTATTTAGGTCACTCACAGCTCTGTCAAACTCTGACCTCAAAATTGGGTCTCCCATTTCATCAGCATCAACAGCCCCTTCATGTTCCAGAACGAAATTATCTACATCGTTACCTTGATACAACTGTTGGATATGCTCCTGCCATCTTTCTGCTTTGTCTTCTTTCCCTAGAAGTGGCTTTCCATCTGAGCTCTTAATATTCATACACCTAGATTTCCTTTCTCCAAAGTTTTCCTTGATTTTCTTGTATGCAGCATCTACCTTTCCCAGGACCATACAGCCTTCGACATCCTTGCACTTCTCCTTCAGCCATTCTTCCTTAGCTACCTTGCACTTTCTATCCATTATAATAATAATAATAATAATAATAATAATAATAATAATAATAATAATAATAATAATAATAATAATAATAATAATGTGTGAGCGCGCGCGCGTGTATGTGTGTGTGCTTGTTTGGTGTGTTTCTGAATATGAAGAGGAGTGTGTTGGAACAAACACAAACACCCAATCCCCGTAGCATAATCATTAATCAGACACGATCAAAATCCGCGACCGGACCGAGAATCGAAACCGGAACTCCCTGAATAGAAGGCCTCAACGCTGACCTTTCAGTCAATGAATCGGAAAATTTCCAACTTTCAATTTACCTTTCCTCCTCTCTGCATATGTATGGGAGTTGTAAACCCGTAAAGCTGGACTCTCCTCCTTTCAGTGATATTATGCACTATTTCTTTCATAAAAGTAGTTAGTGGGACGTATTGACAGACATGATTATCTTTGGGTGTCTTCTGAAGAGAAAACACTTTTGTCCACGAGGACAGTATGAACTTGAAAATACAGGACCATTGCGCAGATTTCTGGGGATATACTAAAGACAATGGGTTGGGATATAGTACCATATCTGAAGTACTTATTTGATTATTGTTTGACCGAAGGAGCTATACCAGATGAATGGAGAGTTGCTATAGTAGCTCCTGTGTATAAAGGAAAGGGTGATAGACATAAAGCTGAAAATTACAGCCCAGTAAGTTTGACATGCATTGTATGTAAGCTTTGGGAAGGCATTCTTTCTGATTATATTAGACATGTTTGTGAAATTAATAACTGGTTCGATAGAAGGCAATTCGGTTTTAGGAAAGGTTATTCCACTGAAGCTCAACTTGTAGGATTCCAGAAAGATATAGCAGATATCTTGGATTCTGGAGGTCAAATGGACTGTATCGCGATTGACATGTCTAAAGCATTTGATAGGGTGGATCATGGGAGACTACTGGCAAAAATGAGTGCAATTGGACTAGACAAAAGAGTGACTGAATGGGTTGCTGTATTTCTAGAAAATAGATCTCAGAGAGTTAGAGTAGGTGAAGCTTTGTCTGACCCTGTAATAGTTGAGAGGGAAGTTCCTCAGGGCAGTGTTATCGGACCTTTATGTTTTCTTATATATATAAATGATATGAGTAAAGGAGTGGAATCGGAGGTAAGGCTTTTTGCGGATGATGTTATTCTCTATAGAGTGATAAATAAGTTACAAGATTGTCAGCAACTGCAACGTGACCTCGAAAATATTGTGAGATGGACAGCAGGCAATGGTATGTTGATAAACGGGGCTAAAAGTCAGGTTGTGAGTTTCACAAATAGGAAAAGTCCTCTCAGTTTTAATTACTGCGTTGATGGGGTGAAAGTTCCTTTTGGGGATCATTGTAAGTATCTAGGTGTTAATATAAGGAAAGATCTTCACTGGGGTAATCACATAAATGGGATTGTAAATAAAGGGTACCGATCTCTGCACATGGTTATGAGGGTGTTTAGGGGTTGTAGTAAGGATGTAAAGGAGAGTGCATATAAGTCTCTGGTAAGACCCCAACTAGAGTATGGTTCCAGTGTATGGGACCCTCGCCAGGATTACCTGATTCAAGAACTGGAAAAAATCCAAAGAAAAGCACCTCGATCTGTTCTGGGTGATTTCCGACAAAAGAGTAGCGTTACAAAAATGTTGCAATGTTTGGGTTGGGAAGAATTGAGAGAAAGAAGAAGAGCTGCTCGACTAAGTGGTATGTTCCGAGCTGTCAGTGGAGAGATGACGTGGAATGACATTAGTAGACGAATAGATTTGAATGGCGTCTATAAAGTAGGAAAGATCACAATATGAAGATAAAGTTGGAATTCAAGAGGACAAACTGGGGCAAATATTCATTTATAGGAAGGGGAGTTAGGGATTGGAATAACTTACCAAGGGAGATGTTCAATAAATTTCCAATTTCTTTGAAATCATTTCGGAAAAGGCTAGGAAAGCAACAGATAGGGAATCTGCCACCTGGGCGACTGCCCTAAATGCAGATCAGTATTGATTGATTGATTGATTGATTGATTGATTGATTGATTGATTGATTGATTGATTGATTGATTGATTGATTGATTGATTGATTGATTGATTGACTGATTGATTGATTGATTGATTGACTGATTGTAAGTGATAGCCTACTGGCGTTCGCCACCAGATGGCTCACTGTGCCTTCCGAGTACGAAATTCATATTCTATCCATTCCATACGTCTGTATGTTGCGAAATAGATAGCAAGGTCATCAGATTATCTACTCAAAGATGATGGGAACAGGAATATTGTAGAAGAAAAAAGTCACAATTATTATCGTCATACACTAGGCCATTAATTTCAAGTCATTAACTTCTCTGATGGGGTTGACCATGAAGGGCATCTGGTCGTAAGAATTCGCTACGCATATAAATCTCACTTCATGGCCAACCCCACAGAGAAACAGAACAAGAGTTGGATATAGAAATTATTATTATTATTATTAATTATTATTATTATTATTATTATTATTATTATTATTATTATTATTATTATTATTATTTACTTCATATGGTGCTGGTTTCGGTTGCCAGCTGGCTGGATCTCTCTCTCTCTCTCTCTCTCTCTCTCTCTCTCTCTCTCTCTCTCTCTCTCTCTCTCACACACACACACACACACACACACACGCATGCACATAACACAGTCCACTGCCAATTACCGCTGAAAGATGTAATTGTTCAATACATCGCTCCACATTGTGTTGGCTTAGGAACGGACATTTGGTCGCAAAACTGGCCAAGTCCGCTCCCTAGGTCTCACAAACACAACAACATTAGTCACATGAGAGCAAGAGTCGACCAAGTTGGACCGAGAGTGAGGAGACTGCAAAAGAACTTTAACTGCATTATGGAATTCACCTTCACGCAGACAGTGTCTCGTTTTTATTCGTATTATAGGCCTGCAAGTAGCCTCCGTGGCTCAGGCGGCAGCGCGCCGGCCTCAAACCACTGGGTTCCGTGGTTCAAATCCCGGTCACTCCATGTGAGATTTGTGCTGGACAGAGAGGAGACGGGACAGGTTTTTCTCCGGGTACTAAGATTTTCCCTGTCTTCTTTCATTCCAGCAACACTCTCCACTATCATTCCATCTATCAGTCATTAATCATTACCCCAGAGGAGTGCGACAGGCTTGGCAGCCGGCACAATTCCTATTCTCGCCGCTAGATGGGAGCTTCATTCATTCCATTCCTGACCTGGTCGAATGACCTGTGGATTTCATTTTATAGGCCAGTAAATACAAGTAAAGCTCTGAACTACAGATGCTGCGAGCGCTGACGCCGGCCGCCTGTGTGAGAGACTTCGGAGAGAGACAGCGGTACTAACCGTCAAGGTCAGTCTAGACGACCTTGATAACCACGAGCGCACCATGGCAGTTCAGTATTGCCACACTGTCGGCACATACCACATGAGCGCACGTCACAGCAAACGAGCCAGAATGCTCGCCTTATGAAAACTTAACTCCGTGAACGCTTCTTGTGGAATACTCTTAGGGCAATATTTGACAGCACTGGGTGAAACTAGCTCCTACTGGTTTGTGCTGCACAGTGGTGTGGAAGACACCCGGGAACAAATAACAGTGGATATTGTAACATGTAGAGCCTCCGTAGCTCAGACGGTAGCGCGTCGGCCTCTCTCCGCTGGATACCGTAGTTCAAATCCCGGTCACTTCATGTGAGATTTGTGCTGGACAAAGCGGAGGCGGGACAGGTTTTTCTCCGGGTACTTCGGTTTTCCCTGTCATCTTTCATGCCAGCAACACTCTCCATTCTCATTTCATAGCATCTGTCAGTCATTAATAAATCACTTTGGGAGTGGCGAACCCATCGTACTAATAGCCTATATCTGTTTCATTCCATCCCTGACCCGGTCAATAACTGGAAAACAGGTTGTAGGTTTTTTATTTTCACTTAAGGCATATTTGGCAACTACCGTATAACTTCATTGGAACCCCTGTGTCAGAATTTAACCTCTGGGTGGGGTTTCTTATTGTCGTTTTCAAGCGCTTTGTGGCCCTTCCCTTCATTATTCCAAGTATCGGGTCTCTTCCAATTTCCTTTTATTAGTGTTAAGAGAGGATTACTGTGCAGTTTTAATCTCGTCTTGTAACAGTAATCATCTCCATTTTGTTGTCTATTAGGCCCCTTAATACTTTCTGCCGTTTGAATTTCCCCTCTGGTAGGGGTGTCTGATTGTGTTATTTTCTAGCGTATTACGGACTTTCCTTTTACACTGACTGACAGTGACAATGCAACACCAAGGAGGAGTGGTTCGAAAGGGATGAAAGTTGGGGAAAAAACAGAGTCGGCACGGACGAATAATTGATGTTTATTTCAAACCGATATGCAGGTTACACAATGTGCACGGCATCGACTCAGTAGGATGTAGGACCACCGCGAGCGGCGATGCACGCAGAAACACGTCGAGGTACAGAGTCAATAAGAGTGCGGATGGTGTCCTGAGGGATGGTTCTCCATTCTCTGTCAACCATTTGCCACAGTTGGTCGTCCGTACGAGGCTGGGACAGAGTTTGCAAACGGCGTCCAATGAGATCCCACACGTGTTCGATTGGTGAGAGATCCGGAGAGTACGCTGGCCACGGAAGCATCTGTACACCTCGTAGAGCCTGTTGGGAGATGCAAGCAGTGTGTGGGCGGGCATTATCCTGCTGAAACAGAGCATTGGGCAGCCCCTGAAGGTACGGGAGTGCCACCGGCCGCAACACATGCTGCACGTAGCGGTGGGCATTTAACGTGCCTTGAATACGCACTAGAGGTGACGTGGAATCATACGCAATAGCGCCCCAAACCATGATGCCGCTTTTTCTAGCGGTAGGGCGCTCCACAGTTACTGCCGGATTTGACCTTTCTCCACGCCGACGCCACACTCGTCTGCGGTGACTATCACTGACAGAACAGAAGCGTGACTCATCGGAGAACACGACGTTCCGCCATTCCCTCATCCAAGTCGCTCTAGCCCGGCACTATGCCAGGCGTGCACGTCTATGCTGTGGAGTCAATGGTAGTCTTCTGAGCGGACGCCGGGAGTGCAGGCCTCCTTCAACCAATCGACGGGAAATTGTTCTGGTCGATATTGGAACAGCCAGGGTGTCTTGCACATGCTGAAGAATGGCGGTTGACGTGGCGTGTGGGGCTACCACCACTTGGCGGCGGATGCGCCGATCCTCGCGTGCTGACGTCACTCGGGCTGCGCCTGGACCCCTCGCACGTGCCACATGTCCCTGCGCCAACCATCTTCGCCACAGGCGCTGCACCGTGGACACATCCCTATGGGTATCGGCTGCGATTTGACGAAGCGACCAACCTGCCCTTCTCAGCCCGATCACCATACCCCTCGTAAAGTCGTCTGTCTGCTGGAAATGCCTCCGTTGACGGCGGCCTGGCATTCTTAGCTATACACGTGTCCTGTGGACACGACAACACGTTCTACAATGACTGTCGGCTGAGAAATCACGGTACGAAGTGGGCCATTCGCCAACGCCGTGTCCCATTTATCGTTCGCTACGTGCGCAGCACAGCGGCGCATTTCACATCATGAGCATACCTCAGTGACGTCAGTCTACCCTGCAATTGGCATAAAGTTCTGACCACTCCTTCTTGGTGTTGCATTTGCTCTGTCAGTCAGTCAGTGTATTTTGCCGATATCTTCATTCCTCAAAGTATCGTGCCTCTTCCAAGTTCCTCTTATTAGTATTAAGAGAGTATTACTGTGCAGTTTTAATCTCATCTTGCAACAATAATCACCTCCATTTTGTTGTCTATTAGCCCCCTCGATACTTTCTGCCGTTTGAACTTCTCCTCTGGTAGGAGTGCCTGATTGTGTTATTTTCTTGTGTTATTTTGTATTATTGTGCTATTTTCTGCCCGCAAACAATGAAGATTCTAAATACCTCCAAATTTATGTCATTGCAAACCACAAAGCTCAGGTAGATCAAAGAACAACAATAATTCCGAATTTAAGCAACAAAACAAGGATTGAGGGCATCCGACACTCCTCGTGATCGTCAGAACAGACACAACTTACAAAAGGCATGCCAGCCCACATCTAGGGCGTCAGAGACTCCTTCTGAGCACAAGGCCACACTCACTACAGATACACAGGAAGAGCACTGTCCGTGATTCGGAGAGTGATGCTGTTCGTCAGGTTAGGCTCAGCTCACAGAGAGCACGTCAGTCCATATCGAGAGCGTCTGAGACTGCTTCTGAGCACAAGGCCACACTCACTGCAGATAGACTCAGGAAGAGCACTGTCCGTGATTCGGAGAGTGATGCTGTGTGCCAGGCCAGGCTCATCTCACAGAGAGCAAACCAGTCCACATCTAGGGCGTCTGAGACTATTTCTGAGCGCGAGGCCTGGCTCTGCTCACAGAGAGCACGCCAGTCCATAATGAGGGCGTCTGAAACTGCTTCTGAGCACAAGACCAGACTCACTTCAGACAGATTCAGAAAGAGCGCTATCCGTGATTCGGAGAGTGATGCTGTGGACCAGACCAGGTTCAGCTCACAGAGGGTTAGACAGCTGCGTGCAAGAGAAACAGAATCCGAGGATCAGCGATTGGCTCGAGTGGAAAATGACAGAGAGCACCATTCCGTGAGACGCGAAAACCTAACTGCGGAGAAGCATGTTCAGGTGTTAACAGAACGACGAAGTAGCTACGCGTAATTAAGGGAAATGAACAATGCTCAGCAGAAGGAGACGATACAACGAACAGCGGAAAGACGCAGAACATAGATCACTGAAGAATATCAGATACGCTTAGTACAGATAGAATGAGACATTAATTTGTTAGATAATTAAACTCAACGTCGATTGAATTCAGGCTTCCTCCTATGATTCCATGTCATGATAAATGCCAGAGTGCAATAGCTTATAATCCGCTTATCGAATACCAGACGACAGCCCATATAGGATCAAGGAGTAAAATGTGTCCTGACTGTAAGGCTCTCGAATGGAAGCACGAGTCAGAGGGAATCTGCTGCTATTCTGGCAAAATTTAATTAAATCTGAGGCGTATAGATCCCCCACCGGAATCTTTTCAAGTCTATACTAAGTGGAACGCATGTCGACTCTAGCCATTTCCTTCAACATGTTAGAGCCTACAATAGCGCTTCCCAAATGACAAGCTTTGGAGCCACTAAAATATTTCAAGGTAATTTCATGCCAACATTCAAAATTCAAGGATAAGTATACCATTTAATAGGTTCACTTCTGCCTGCAAACAATGAAGATTCTAAATACCTCCAATTTTATGTCATTGCAGACCACAAAGCTCAGGCAGATCAAAGAACAACAATAATTCCAAATTTAAAATGCCATTTCGTTAATGATTTGCAGAGCATGTTACACGATTTAAACCCGTATGTGAAGAAACTGAAGACGGCTCTAGTAGAACCAACGGCGGACGGTGACACCCACGAGACTTTTATCCACGCCGATCGAGTTCCTGCTGGCGAGCACAGAGGCTGCTATAACCAGCCGACAACAAACGAGGTAGCTGTGTTGCTGGTTTTAAGCGGGACATCGTGCTCCGGACCAGGGACCAGGACCTAAAGCGAATATCTGAAACTGAACAATCACATAACGCTCTCGAATATCTATCTCCTCATGTTCCCGCGTGGAGATGATAGCTACCACTTTTTACTGCCACCCCCCCCCCCCCCCCACCCGCCCGCAATATTGAAAACGGGCCCCTCGTTTCCTGATTAGGAAAGTTACGAGTTTATTTCGTATTACAATGAACAGCAACGACGCTAATATTAATAATAATAATAATAATAATAATAATAATAATAATAATAATAATAATAATAATAATAATAATAATAATAATAATTTACACAATTTAGTTTTCAAATCCGAAGGAATGAAAGTAATACACGTATATGGTTCACACACGCACACACACACACACACACACACACACACACACAAGAAATGCATTTTCCAGTCATATTAACCAAAACACGCTGACCGTCACAATATTAAGAAATAATCTCGTTCCTAGGAGAGAATAATGTTCTACTATTCACAACTCAACCGAACCGAACCATGCGCCGTTGTAAGGGGAGTATTGTTGTTTTGTTTATTTTGATATTTTGTATGTTTGTCCATACGTCGTGACAGTGGCGGCTGGTGGTATTTGAAGCTGGGTGTTGCATCAACATTTTCAGTGTCACATTTTTATAGCTTACAGATATAACAAGAAACTATTATCGTTAAGTAATGAACTACATTTCTAACAAAACTGTAATGTATCTGGCAATAACAGCCAAGAGGCTAATTATAGTCTACGCTGTAACTACAGTTACTCTTAATAATAATGTTATTGGCTTTACGTCCCACTAACGACTTCTTACGGTTTTCGGAGACGCCGAGGTGCCGGAGTACTTTTATATGGCAGTAAATCTACCGACACGAGGCTGACGTATTTGAGCACCTTCAAACACCACCGGACTGAGCCAGGATCGAACCTGCCACGTTGGGGTCAGAAGGCCATCGCCTCAACCGTCTGAGCCACTCAGCTTAGCACAGTTACTTTTGCCTCACTAGAATTGAAAATTTGCCGTCCTGTTTTTCGTTGAAGCAAGATGTTGGTAATGTTGTAGGTGGTCAGGTATGGCGTGGAAAACAAATTACCCAGCAAGTTGGCCATGCGATTAGGGTCGCGAAGTTGTGAGCTAGCATTCGGGGTATAGTGGGTTCGAGCACCACTGTCGGAAGCCCTGAAGATGGTTTTCCGCGGTTTCCCATTTTCGTACCAGGCAAATGCTGAGGCTGTACCTTAATTGAAGCCAAGGTCGCTTCCTTCCAACTCCTAGCCCTTTCCTATCCCATCGTCGCCGTAAGACCTATCCGCGTTGGTGCAACGTAAATAAAATAGGTAAATTTAAGAAATGGAAATGAATTTACCTTCGTGAGAGGAGAGAAAGTAGGAATGAAATAATTCCGCAAAGTGGCGCAATCTAACGGGGACATTTGTAACTCTTTCTCGGTAGGGGACTTGCTAGTCTCGTGTAACTCCCTGAGACCGATACTGGTGAGCACACTCTATGGGCGAGCATGCTACCTGATGCTATGCAGGCTTAGGCTCATCCCTGCTGAGGTACATTGCGCCGTTCTGTCCGCTAGGGAGTTGCCGTAGGAAAGCAACCCCCCTGAGTTTGATTCGAAGCCAGCAGCGTTTGTTGGTCCATTGCGAAGCATTAATACAGCGAACAACACAAGACGGTTGATTTTAACGTGTTTTCCAATACATGTTAGGTTTATTAAACTAAAACATTAGAAGAAAAGACGACAAATTAAGTGCAAAATTATTGGGAGTTGTGCAACCCTGCAACAATACCACGCACCGCCCCTGCGTCGTGACTTCTTTCTTTCTTTCTTTCTTTCTTTCTTTCTTTCTTTCTTAATCTGGCTTCCCTCCAGGGTCGGTTTTCCCCTCGGAATCAGCGAGGGGTCCCACCTCTACCGCCTCAAGGGCAGTGTCCTGGAACTTTAGACTCTGGGTCGGGGGATACAACTGGGGAGGATGACCAGTGCTTCGCCCAGGCGGTCTCACCTGCTATGTCGATAGCTGCAGTCGCTTAAGTGCGGCCAGTATCCAGTAATCGGGAGATAGTGAGCTCGAGCCCCACTGTCGGCAGCCCTGATGATGGTTTTCCGTGGTTTCCCATTTTCACACCAGGCAAGTGCCGGGGCTGTACCTTAATTAAGGCCACGGCCGCTTCCTTCCAATTCGTAGGCCTATCCTATCCCAACGTTGCCATATGACCTATCTGTGTCGGTGCGACGTAAAGCAAATAGAAAAAAAACCTGCTATGCTGAACAGGGGCCTTGTGGGGGGGATGGGAAGATTGGAAGGGATAGACAAGGAAGTGGGAAGGAAGCGGCCTTGGCCTTAAGTTAGTGGAAAACCACGAAAAACCACTTCCAGGATGGTTGAGGTGGGAATCGAACCCACCTCTACTCAGTTGACCTCCCGAGGCTGAGTGGACCCCGTTCCAGCCCTCGTACCACTTTTCAAATTTCGTGGCAGAGCCGGGAATCGAACCCGGGCCTCCGGGGGCTGGCAGCTAATCACACTAACTACTACACCACAGAGGCGGCGCCATGACTTCTTGTTGAGTTTGTTTTATTCTCTGGCGCAGGAATCACCACCCCCAACCAAGGGACAGCCCAGCACAAAACCGCGTAACACAGCAAACACTATACAGTAGTGGACCTCACTAGCCCTCCCGTTTCTTGAGCAAAATGTACATATTTTTACAAAATTTTCATATACTGTATACAGATATGTAGAGATTTGAATTTTGGCTCTTCTTTGGCTATGTCACGTTTATCAACATTTACATATACCGGGTGGTCCACCAGCCCCTTGGGATCCAGTTTTATGCATCCCTTCACATTTACTACAATTCTGAAAGACATACGGTCCCTTTCCCTAAACCAAGGTAATATAACGAGATGTGTGTTTACGGGCTAGAAGACATCTGGAATCGCGAACCCACTATTAATTCATTAAGGGTACCTCGAATGAACTCGTAAAACGAGTACAGATACGCAGAACACGTACTTTAAAATACAAGTTGTATGTACAGACCGGGAGCACGTTACTGTATAGGCTGGGAAGTGGGCGCTGCTGGTCGAGTGTCACAGTAGCTCACATGACAAGCGGGCGGGGTGATATCAAATTGGTGATATGTAATAGTGGACAGCGCTCGAAGTAGGAGGTTTGAATGCAACGTAGGACTTTTTTTTTTTTTTTTAACAGCCAGTTGCCTGGGATGTGGTATGGTTGCATACTTGATAACTTCCAAGAACTGAATTGTTTATATGACCATTAAAAGACTGTATGCATCGTTGCATTGGGTATGGTGCTGTGGCTTGGGATATAGTGTCATATCTTAAATTTGAGCTATACCAAATGAAAGAAGAGTTGCAATATTACCCCCCTTGTACAACGGAAAGGGTGATAAACATAAAGCAGACAATTCCAGCCCAGTTACCTTGACATATGTTGTTTGCAAGCTCTGGGAAAGCATTCTTTCCGATTATATTAAACACGTTTGGTTTTATAGAAGGCAGTTCGGGTTTAGGAAAGGTTATTCGAGTGAGCCTCAACTTGTAGGATTCAGGAAAGATATAGCAGATATCTGCCTGCTGTCATTTCTTGATGGATACAGTACTTTTGCATCCATCTCTTGGCACAGGCCAGAGTAAAGTGTAGCTTCCACCAAAGTCCCAGTCAACATCCATGGCTGTGACAATATGGAAGTTGCTGGGGTATGGGTAGTGCTGAGTAATGATATTCAGAGCATGACGAGTGCATCTGAGTGTTATGCAAGGTGCTGCTCATAGGGTCAGTCGTGCTGCAATAGTACTTTCTGACCCAGTGAGGAAAGCAATGGCAAACTACCTCACTCCTCATCTTGCCTAGTACGCCTCATGTTGGTGCTGCCATTGGTTTTTGGGGTTTCCTTATAACCGCATAACCTTTGGTAGTACTATTTGAGGATCCAGCCAGCCTCTGGGCTGATGACTTAACAGACAGACATAGGAGATATTTTTATTTCAAGAAGTCAAATGGACTGTGTTGTGACATTTAAGAGAAAATAGAAGGGTTTAGTAAATACAGGTGATAATACATTCTATTATATTTAATAACACATGATATAACCAAAGACTTGATTTTAACAACACGTATTGTTGCACACTCAGCTCTTTTCATGGAACGTCCATTGAACGTAATAGGCAAAGAGTCTATAATATGCAGTCCATAATAGATTGTATCACTACTGACCTATCCAAGACTTTTAATAACGTAGATCATAGGAGGCTACTGCCAAATTAAGGGCTACTGGACTAGAGTGGTTTAATGGGTGGCTAA
Source organism: Anabrus simplex (assembly GCF_040414725.1). Taxonomy (NCBI): domain Eukaryota; kingdom Metazoa; phylum Arthropoda; class Insecta; order Orthoptera; family Tettigoniidae; genus Anabrus; species Anabrus simplex. Next base: position 199,800,389 of record NC_090267.1, read on the forward strand.
ATGTCTATAAAACAGAAGTTGAATTAAAGTTGTTGAAGCATTATTTGATCCGGTGATGATTAAGAGACAGGGGTCCCACATGTCAGTATTACTGGACCTTTATGTTTCTCATTATAAGTTATATATATTCCGCACTGCTTTACTTCTAAATTGACGTTTCGGCCGATTTTGGCTCTGTCTAGTGGTTATGGGCTGAAACATAGACATCCAACCAATCCCAAGTTGACATTCATATCGACTTATATCGACAGAGTGTGATCTCGAAACCTAGTTGCCAACTCTAATATTTACATTCACCACGTGGTTAACCTGTCTCGCTCAGCGGCATGGTATTCGGTACGGTTCGCGATCTTTTGATTTTTCTTTAGTAATTAGTGTGTTTTTCATATTAGTCTTTATCTCTCTAGTATAGTACAATAGCGTAGTTTACAGCTTAGCATAGCATAAGTTAGTACAATACAGGTTTAATAGTTCAGTGTATAAAAATAGCTGTGGTTTCATTTACGTCCGTGTATTGGTTAGTGTACTTCGTTCGTGGGTGTTTAGCATGTCTCAGTATAGTTTGGGAAAGACAAGTGGCAACAAAATGACTCTGAGATCGTGGAGTGTTCCCTTTGTAGGCCATAACCTCCTTCCTTTGCCAGCCTTTAGCGGTGAGCGATGTGTTGTTTCCTCTTTCTCTTTTATTCTTAACTATCTGATGTACCCGTGCTTCGCTACGGAATTCTACATTGTATACAAAATTCTAGGTTAGGTAGTGTACACGTTGCGAGAAATATTGTATTAAATTGCATAGCTCTTAACGTTACCCTAGAAACGCGACGGACAAGTCACCAAACGTCTTTTCTGATATGAAGTCTGGGTTAAGTAATTTTCATTGTAATGGTAGGCCCACTTGCCTACACTCACTCTCCACTTGACTTTTTACATCTTCAGAAAGACTGTCTTAGTGGTTTTCCCAACTGAAATGAATGTAGGTCATTACAATGACGTCAGTAGGAATGGCGCAATTAAAAGCAATGCTTTCATATGAAATACTCGATCAAATGAAATAGAACAATTTTCTCACTTTTAACGAACAGGACTACGCTGCCGATCGAACAGTCCAAAGTTCCAGAGCTGGAATGACCAAGCCGCAGACAGCCGTGATCCGTGAATACTCTTCGTCTTTTTCCGGAGGAGGGGAGGTGTCGAATAGTGGAAAGTGGCAGGATAAAAAAACTACCTATGCCTTTTTACTAATCTGTTTCCTAGGAGTACCCGATGGGTAGGAAAATCTCAATTCACTCCACTGGCGGCGGAAAAATCTATCTGACTTGGAGGCAAATTTATCCTCCAAGCCAGAGGAACAACCCCCTCTTCACTGCTAATTTGGAATAAAATGAATGTAGAATTGAAGAAAAGTGAAGAGGAAGAAGCTTTACTTATGAAACGGCTCTTTTCAGGGTTGAATTTTGAGTTATTTAGTGAATTGTGGTGCTATAATTTGGAATAGGCCTACATTGTAATTCTAAACCATGTCATACTACTACTACTACTACTACTAAGTGAACCCCTGCCTTAGGCCTAAGTGTGCGCACTGCTCACTCAGAACAGCGCGTCAGAGTAGGGATCGAATAGCTGGAATACTATGATGAACCAGTGTGTTACGTACCAGCAGTATCAGAAAATGTATGAACCAGAGGAATGGCATGCTAAAGAAGAAAGTTTTTTAACTCCCCAGCCATTTCCCACCAGTATTCAGTAATCCCATCAATCGGAGTTGAGTGGCAGCATAAGAAATAAAGAACATCACAACAAACAATGGTCAATGTAATGTTATTGTTGATCAAATTTATGAGCTTTAGATGGCCTTCATATTAAGTTTTCTTCCGACACTGAAATACCACTCTTATCATAATTAAGGTAAAACTGAATTAAACATAAATTATCGGAAATTGTATTCTCTATTACTTTTGTTATGTAGTACTTTTCAATAGGACCAATAACATAAAAATTTAAAAAATTAAATTTTAGGCGCCTTCCCTTAAACTTCATCCACGGTGAATAAAATTGTTTATAGCTTAGAGTATGGTTACAATGTATGGGACCCTCACCAGGATTACTTGATTCAAGAACTGGAAAAAATACAAAGAAAAGCAGCTCGATTTGTTCTGGGTGATTTTCGACAAAAGAGTAGCGTTACAAAAATGTTGCAAAGTTTGGACTGGGAAGAACTGGGAGAAAGAAGACGAGCTGCTCGACTAAGTGGTATGTTCCGAGCTGTCAGCGGAGAGATACATTAGTAGACGAATAAGTTTGAGTGGCGTCTTTAAAAATAGGAAAGATCACAATATGAACATAAAATTGGAATTCAAGAGGACAAGTTGGGGCAAATATTCGTTTATAGGAAGGGGAGTTAGGAACTGGAATAACTTACCAAGGGAGATGTTCAATAAATTTCCAATATCTTTGCAATCATTTAAGAAAATGCTAGGAAAACAACAGATAGGGAATCTGTCACCTGGGCGACTGCCCTAAATGCAGATCATAATTAATTGATTGATTGATTGATTGATTGATTGATTGATTGATTGATTGATTGATTGATTGATTGATTGATTGATTGATTGATTGATTGATTGATTGATTGATTGATTGATTGATTGATTGATTGATTGATTGATTGATTGATTGATTGATTGATTGATTGATTGATTGATTGATTGATTGATTGATTGATTGATTGATTGATTGATTGATTGATTGATTGATTGATTGATTGATTGATTGATTGATTGATTGATTGATTGATTGATTGATTGATTGATTGATTGATTGATTGATTGATCATTTTATGGGGATACTTAACATCATACTGAACATGTTACAGACGTGAAAATTGATATTTGGAATCTCTTTTAAAAATAAAGTAAGACACCTTTTTTTGTTTTCGGAAAAATCAAATGTGTGGGGGGGGGGGTAAAAAGGACTGAAAGAGGGGTTGAATTATTTTTATTAGGATACTGATATCTCAAAGTCTGAAGATATTACAGACGTGAAAATTGGTATAAGACATCTCCTTTAAAAATAAAGCAACACTATTCTTTGTTTTCATAAAATCCACTGAAGTGAGGTTTAAAAAGGACTGAAAAGGGGTTAAATTATTTTTATGACGATACTTATATCTCATATCCTGAAGTTGTTACAGACATGAAAATTTGTATTTGGAATCTTCTTTAAAAATAAATACGTATTCTTGTTTTCGGAAAATAATTAAGGGTGGGTAAATGAATTGAAAAATGAGTTGAATCCTTCTTATATGAGGATACTTATATCTCAAAAACGAAGGACGTTACGTATGTGAAAATGGGAATTTGGAATCTCCTTTAAAAATAAAGAAACACGCATTTAATGTTGTGGGAGGAGGGAACCAACTTGAGGGGGGTGTAAAACGAGATGGTTTCTTTTTATGAGGATACAAATAAGAAGTGGACTTAAAACATCACTGCAGGGTTTTTACTGGGGGATGAGGAATGATGACAAAAATATCCGTTTATATGAAACCGTTCGAATTACGAAGTTAAAATATCAAACTATATCCTAGGTGTTAAATAACAGAAGGTCTGAAACAAATTTAACCCCTCAGAGAGTTAAATTTGAGTTAAGATCCGAAAACAAATATATTCATTCCTCCCTTCGAAACGGTTTAACGTACGACGGCAACATTCCAATTAGCGGTATACATTTTAAATCCTAGATGTGAAATAGGAAATATTTTTAAACGTTTTTAAGTGTTAAATGAGGTTAGCTTCGTAAACTAAATTATCATAGGCCTACCTCCCAAACCGTCTGGCGTGCAAAGCTGTCACTTTATGAGAAGGGTCTTCTTTTAAGTCCTAGGTTTAAAATACCGTATACTTCAAAATATTTCTCCCCTAAGGGGTTTAGTTGGTAGTCGACTCTCAAAAGGTCAATATCCATTCTTCCGAAACCGTTTCAGGCACGATTTTTTTTTTTTTTTTTTTTTTTAATGAAGGGCGGTCTTCTATATCCTAGATATTAAGAAATATTTCAAAACACTCAACCCTTAAAGAAGTATTCATTCCTCCATTACTATTAGGCGTACAAAATCAAGATTTCACAGGTTAGTCGCTTTTAAGTCCTAGATGTTAAATAAAATAGCGTCTAAAACATTAAAATTCTTCCGTTCGGGGTTCAAGTGAGTGGTAGATTATAAAATGAATAAGCATTCCCCCAAAACCGCTTGACGTACGAACTGAGGACCATTTCACAGGCTCAGTTGACAGTGGACTCTCCTAAATGTAAAACTTTGAATAATAACTTTCATTTTAATACCGCAGCGAAGCACGGGTATCTTGCTAGTGTGTATATAGGGCTATAAGAAAACATAAAGATCCAACAATACTCCCGAAATCAAAATTACAAGACAGGACAACAAGAAAACAAAATGGATATGGAAGGTGGGTGTGCCTTGCAGATGGGTTGTAAACTTATGTACGGTACCGGCTATATCAAAGAGATTGGTCATATTCTAATGGAATATATTAATTAATTAACAATACCGGTACATAATAAAAGCAAATTTCAAAAAATGAGAAAACGTCCATTCTTCTATATAATCCTAAATAAGATCCGGCTCCATGGCTAATTGGTTAGCGTGCTGGCCGTTGGTCACAGGGTTCCCGGGTTCGATTTCCGGCTGGGTCGGGAATTTTAACCATCATTGGTTAATTTCGCTGGCACGGGGCTGGGTATACGTCTTGTCTTCATCATTTCATCCTCATCACGACGCGCAGGTCGCCTACTGGCGTCACATCGAAAGACCTGCACCTGACGAGTCGAAAATGTCCTCGAACACTCCCGGCACTAAAAGCAGGCCCCGATTTCAAGTAGTTAGCGCCCTGGGCAAACAATATTTAGCCGCCCGCCCCTCTGTTCGTTTTCCTGTTCCTCTAAAAATAATTGTTTACAAATTAAATATTACAGTTTTCAAGATTATGAGTTTTAAAACAGCACATTATGCAAATACAGTTCTCAAAATTAAACTTATCAAACGAAATAAAAATAACAGCCAAATAAGAATGAGGCCGTTTTTATTTTTATTTAAAAAGCCGTTGGTTCAGTCTGATAGTTTGTATGTAAGTAAACAATTTTAGAAATAAGATACTTTTCCTTTCTAAAATTTAAATATATAGGTTACATTCAGGTTTTAAAGTTAGAATAGTTTAAGGTGTTTTATATAGTCTAATAAAATAATTGGAATAATTTGTGGAATGTAAAAGTAATTTGAATGTAATGAATTTAAGACGTAATTCACGCAGTCCATAATTACACGATCCGCCGGCCGCCGCCCCTCAAAAACTGGCGCCCTGGGCAAATGCCCAGTCCGCCCATTTGTAAATCGGGGCCTGACTAAAAGCCATAAGTTACGCCATTTCATTTCATCCTAAATAAGAAACATGAAAGGATTAACTTGAAAATAAAACGAAGTATAATTTACACACCTCCTTCATAACCTAACATATCAAAACCCAAAGGAAATGTTGAAACACCTGAAAAGAAGGAAGTAAACAACTACTCCACTACACAGAGTGGATGGAGTGACGTGCTGAAAGCAGTAAAAACCTAGTTGCGAAGATCCTTCTTCAAATGTATACATTGGATGCCCCATATCTACAAATATAAGCCACAGGATACCTACATTATACTTTTTTAAACGTTTCAAGATAAAAACAGGTAGCTTAAAACTAAAACCAATTTAAAAGCGAAATGGAAACATTCGCGAATGAAAACGCTACAAAATGAAAAGGACAAAACCCATTTCAGAAGTAATCGATAGGAAAAATACGCCACCAAGGAATTAATATATGTAAAACATCGGACGGAAAATGACAAAATTCTTACCTCATGACTCTACAAGGCTTCCAAAGTAAACCGTAAAAAAGACTGGAACAACTCTGACACATCCAGACACAATCCGGCGTAGTGAGCCGCGTAGGTTGGGTCGTTCATGAACTAACTAGTTTACTTGAACGACTCATTCATTTGAACTGGTACAGCTTGTTTAGAGGACGAAGGCCTAAGCAAGCACCATCTATTGTAAAATGTACGTACTAGATCGTGCCGCTAGTGCTAGTGCTAGCTCATGATAAATTACCTCGTTCATTTGAACGAAGTGCCGCGAGAGCTGATTTTTTTATGACATCATCTTGTGAACTACCTCGTTCATTTGAACTAGACGACGCATGTATCCAATGAACTAGTTCAAGCAAATGAACTAACAGGACCCTAGCGCCACGCCACGACACAGTGTCCCCAATCGTTGCCTACGAGATACACAAGGCAGCACACTAAACTCGTCCTCGAAATACTTCCGGCAAGTGCCGCTAGAGTTCTCTTTACTGCTCATTGGATGCTCATTGCAACACGTTCGAATACGAAAAACTATAAAAATTCATTAAAACTAGTAATTTCAGAAGGCAGCAAACAGATATGAGATCGAAGATAGACCAAGAGCAATTGTATGACTTATTTTCTACAACGTATTTCTTACAATATGCTTAAACGAAATAAGTAATTCACGAAAGAAGCAGAGAAATCTGATAGCGAGTTTGTCACTTCTTACCAATTACTTTAATTGTTGTGCCTCAGAGTATCCGATAAGCAGATCGAGATTGCGGTCATAAATAACTTTGGGTTTAATCGTCCTTTCGCCAATTATCAGCGATCCAATCTTTTCCTCCGCACATCTGATATTTTGACATTTGCATTGATGCCGCTGTTTGGTGAGCGATGTTATGCCCGTTACGCAAATATTTAGCGTCGTTTCACCGTATTTATCTTTTTTCTTCCCGTAAAATTAAATTTGTGTTCGCCTCTGTGGTGTAGTGGTTAGTGTGATTAGCTGTCACCCCCGGAGGTCCGGGTACGATTCCCGGCCCTGCCACGAAATTTGAAGAGTGGTACGAGAGCTGGAACAGGGTCCACTCAGACTCGGGAGGTCAAGTGAGTAGAGGTGGGTTCGATTCCCACCTCAGCCATCCTCGAAGTGGTTTTCCGTGGTTTCCCACTTCTCCTCCAGCCAAATGCCAGGATAGTACCTAATGGCTACGGCCGCTTCCTTTCCAATCTTCCCATCCCTCCATAAGGCCCCTGTTCAGCATAGCAGGTGAGGTTGCCTGGGCGAGGTACTGGTCATCCTCCCCAGTTGTATCCACCGACCTAAAGTCTGGTGCTCCAGGACACTACCCTTGAGGCGGTAGAGGTGGGATTCCTCGCTGAGTCCGAGGGAAAAACCGACCCTGGAGGGAAAACGGATGAAGAAAGAAGAAGAAAATTAAATTCGTTCTAACAGGAATAAAGCTCCTAAATGACCAATTTTAGCATGCTTTTCAATTTGGTTTGCTTTTTGGTCAAGTTCAGATACGGTAAAACTTTTTTTCTGATTTCATTACCCGTATGCTACTTCTCAATTTACAGATTATTTTCTGTAATCTGGTATTTAATTTTCTCATCCGTATATTTTTTAGATTTAACAGAAATACTCGTAGACTTTCCTTGATATAGAAACGAGACTTTTACTCCTTTTTCGTTTGTGGCTGACGTATGAAGATATGGTATGTTCATCGTTTTCTGAATCGGAACTTTTACTAAATTTTGATGGCAACACATCATTTTTGGGAGCTGGACGTTTCCTGAGTATGACATTTTCCAGTTTGTGAACAGGATACACAATGAAAACAGAAGGAAGTTTAATTGATGTGCTTACACTGAAATCTGTTTTATGAGAAGAATTGCTAGGTACCTAAAGATATCCTACTATATCACCTTGCGTAGAAATAGTTTGCTTCCATTTCTCCCTTAAACCGCACTCGGAAGGAAAACTATGGAACGTCAATTTTCATGCTTTTTTTTGTGTCATCCGAAATACAGAGAGGTACACAACAGTACACCTTCTTCTCAACCTCACAGACACTCACCGACAGAAACAATATTCACAAAAATTGCACAAAATCAACACAGCATCACAATTACTCCGCATATCACAATGTTAAAGTCCGCCAAGAACAGAACGGTAACCTGACATCTAGCGGCCAAATCGTGAACACGGTCGGGCCGCTTTTTCAGCGACAAATTAGTAGCTATGTCCCGGCCTTGTATATCTCGTAGGCAACGCCCCAACTAACATCGTTTGAAGAAATTTGCTTTCCCATCATAACACCCGAAAAGCTGTCAAAAAAATATTTTCAGGCCTAAACAATAAATTTTAACATCTATATTTTCCGACGTCGATTAGAAAACAATACCGGTAATTCATCCATATCATCATTATTTATGCAGTTAACTTGCTAGGTTACGCAGGCATCCTGCCAATTTGCTTCAGAAGCTTTCCTAGTTGGATTCAGTCAATACTCATCTACATTTAGGGCAGTCGCCCAAGTGGCACATTCCCTATCTGTTGTTTTCCTAGCCTTTTCTTAAATGATCTCAAAGAATTTGGAAATTTATTGAACATCTTCCTTGGTAAGCTATTCCAATGCCTAACTCCCTTTCCTATAAACGAGTATTTGTCCCAATTCGTCCTCTTGAAATCCAACTTTATCTTCGTATTATGATCTTCCCTACTTTTAAAGACACCACTCAAATTTATTCGTCTACTAATGTCATTCCACGCCATTTCTCCGCTGACAGCTCGGAACATACCACTTAGTTGAGTAGCTTGTCCCCTTTCTCCCAAGTCTTCCCAGCCCAAACTTTGCAACATTGTTGTAACGCTACTCTTTTGTCGGAAATCACCCAGAACAAATCAAGCTCCTTTTCTTTGGATTTTTTTTTTTTTTCAGTTCTTGAATGAAGTAATCCTGGTGAGGGTCTCATAAACTGGAACCATACTCTAGTTGGGGTCTTACCAGAGACGTATAGGCACTCTCCTTTACATTCTTCCTACAACCCCTACACACTCTCATAACCATGTGCAGAGATCTGTACCCTTTATTTACAATGCCATTTATCTGATTACCCCAATGAATATCTTTCCTTATATTAACACCTAGATACTTACAATGATCCCCAAAAGGAACTCGCACCCCAGTAATTGCAGTAATTAAAACTGAGAGGACTTTCCTATTTGTGAAACCCACGCCTGACTTTAAACTCCCTTTATCATCATACCATTGCCTGCTGTCCATCTCACAACATTATCCAGGTCATTTTGCAATTGCTCACAATAAACATATTTATTACTCTATACAGAATAACATCATCTGCAAAAAGCCTTATCACTGATTCCACTTCTTTACTCATATCATTGACGTATATATATATATATATATATATACACTGACTGACAGTGACAATGCAACACCAAGGAGGAGTGGTTCGAAAGGGATGAAAGTTGGGGAAAAAACAGAGACGGCACGGATGAATAATTGATGTTTATTTCAAACCGATATGCAGGTTACACAATGCGCACGGCATCGACTCAGTAGGATGTAGGACCACCGCGAGCGGCGATGCACGCAGAAACACGTCGAGGTACAGAGTCAATAAGAGTGCGGATGGTGTCCTGAGGGATGGTTCTCCATTCTCTGTCAACCATTTGCCACAGTTGGTCGTCCGTACGAGGCTGGGGCAGAGTTTGCAAACGGCGTCCAATGAGATCCCACACGTGTTCGATTGGTGAGAGATCCGGAGAGTACGCTGGCCACGGAAGCATCTGTACACCTCGTAGAGCCTGTTGGGAGATGCGAGCAGTGTGTGGGCGGGCATTATCCTGCTGAAACAGAGCATTGGGCAGCCCCTGAAGGTACGGGAGTGCCACCGGCCGCAGCTCATGCTGCACGTAGCGGTGGGCATTTAACGTGCCTTGAATACGCACTAGAGGTGACGTGGAATCATACGCAATAGCGCCCCAAACCATGATGCCGCGTTGTCTAGCGGTAGGGCGCTCCACAGTTACTGCCGGATTTGACCTTTCTCCACGCCGACGCCACACTCGTCTGCGGTGACTATCACTGACAGAACAGAAGCGTGACTCATCGGAGAACACGACGTTCCGCCATTCCCTCATCCAAGTCGCTCTAGCCCGGCACCATGCCAGGCGTGCACCTCTATGCTGTGGAGTCAATGGTAGTCTTCTGAGCGGACGCCGGGAGTGCAGGCCTCCTTCAACCAGTCGACGGGAAATTGTTCTGGTCGATATTGGAACAGCCAGGGTGTCTTGCACATGCTGAAGAATGGCGGTTGACGTGGCGTGCGGGGCTGCCACCGCTTGGCGGCGGATGCGCCGATCCTCGCGTGCTGACGTCACTCGGGCTGCGCCTGGACCCCTCGCACGTGCCACATGTCCCTGCGCCAACCATCTTCGCCACAGGCGCTGCACCGTGGACACATCCCTATGGGTATCGGCTGCGATTTGACGAAGCGACCAACCTGCCCTTCTCAGCCCGATCACCATACCCCTCGTAAAGTCGTCTGTCTGCTGGAAATACCTCCGTTGACGGCGGCCTGGCATTCTTAGCTATACACGTGTCCTGTGGACACGACAACACGTTCTACAATGACTGTCGGCTGAGAAATCACGGTACGAAGTGGGCCATTCGCCAACGCCGTGTCCCATTTATCGTTCGCTACGTGCGCAGCACAGCGGCGCATTTCACATCATGAGCATACCTCAGTGACGTCAGTCTACCCTGCAATTGGCATAAAGTTCTGACCACTCCTTCTTGGTGTTGCATTTGCTCTGTCAGTCAGTGTATATATATGTAAGAAAACATAAAGGTCCAATAATACTGCCTGCAGGAATTCCCCTCTTAATTATTACCGAGTCAGATAAAGCTTCGCCTACTCCAATTTTCTGAAATATATTTCCTAGAAATATAGCAGCCCATTCAGCCACTCTTTTGTCTAGTCCAGTTGCACTCATTTTAGGCAGGTCAGTCGCGATACAGTCCATTTGACCTCCTGAATCCAAGATATCTGCTACATATTCTTGCTGGAATCCTACAAGTTAAGCTTCAGTGGAATAACCTTTCCTAAACCCCAACTGTCTTTTATTGAAACAGTTTTTTTATTTCGCAAACATTCCTAATATAACCAAAAAGAATGCCCTCCCAAAGCTTACATGCAACGCATGTCAAACTTAATGGGCTGTAATTTTCAGCTTTATGTCTATCACCCTCCCGTGTATACACAGGGGCTACTATAGCAACTCCATTCATTTGGTATAGCTCCTTCATGATTGTTTATGACAGTACTTATTCATACCTTACGCGTAAGACTAACAGGCAGAGTAAGGATTGAATTCACCTGGTTAGTTTAAAGTCTATTTCTGAGGAATGTTTTCACATTATTGAGCATACTGAATGAAGGAGATGTACTTCGTAATAATTTTCGCCAGGGAATCGAGTTGTCCGTCAAAGCTATACTTTTCTCGCCGTCTACATTGAAATTCCGTCAGTTGTGCCGGAAATTCCATCAAATTTGTAGAACTGGCCACGACGCGTACCCATGAACGTCACTTACTGGGGAAGACTGCCTGTATCCATGGCTAAATGGTTAGCGTGTTGGCCTTCGGTAGCAGGGGTCCCGGGTTTGATTCCCGGCACGGTCGGGAATTTTAACTATAATTGGTTAATTTCGCTGACACGGGGGCTGGGTGTATGTGTCGTCTTCATCATCGTTTCATCCTCATCACGACGCACAGGTCGCCTACGGGCGTCAAATCAGAAAAGACCTGCATCTGGCGAGCCGAACTTATCCTCGGACACTCCCGGCACTAAAAGCCATACGCCATTTCATTTTACTGGGAAGCCAAGAACATATTGGAATTGTTCATCTCGCATGTACCTCGCACTTCGCCGCAACACACTCCTCGCCACTCGCCACTCTTCCCGCCCCTTGATACGTTTAAGTACCGTAATAAAATTTAGGTCCGCCTCTGTGGTGTGGTGGCTTGTGTGATTAGCTGCCACCCCCGGAGGCCCGGTACGAGGGCTGGAACGGAGTTCACTCAACGTCGGGAAGTCAAATGAGTACAGGTGGGTTCGATTCCCACCTCAGCCATCCTGGAAGTGATTTTCTGTGGTTTCCCACTTCTCCTCCAGGCAAATGCCGGGATGGAACCTAACTAAAGGCCAAGGCTGATTCTTTCCCTCTTCCTTGTCTGTCCCTTCCAATCGTCCCATCCCCCCCCCCCCCGTAAGGCCCCTGTTCAGCATAGCAGGTGAGGCCGCCTGGGCGAGGTACTGGTCATCCTCCTTAGTTGTATCCCCCGACCCAGAGTCTGAAGCTCCAGGACACTGTTCTTGAGGCGGTAGAGGTGCTATCCCTCGCTGAGTCCGAGGGAAAAACCAACCCTGGAGGGTAAGCAGATTAAGAAGAATAAAATTTAGTCGGACAGCGAAATAGGAAATTGTAGCATACACAAAACAGTAATTTACAAATTAATGGAGAAGCTCGCACTAAATACCCCTACTGAGGAATTTATCCCGCTTTCGAATATGAGAATTTGTTGAAAACATATGCTCCCAAACATCTAGATGAAGAGAAGAAGCGATTTAATAAGAAACTGTCGGTGGCACGAAAAACGGTTGAATGCAACTTCGGAATTCGATCCGCTAAATGAGAATATTGCAAAAAGCAACAGAAAAGTCCTGGAACTGCAGAAGCTATTGTTAAAGCTATTTGATTTCTCCATAATACAGTAATTAACAGAGAGAATAAACAAATGACATTGCAGAGATCCCATCCTCAGAGTGATGTCCGAGTTCGAACTTTTAATTTCATTATTTTTTTATTTCCTGTAAGTAAAATTACAATAATCAGGTGCAATTTTCATGGTTCTAAATATACAGTACTTTCACAAGCATTTAAAAGTTTCCATGTTTGGCATTATCACTGAGACCAAATACGTAATCATTAATTATTCTATTATTTTGAAAAAGCTTGATGTATCTATTGTAGACATTACAAGTTATATGAATGCAGCTGATAATTAAATTATACTAGCAGTTTCCCGCTGGCTCCGCCCGCAATGTACAATGTATGGTGTTGTTCGTTACTATCCTCACGGATGTATTTGCAAAGTTCCGACTTAATAAAATAAAGCACATGATCTGCTGCGGTAATAGAATGTAATATTGTGTCAAGAAAACACTTGAAAATACATTACACAAAGAAATTGAATGAAACGTTCCTTGGAACAACACTATGCGCCGAACTATTAAAAAGTCCTTCAAAGATCTTCGTCATGGAGACAAATGTACTCATAACTATTCTCATAATCTACCAATGTAAGTAGTTATTACCTCAAAAGAAATCGCTTGATCCACTGAGCGTTTTTAGACCAAAACGAACTGCGTACCTCAATTAGAACGAAAGATATGATTGGTTCAATGAGAAAAAATGTTGAAGAAATGTGACGTCAAATTTAATGTGCGCTCATAACTTTGCTCAAAATGAACCAATTTGAATAGTTAAGAGATGAAATGAAAGAGCCTGATCCACTGAGTGTTCTTAGGCCAAAACGAACTCCGTACCTCAATTAGAACCAAAGATATGATTGCTTCAAAGATACAAAAATTGAAAAAATGAAATAATTTGAGGAAGGTGGAAGTTAAGTGATTTATAGTAGATTACCTGATGACAAATTTGTGCATGAATACCTTTCAGTTAAAACAAAAATGAAGGAAATCGACCGGATAGAATGGCCGGACTGACTGACTTTAGTTTTCATAATTTTTTTAATATATAGATTACGTTTAATTTACATGCTCACTCAATTTCTCGTTTCATTTTTCCTTAAGTGCGTGCATGAGTAAACAGAACGAGATAAATGCAAGCCAATATAGAGAACTATTCAGCATTGTTACCTGTGGCACTACAGTTGGCTACAACCTCTTTTCAACATTTGTCTTGAACGCATGTTATAATACGAATTGTGATACGAATTCCACTTAGCTTATGGTGAGGATGAGAGGACACTGCCCTTGAGTCGGTAGAGATGGGATCCTTCGCTGAGTCCGAGGGAAAAAACGACCCTGGAGGGTAAAAAGATAAAGAAGAAGAGGATGAGTACCGAGAATGAATCGACATTAATAATGTGTACACAATCATTTTATCTACGCAGTGGGAGTAGAAGTGGTAGGCCTACTAGAGCAGAAGTTCGTAAGGTGGGTTTGATCTCAAAAGTTGCCCCGCTCCATGCTGGCCTTTGGTCCAGAGGGTCTCGGATTCGATTCCCGGCCGGGTCGGGGATTTTAGCCTTAATTGATTAATTTCATTGGCTCGGGGGCTGCGTGTGTGTGGCGTATTCAGCATTAGAAATCATCCTAGGTAGGACCCTAATCTTCACAGACATGCAGGTCGCCTAATAGGCCGTCTACGAGGAAAAGACCTGCACCAAGCCTCTCCGGAGGCCATACGCCATTATTATTATCTCGACTTAAAGAAACATGCTAGGTCCATTAAAACTCTAGGTCGTCATTTTGAAAAAAGATTAAAAAAGAAACAATAGTTTGCCATTGTGTGGAGCCTCCGTGGCTCAGGTGGCAGCACACCGACCTCTCACCGCTAGATACCGTGGTCCAAATCCCGGTCACTCCATGTGAAATTTGTGCTGGACAAAGCGGAGGCAGGACAGGTTTTTCTCAGGGTACTCCAGTTTTCCCTGTCATATTTCACTCCAGCAACACTCTCCAATATCATTTCATTTCATTAATCATTGAGGAGTGTGACAGGCTTCGGCAGCACGGACATTTTCTATCCTCGCCACTAGATGGGGGGCTTCCTTCATTCCATTTCTGACCCGGTCAAATCACTGGAAACAGGCTGTGGATTTTCATTCATTTCAGTTTGCCATTGTGTAAGAACTGCCTGCGCTTGTCAACCGGTCCCTGCTCGTTGCGGAGATAATAGCATGAACGCAGTAGTTTTTTTTTTTTTTTTTTTCCTTTTCCTTTTAAAAACTTGCTTGACGTCACATCGACACTGATAGGTTTTATGACGACGATGGGATAGAAAAGATCTAGGAGAGGGAAGGAAGCACCTGTGGTCTTTACTATTTACTTTATTGAAGGGATTATGGATGACAAAGCATACATTAACATCCTCAAGACACATCTTCCATCAAGTGTACAAAAGATGGGACTCTAAGTAAAGTATACGTTTACGCAAGATAACGACCCCAAACAGACAGCCCTGAACACGAAGCTATGGCTGTTATATAATACACCGCGTTGTATGGAAACTCCACCACAGTCTCCCGACATCAAACCCATCGAGAATTTGTGGCACTATTTGGAGCAAAACGTGAGAAAGCATGCAATATCAAACAAAGCTGATCTGAAAGAAGCCTTACTCACCGAATGGAATAACATACCAAAGAAAACTACGGAAACCTTGGTACGATCGATGCCAAATAGGTCAGCTGAGATTATAAAGAGGAAAGGAGGACACTGAAACGTTCACGAAGGATCAAGAAACTGCGATATGTTAATTCAGACCAATACTTTTTTGGTGGCAAGTGAAAATGATTGTTTTAAGTTATGGGTTTTAGTTATATGGACATCATGTTTCTCTTACAATGTACATGTTACACAAGATGATAAATAATCAAGGATTCTAGTATATGTCAATTTTATTATCATTTCCTTAGATTCCTCGTCCTCATATGTAGCATATCTCGACAGACCAATACTTATTTGAGCCACTGTAGGTAGTTCCTTCCCTGTCCCTTCACTATTGTTATTTCGTCTCGGTGTTTTCCAAATTCGTACGTTCCTCATCGCCAGATGTTTCATTCCAGGGTTGTGTCAATGTCATATTTTACGTACACATGTTATGTGACCCTCTTGGACTGATTCTAATGGTTCGGTCAGCTTCCGCTTCGAATGCTAGCAGTGTGCCACGTCCGGGGAGCCATCTGGTGACGAATGAACGTACCATTTCCGCTTCTTATAACGTCAAATTTCAAGAAGTCATTGTTTAAGAAGCCTTTCTCGTGGACAGTCGAGATTTTTTTCTGATGACACAGAGCACAGTTCTGTGCGAAACGTAAAGAATTTCACCTTAGTTTCTTGACACGGCATACGCCCAAAAGCCTATACAGTATCATGTCTATAAGTACAGGCCGTAAAAGCATCAATGGCAACAATATGTAGGTATTTGGGTTTAGAAATGTGCTTTTTTTTTTTTGGTGCATATCAAATTTATGGTTGAGTAGAAATAATACGAATAATAATTCTAAAACCATAACTTTTCACGAGCTTTCTTCTTTACCTCGAAATATGTGTCTCCTGGCTTCAAAAATTTCTCGGATCCATACGACCGCAAAGGGTTAAATACCTTGGTACTGTACACAAAATTTAGAACTACACAGATCATAGAGTACCTGAATACAAAAACACACAAAATCTGAAAACACATGGAAATTGGTTGAGCAGCTGATGCCTGAAAAAAGCGCAGATCATTTCCCAAATTCTCGGCCACAGGAAGCGTTGGTGAGGCTACAACACACTTGTAATACATGCTTCCAAAAGGGTTCCATATACTTCATTTGTAGAAATGAAATCAATCATACCATTTGGATATTCCAGCAGTCTAGCCCTCTTTACTTCTTTCAATAAAAACAATTAGTTTTGTCACCAGTTACTGTAGGCCCTACAGACGTTTTTTGTTAGGTATCCATTCTTGTTCCACACACACCCCCCACCCACCCATAATTTTGTCCAGGAGAGGGCAGCTGCCCCTCGTCCTCTCTACTTAGCACTGCAGCCCATGTTTACAAGCTTGGATTAAAATATAATTTTAAATGGTATTTATTGATAAATGAAATTATATTAACAGCAAATTGAAATGCATTAAATGTGATACGAGATCTCAAGTAAACGATGTAAGTCATCTTTCAACTTTATAAAAACAAATATATTATTCAGCTTTAGATTTCTTACATTGAAAAAAAATTCTGATTGAAGCTAATGAAATATATTTCTCTACAGAACTAATTGAGACTGGTTTAAAATATTGTTAATAATTTGTGTCAAGTAAACTTTGAATAAACTGGAAGAAAATATTATAGAAATATGCTCATTGTTTCCAACACGGTTCTATACTGGTTACCAAATTATCTAAATAATTTACTTGAAATTGTGTTGTTAAAGTAATATGTCATCCTTGGTCAGTTGTCAGAGGGTTGCCTATGTCTGATACGTTTAGCTTCTAGGATATTAAGTGTTACATTTTGAACTTTGTTGGTAATATTCAGAGGTATCGAGTATTTACAATTAAACTAATAGTGTTCAGCGTGGCACAGCATGGTCTGTAATGATCATAGGAGTCTGAACTTTTATAGATATGCTAAGTAATGCACTTGCAAATTATGTTATAAATAAATATTAATTCAAAGTCTTGCCACCAGGTGAAAATAGGGTGCTGCAAACAGTAAGAAAATGCAATTTTCTGTAACTGGCTTCAGAATGTTCTTCCAGTGGAATTGCATTGTATCAGTTCCTTGGCTGTTGTAGGAACAACCATTGCATTCACCCTATGTGACTGTTTGGTGTGGTTTTATAAGGTCCTTCATTCTTCATCGTTTTTTAATTGAGGAGATGACCCCTCATGAGCCTGTTAGGTGTAAGTGACTCTGCACATGTGAAACATTTTATTCCAGCTTTTCAAGAACGTAACTGTGACCATACAGTTATTGTGATGCAAGATGGGGTAATACCAAATGTCACTCACCAGGTGAAAGATTTGCTGCGAGAAACCTTCAGTAATGACTGCATTATCTCTGGCCACTTTTCAGATGCGTGACCTTCAATATCCCCTAACCCAAATCCATGTGACTTCTGGTTGTGGGGATATTTGAAGGGTCATGTCTATCAGGGACATATCCGATCTCTGCCTGATCTAAGGGCTAATAATAATAATTTCGTGTGGCTATTTCTAGCCATCTGCCATTTGTACGTAACTGTGTGCTGTTGTGGTGGAGGATAGTGTTATGTGTGGTGTGTGAGTTGCAGGGATGTTGGGGACAGCACAAACACCCAGCCCCCGGGCCATTGGAATTAACCAATGAAGGTTAAAATCCCCGACCTGGCCGGGAATCGAACCCGGGACCCTCTGAACCGAAGGCCAGTACGCTGACCATTCAGCCAACGAATCGGACAAAACTCGTGTCCTCGTCCCGAGGTGGTGCAGCTCTTTTCAGGCACACCCCCATTGGAGGTGAGCTGCATGTACCATTTGAACCACATACCAGCCCTCTGGCCATTCTTAAATTTCTGGCAGTACCGGGAATCGAACCCGGGCCCCCGAGGACGGCAGCTAATAACACTAACCATTACGCTACGGAGGCGGACATCTAAGGGCTAACATACAATAGTGTTACGGATGAAGTGTGTTGCTGAGTTGGGAGGCCATATCCAGCAGTGTTTGCAACCATAAATCCTATTAAACATACCAGAACCACTGTTATCATGTGTTTGAACGTTCCTGCCTTTTTCTGCCACCCTACCACTGCTTAGAGCACCATATTTTTTGCCTGGTGGCATGACTTCAAACTAATCAGTTTTGTGGCATAATTCACGAGCGCATTGCTTAGTTAGCATATCTAAGAAATTTCAGACTCCCTATAAGATTTGAGGAAAATGAACAACAGCCTCGATTAGTGCATGAGGAGAAAAAAGGCCACACATGAATCATGTACCTACTGAGAATCTCGGAAAGAAGTACGAGATGAAAAACTGGGAAGTCATTGGGCTTGTGATTAATGCTAGAGAGAAAATTCCAAAGGAGATGCTAAACTTCCTCGGGATAAAATATTCCTGGACTCCAACATCCTGAACATAGCAGACTGTGTTAAAAAATAATTGTTGATTGTTAGAGACTATTTGTAGTCTCTGATATGAAACACTATGTATTGGATTTTCTTTTTCCAATCAAATTTGAAAAGAGAAAATCTGCCTGGTTGTTGACAATTTTAATTTTGAGTTTGAACTCAAATCTCCTTACACCCAAATAACAGCTAAAGAAATATTGTCCACTTGAACCGATTACAAGGCCGATTATTTCTATTCCCTAATAGGGATGGCTATCAGATGGATTATCTCCCTGGAAGGAGATGCATCTGCCTGCAAAGCTTTAATATCTGATTTTGTCACAGTATCATGTCACCTCTCACTCTGCACTTTGTGACGTTTCTCACAAGATGGTGGAGTATGTTACAGTGTACGTACTCCACAGTGTTGACCTGAAAAATGATTTTTTCACCAACATGTTGGTGGTAAGGTTGAACTATGTCCAAATATTTCATATACTGTCGTAAATGGTAATGGAGATATTCATGCACAGTCCTAACGTAAAACATTATAAACATATGTTACATTACACCACGGAACAGGAGGGCCTGTGTCAGTACCTGACAGTGAACCCTGCTGTGTAAGTTGGCCATATGGGGGCAGTATCCAACAACCTGGGTCAACACAGCCCTCCCATTGCCTTCTAGGGAGACATTGTACAAACCTGTTCCTTTGTCTTCTTGGTTCCTGCAAGCCATTATTCACAGGTAGTGGTTTCAGCTGCTGCTGTTGACTGATCAACCGCTTCTGCATTCTGATGCACATGATCAAGATGATATGGGGGTATGACCAACTCTTTGAGGTGTGTTTGTCAGATAAGAAGTTAACAGGCTTTTTAATGACCAAAGACTCTCAATGAAACATACCCTTTGTTAAAACTGAACAGAAGATCGTTCTGGTGTAGGCTTTCATAACCATTGTCAACTGACAAGTGATGGACATCATTCAGGATACTGGCCATGTTTACACTGTAACAATGTCAATATTTCATGAGTAGCCTTCGTCAAGACAAAGTGATGTGAACAAGATGGGCATACATACTTCTATAGCAACGATAAGGTAGGTGGTGGAACTGCTGCCATTACCTTAACCTTCTCTCAGATTGGCAATGCTAAGGTTTGTGCACTGCATTGGAGTTTCAATCATCTTGTAGAGAGCACACACAGTGGGTTTTAGTTTAGTTATTTGTTTTTATTCCAATAACTTAGCTTCTTGCATGAAACAAGCACAATACTGGCAGATAGTGGTGTGTGTAAGATCAGCTACTATTAAACATATTTACTCTGTCAACATAGCCTGATATCCCAAAAGAAGTCCATTCCTTTTCAATGGGATTTGCTTTATGAATTATCGGTACCCCATTTCAAGTGTACTTCAATTTTAATGTTTTTAAACGGGACAGTCTGTGACATAGAATTTTCAATGTAGGGGCTGGCAGCTGGAAATTAGGTGTGGGACTTAGGGTATATTTTTACAGCACAGTAAAATGCTCATGTTTGTTAAAAATTACACATTTTTAGAAAGAAAAGCAATTTTGTATTAACATTCTTTTCAGAAGAGTATATTATATGTTGTTTGAATTCAACATTTTTTTTAAAAAATCCTAAATTTATAGTGTAAATTTTTATCCATTTGCCCTTCATTACCATGCATTTATGTATTAAACCACTTTGCATTTGTTTTGGAAATGAACTTTTGTAATAAAATAAGCAAATAATGATTTGGTAATTTTATTTTTCAATAAATAGTGCAATACAAACTCACATTCCATAAACATTTGACATTGCAGATTTTTCAAAACAACTGTGACAAAGTTTTCAGTATAAAAAGTATTAAACAGTGATAATTTACAAATATTTACAAAAATAACATTTTAGATAAAAATTTAATTCTGCATCAAAGAAGGTTTAAAATTTACTTTAGGAAAAAAACCTGCAGAGACATTTTCATTACATATCCACACTTGGTCAACATGAAAAGAGTAGCAGAGGACAGGAGTGTGTGGAGAATGACCATGTAATGATCTGCCTCAGGGCAGAACACTTGCATTATCCATGTTAACCATTGTAATTTCCTAATGGGATCAATTTCCAATACTAGTTTTTGAATGATAAATTAGTAAGTGCAGTTTTCTGTTCTATTACATTGATATACACCAAACATTTTTCATTTAATATACATGGGCCCAGTTTCTTCAATGAATGTTAAGTGTAAACATTGCTTTTAGGTAGACTTAAGGCCTGTACTATGACTATCAGATAAACAGCCAATGCATAGGCTGCAGTTTTGCAAACTAGAAGTGAAATATTTTCTTGCATACTACCAATGGATTTTAACTATGGTATTGTTATGTGGAAGATGCAGTAACTTTTTTATTGCATCCACAATAAGATTACTGAAAACATAGTAAGATTTAGTGCAGTGATATACCTGATGCCTGAACATTTGTTTAGAGCTATTCCTTTTGAAATTGTATTACTAGAGTCCATTATCAGACTCTTATTAGGCTATAATGTGGAAATTCAGATCAAGAAAGTAATTAGGACTGAAATCTATACATACAAAGAAATTTTGAAATTAATTAAATATGTAATAAAACTCAGAAATTGTTGTAGAAAATAAAAAGACTGAAGATGTTACCTGGATGCAAAAGGTAAGATTCAGGTTATGCATCTTAACAATCTTATCAAATTCCTACTACACATTATATTTTTGTTTTTTGACTAATACTAATTACGAGGATGCACGTTACGGCGAAAGTAAAGTTTTCATTCATAATCAATGCCACTGTATGCGGTGGAGGATCATTAATTTCATGATTAATTATTCAATTTATTGTTGCTAATTTCATAAGTAGTTACCCTATTTTTTCCAAGAATAGAATAGTAACTGATGCTTAGTAATAAGTTTTTTCGAAGTCAAAGAAATATAACCACCTTAACGTATTCATTCGACAGACGAATCAACATGAACAATGTCGTATACCCTTACTCCATATGAGTGCCACAGAGAGACTTGGAATAGAACCCAAGCTTTTGCCACACACTCTAGGCAAATGTGTACTATCACCTCTAGTACCCTGCTGAATAACATTTAGAAGGGAAACAAATATTGAACTATTGGGACTCAAACCGATAGTCATAGCAGCACCAAGCAATCATGCCGTAAAGACTGACTACCTAAGAAGCTTGCTGTAGCTTGCATGCAACTCATATAGTTAGTGACAACTTGCTAGCCTGGGAAGTCTTTAAAAATTCTGTGATAGCTGGACAGGAAGCATAATATATTTTATAAATATGTACATAGATCACATTATAACAAATTATTTGTATAACATGATAAAGATGTAGATTCACCACGATGTGCAGCCATTTTCATTCTTACAGCAGCATCCTCAATAAAGAGCAAAGTACCAGATAAGGGCATTAACTGTCTCTCCAACTTTGGCCTAGCTAAAATAGAGAATATTCTCCCAGATCACACATAAATGAAAGTCTTAGTATGAGTTTTCAACCAAACTTCCAGATAAATGTGCAAACTGCCATATAACTTTAAACCGTACTTTATTCTGGCTCTCATAGTACAGACGCTAAGTCTACCGAAAAATTTAGAGAAATGACTGTTTCATCAAGAACTGTTACCGTAACACTAACAAATTATTAATTCTTCTTTTTCTTAATCTGTTTGCCCACCAGGGTTGTTTTCTCCCTCGGATTCAGCAAGGGATCCCAACTCTACCACCTCAAGGGCAGTGTCCTGGAGCGTGAGACCTTGCATCTGGGGATACATCTGGAAGGAGGACCACTACCTTGCCCAACCAGTCTCACCTGCTATGCTGAACAAGGGCTTTGTGAGGGTGGTGGGAAGATTGGAAGGGATAGACAAGGAAGAGGAAAGGAAGTGGCCGTGGCCTTAAGTCAGGTACCATTCCGGCATTTGCCTGGAGGAGAAGTGGGAAACCACAGAAAACCACTTCGAGGATGGCTGAGGTGGGAATCAAACAACCTCTACTCAGTTGACCTCCCAAGACTGAGTGGACCCCGTTCCAGCCCTCGGACCACTTTTCAAATTTCATAGCAGAGCGGAGAATCGAACCTGGGCCTCCAGGATTGGCAGCTAATCATGCTAATCACTACACCACTGAGGCAAAATTATTAATACTTGTGTTAAATTAAGATGACACCAGCACTGTGTTAAGCTGCTTAACAGCAGTAAAAATTTCAAAATGGCAGATCCAGAAGATATAAGTTTGAAGCTTTACTGCTGTAAGAAAACTATCTATAAACTGAAGAAGGCAAAGGACGATCCTTACTAAGATAAAGCTACTTTCTAGAGGTTTTCAGAAAACATTTTCTACAATGATACCCAATTTCTAAAGCCATATAGGGACTTGCAGCTGTGAGCTTGCATCCGGGAGATAGTGGGTTCTAACCCCACTGTCGGCAGCCCTGAAGATGGTTTTCCGTGGTTTCCCATTTTCACACCAGGAAAATGCTGGGGCTGCACCTTAATTAAGGATATGGCTGCTTCCTTTCCACTCCTAGGCCTTTCCTCTCCCATCATCGCTATAACACCTATCTGTGTCGGTGCAACATAAAACAAATAGCAAAAAAAAAAGCCATAATAAAGAAGGTAGTAAAAGAAATTGAAAATAGCCTAGTTTAGAGTTTCACACATATAGAAACTAATCAGTTTCTCCAGTGCAGCAGTTTCTTATAGGTCTTGTGCAAAGAGTTTCCGCTGCCAATGTAACATCGGCAAAGTATTACATTATTTTTTCCACAGCAAAATAATGCCCGGATTGCATTCATATAATAATATATTGAATGTTGTGATATAACCATCCATTGTTTTATTCTTCAAGCACACTCGCATACTTTGAAATTAAATCTATAATGTTTCTCTTGTATTCATTATAATAATGCTTTGTTGCTTCTTACTGCACATGTTTATATCTCAGCGGTCTCTGCTAACCATAACCTATAATAATATCAACCGTGTGCGAGAAAATACAATTCCAATGTACCATCTGAATGCTTTATATATAACGATAAAAGATGCTCACTGCCAAACGTGGTCAGAAATTTCAAAGAAATGTGTTAATTTGTCTTTAACAATTGTTTGATAACAAATGTTAGAAATGTGTTCATGAAACAGGGGACTTGTTGAAGAAACAGAGCCATGGTCAAATCAGTCAATTTTAGATTTATAAGTTTTGGTCTGTAATAGTTTCTGAACAAAATGCACAGTTTTGTAATTTTAAATTAGGGAACTGTATAAGATACTATTCAAATCAACTTGTTTGATTTGCAAATATGACTATATTCAAAGTTTATTTCAGGCTTCTCTTTAAAAACCTAGCATGGCAATGTTCTCAGTAGTTGGAACACAGTATAAATATTTATTTAATGTAAGTAGAGATTGCTTTAGTACAGGGTGGGGCAGAGGAACTTGCTTCTTTGAATTTGGCACCCTGAAGCAATGGTTGCCACAAGAAGGTGGGGGTTAGGTACATTCGAGAGGGTGGGGCATAAATTTATCACTCTGCTTGGTTTGGTGAGCATCATGAAGTGGACGAAGTTGGAGTGTGTGTTCGCTGTCTACGCATACTTTTCTAACAGTCGCTTAAGCATCACCTCGCAATGTGCATTTCTTACCCATTTCAATATTGCGTCCCGTGGTTGTATTCCTGATTGGCAGTCAATTGTTTCATGGGTAAACAATTTCAGGGAAACTAGTATGTGAAGTAAAAAATAATAACCTGGGCTTCCACCAACAACAAGTTCACCCAAAAGCATTGACATGGTAAGGCAATATGTTGTGCAATCCCCTGAGCGCTCTGATCGCAAATATGCAGCAGCTGTTGGGTTGTCTGTTCATTCTGTGAGATGAAATCATTGTGCAGAACAGAAATTTCATCCCTACAAAATGGCTGGGGTGCAGGAACTTAATCCACATCAATTTGTTGTTCGAGAAAATGCATGTGAGGCACTTCTTGGCATGCCTCACGATACACTTGTTTCCTTCAGTGATGAAGCTTATTTCCATATTTCAGGATCTGTAATTAAGCAGAATATGCACTGTTGAAGCCCTGTGAACCTCAGACTACTTCATCAGCATCCCATACATTCTCAATGTGAAACTCTTTGGTGTGCACTATTAAGAGTTGGAACAATTCTGTGGCTTGGTTCTAAAAAGGCCAATGTCAAAAAAACCTGTTTTTGAGCTATGAGCATTTGAAGTTTTGCTTATAGTTTTTCAATTATTTTTCTCAACAACTAACTTTAAATAACTTTATACTTTCTTTGTGGAATTCACCTTAATAAACGCTAATTTTTTCGATCGTATTCTTTAAAAATTGCTAAGTCTCTAATCTTCATTGGTAATCTAACATTATTAGCAAGGGCTTATTTAATTAAATGTTAACTGTTTGTTTAATACTTAACAGAGACATTGGCCCTTTAACATGTTGCAAGCCAGGATAAAACCCGTTTGTATCAGTTAATATCTCAATTTTGATAAAAAAAATGACATTGGCCCTTTTAGAACCAAGCCACAGAATAGATCCATGGCTTTGTGAAAAAAAGGAACTGGCAGTTTTGGTAACTGCTACCCATTATGTCCACATGATTCAGAAGATTTTCCTACTATCACTCAATGTGATGGATGTGGGAGATGTATGGTCCTAGCAGGATGGTCCCACGGCACACACAGCGCATAACTGTTTTGCAGCAACACTTCCCAGGATGTCTCATCTCCTTAAGGGGTGATCTGCACTGGCCTGCACAGTCACCTGATTTAGCCTTCTGCAACTATTTTTTATAGGGCTATCCAGAAAATTGTTTACAACGATCGTCCTCACCTGAAGAACAACATTCTTCAAGCTGTCACCAACATATCCGTTGATATGCTGGAAAGAGTTAAACAAAACTTCCGAGTTTGATTAATGCAGTGTATTGAGAATAATGGATGCCGTCTGCCTGATATCCAAAGACTTAATTATACTGTATATCTGCATTACTTTTTTTTAACCAAATTTCTAAATAAGCAAGTTGCTCTGCCTCACCCTGTATTACAACTACTCTTAGAAAAAAAGCTATGTGTATTGCCAGTTCCATTTTAACATCCATAAAACCGCCTTGCCATCTAATGTTATGCAAGACATCCACATCTCCTTGACCTGGAAAGAGAAATAAAAGTTAAAGTAGAAAAAATTCCAGGCATGGTCTACAAATTTGAGCTGCATGCATGCACCCACACACATCAATTCAGAACCCATGGCAACAATCTTCTATTTCCGAGAATGTGTCAACGTCAAACATCAATATACATCTGAAAGTATGTTGCATGAACTTTGTAATGATGCTGGCAGACGGAGTATGGAAATGTCATTCTGACTGTGATCATGCACCCTATGTCGGTTGTCTGATGTCATTGGTGCATAATGGAAGTAACCAAAGTCAAGCAGGGTCCGTACATCTTAGTCCATGTGACTTCAATCTTATTCCGAAAGTGAAAAAGCATTGTGTGGGAAACTCCTTGCCAACAAAAAGACAATATCTGAGCATTTCAATGTGTGGAACACAGCTGGGAATGTGGTTTGGAGAATGTTGTGCAGTAACATTCACGCACTTTGTAGTATGGTGTTTCTTCCACTGAGCGAAGAGAATTATTTTAGTAACACGTGCTTGTTCATGTGGTTCATGAGTGGATGTTTTGAGAGTTTTATTTGTAAATATTATGATCAATGAATTTAGGGAATTATTTATGTGTGCATGCTACAGAAAGATGGATCCAGGAAGAGAAGATTGACAGGTATTGCATTGGCAGCCGAGGGAAGTAGTATTTAGAGTGTATTTGTGCTTTGCAAGCATCCAGCAGCAGGTGATAGGCGGTGAAGGTGAGGAACACAAAACTGCAACACCTTTAAATAAGACGGCACTCGCACGAGCTATCAGTTTGCGAACAGTGAAGAGAATGACAAGTTACAGAAATAAAAATCATGCAGTGCTCAGATGGCCCAGAAAAAACCAAAGATGAAAAAGCCAGTGATGGACTTGAATAATTTCAATTAAAATGTACTAGGCCTATGTACAGCAATATCTGATGTGTATAAAAAAGCCAAATATCCTACTGCATTGAAACTGCCCTGGAAAATGAAGGAAGCAGTGGGATTTAATGACAGTAGACATTTGATATGACAGATGCTGAAAGAAATTGGATCTTCTTCAAAATATTCAATGATGGGAGGAAATTCCTTACGGAAAGGATTGACATTGTTGCAGAGAAGCTGGGAAGTCTCTAATATTCTATCTAGATGCAACGTGGGTGAATCAGAATCATACCAGAAGTGCTTGTTGGAAAACTAATGATTGTTTTGGAGGATTATGGGTATCAGTTGGTATGGGGAGGTGCCATTCCGGTTTATCTGCTGCTGGATTCATCCTTTAATGAAAATTAATATTCCACTTGAAATCCATGACATCAAATTCAAACTACCTTGAAGATATGAACTATTCACTTTTTAAGAAAATGCTTTGTGGAAAAATGTATGCCCAACATACCACGCAATTCTGTAGCAGCAACAGACAATGTTGGTATTAATTCTGTTCAGCTCTGCTGAGCTTCACGCACCAATACCCAGAAAGCTGATGTATTGTCTTGGTTTTTGAGGCACAATATTCCTCGCACTCATTCCCAGACAACAGAAGAATTTCTTGCTCTGAAAGAATTATTTACATCAAAGACAGTATCATTCAAAATCAATCAATCAATCAATCAATCAATCAATCAATCAATCAATCAATCAATCAATCAATCAATCAATCAATCACTACTGATCTGCATTTAGGGCAGTCGCCCAGGTGGCAGGTTCTCTATCTATTGTTTTCCTAGCCTTTTCTTAAACAATTGCAAAGAAATTGGAAATTTATAGAACATCTCCCATGGTAAGTTATTCCAAACCCTAACTCCCCTTCCTATAAATGAATATTTGCCCAAATTTGTCCTCTTGAATTCCAACTTTATCTTCATATTGTAATCTTTCCTACTTTCAAAGACACCACTCAAACTTATTCGTCTCCTGATGTCATTCTACGCCATCTCTCCACTGACAGCTCGGAACATACCACTTAAAGTCAAATATATTACAAGATTATAAATTCTACCTGTTCAATACATAAGAGTTTTTATTTAAATTTAAGAAATAATTCTTAACATATTAGATATAGGGACATGTTTCACCCATAATGAGGGCATCATCAGCCTAAAAATCTCATACTTGAAAGAAAGATAGATAGATCAGGATCCTGATTGTTCTTATATGTCTACAATATAAATAAAGAGGATCTGTTTTAGGTACAAATGTGTATAAAATGACTAGCAAGTAGAATATAGTAGTTATAAGTACTCTTATGATAAAGTCTTATAATCAATCCTTATTGTAGATCTTTACAAATGTCTTGTTTTTTTTTTTTTTTTTTTAATGTGGTAACAAGTAGTTAGTTATAGGTTCGAAAAGAATACGTAAATTGCTGCAATGAAATGAAATCTGGTAAATATGGTGCCTTATTATGGAAATGGCATAAGGAGCTTACAATAGCTTAATATTCAGGATAAAAGTCACTCTTACCGGGCGAGTTGGCCGTGCGCGTAGAGGCGCGCGGCTGTGAGCTTGCATCCGGGAGATAGTAGGTTCGAATCCCACTATCGGCAGCCCTGAAGATGGTTTTCCGTGGTTTCCCATTTTCACACCAGGCAAATGCTGGGGCTGTACCTTAATTAAGGCCACGGCCGCTTCCTTCCAACTCCTAGACCTTTCCTATCCCATTGTCTGATGATATAGATGTTGATTCCCATAGGGAATCTGAAATATTTGTCCTGAATGAGCAAATTTATAATACCAATATAAATGGTCCGTTATTGGACATTATAAATTTTCCAGCTAGCTCATTCTTGGTTGCCAGCGTTTCGCCCTCATGTGCTAGGGTGGGCTCATCAGTTGGTACCTAGCACACTTACCAATACGCTGGCTAGTGCATACCGTGGAGGCCACTGCGTAGGCTAACTGGAGCCACCGGCAGTGCCAATGCACTAAGAGACTTTGTCTCATCACTAAAAATTGATGCCTGCTTGGCCATCAGATGATATAGATGTTGATTCCCATAGGGAATCTGAAATATTTGTCCTGAATGAGCAAATTTATAATACCAATATAAATGGTCCGTTATTGGACATTATAAATTTTCCAGCTAGCTCATTCTTGGTTGCCAGCGTTTCGCCCTCATGTGCTAGGGTGGGCTCATCAGTTGGTACCTAGCACACTTACCAATACGCTGGCTAGTGCATACCGTGGAGGCCACTGCGTAGGCTAACTGGAGCCACCGGCAGTGCCAATGCACTAAGAGACTTTGTCTCATCACTAAAAATTGATGCCTGCTTGGCCATCAGATGATATAGATGTTGATTCCCATAGGGAATCTGAAATATTTGTCCTGAATGAGCAAATTTATAATACCAATATAAATGGTCCGTTATTGGACATTATAAATTTTCCAGCTAGCTCATTCTTGGTTGCCAGCGTTTCGCCCTCATGTGCTAGGGTGGGCTCATCAGTTGGTACCTAGCACACTTACCAATACGCTGGCTAGTGCATACCGTGGAGGCCACTGCGTAGGCTAACTGGAGCCACCGGCAGTGCCAATGCACTAAGAGACTTTGTCTCATCACTAAAAATTGATGCCTGCTTGGCCATCAGATGATATAGATGTTGATTCCCATAGGGAATCTGAAATATTTGTCCTGAATGAGCAAATTTATAATACCAATATAAATGGTCCGTTATTGGACATTATAAATTTTTCAGCTAGCTCATTCTTGGTTGCCAGCGTTTCGCCCTCATGTGCTAGGGTGGGCTCATCAGTTGGTACCTAGCACACTTACCAATACGCTGGCTAGTGCATACCGTGGAGGCCACTGCGTAGGCTAACTGGAGCCACCGGCAGTGCCAATGCACTAAGAGACTTTGTCTCATCACTAAAAATTGATGCCTGCTTGGCCATCAGATGATATAGATGTTGATTCCCATAGGGAATCTGAAATATTTGTCCTGAATGAGCAAATTTATAATACCAATATAAATGGTCCGTTATTGGACATTATAAATTTTCCAGCTAGCTCATTCTTGGTTGCCAGCGTTTCGCCCTCATGTGCTAGGGTGGGCTCATCAGTTGGTACCTAGCACACTTACCAATACGCTGGCTAGTGCATACCGTGGAGGCCACTGCGTAGGCTAACTGGAGCCACCGGCAGTGCCAATGCACTAAGAGACTTTGTCTCATCACTAAAAATTGATGCCTGCTTGGCCATCAGATGATATAGATGTTGATTCCCATAGGGAATCTGAAATATTTGTCCTGAATGAGCAAATTTATAATACCAATATAAATGGTCCGTTATTGGACATTATAAATTTTCCAGCTAGCTCATTCTTGGTTGCCAGCGTTTCGCCCTCATGTGCTAGGGTGGGCTCATCAGTTGGTACCTAGCACACTTACCAATACGCTGGCTAGTGCATACCGTGGAGGCCACTGCGTAGGCTAACTGGAGCCACCGGCAGTGCCAATGCACTAAGAGACTTTGTCTCATCACTAAAAATTGATGCCTGCTTGGCCATCAGATGATATAGATGTTGATTCCCATAGGGAATCTGAAATATTTGTCCTGAATGAGCAAATTTATAATACCAATATAAATGGTCCGTTATTGGACATTATAAATTTTCCAGCTAGCTCATTCTTGGTTGCCAGCGTTTCGCCCTCATGTGCTAGGGTGGGCTCATCAGTTGGTACCTAGCACACTTACCAATACGCTGGCTAGTGCATACCGTGGAGGCCACTGCGTAGGCTAACTGGAGCCACCGGCAGTGCCAATGCACTAAGAGACTTTGTCTCATCACTAAAAATTGATGCCTGCTTGGCCATCAGATGATATAGATGTTGATTCCCATAGGGAATCTGAAATATTTGTCCTGAATGAGCAAATTTATAATACCAATATAAATGGTCCGTTATTGGACATTATAAATTTTCCAGCTAGCTCATTCTTGGTTGCCAGCGTTTCGCCCTCATGTGCTAGGGTGGGCTCATCAGTTGGTACCTAGCACACTTACCAATACGCTGGCTAGTGCATACCGTGGAGGCCACTGCGTAGGCTAACTGGAGCCACCGGCAGTGCCAATGCACTAAGAGACTTTGTCTCATCACTAAAAATTGATGCCTGCTTGGCCATCAGATGATATAGATGTTGATTCCCATAGGGAATCTGAAATATTTGTCCTGAATGAGCAAATTTATAATACCAATATAAATGGTCCGTTATTGGACATTATAAATTTTCCAGCTAGCTCATTCTTGGTTGCCAGCGTTTCGCCCTCATGTGCTAGGGTGGGCTCATCAGTTGGTACCTAGCACACTTACCAATACGCTGGCTAGTGCATACCGTGGAGGCCACTGCGTAGGCTAACTGGAGCCACCGGCAGTGCCAATGCACTAAGAGACTTTGTCTCATCACTAAAAATTGATGCCTGCTTGGCCATCAGATGATATAGATGTTGATTCCCATAGGGAATCTGAAATATTTGTCCTGAATGAGCAAATTTATAATACCAATATAAATGGTCCGTTATTGGACATTATAAATTTTCCAGCTAGCTCATTCTTGGTTGCCAGCGTTTCGCCCTCATGTGCTAGGGTGGGCTCATCAGTTGGTACCTAGCACACTTACCAATACGCTGGCTAGTGCATACCGTGGAGGCCACTGCGTAGGCTAACTGGAGCCACCGGCAGTGCCAATGCACTAAGAGACTTTGTCTCATCACTAAAAATTGATGCCTGCTTGGCCATCAGATGATATAGATGTTGATTCCCATAGGGAATCTGAAATATTTGTCCTGAATGAGCAAATTTATAATACCAATATAAATGGTCCGTTATTGGACATTATAAATTTTCCAGCTAGCTCATTCTTGGTTGCCAGCGTTTCGCCCTCATGTGCTAGGGTGGCCTCCACGGTATGCACTAGCCAGCGTATTGGTAAGTGTGCTAGGTACCAACTGATGAGCCCACCCTAGCACATGAGGGCGAAACGCTGGCAACCAAGAATGAGCTAGCTGGAAAATTTATAATGTCCAATAACGGACCATTTATATTGGTATTATAAATTTGCTCATTCAGGACAAATATTTCAGATTCCCTATGGGAATCAACATCTATATCATCTGATGGCCAAGCAGGCATCAATTTTTAGTGATGAGACAAAGTCTCTTAGTGCATTGGCACTGCCGGTGGCTCCAGTTAGCCTACGCAGTGGCCTCCACGGTATGCACTAGCCAGCGTATTGGTAAGTGTGCTAGGTACCAACTGATGAGCCCACCCTAGCACATGAGGGCGAAACGCTGGCAACCAAGAATGAGCTAGCTGGAAAATTTATAATGTCCAATAACGGACCATTTATATTGGTATTATAAATTTGCTCATTCAGGACAAATATTTCAGATTCCCTATGGGAATCAACATCTATATCATCTGATGGCCAAGCAGGCATCAATTTTTAGTGATGAGACAAAGTCTCTTAGTGCATTGGCACTGCCGGTGGCTCCAGTTAGCCTACGCAGTGGCCTCCACGGTATGCACTAGCCAGCGTATTGGTAAGTGTGCTAGGTACCAACTGATGAGCCCACCCTAGCACATGAGGGCGAAACGCTGGCAACCAAGAATGAGCTAGCTGGAAAATTTATAATGTCCAATAACGGACCATTTATATTGGTATTATAAATTTGCTCATTCAGGACAAATATTTCAGATTCCCTATGGGAATCAACATCTATATCATCTGATGGCCAAGCAGGCATCAATTTTTAGTGATGAGACAAAGTCTCTTAGTGCATTGGCACTGCCGGCGGCTCCAGTTAGCCTACGCAGTGGCCTCCACGGTATGCACTAGCCAGCGTATTGGTAAGTGTGCTAGGTACCAACTGATGAGCCCACCCTAGCACATGAGGGCGAAACGCTGGCAACCAAGAATGAGCTAGCTGGAAAATTTATAATGTCCAATAACGGACCATTTATATTGGTATTATAAATTTGCTCATTCAGGACAAATATTTCAGATTCCCTATGGGAATCAACATCTATATCATCTGATGGCCAAGCAGGCATCAATTTTTAGTGATGAGACAAAGTCTCTTAGTGCATTGGCACTGCCGGTGGCTCCAGTTAGCCTACGCAGTGGCCTCCACGGTATGCACTAGCCAGCGTATTGGTAAGTGTGCTAGGTACCAACTGATGAGCCCACCCTAGCACATGAGGGCGAAACGCTGGCAACCAAGAATGAGCTAGCTGGAAAATTTATAATGTCCAATAACGGACCATTTATATTGGTATTATAAATTTGCTCATTCAGGACAAATATTTCAGATTCCCTATGGGAATCAACATCTATATCATCTGATGGCCAAGCAGGCATCAATTTTTAGTGATGAGACAAAGTCTCTTAGTGCATTGGCACTGCCGGCGGCTCCAGTTAGCCTACGCAGTGGCCTCCACGGTATGCACTAGCCAGCGTATTGGTAAGTGTGCTAGGTACCAACTGATGAGCCCACCCTAGCACATGAGGGCGAAACGCTGGCAACCAAGAATGAGCTAGCTGGAAAATTTATAATGTCCAATAACGGACCATTTATATTGGTATTATAAATTTGCTCATTCAGGACAAATATTTCAGATTCCCTATGGGAATCAACATCTATATCATCTGATGGCCAAGCAGGCATCAATTTTTAGTGATGAGACAAAGTCTCTTAGTGCATTGGCACTGCCGGTGGCTCCAGTTAGCCTACGCAGTGGCCTCCACGGTATGCACTAGCCAGCGTATTGGTAAGTGTGCTAGGTACCAACTGATGAGCCCACCCTAGCACATGAGGGCGAAACGCTGGCAACCAAGAATGAGCTAGCTGGAAAATTTATAATGTCCAATAACGGACCATTTATATTGGTATTATAAATTTGCTCATTCAGGACAAATATTTCAGATTCCCTATGGGAATCAACATCTATATCATCTGATGGCCAAGCAGGCATCAATTTTTAGTGATGAGACAAAGTCTCTTAGTGCATTGGCACTGCCGGTGGCTCCAGTTAGCCTACGCAGTGGCCTCCACGGTATGCACTAGCCAGCGTATTGGTAAGTGTGCTAGGTACCAACTGATGAGCCCACCCTAGCACATGAGGGCGAAACGCTGGCAACCAAGAATGAGCTAGCTGGAAAATTTATAATGTCCAATAACGGACCATTTATATTGGTATTATAAATTTGCTCATTCAGGACAAATATTTCAGATTCCCTATGGGAATCAACATCTATATCATCTGATGGCCAAGCAGGCATCAATTTTTAGTGATGAGACAAAGTCTCTTAGTGCATTGGCACTGCCGGCGGCTCCAGTTAGCCTACGCAGTGGCCTCCACGGTATGCACTAGCCAGCGTATTGGTAAGTGTGCTAGGTACCAACTGATGAGCCCACCCTAGCACATGAGGGCGAAACGCTGGCAACCAAGAATGAGCTAGCTGGAAAATTTATAATGTCCAATAACGGACCATTTATATTGGTATTATAAATTTGCTCATTCAGGACAAATATTTCAGATTCCCTATGGGAATCAACATCTATATCATCTGATGGCCAAGCAGGCATCAATTTTTAGTGATGAGACAAAGTCTCTTAGTGCATTGGCACTGCCGGTGGCTCCAGTTAGCCTACGCAGTGGCCTCCACGGTATGCACTAGCCAGCGTATTGGTAAGTGTGCTAGGTACCAACTGATGAGCCCACCCTAGCACATGAGGGCGAAACGCTGGCAACCAAGAATGAGCTAGCTGGAAAATTTATAATGTCCAATAACGGACCATTTATATTGGTATTATATCCCATTGTCGCCATAAGACCTATCTGTGTCAGTGCGACGTAAAGCCCCTAGCAAAAAAAAAAAAAAAAAAAAAAAAAGTCACTCTTAGTGGTAGTTAAATTTAAATTCAAAGTTGAAGCTGTTACTTTTATATGAAAAGATAAGACGACAAACTTCTTGAAGCACTTAGGAGTGAGGACAAGTACTCTTCAGAAACATAGCTATTTTTATAATTAGCTGGTAAATGTGTTTGTAGCTTCTTGTATTAAAAGTCAAAAGGAAAACGTGCAAGGATGTATAGAGCTTGCGGTGTTATGTCCCTTCGACAGTTGTTATGTTAATTTGGTTAATTTGTTAATTTGTGGTGGCGGATGGGGAGGGAGTTGTGTTTCCTAAAGTGGGAGGGATCTTGGAAGATGATAATTTTAGATTGTGTATTAAGTTATTGTGTTTATAGTTTAGAGATTGCAACATTTTGGTAAACAACAATTTTGTTTGTCTGTTGAAGTTGTTAATCTTATATGAAAAGATAAGACGACAAACTTCTTGAAGCACTTAGGAGCGAGGACAGGTACTCATTGGAAAACGTAGCTATATTTATAATTAGCTGGTACACGTGGTTGTAGCTTCTTGTATTAAAAGTCGAAAGGAAAATGTGCGAGATTGAGTAGAGCTTGTGGTGTTATGTCTACAATAAGAGGAGAGCGAAATGTTAAGGAATAAAATTAAAGGAGAAGGAGAGAACGAAGAAAAAACGATGTGTGTGAAGATTACTTACCCTTTCGATAGTAGTGATGTTAATTTGGTTAAATATGAGGTGAGTTGAAGAAAATATGTTGTGTGTGATTTCATTTATCTTTTTAACTGTTGTAATGTTAATTAGTTGCCATGGTAGCATTTGAATGACTGATATACCGATGTGAGATTGGCGGGGGGATGGTGTGGAGGTGGGGGTGGGTTGGGCGGGGCGTTAAGTTTATGTGTTATTGGATGTGGTTGGCTTGCGGGGGCAGATGGGGAGGGAGTTGTGTTTCCTTAAGTGGGAGGGGTCTTGGAAGATGATAATTTTAGATTGTTTATTAAGTTATTGTGTTTATAGTTTAGAGATTGCAACAATTTTGGTAAAATCTCGTATAATGGGTTTTTGATTTCAATAATATCATTAAGGTTTGAATTTTTGTTGTAATATTGGTCTAAAAATATATAGATGTTTTCTAATTCGTCCATTAATTTCCCTTTACAAATTACTTTCACTTACAACAAATTTCGAACCCCCTAAAAAACCAAAACACTTGCATAGCCTTCAGAATAAATAACACCAACCAAAAATTATTTTTTCAATCACAACACAATCAATTCAAATAATAACATTTACTCAGATTCAGGCATTTACAGACTCACTTGCACCCAATGTGGTGTCCCATACATTGGACAAACTGGCTGCAGTTTTCACACTAGATAGAACATTATAATGCCTCCAAACACAAATTTTCAGCTATGAGCTATCATATGAAAGAAGCAGGTTATCATTTCACTAGTATAGATCCAAGACCTCACTATTATTAAAAATGTAGGTAATTAATTTCGCTTCTGCATGAGCTACAAGCTCACCTATGCCAACAAATTGAAACGATATGTTTCCGAACTGATATTTCATGTTACATGATTATGCGATAATTTGACTGCTAGGGGCTTAAATGTAACCAATGTATTTCTTTTAGCGCTATGCGAACTGTTCATTTCACTATCCGCATGAGCTACATGCTTATGACCCATGCCAACAGATTCAAATAGTATATTTCCGAACCAAAATTTCAAGTTACATGTTTATCCGATAATTTGTTCGACTGCTAGGGGATTAAATGTAACCAATGTATTTCTTATGGCACTAGGCGTTCTGTTTAATTTCACTTTCTGCAAGAGCTACATTCTTATAACCCATGCCAACAGATTCAAATGGTATATTCCGAACCAAAATTTCAAGTTACATATTTATCCGATAATTTGTTCGATTGCTAGGCACTTAAATGTAACCAATGTATTTCTTATGGCACTAGGCGTTCTGTTTAATTTTGCTCCTGCCTGAGCTACAAGCTTAACCTATGCCAACAGATTGAAATTATATATTTCCGAACCGATATTTCATGTTACATGTTTATGAGACAATTTATTCGACTGCTAGGGGCTTAAATGTAATCAATGTTTTCCTTATAGTGCTATGCAAACTGTTCATTTCACTTTCTGCATGAGCTACATGCTTATAATGCATCCCAACAGATTCATCATAAGAGGTAAAGTTTGTTTGTATGTAATGGCTAATCTCAGGAACTACTGGACCAATTCTAAAAGTTATTTCATTAATAGAAAGAAACAATATCCCCTGAGTGCTACAGGCTATATTTTATTTTCAAAACATTTTGAGGGGGGCAGGGCAACATGGGGAGATATAAAAATAGGCTAATATAGGCGAAATATCAAATTTGTCGTACAAGGACGACACAAAGCTCATTTTAAGCCCTTTGACGCAAAGAACAAAACTCGGCAAGCCCTACGGGTCACATAACAATACTAAGATTATAAAATTCCACCTATTCAATACCTAAGAGTTTTTTATTTAAATTTAAGAAATAGTTCTTAACATATTAGATATAGGGACATGTTTCAACCATAATGACGGCATCATCAGCCTAAAACCGTTATTGAGATATTGGCACCACACTACCCCTGCACTAGAAATCGGATGAAGGAACGAACTGCCGTAACCATGGCAACGTCAGCTCCAGTATTCCTACAGCTGCGAGATTATCCACAATAGACATGAAAATCGGTATTTGGAACCTCCTTTAAAAATAAAAGAACATAAATTTTTGTTTTCAGAAAATCCACTTAAGGGGTGAGTGCAAATGGGTGAAAAGAAATGAGGAAGGAGTTGAAATTCCTTATATGAGGATATATGCATCTCAGAAACTGAAGATGTT
Source organism: Anabrus simplex (assembly GCF_040414725.1). Taxonomy (NCBI): domain Eukaryota; kingdom Metazoa; phylum Arthropoda; class Insecta; order Orthoptera; family Tettigoniidae; genus Anabrus; species Anabrus simplex. The sequence goes on from NC_090267.1 coordinate 199,838,187, forward strand.
ACAGGCATTAAAACTGGTACTTGGAATCTCTTTTAAAAATAAATGAACACACTTTTTTTCTGGAAAATCCACTTAAGGAGGTGAAGTAATAAAGAAATCGGGTGTATTTTTAAAATAGGTATCTTCTTCTAGCGCTTTTCTCACACTTGTGGGGTCGCGGGTGCAAACCGTGTCGCACATGTGGATTTTACCCTGTTTTACGGCTGGATGCCCTTCCTTTTGTGTGTGTGTGTGTGTGTGTGTGTGTGTGTGTGTGTGTGTGTGTGTGTGTGTGTGTGTGTGTGTGTGTGTGTGTGTGTGTGTGTGTGTGGATGTAATTACTATTGTGTGTTCCTGTTGTGGTTGGTAATGTGGTGTGTTGAATGAATATAAAGAGGGGAGTGTGGGGACAAACACAAACAACCTGTCCCCAAACAAGATGAATTAATCACACGCGATTAAAACCCCGGACCCAGCCCGGAATCGAACCCGGAACCCTGCGAACCGAAGGCCTCAACGCTGACCTCTCAGCCAAGGAGTGGGGCAGTTTTTAAAATGAGTATATCTACAGTATATCTCATAAATTTAACATGTTACAGATGTGAAAACTGGTAATTGGAATCGCCTTTAAAAATAAAGAAACACGTAATTTTTGTTTTCGGAAAATCAACTTGAGTTGGAGATCGAAAATAAGTGAAGGAGGAGTTGAATTCTCTTAATGAAGATACTTATATCTCGAAAACTAAGATGATACAGACGTGAAAATCTGTATTTGGAATCTCCTTCAGAAATAAAGAAACAGGGTATTTTTATTTTATTTTATTTTTGACTTAAAAGAGGACTGTTTCTCACATATAGAATTCCATGTTGCAAGTTCCAGATTTAGCTTTGCCAGTAGCCTGGTCATCTTAGCCCCAAAAGGCAATGCCACAAACATTGTTTACAAAGAGGTTCTGGGGTAAATGAAATGCAATTTCTCAGTGAGTTTTTATACTTACGGGATTTTCAGATAATATCTTTTTGCAGTACTGAGGAAAAATTAATTTTTATCAACTTACCAAATCTTCGCGAGCAAAGCCGTGTGTAACAGCTAGTATAGTATATTTACGAACCGAAATTTCAAAGTACATGTTTATGCGATAATTTGTTTGACTGCTAGGGGCTTAAATGAAATCAATGTATTTCTTATAGCGCTATGTGAACTGTTTATTTCATCTCCTGCATGAGCTACATGCTTATAACCCATGCGAACAGATTCAAATAGTATGTTTCTGAACCGAATTTTCAAGTTACATGTTTATCCGATAATTTGTTCGACTGCTAGGGGCTTAAATGTAACCAATGTATTTCTTATGGTACTAGGTGTTCTGTTTAATTTTGCTCTTGCATGAGCTACATGCTAAAACCCATGCCAACAGATTCAAATGGTATATTTCCGAACCAAAATTTCAAGTTACATGTTTGTCCCATAATTTTTTCGACTGCTAGGTGTTAAATGTAACCAATGTACTTCTTATGGTACTAGGTGTTCTGTTTAATTTCGCTCTTGCATGAGCTACAAGCTTATAACCTATGACAACAGATTCAAACAGCATATTTCCGAACCGAAATTTCAAGTTACATATTTATCCGATAAGTTGTTCAACTGCTAGGGGCCAAAATATAACCAATGTATTTCTCATGGCAGTAAGCGTTCTGTTTAATTTCACTTTCTGCATGAGCTACATGCTTATAACCCATGCCAGTAGATTCAAATGGTATATTTCTGAACCGAAATTTCAAGTTACCTACATGTTTATCCAATAATTTGTTTGATTGCTAGGGGCTTAAATATAACCAATGTATTTCTTATGGCACTAGGCGTTCTGATAAGAGCCCATGTATAGCCGCCATCTCGTGCAATCGCCCATGGCCGTTATCTTTCTCTATAAAAGCCTATGTATAGCCGCCATCACCCATAGCCGTCATCTTTCTCCGCGAGAGCCCATGTATAGCCGCCATCTTGTACACTGAATAGACTGTGCTCTGGTGTTACGCAGTGCAGGGTCAACTAGAAGAAATGGGGTTTTGAAGTGGACAATACCTTGTGTGTATGTGGAGAAGAGCAAACCGCAGCCCATTTGCTGCAAAGTAGTTCATGCCCATTCAGTTGCTCAACAATAGAATCAATCAATCAATCAATCAATCAATCAGTACTGATCTGCATTTAGGGCAGTCGCCCAGGTGGCAGATTCCCTATTTGTTGTTTTCCTAGCCTTTTCCTAAATGATTTCAAAGAAATTGGAAATTTATTGAACATCCCTCTTGGTAAGTTATTCCAATCCCTAACTCCCCTTCCTATAAATGAATATTTGCCCCAGTTTGTCCTCTTGAATTCCAACTTTATCTTCATATTGTGATCTTTCCTACTTTTATAAACGCCATTCAAACTTATTCATCTACTAATGTCATTCCACGCCATCTCTCCGCTGACAGCCCGGAACATACCACTTAGTCGAGCAGCTCTTCTTCTTTCTCTCAATTCTTCCCAACCCAAACATTGCAACATTTTTGTAACGCTACTCTTTTGTCGGAAATCGCCCAGAACAAATCGAGCTGCTTTTCTTTGGATTTTTTCCAGTTCTGGAATCAGGTAATCCTGGTGAGGGTCCCATACACTGGAACCATACTCTAGTTGGGGTCTTACCAGAGACTTATATGCCCTCTCCTTTACATCCTTACTACAACCCCTAAACACCCTCATAACCATGTGCAGAGATCTGTACCCTTTATTTACAATCCCATTTATGTGATTACCCCAATGAAGATCTTTCCTTATATTAACACCTAGATACTTACAATGATCCCCAAAAGGAACTTTCACCCCATCAACGCAGTAATTAAAACTGAGAGGACTTTTCCTACTTGTAAAACTCACAACCTGACTTTTAACCCCGTTTATCAACATACCATTGCCTGCTGTCCATCTCACAACATTTTCGAGGTCACGTTGCAGTTGCTCACAATCTTGTAACTTATTTATCACTCTATAGAGAATAACATCATCCGCAAAAAGCCTTACCTCCGATTCCACTCCTTTACTCATATCATTTATATATATAAGAAAACATAAAGGTCCGATAATGCTGCCTTGAGGAATTCCCCTCTTAATTATTACAGGGTCAGATAAAGCTTCACCTACTCTAATTCTCTGAGATCTATTTTCTAGAAATATAGCAACCCATTCAGTCACTCTTTTGTCTAGTCCAATTGCACTCATTTTTGCCAGTAGTCTCCCATGATCCACCCTATCAAATGCTTTAGACAGGTCAATCGCGATACAGTCCATTTGACCTCCTGAATCCAAGATATCTGCTATATCTTGCTGGAATCCTACAAGTTGAGCTTCAGTGGAATAACCTTTCCTAAAACCGAATTGCCTTCTATCGAACCAGTTATTAATTTCACAAACATGTCTAATATAATCAGAAAGAATGCCTTCCCAAAGCTTACATACAATGCATGTCAAACTTACTGGCCCGTAATTTTCAGCTTTATGTCTATCACCCTTTCCTTTATACACAGGGGCAACTATAGCAACTCTCCATTCATCTGGTATAGCTCCTCCGACCAAACAATAATCAAATAAGTACTTCAGATATGGTACTATATCCCAACCCATTGTCTTTAGTACATCCCCAGAAATCTGATCAATTCCAGTCGCTTTTCTAGTTTTTAACTTTTGTATCTTATTGTAAATGTAAAGACCTGGTTAAAGCAAAGCCAAATGCACTTGATGTCGCAAGGTTTTTGGGCTCACATAGTTTAATGTGGCTCTTCGTCACTGAAGAATTTATGTTATGATTTATGTTTTATGTTATTTCCTCACATTTAATTTAAAACTTATGTATGCTTCTGACACGATATAAATAAAATCTTGTACAATCGCCCATGGCCAGCATCTTTCTCCATAAGAAGCCGTGTATAGCCGCCATCTTGTGCATTCGCCCATAGCCGTCATCTTTCTCCATAAGAGCCCGTGTATAACCGCCATCTTGTACATACGCCCATGGCCGGCATCTTTCTCCATAAGCCACGAATAGATGTCATCTTGCGCAATCACCCATGGCCTTCTCCTTATGTATTGGTCTACTATTTAAAATAGCGTCAGGAAGGGCATCTAGCCGTAAAACTACGCCCTGTAAAGTTAGGCCCCTCCAAGATAGCAGCTGTGAGGTTAGGCTTGCTCTCTTAGGTGTCGGAAAGGGCAACTAGCCGTTAAAGTACGGTTAGGTCCATCAAGATAGCGAATGTGAGGTTAGGCTCGCTCTCTGATGCAAAATCTGCAAATTGACATTGCACACCTACTATACTAGGGGTCAATGACCTTGCCTTAGAACCTGCATTGCTACACTACTAGACTTTGGGTGCTGACTCATCAAAGAAGATGCTGACTCAGCGATTTAGAACAGTCTTTGCCCTACTACTCGTGTTCGAGCCGAATTCAGTTCCTTTACTTTAGTAACTGACATATTCCCTGACATTTAAAATCTCATCAAAAAGCATTGTATCACATATGTCTTTCCCAGTGTACTTAATACAAAATCTAATGACCTCTGTACGTCACTCTATTCAAACACAGAATTAAGATCTGCCTAAATTAACACACTGAGTTCAGAGAAATGAAAAGTCCACTGGCCTAAGTATTCCAAGCAAGTGGAGTAAAATGTTTCAACATTTTTCTTGAAATATGGAACATTAACTAAGCCATCATTCTCAAGGTTCTTTAGTTTAGATTGAACAACTGAGGGTACAAACATACAGTAGCCTATTTGAGAGCTTTTTCTTGAGATCCTCAAGTACTTTTCAAGCATCCAACATAACAACATGTTGCCCCTCTAATAACTGAATAACACTGAAAAATTGCTGCTTGAGTATGCACAAAATTCAACCACACCTCAGACAAGGGATCATCCAACAACTGTTTGATTACAATTGGACACCTGCTTCATGATTCAAAATATGATTTCAGCGCTGGATACAACTTCAGTACTCATTCAATGGAAGGTAACAAGGAAAGCCACCTTGTTCTACTGAAACCAAGAACTTTGAAATACCTACTCACTTTCAACGAAATCACAAAACTCAATCAAGGAGGCCTCACGTACAGTGTACATGTGAAAATATGAGTAGATTTTCTGCACTACACTTTGAACACAAACGGGAAGACAGTCCACAGCAGTTTGTATTGCATTGTTGAAATGTGAACACTGCAACCAACACCAACAATCGATTTCTCAAGAGACTTCTGCACGAAGGAATAAACATTTTTAGAACCTTTCCGAGATGAGCCACCGAAATTAGTATTAGTTTTGTCTGCACAAAGTCCAAACACTTTACTTTCAAGATGAAAATCATTTAGCGTTTTCAGGACAAATGATGAAATTATTTCAGCAGTTTCCCCTACCTGTTCTTCAAAATCTAACAATTTTGCCTGTACCCCCTTGTTGTAAATAAAATAGCAAACAAGAAGGGGGAAATACTGTATAGGCTTTTGGGCTTATGCCATGTCAAGAAAATAAGATGAAATTCTTAATGTTTCGCCGAGAAACTGTGCTCTGCGTCCTCAGAAGAAATCTCAACTGATCACGAGAAAGACTTCTTAAACAATGACACTTTGAATTTGGACGTTATAATAGAAGTGGAAATGGTACATTCATTCACCACCAGATGGCCCTCAGGACGTGGCACAATGCTAGTGTTCGAAGCGGAAGCTGAGCGAACCATCACAATCAGACTAAGCGGTTCACATAACGTGTCTGCGTAACATATGACATAGACAGGTGTATGATATAGACACAAGCCTGGAATGAAACATCTGGCGACGAGGAACATAAGAATTTGGAAAACACCAAGACGAAATAACAATAGTGAAGGGACAGGGAAGGAAACTACCTACGTAAATTCTTAATGGCTGGCAACCAGGTATTATTTAATTGATACCCGGTGTCCCTGTTGAAATTGTTAGGATTTCTACGTATTTCCACAGATTTCTGTATAATACTGGACCTGTAGTGTCTAGTGTGGGTAAGAGCTTGAGCATCTTGGGACATGACATCATGACCCGACAATAGAGTGTGCTCAGCTATTGCCGATTTGTCTGGTTGGTTGAGACGAATATTACCTTCATGTTCTTTGATACGGGTACCAATGGACCGGCATGCTTGGCCGATGTATACCTTACCACACATACAGGGAATTTCGTATATCCCAGGATGTAAAGGGGGGGGGGACAATTTGTCCTTGGTTTTGCTCAGACTGTGAGCAATTTTAGTGGCGTGCCAAACACGGTTTTTATATTGTGTTTGCGTAGGACTTTGGCAATTCGATCTGTGGTGTTGTGAATGTAAGGCAAGTAGGCAGTTTCCTTCACTTCTTCCTTCTGTGAGCTTTGCTTGGTCATTTCTCTGGGATGTAGGACTCTATGAATCTGCAAATCGCTGTAACCATTACCCTTGAACACGACTTTGAGCGTGTCCGACTCCACCTGGCTAGGTGATGGCTCACAAATTCGTCTCACCCTCTTGTGTGAGTGTCATGAGAATGCCTTGTTTTTGTGCTGGATGGTGGTGAGAATCTGCATGAAGATAGCAATTTGTATGGTTAGGCTTACGACAGATGGTATGTCCTAAGGAGCCATCCGGTTTCTTGCTTACTAGAATATCCAAGAAAGGAAGGCATCTGTCCGACTCCATTTTCATAGTGAAATTTATTGACGGATGTTGCTGATTTAGGAACATCTTATGGAACATCTTCAGCCGTATTACAACGCTTAGGTGAAGTTACAAAGTATTTATCTTCTTAAGAACAACTTAATAAGTACCATGTTTTACTTAAAATCTATGTGAATTTAAAAAATTGAAATATATAAAAATCAATGTGGATTGCTGAATGGGGTGGTGAAATGGGAGGGAAATGGATTTACTTATTTTAGCCTATTTTAAAACTATATTCATTGGAACAGATGTTATAAAACAATTACAACAAACAACGTTCACCTTGGAAGGAGCAAATGAAGCAAACGTAAAATATAGAACAGTGACGAAGGAAAATTATTTTTCAAAAACATTTTATTAGTAGACAAGCAGAATATCATATATCATAGTGAAAAGTGCTGGAAACAAAAACATTTTTTATAACACCTGTTCCAATGAATAGATATACGGTAGTTTTAAAATGGGCTAACATAAGTAAATCCATTTCCCTCCCATTTCACCATCCCCATTCAACCATCCACATTGATTTTAATTTATTTCAGTTTTTTATATTCACATAGATTTTAAGTAAAACTTATTAAGATGTTTTTAAAGAAGATAAACACTTCATAATTTCACCTAAGCATTGTAATACAGCCGAAGATGTTCCAAATGGATTGAAACATTTATTGTATATGATTGAGCGATTTGCTTAATGCAAATATAAGTATCAAAAAGGTGGAAATTTACTGTTATTGATTCATTGTACATACCACGTAGTCAAGCAGCTCACCTTCTTTCTCCCAAGTCTTCCCAGCCCAAACTTTGAAACATTTTTGTAACGCTACTCTTTTGTCAGAAATCACCCAGAACAAATTGAGCTGCTTTTCTTTGGATTTCTTCCAGTTCTTGAATCAAGTAATCCTGGTGAGGGTCCCATACACTGGAACCATACTCTAGTAGGGGTCGTACAAGAGACTTATGTGCCCTCTCCTTTACATCATAACTAGAACTCCTAAACACCCTCATAACCTATGTGCAGAGATCTGTACCCTTTATTTACAATCCCATTTAAGTGATTACCCCAATGAAGATCTTTCCTTATATTAACACCTAGGTACTTGCAATGATCCCAACATGAAACTTTCACGTTTCACCCCATCAATGCAGTTATTAAAATTAAGAAGACTTCCTGTTTGTGAAACACGCACCTGACTTTTAACCCCGTTTATCATCATACCATCACCTGCTGTCCATCTCACAACATTATGGAGGTCATTTTGCAGTTGCTCACAATCTTGTAACTTATTTATTACTCTATACAGAATAACATCATCTGCAAAAAAGCCTTATCTCTGATTCCACTTCTTTACTCATATCATTTTTATATATAAGAAAACATAAAGGAATTCCTAGAGGAATTCCTCTCTTAATTATTACAGGGTCAGATTCACGTAGGTACTCTAATTCTCTGAGATCTATTTTCTAGAAATTTTCTAGAAATACAACAGCCCATTCAGTCACTCTTTTGTCTAGTCCAACTGCACTAATTTTGGCAGTAGTCTCTCATGATCCACCCTAGCAAATGCTTTAGACAGATCAATCGTGATGCAGTCCATTTGACCACCTGAATCCAAGATATCTGCTATATCTTGCTGATGTCATACAAGTTGAGCTTCAGTGGAATAACCTTTCCTAAACCCAAACTGCCTTCCAGCGATCCACTTATTAATTTTGCAAACATGTTTAATATAATCTGAAATAATGCTTTCCCAAATTTTACATGCAACACATCTCAAACTTACTGGCCTGTAATTTTCATCTTTATGTCTATCACCCTTTCCTTTATATGCAGATGCTACTATAGCAACTCTCCATTCTTTTGGTATAGCTCTTTCATGCATACAATAATCAAATAAGTACTTCAGATATGGTATACTATATCCCAACTCATTGTCTTTAGTATATCTCCAGAAATGTTATCAATTCCAGCCGCTTTTCTAGTTTTCAGCTTTTACATCTTCTTGTAAATGTCATTGTTATCATATGCAAATTTTAATACTTTTTTAGCATTGGTCACCTCTATCTGGACATTATCATTGTAACCTATAATCTTTACATACTGCTAACTGAATACTTCTGCCTTTTGAAGATGCTCAGATACACACTCCCCTTGTTCATTGTTGGTACCAACGTGAAACACTACCACCTTCTCCTTCCCCTCCTCCTTCTCTTCTACATTCCTCAACATCTGCCTCAACCTAATTCCTGGATAAGACTCTATCCTGGTTCCCTTTCCTCTGCACACTTTCCCCACATGTCTAACAATGGAATCCCCCATGATCAGAGCCTCAACCCTACCCACCTCATTTGATCCCCTGCCCTCTTGGTCAGCCCCATCTTTCCTGACAGCTGCAGAAACTACTTCCTCCTCCCTTTTCTCCCACCCATGACACTGTTACACCTGTCTTTTCATATCCCCAACTCTACATTTCCCTTTCCTTCATTTTCTCTTCCTCCTACTTCCACACTTCTCAGCAACAGTTCCCTGTTCCTATCTTCCCTCTGTTGTTCTACCTGCAGCAACTCATACTGATTTCTCACAGACTCCTGTCCTGAATTTTGATCCTAAATAGAGCTGTTAGCCTGCAATCTCCTTCCCCTTAGAACATTAGACCACCTGTCTTCTACAATTCCCCCTTTCCTTCCCATCCTTCCTTTACACTTACTGTATCCTGTTCATTGTTTGAGGGAGGCCTACCTTCCTTCCTGTCTTCTGAGGGAATCCTAATTATATTCCTCAAACTCTCTATCTCCTCCCTCATACTCCTTAATGCCTGGACACACCCACAGTTCCTACACTTGCACTCCTTAGCCATTCTTTGAGGAAAAATAAAAGGTCTGAAAATGGTGTATAACTGATAGGCTGGGTCAAAAATTCTGAGATTAATTTAGCCACATCAGCCTCTAAAGGCCTTATAATATGCTTCAATTCGATGTTCTCATTCTTTACATTAACTGTGCAAAACTGAGCCTCAATTTGAATAAACCTGTCACTTTTTCTCCTGATAGGTGGTATTTTTACAGAGATTCGTGCAAGTTCAGCTTCATTGTGGGCTGATTGGTTTCACCATTCTCATTCATATTCACAAGCTGTTCCCAACTCTCCAGCGTGATATATTCACTAAAAAATTTTTTAATCACATCGGGTTCACCAATGTGGGTTTATTAATAACTGGAAGTACTTGATTACCAATAAGTAACCATTAATACTGGTAGCAGCTAGGCTATATACAAACAACTTCTGTTTTTTTTTTTTTTTTTTTTGTGTGTGTGACTATTTTCATCAGGATCAAAGAAGTAAAAACTAGTTATAGAAGTGAAATGAAAAGAAGGCTAAATTTTTTGCATAGGTGGCATTAGCGCCTACTAAAATGTCATTGAAAAATTATTTCCTGGAGATTCTTAAGAAATGTTAATGCTATTAATTATTACCTACTCTAATCTTCTATTCGTACATTTCATTGGTGCAAGATCAGTGTACCAATTTTAATTAAAGCTAGTTTTATTCTAAAAGGTGTACCATATTTGCTACATTATTCCTTAGGCAAGTGGTAATGTTGAATTGTATTCACTATTTATTTGTTGGTGGGATGGGTTATTGCTTCGAGTTTCTCTGAAGTTATGTGCTGAGACCTACGTAAGTTTTAATGCGATTGCTTTCAGTTCCAGTAATTCTGCTGGGTTTGCTTGATTTTTTCTACCTTTTAACTCCATCACAATTAATGACTATGTTTTTTAGGTTCACGAAGACTTACCTTGTTAATTGTTATGTCTCGGAAAGTGGTGGATCACTTGCTTGAAAGGGGCACAGACGAAACAGTCCCTGTATGTGCAGTGTTTCCAATGTGACAGGATCTGATGTGAAGATGAACAGTGTTCAAATGAGCAGGACCTCCCCTCCTGGCACGTTGTCATATGGTTTAGCACGTTCTTCATCGTCGTGCAATGAGGCAATGTGCACGCCCGGACCTCACCGTTAGCGTGGCTTTCCCTTTGCTGACACTTGTGCGCATGCAGCAACAGCACCAACTGCTGCTGGATACGCTCAGTCATCCTTGGATTAGGAATACCAGGAGGAGGTGCTGCACTACCACTATAACAAAAGAAAGAAAAAAGACAAAATTAGTTCCGGAAAAAGATCCAGATACAAATCTATAAATATACGTTTATATCATAAACATTCTGTTTAATGGACAAAAGATGAGCTCTCACTGAATGTAAAATAGCAAACTCTTGTTTCTCACTGGACATAAAATGTTAGAATATAAGATGTCTTATGTGAGGCTGAAAAGAGTGGAATAAACTGTGAAAGGAGCAAATATATTGGGCCTCAGTTGACTTCTCATAATATGATTTGATAAACTGAAAGTTAGTGACGATTTTAAATCATCACTTATACTAGTCCTAAATGATAATAGTTTAGAGTTTCCTTTCTGTACAATAATTTTAATATTTTTGGTATTCGTAATAATTTTAATATTTTTGGTATTCATAATTTAAATAGTAAAAATATAGTATCCTTGCAGTCATTCATGGTTTGTGAACTGATGTCTTTTGAATATACAGTATATATGCGCAAGATTTTTAATATATATATATATTTTTTTTTTTTTCTTTTTGCCAGTTGCTTTACATCGCATCAACACAGATAGGTCTTATGGCGACGATGGGACGGGAAAGGGCTAGGACTGGGAAGGAAGCGGCTATGGCCTTAATTAAGGTACAGCCCCAGCATTTGCCTGGTGTGAAAATGGGAAACCACGAAAAACCATTTTCAGGGCTGCCGACAGTGGGGCTTGAACCCACTATCTCCCAAATACTGAATACTGGCCACACTTAAGCGACTGCAGCTATTGAGCTCGGTTTAATATATATTTGCAAAAGGAATGGATAGAGTGACAACATTTCGTAATATCTGAAGCCATCTCTTTTCAGTTTCGACACAATTTATAACTGTTATGCTCTTTAGTCTGCCAAAACGAACTTTGAGTAAATAAATTTATAAACCACCTGAAACAGGGAACATATGATAACAGTATCACACCTGCAAAAGTGACAGCATATCTCACATTTTAAAAACATGAAGCAATAAAATTAACCTTGCCGTTCCCGATGTTGAAAGGCAAGATGATGTATTTGGATAAATTGAGAATAGTTGAGATTATTTATTTAAATATAACTGGAAAGACTATTTAATGATATTAAAGAGGAATATGTAGAAACTACTTACTTTGGCAGTCATCAGGAAAACTTATTTTCTTAAATATTATTTATTTACATTTACATTAAAGTTGGGGAAATTTGAATAATAATACCAAACGTATATCTGTGGGATAAGGAATGACCTTGATTTAAATGTATGTAGGGGTGTGGGTAATGATTTATTTATTTATTTATTTATTTATTTATTTATGGTATTTATTTAGCCCGCCTGGTGGCCATGATCGTTAAGGCGCTGAAGTCTAAACGGTCTGACACTGAGGTTAGCCGGTTCAAGTCCTGTTGGTCGAAAAAAATTTCACCATGAGAATGTTGGCCGGCAGGGTAGGGGAGGTGGTGGTATACAATTGCTAATCACTAGATTGCGTGCCAAAAGCCTGGATTAAATTCCAAACCTCTCCGCAGTGCTCATATGGAGTGAGGACATATCGTCGTCGTTCAGGCAGAATTCACTAAGTCAGAAATCTTACTTCTGAGTTAAAGCTATTTAAATGTTTCAAACAACTCCTAAAATCAATTTTGCATTATTAGTTAGTATTAACATGTTTTTTGGTGTTGTTGCCACTATTACTTCGACTTACTTCCATAAATTCACTATTTTTGCAAATTTGAAGTACCAAATTTAAAAGAAATCTAATATTTTTTTACTTAGTGACTTCTGCCGGGAAAGGAATCAACTTCTTCGTAGGTTGTTATAAAGGCAAAAATAACAACTACTGGCTCACAATAAATGTGTAGGTGCATGAAATTATTATTATTTCTTTGCACTATTTCTAATAATTACACAGTATGATTCAGAGAACGAAAGTGTGACAATATAAAAAATTTAAAACACTTATGTCACTAAATCAGTAAACCTTTCTCACTGTTATGTTTCATGTTTTACTCATTATCATTAGCTTCACACTCACTTTCGCTGTCCACACTTGGTTCTGGATTTCGATCCCTCACTGCACCTGAATGGGGTAAGGAGCTGTACCATACTTGAAATTCTGTTGGAATAACTCCTTTTTGCAGAGACTAATAAGATCCTTGTACTTTTGTTCTGATATAGGAAAAGGAGTTTTTGGGCGACCTCGGCCAAAAGTATTTATCTCAGAGTATCTTCCAGAATGACCATATCGATATTTGAGAATACCCGGTGCATCCTTTTCAAATCCAAAGCACTTTACTTTCAACCAGTTTACTTTATTTTCATCACCGTCCTTGATTTTGTTACACATACAAAGGGCACTAGGAAAGTTTTGCAATGTGAATGAACGCTTTAGACTTTTTCAAAATAATTTCCACCACAATCAATACACTTCTTCATACGTTGAAACAATTCACTGAACCAACTCTGCCACTTTTCTTCGGTTACATTTTTACACTCTTGATCCCATGCTGCCAGAAGCTCCTCATCGGATGCAAAATGCCGCCCTTTCAGCTTCATCTTCACTTCTGGGAAGAGTGCGAAGTCACATGGGGCAAGGTCAGGACTGTATGGAGGGTGTATAGATAAGAAAAGTGTTTTTCCACCAATCAATACACAATTTATTTTAAATAGATTAAACTAGTACCGGTTTCGGCTCTTTAACGGCCATCATCAGCTAGTACATGATTTGTTTCGAGCCATTAGACAATTCACAAGTTGTTATTGTATTAGACATCCGGATGTCTAATGGGGGATGGAAATGTATACAGTAGCATGTAATTAAAATATCAGTAGTATAATAATGTATAATAATATAATAATAATAATGTATGGAGGGTGATCAAGCACAGTCAACCCTGATCTGGCAAGAAAATCCATTGTTACATTAGCACGATGTGCTGAAGCATTGTCGTGATGCACGATCCAGGTGTTGAGCCGTGACCTTGGACGGGGCTGCTTGAGAGCCTGGAAAACCTGAGGCAGACCAGTCTAACTGTACCACTTCGCAGTAGCTGTCCTTTGTGTTTCTAGCACAACCCGAGTCAGGATGCCCCGTTTAGTGAAGCATACTGCAATAATCCTTTTCTTCACTGACCATAACTTTCGCACAGTCACAGGAGTACCCTCATCTTCAAACAGCCACACCTTGTTCTGGGATTTTGTTGGGACATTATTAGAACTGCTGTTGCCAGGAGGCATACATGACTCTGCTGGAATATTCATGTGGGTTGTAGGCTTTCTAGACCTACACATCTGGTCTATTTCACTACTATCTTCATCTGAAGGTAGCCAATTAGGATCCTTGTCATTATCATCCATACGAGGATAACCAAAGGGATCAGATTCAATATCCTGATAACAAAGATTGAAGAATTAGAAAAGCTGTTAAATCTTTATGATTTAATTTTCGAAACTAAAAAATTCTACACAAACTTACATCACTACTTTCATCAGCAGTCGATTCTGCTATGATGGTGCTTTTATTGCCCTGTATTTCCTTTGAGCCAAGTCCATTCTCCTCAGTTGCACCCGGCTCTGCCTAAAATGTTAAAAGATTGCTAACGTAATAAATTTATTCCTCGACAGAATCGGATTTATTAATGAATGTAAACGAGAATGTAGTAAGTCCATGACCACTCGAAGAATGGATCTACTGTATTTACTTACGTCTATAAGAATAGCTTCAGATTGTGCATTTAGAGAGGTATCCTTAGGTTCTTGGTGTTTAGCATAATGTATTATAAGGTGACTTCTGCTTTCTAAAGATAAATCACATATTTTACACTTCAACATTATTGCAACCTTACGGATATCGACCAGCTTCTAACACAAATAGCAGCTTTCTAGCAACTGAAAAGACATTATTTTAATAATGACGCAGCCATACTGTAATTATTATGGCCAACAATGGACAGAGTTATTATTATAACAGCTGCATAATACGATGTGAATTCTACTGAACAATAATCAAAGGAAGAACTTGCACCAAGCAGAAGTCACTAAGTGGACTAAGGAACTTCCGCCTGACTAATAAACTGGAAAAAGGCACTTAGTGAAAATAGCGAGTGCAGTTTGCAACAGAACGCTTCTCAATATGACTTAGTAAGTTCTACCTGCCGATAGAGCATCATTTTGTTAGTATGGTTTTGCACTGAACTCAAAACCGCCAATTTCTGACTTAGTGACTTCTGCCTGAACGTCGACGATATGACGCTGTTGATGGTGATTCGTCCGTCGGATGGGGACGTTAAGCCTTGAGCAGACACCTTGGTGCTATTCGAGAGGAGTAGGCTATGTGCCGGCACCGGGTTTCACCCTCTCCCTACTATCATATATCACGTCATTCATTTCATCTCATCTCATTAACTCCTCTGATGAGGTTGACATCAGGAAGGGCATCCGGTCATAAAAACCCGCCAAGACAGATTCACCTCACCTCATACCCGACCCCGTAGGGAAACGGGACAAGGGTTGGACAAACGAACATTTATTTATTTATACTTGTAAATATCAAGACTACTACTATTTTCTATGGCAATTCCATTATCGAATAAAAACTACTCCAGCAGCAATCAGTGATATTGTTTAGTGGTTTATATTATCCTCATTGTTACCACTTTTACTTTCACTTCCACATATTGCTTCTAAGTTTGTCCATATTTTGGCACTAGTCATGTACAACAATCTCAGTCAGTCACCACAGATCTGTCAGTCACCCCAGATCTGTGTTTGGGGCTGTTGCCCTCAGCGTAGATTCCCTATTGGTTGTTTACATTGTCTTTTCTTCAACGTTATCAGGGAAGTTGGAAATTTATTGAGCATCACCCCTGATAAATTATTTCAATCCCAAATTCCTCTTTCTATAAATGAATATATGCCCCAAATTGTCCTCTTGAATTCCAACTTTATCTTCACACTGCGATCTTTCCCGCTTCCATCTCTTCACTGTCAGCTCAGAGCGTGCTGCTTAGTTGAGCAGCTCATCTCTTTCCTCCATAGTCTTTCCAACCTGGGCTTTGCAGCATTTTTGTCACATTGTCAGAGATCACCCAGGACAGATTGTGCTGCTTTCTTTTGGATCTTTTCTAGTTCTTGAATCAAGTAACCAAGTAATTCTGTATAATACAATGAGTTTAAGCTACTGGCATAGGAGCTGGTTTATGTAAAAATACATAGTTATATTTTTAAAATAAAGTACAGTATACTGTATAGCAATATGCTTTATGTCACACCGTCACAGATAGGTCCTATGGCGACGATGGAATAGAAAAGCCCTAGGAGTGGGAAGGAAGTAGCTGTGGCCTTAATTAATGTACAGCCTCAGTATTTGCCTGGTGTGAAAATGGGAAACCACGGAAAACCATCTTCAGGGCTGCCGACAGTGGGGTTCGAACTCAATATCTCCTGGATGCAAAGGGTTTAAAACAAAACAAAAAATATATACATTTCTAGTCATTTTTTAGTTCAATATCTAGTAACAGTGTTCACACAGACAGCACATAGGAGCTACAACTAATTTCTTGGTTTCAGGTAAAAACTTTTTAACAATCACAATAACAATGTTATGTGCTGGCCCCATGGTAGCCCCTTCCGGTACTCCAGGAAGGGGCTGGTGACTCAGACGACCTGGATTCTCCCAGCCGGCCTGTGGGGTGGGGCCGGCCTTTCTATGTATTGTTCTCGGCGGCCGGCTTACCAGCAAGTTCCTTGGAGATTCAACAGGAATGTTCTGCCTGTAGTGACATCGTGAAATTTCTGGATCAAATCACGCAAGCTATAAAAAGGCGAGGCAAGCCGCGGACAGTCAGCCAAGTGTTGAACTCGGAGTCAGTGTTGGACCCGGAGTCAGAGTTGGACTCCGTGTGGGAGTCAGTGAGTGTTGAGTGAGCAACAGTTGGACTCCGAGGTGGAGCCAGTGTGACACTCAGTGAGTTGGGGTTCGGTGATTGGGCTGAAGGCGACAGAAGTGTTGGCTGTCGCTGGTGTCCTACCGAGGTTTGAACCAGGAGTTGTTGTTGTTGTTGTTGTTGTTGTTGTTGTGTCGGAGAGACCAGTGTGTAGGTGCAGGCACCAGAACGAAAGACTGTACTGTGTGTTCGTGTAACTTTGTGAACTGAGGACCACCGTGAGCCAGCGAGGAAACGTGCTATCGTGAGTGTGAGGATAAATGGACTGTGTTAATGTTTGCTGTTGTGAGTATCGTCCTGCTGTTGAATACTGTTGGTCTGTTTAGTTGTTAACTGCATGGGACTGTGTGAAGAACTGGACCATAAGTGGAGTCGAACCAACGGATAGTCGTCGTGTGTTGTATAGCCAGTGTTCAAATCCAGCTGTCTAGGAATGCAGCGGTGACTGGACTTTGGGAAAGTGAAAGTGAAGATTATACCTAGACGTTCCCAGGTAGCAACCAGCCGGGCTCCCAGATGTGTGTACAGAAGAGAGATTTGTAAATAGACTAGTAATTAGTGTGGCCATTCATAACTGTTTAGAATTGTTTGTGTTTAAATATGTGTGTGCATTTATTAAGCCATCCTAAAATAAATTAGAGTAATGAAGATTTTAATATTCATAACAAATGGTGTCAGAAGTTAGAATAGACCCCATGTGTAATACATCATTGTAATCAGCGTGAATCAGCGGACCAGGTACTGCAGGTTTCAACCACCATTGGGAACATTCCAGAATGTCAGTGTACAGTGAATGCACACTCATATAAATCTTTGTGTAATCTTTATTTAATTACTGCATGTCAGTTGAGACCAGACGCCACACGAAAATGGAGGCTCAGTTAAATGCACTCTTTGATATGATAAAGAAGATGGAGGAGAAGATGGAAGAAAATCAAAAGAAGGTGGAGGAGAATATGGGAGAAAATCAAAGAAAATGGTGGAGAGGATGGAAGAAAATCAGAAAATGACTTTGGAGAAGTTGGGTGTAGGCTATAGTGAGATGGAAGAAAGCCAGAAGATAATAGTAGAAAGCCGGGAGAGGAGGATAAGGGAGACGAAAGATGGCCAGAAGAAAATGGAAGATGGCCAGAAGTCAGAAGACCACCAGGAGAAGACGAAAGGTGGTCAGAAGAAGATGGAAGACGTGCAAAAAAAAAAAAAAAAAAAAAAAAGACAGAAAATGGTGAGAAGATGCTGGAGGACAGCCAGAAGATGCTGGAAGACGACCTGAATAAGATGGAGGACGACCAGGTGAAGATGGAAGATGGCCAGAAGAAGAAGGACAAACAGAAAAAGACAGGCAACGGCCAGAAGAAGTTGGGTGACAGACAGAGAAATGTTGACAAGAGTCCACGTCATATAAAGCATGTTCCGCTGGTCGACGCTCTGTCCCATAGACCTTGTCCAGAAGACTGCAAGTTCTGTTCCAGGAGGGAGGCCAAGCACGAAGTTTCCTGTCGAGTGATCACTGTAGGGTTCGAAGGAAACTGGAGCTGTAACGCCTGGATAGAAATATAGAGGGACGGGGATCGGCACCTTCCCCTGGTCGCCTTGGCTTACCAGTCCGTAGTGCACGAGGCTACGGGATCTTCTATAGTGAGGACGCCGTGTGAAAGAGAGCTGCGACTTCCGGTGGATTTGGGGTTTGGCCAGCTTGAGGACCATCTTACTCCGATGGATAGGTACTACCTGGACCTGACAAGGAGACTGGAGGAGGTGAGCGCCACTATCAAGAGGAGTTTGAGCTCAGAGAGCGACCGGGTGAAGGTGCGGCACGACCAACGAGCGGACATCACGGGAAATCACGAGGGTGACCTAGGATGGCTATATAATTCCATAAGGAAGAAATGCTTTTCTTTCAAGCCCCAGAGGATTTGGAAACACCTTTACCATGTTCCGAGAGGAATAAATGATGTCAGCTACCGAATACGATGGAGGCCAAGGTGCAAGGTGGTATATCTAGACGGACGGGTGCCATACAGAAGAACAGCTGAGAAGTTTACTGATCAGGACGATCACCTCTCGAAGGGGGACAATGTTACGTGCCAGCCCCATGGTAGCCCCTTTTGGTACTTCCAGGAAGGAGCTGGTGACTCAAACGAACTGGAATCTCCCAGCCGGCCTGTGGGGTGGGGCTGGCCTTTCCATGTATTGTTCTCGGTGGCTGGCTTACCTGCGAGTTCCTTGGAGATTCAACGGGAATGTTCTGCCTGTAGTGACGTCGTGGAATTTCTGGATCAAATCACGCGAGCTATAAAAAGGCAAGGCAAGCCGCGGACAGTCAGTCAAGTGTTGGACTCGGAGTCAGAGTTGGACTCCGTGTGGGAGTCAGTGAGTGTTAGAGTGAGTGACAGTTGGGCTCTGAGGTGGAGCCAGTGTGACACTCAGTGAATCGGGGTTGGAGTTTGGTGGCTGGGCTGAGGGCGACAGAAGTGATGGGTGGTGATGATGACCCAGATTGGGGTCAAAACCGGTACCGCTTCCGCTTATAATTAAATAGAAATGTAACACTACATTTCTTATTGAATAGGTTGAACTATGTTATTTGTTATTTCAATTTAATTGTGATACAGTTCAGTATGGAACATCATGAAATTTTTATCTTTAAATACAAATGTCATTCACTGACATATCTTCGCTAACAGCCCGGAACATACTACTTATGATATAATATCAATACAAATGGTTCGTTATTGGACATTATAAATTTTCCAGCTAACTCACTCCTGGTTACCAGCATTTCGCCCCAGTGTGCAAAGTTGGACTCTTCAGCTGGTATATAGCACACGCACCAATACGTGTAGGCTACTTAGAGCCAAGGGCAGTGCCAATGCACTTTGAGAGACTTTGTCTCATTTCCAAAATTGATGCCTGCCTGACCATCAGATGATATAGATGTTGATTCCCATAGGGAACCTGAAATATTTGTCCTGAATGAGTAAATTTATAATACCAATATAAATGGTCCATTATGAGACATAAATTTTTGAGCTAACATATTCCCGGTTGCCAGTGTCTTGGTGGGTGTGCTATTTACCAACTGAAGATACCAACTTAGCACACTGGGGCAAAACACTGGCAACCAGGAATGAGTTAGTTGGTAAATTTATAATGTCCAATAACGGACCATTTATAACGGTATTATAACATGCCACTTAGTTGAGCAGCTCGTCACCTTTCTCCCAAGACCTCCCATCCGAAACATTGCAACATTTTTGTAACGTTACTCTTTTGTCAAAAATCGCCCAAAACAAATCAAGCTGCTTTTCTTTGGACTTTTTCCAGTTTTTGAATCATCTTGGTGAGGGTCCCGTACACCAGAACCATACTCCAGTTGGGGTCTTACCAGAGACTTATATGCCCTCTCCTTTACATCCTTACTACAACCCCCAAACACCCTCAGAACCATGTGCAGAGATCTGTAACCTTTACTTACAATCCCATTTATGTGATTACCCCAATGAAGATCTTTCCTTGCATTAACACCTAGGTACTTACAATGATCCCCAGAAGGAACTTTCACCCCATCAACATAGTAATTAAAACTGAGAGGACATTTCCTATCTGTAAAACTCACAACCTGAATTTTAACCCCATTTATTCGTGGGGGTTTTCTTACCTGTTCCCCCATCAGGCGCGTCCCAGGTGGCGGATTGGGGGGACCCTCCAGAATTGCCTGGAGGGTCTGAGGGAAATAAAATACCCTGTTGCGGACTAAAAATAGGCATTGCAAGAAAATGTCTTGAGGCATTGTGATTATTACTCGCCCAAGTTAAGGCTTGGAATTGGAGGCCTCGCCCACACCTGCTAAAGAGTGATACAGTTGTTCAGGTAAAGTGAGGCTGGTGATTGAGGTGAAGGCTCACTGCGGGGAGCTGGATCCAACACATCACTTTGCTCTACATAGCCTGGATGAGCCGCGTTGAGAAAAGGGCGATTCCGACCTAGGAGGAAAGTCATGGTTTGAATTCGGTCATAATAATGCCAAGTGGAGACCACCTGAATAGGCCTACTGAAGGGGGAACAAACCTGGCTAGAGCAGACTGCTGTCAGAATCAATCAGCAGGACAATACCAAACTTCTAACACAAGAGTGGAGAGTGCTGAATGCCACTTCAGTCGACAAGACAGGAAGGACAGACGTTTTAACCCTTGGTGAAAGAGACTTTGAAGAGCTCAAAAAGAGAAGCCTTAAGGCTAAGCTCGGACTTGGGCAGATCAAGTTTCAAGTTATCAGGGGAAAAACGAAACCCAGTATTGATAAAGATGGAGCTGAAGGTCCTTCAGGCCAATCTTCAGCATCTAAAAGCAGCTGTGGCCAATTTCGCCAGGAAGTTCAAGTCCGAGGCTATTGACGTGGCTCTTATTCAAGAGCCACGGGTAGTCAAGGACAGAGTAGCAGGACTGGCGGAATCTGGAGGTAAGCTAATGTACGATACAACATTGGAAATACCCAGAACATGTCATCTTGTGAACAGGAAATTAAAATGTCTTATGTTGCAAGAACACTGTTCACAGGACTTAATAGTTGCCAAGATTAAACTTGGAAATTGGGAGGGACCCAGAGAAATAACCACAGGCTCTGCATACCTCCCATATGACTCAACTAATCTGCCCCCCTCAGAAGAAGTTGAGAATCTAATTTGCGACGCAAAGAGGAAAGGCGAACACCTAGTTCTTGGAGTAGATGCAAATTCACACCACATGGCATGCGGCAGCACAAACTGCAATGCAAGAGGTGAGTCTTTAATAGAGTTTATTATTGGAACTGAGTTGACGATACTAACCTAGGAAACAAGCCTACATTTATAAATAAAAATCATAGGGAGGTAATAGACATTACACTAAGCACTACACATATTGCAAACTTTATTAAAGACTGGAAGGTGCTGGAGGAACCATCATTGGCAGACCACCAGCACATACAATTTGCATTAGATGCGAGACTATGTGGGATTGAGATGTACAGAGAACCAAAAGGAACTAACTGGGACAGATACAGGGAAGTTCTAGGGAAGGCTGTACAAAAAATTCCAACTAACGTGAGAGGACAGAAACAATTGGATGAGGCAGTGGAACTATTATAAGGGGCCATGAGGACTCATTCCATGAAAACTGTATTCTCGAAGAAAAGAAAAACACCAAAAATGTAAGGTGGTGGAACAACAAACTAGCCAAAATGAAAAAAAAGAGTTTAGGATGTTGTATAGAATATCATCATAGGAAACTCACTGAGTATAACCTAGAGATACGGGAAGCAAAAATAAAATCTTGGATACTGTTCTGTGAGAAAGTGGAATCACAAACTGAAACAGCAAGGCTCCAGAAGGTTCTGAAATTAACCCATATAAATCAGGTGGAGACACTGGAGAAACCAGATGGGTCATTTACTCAGGCGGGGAGGGACACGCTGGAGATACTAATGGCATGTCACTTTCCAGAGACTGAGGAGATAACAGAAGAAGAAACAGTTGGAACTGAGACCGGAGCTCACAGAGCAGACTGGAACTGTGCCAACAGAATAACAAAACATAACCATGTAAAATGGGCAATCGACACGTTTCATCCTATAAAGGCTCCGGGGCCAGATGAAGTACTTCCAATACTCCTACAGGAAGGATAGGAGGTACTTGTCATTGCCCTGACGGACCTTTTCAGAGCTAGTCTAGCCTTAGGGTACATGCCGAAATCATGGTCTGAAGCTAAAACAGTATTCATACCTAAGCCTGGAAGGGCAAATTATGCCCAAGCCAAAGTATACAGACCATTATGTTTAACCTCATTCATGCTGAAAGCAATGGAGCAAAATTTGAATAAATATATCAGAAGAACGGTGCAACTGAACTCAACGTTACATGAAAATCAGTTTGCATACAGAGCTGGCAGATCCACTGAAGTAGCACTCCACCAGCTGGTTTGTAAACTAGAGGAAAGCCTAGAATAATTGCACTGGCGGCATTTCTAGATATAGAAGGAGCCTTCAACAATACAACCTGTGACTCTATGATCAAAGCATTGGAAAAGAGCAAGGTGAGTAAAACTGTCATCAAATGGATTAAATCCATGTTAGACAGAAGGAAGATAAAAGCAACCCTGTTTGAAGAAACGCTGACAGGGCCACCCGAGGCTGTGCTCAGGGAGGAGTTCTTTCTCCTCTGCTGTGGAACCTCGTGGATACGCAGATGACCTACTGATTGTGGTACGACGTAAGGTGATGAGTGTTATCCAGAACCTCATGCAAAGATCACTTAACCTTGTGGAGAACTGGTGTCGGGAAGAACAACTATCAGTCAACCTAAACAAGATAACTATGGTCCCTTTTACAAGAAGGAGAAAATTAGAGAGAAGAGTTCACTGAAGCTCTTTGAGCAAGATATACAGGATCCGCCAGAAAAATGTATACACTCTTTACGGAACAAAAACTATTTATTGTGTGTGTTTTCTTATGTTGAAATTTTGATTACACATGTAGTACTGTCTTCAGTTAAACATATGGTTACACGGGATGTTCAAAATATTCACCATTGGTGGCCAGACACATAGCAGAACGACGAGCAGTCGCTGCAACTACGTCCGTCAATGTTTGAATGGGGATCGCTGCACATGCCACTGTAATCTCCTGGTGAAGGGCCTCCAGCGTGCGTGGCTTACGTCGATAGACTTGAAACGTCGATAGACTTGATTTTTCACAGTTCCCCACAAGTAAAAGTCCATAGGGGTAAGACCTGGCGATCTTGGGGAGAACTCAATGGGTCCTCGTCGTCCAATCCAATGTTCCGGCAGATTGTCATCCAGGAAAGCTTGTACTGCTACATGGTAGTGTAGTGGCGCCCCGTCCTGTTGGTGGAAGACTTCATCACCGGCTCCATAAAGCTGATGTACAGCTGGTAAAATTAATGTGCTTAACATTTCCAAGTACACTGCTCCAGTGACAATACCCTCAAAGAAAAAGGGTCCTAGTAAGCCCCTCGACGACAGTCCACACCAGACATTAACCCCTGGTAGATTGACTGCCTTGTCCACATGAACGTGCAGATTTTCCGGAGACTAGTAGACACAGTTATGTCAATTCACTGTTCTACTAAGTTTAAATTGGGCCTCATCAGACCACACTAACTTCGTCAGAAATTGTTCATCTTGGGTTACCATTTGCTGATACCATTCGCAAAATTGCATTCGACGATCAGGATCATCCTCATTAAGCGCATGCAGTAATCGTGGGATGTAAACATTCCACTCAGCTGTTTTCAAAATTCGTCGTATACTTGTACTGCTAATCCCCACTTCCCATGCACATTGCTTAGCAGACTTCTGTGGAGAATTAGCAAAACTTTCCAACACGTGAGCCGACGAAGCAGAACTGGTAGCTGTGCGGGTTCTTCCCGATCTTCCTTTGTGAATATCACAAATCGTTCCATGCATCTCAAACTTCCCAGTAATGCGTTTAATTGTTAGGCGTGTTGGGGGTTCTGTTTCAAACTCCCTCCTCCACTGACGTTGCACTTCAACGGCATTATCAAACCTGATATACCACTTCAGAATGTACTTTTGTTGCTCGAACGTCAAGCGTGCCCCAGCCATTTTGTCTTCCCACTATCGTGATGCAAGTACCGACATCTGTTGAGCGAAAGACCATACTACAACATTTAAAAACAATGATAACAGTTGACAATGTCCATATCCCGATATCGCCTAACAAAGAGTGTATACATTTTTCTGGCGGACTCTGTATTAGAACAGGCATTGCACCTAGGTGTAGTGTTAGATAAAAATCTAACCTGGAATCCACATATAGAAAGGAACATAACCCGGGCCAAGAACTTGCTGTATGCATGTAAAAGAGCCATCGGAAAGACATGGGGCCTAAGACCATCTGTGGTAACGTGGATGTATACAATGATCATTAGACCATTGATGGCCTATGCTGCAATCATCTGGTGGCAGAAAGTAAGCCAAGGAAAAGTCAGTAGTAATTGGATAGCCTACAGAGAATGGCATGCATAGCCATAACTGGGGCTATAAGAACTATGCCGTCAGAAGCCTTGAATACTTTACTAGACCTCCCATCAAATCATAAAAGGACAGGCTAGAATGAGTTCATATAGATTGGCACAATCAGAGTGCTGGAATGCACAAAGACAAATCTAGGACACTGTAAAATTAACAGAGTAATAGAGGAAGTTCTACACGTGCTTTCTGATCATATGATACCAAGTACAACTTTGAAGAACCGTTTGAGACACAGATAATAAAATAAAAGACTGAGATATCAACAAATGGAATATTGAAAAAGAAGATATAGTGTGGTGGACTGGTTACTCAAAACTGTGGATGGCACAGGAGGAGGGATCAACGGGGGAAGACCTGAGAGATCAATTCAGATGAGCATGGGCAGACACACTACAGTCTTTCAAGTTGAAATGATAGCTATCACAACATGTCTTGGAGAAAATCTGAAAATGAACTATAGGAATAAGAACATTTTCATTTTTATGGACAGCAAGCAGCCATTAAGGCATTAGAGGCAGTCTGGATAATATCCAGAATTGTCTGGTGTTGCCACTCACTTCTCCTGAAACTCTCAAAGTAAAACATTGTCAAAATAATATGGGTACCAGGGCATGCAAGTATAGAAGGAAATGAAAAGGCAGATAAACTTGCCAGGAAAGGGGCAGAAACACATTTTGTAGGCCCAGAACCTGTATGTGGGATTTCCTATGGACAAGCCCGACACTACATAGGAAAATGGGTACAAAAAAATCAAATGAAGGATTGGAAAAATACTCCAAGATACAGGCTTGCAAAGGAACTGATTAAAGGACCACACAAGAAGCATACTAAAGATCTCTTGAAACTCAGCAGAGAAAATATAAGATGTTTAGGAGGACTGTTGACAGGACACTGCCACCTGAAAAAACACCTACATAGAATTGGAGTAATAAGAGACAATATATGTAGGAAATGCAATGAAGCAGATGAATCAGCTGAACACATACTTTTTGAATGTGAGGTGCTGGGTAGAATCAGACTCTCCACTCTAGGACTACCAGGTGAAGAGAGAGAAAAAATCCAAGAAGATCCAATAAGAACAACCTGCAGCTTTGTGAAGGGAGCAGGTATATCTAGGTGGGAATGAAGGAAAAACATGGTAGCAAAAGATCTTAGAGGTCGACGCTAATTAGGAACTAATATTTAGAGGCCCCATGAAGAAAAGAAGAAGAAGAAGAAGATCCCCCTTTTATCATCAAACCATTGCCTACTGTCCATCTCATAACATTATCGAGGTCATTTTGCACAGCTTCTCACTATTTTGTAACTTAATTATCACTCTATACAGAATAACATCATCCACAAGAAGCCTTATCTCTGATTCTACTTCTTTACTCGTATCATTTTTATATATATAAGAAAATATAAAGGTCCAGTAATATTGCCTTGAGGAAATCACCTCTTAATTATTACAGGGTCAGATAAAGTTTTGTCTACTCTAATTCTCTGAGATCTGTTTTCTAGAAATATAGTCACCCATTCAGTCACTCTTTTGTCTAGTCCAACTGCACTCATTTTTGTCAGTAGTCTCTCATGATGTACTGTATCAAATGCTTTAGATAGGTCAATCACGATACAGTCCATCTGACCTCCCGAATCCAAGATAACTGCTACATCTTAGTGGAAGCCTTACAAGTTGAGCTTAAGTGGAATAACCTTTCCTAAATCCAAACTGCCTTCTAACAAACCAGTTATTAATTTTGCAAACATGTCCCAAAGTTTACATGCAATGCATGTCAAATTGACTGGCCTGTAATTTTCAGCTTTATGTCTATCACCCTTTCCTTCATACACAGGGGCTACTGTAACAACTCTCCATTTATTTGGTGTACCGGTAGCTCCTTCATGCAAACAAGAATCAAATAAATACTTCAGATATCGTACTATATCCCAACCCATTGTCTTTAGTATATTCCCCAAAATCTTATCAATTACTGCTGCTATTCTAGTTTTCAAATTTTGTATCTTACTGATTCCTGGAATGTCCTTCTTGGAACCTGTTAATGCCTTAAAGTATTTATACATACCCTTCCATTTTCCACTAAAATTTGTAAGACTGACAATTATGCTTGCCATCGTATTATCCTTAGCTGACTTCTTTCCTGGATTCAATTTCTAGTAAGTTCCAGTAAAAACTTCCTTACGTCAACAACAGAGACGGCTACTTGTTTTAACATCACACTAATAGGTCAAAGGTTTTTGGCAACAGAAAGATAGGAAAGGGCTAGGATTGGGAAGGTAGCTAAGAGCTGTGGCTTTAATTATGGTACAGCTCCAGCATTTGCCTGGTGTGAAACTGGGAAACCATGGAAAACTATTCAGAGCTGCCGACAGTGGGATTCCAACCCACTATCTCCCGAATCCATTCTCACAGCTTTGTGACCCTAACAACAGTGACATCAGGGTCATAAACTTTACTGTCATTCAGGTGTGCCCGAGTTTCTGCATCTCCATTTGATTACATTTTAGTGTCGGTACCTAAATTCTTTTTCAGTGATTGACCTTTGCCAGAATACTTCTGCTGCAATCTTTTCAATAGCATTAGATGAACCTGAATGGTTTTCTTTCTGGCAATGTCAATAATCAATCTGTGATCAAGGATCTGCATTTAGAGTTGTCACCCAGAATTCCCTATCAGTTGTTCACCTAGCTTTATCTTAAACACTTTTAAAGAACTTGGAAATTTACTAAACACTTCCCTTGACAATTTATTCCCATCTCTCACTCCTTATCCCATAAATGAATGTCCTCTTCAGTTCCATATTATTATCTTTCTACTTTTAAGAACATCCCTCAAGCTTATTCGTATCATTCCACGCCATATCTCCACTGACTGCTCAAAGTATACCACGTAGTTGAGCATCTCCTCTCCTTACTCCCAGGTCTTCCCAGCACAAAGTTTGCAACATTTTCGCAACACTACTCCTTCGTAATACCTCTGGATTTTTTTGAGTCCTGGTGTGGGCCCCATACACTGGAACCATACTGTAATTAGGGTCTTACCAGTGACTTCTACGCCATCTCACTTACAGCCTTAGTACAACTCCTAAATACTCTCATAACCATGTGAAGAGATCTGTAATCTTTCCTAACAACCTCATTAATACTCGTATGATTATCCCAATGAAGAATATTCCTTATATCAATGCATACATTCTTACAGTGTTCCCCACAAGGTAGTAGCACCTCATCAACACAGTACTCTCTGTGAAACTTAAAATTTGACATTTCATCCCATTTACCATCATACCATTGTCTGCTCTCCATCTCAGAACACTGTCTAGGTCCCCCAGTTACTCACAATCCTGCAACTCATTTACTACTCTATACAGTATAAAATCATCCACAAATAGCCTAATCTGCGATTCCAGATCTTTACTCCTATCATTTATACACACTGCTGTGCAAAGCTTCAGGATGAGATAAGTAAAGCAACATAACATATCAACTACTCAATAGAAATAAATGAAAGTGAGGTACATGTTGCCAGAGGGCTCCCACACGTGCGTAGAAACCTGGCGTGAAGTCAGCGCAACTATAGTGCCAAATGCGTCTGGCCCAACAAAACGAGGCGGTTGAAGGAACGGTACAAGACAGTGTGAGTCAATCAAAGAGCTGTTACAATGCACTATGGTGGTGTTATTCATTACAACATGGCTCGGAGACAACATCTGGATGACTTCACATGAGGAGAAATCATCGGGAAACTGGAAGGAGGACAATGTGTGACGAGTATAGCCCAGCAATTTGGCATTGCTCACAGCACTGTTTCATGTGCATAGAGAGCTTTCCAAACCACAGGAACTGCAGCATGAATTCAAAGGAGGGAGTTGACCAAAGTCAACTACAACAGCAGATGACCGCTAGATTGTGCAACAAGCAAGAAGTGACTCACATCAAACAGCGGGTGCAATTGCAACCACATTTAAGAGGACTGCAAGACACCCAATCTCATGCTCCACAGTGACACGATTGTATGGGGGCGGTCTGTTTGCCCGACGACCATTATGTTGTGTTCTGTTGACACCCACACATCGGCGGCACCGTTTGCAATGGTGCCATGAGCATCAGGTCTGGACCAACAAGGAGTGAGGTCGCGTGCTCTTCTCAGATGAGAGCAGATTCAGTGTGAGTAGTGATTCCAGATGTATCCTCATCTGACAAGAGGTGGGAACATGTAATGCACCCAGGAACATTGTTGAACATGATCATTTTGGTGGTCCAAGTCTTATGGTGTGGGGGAGGTATACTGTTGCATGGGCGTACCGACCTGCAAACCTTTCAACAGGGTACACTCACCAGTCAATGTTATTGTGACAGTGTACTCCTTCCCTGTGTGCATCTTTACAGGGGTGCATTCGGCCTAGGCTTAAATGTTATGAATGACAATGCACGACCGCATTGAACAGTACAGGAGCTCTGGGAATGAGAGGATATTCAGTGAATGGACTAACCTGCAACCCCCACCCTTCGACTAAAATCCCATCGAGCACATGTGAGACATGTTAGACAGACATTTTGCAGCATATCAACATGCACCAACAATCATCCAACAGTTGTCAACTGCGCAGGTGGAAAAATGGAATGCCCTACCACAAGAACTCCTTACCAATCTTGTGGCCAGCATGTGAACATTGTGCTGAGCTTGCATCGGTGTCCGTGATGATCACACACCCTTTTAAGAACCATGTCCCTTATTTTTGATGTCCAGGTGACCATCATGGGCTGCAGTGACTTACATGTAATTTATTGTCTCTGTATAAAATGCTTCATGGTGTGGGTCACTCTAGTCACGTCCTAGTTCGTGAACCATGGACAACGGTTGAGTGGTCTAGTAAATGGTCCTGAGAGTTGGGATACCAGTTGCTACGGAATGGGAGTGGACTTCTTGATCATATACTGAGTCATGGCCCTCCTTGTGCTCAGGCGGCTAGGACTATACAATCCAACAGTGGTCCCTAACCCGTTAATCCATCAGAGAAGAGATCCTCACTTGGACTACGTGTAAGTAGGGTAGCATCCTGCTTCACGAATTTACTGAGCTCAGAACATTTTAAGCAAGCCTTCTTTTTACGTTTACCTAAGGGAGTAACGGAGTCCCACTCCCATTTGACAGGCGAGGGACTCCTTGGAAACAACTTGGCGAACACTGGCAGCTATCAATTTTAATGGGGTTATGGAAGAAAAGAAAGTAGAACTGGCTGAGTCAGCAAAGAAGATGCATCTGGATGTGCTAGGAGTAAATGATGCTCGAGTAAGGGGAGATAACAAGAGATAGGAGATTATAAAGTGTACTTAACAGGTGTTAAAAAGGGAAGGGCAGGTTGTGGGGTAGGGCTGTTCATCAGGAATACCACTGCATGCAACATAGTTGTATTAGTGGTTGGTGAAATTACGCTTGAGGAAGTGGAAAAGATGGTAAATAAAATCCATTGTCATAAAGCAGTAGGAATAGATGAAATTAGATGTGAAATGGTGAAATATAGTGAGAAGGCAGGGATGAATTGGCTTCATAGAGTAATAAGATTAGCGTGGAATATTCATAAGGTATCTTCAGATTGGGCAAAAGCAGTAACTGCACCTATCTAGAAGCAAGGGAACAGGAAGAACTGCAACAACTATCGAGGTATCTCATTGATTAGTAGGCCTATACCAGGCAAAGTATTCACTGGCATCTTGGAAAGGAGGGTGCAATCAGTGATTGAGAGGAAGTTGGATGGGAACCAGTGTGATTTCAGACCACAGAATGGCTGTCAGTACAACGCAGGACAACAAGAAAACAAAATGGATGTGGAAGGTGGGTGTGCCTTGCAGAGGGGTTGTAAACTTATGTACTGTAAAGTGGGGTAACTTCAGCCATTCAGGATAAATTTGGCCACTGACGAACAGTAATACTGATTTTCTCCTGTCTCCTGTACTGAAACAGATGAACCACATGCAACAACTAAAATGCATACACAATAGAATGCTCTATCAACACTCAATAATTAGTCCAAAGAACACTGGCGGGCTCAGTGTTGAGTCAATCGATTTCTTTCACAGCCCCAACTATTGTCTTGTCTGGTAACAGCAGAAAACAAACTATTCCCTAGCCCCAGCATTCCATTCTCCATTCCAGTGGTTTATGGGGTCAAAATGTAAGTAGGCCTGCACCTGGGAAATGATGTACACAATTTGATGCATTTTATTTAAATAGGTTTTTCAGGGAATAGTTTTGTGATAAAAGTTATCCTCTTCCAGGGTAACTTCGGTTGTGCCAAGAACATACAGGAAAATATTATGAGGGCATGGGTATTGTACTTACAATCCTGTACACCTCAGGAACCCTTTAGAAGAGATTAATAAAGGCACAACAATGGTTCGGCAAGCCTCTCAGAATTAAGGGGATGTTTATCCAGACAGAGATCCAGACAGGGAGAAGAAAGACAGTTCCCATTTTCAATGATAAATGCACCTATAGACAGACTATATTGCTGCATAGATGGTCATCAGTTGGCATGGGCGATACACATTTAAGAACTTGATTGACGGTCCAGATATTATCTAATTTAGAGGACAGTGTATTATGAGAAGAGTCTACAAGATTGCTTCTTTTTCGAACTTTCCTCTCCATACAATTGGACTTAATAATTTTCACTCTTATTTATTATCTTTTACAGCATTACAAATATTTCTGCAATGCAACATGTAATTTGAAACATCATACAATGCTTGTAAGCTTAGGCTAAATAAAAGTTTCTTCTTTAGGGAAAATGTAAATTTGATCACTATACATCTGTTTCACTACAAATCGTTATAATTTGTTTGTGATTGTTGATGCTGAGCGTTCTGTAGGTTTTAAAAAAACATTCACAGTGGCCAAAGTAACATTAAGTCCAAGAAAACTTTTGTTTTTTGAGTTATTTATATGGTGGCCGAAGTTACCTCAAAACATGGGGGATAATCATAGGCCTAATTCATTACCGAATAACAATTAGAATTATGTTCATATTTAAAAATGAAGATCAAACATAGCAGAACCTATATTCTCTTTTTTCAGAAAATTAAGAGGAATATTTCTAGTTTAAATTTTTAAAATATACAAAAAAAGTGGCCAAAGTTACCCCATTTTACAGTAAGATATCTCAGATAGGTTGGTCACATTCCAGGGGAACATATTAATTAACTAGCTGATGTACCCGTGCTTCGCTGTGGGATTCTCAGAAAGACTGACCTTGTGGTTTCCTAACTCAAGTCAACATAGGTCATTAAACGTCAGTATGAAAATAGCGATTAAACCAATGTTATGGTATAAAATACTCAATCAAATGAAAAACTGCACATTTTCTCACTTTTAATGAACAGTACTACGGTTGGAAAATTCTAAGTTCCCAAGGAGAGAATTGGATATTTTTCACCAATAGAGCTTGTCAAAAACAGATCAGATGTAAGGCTTTTCAGGCGTTTGCTAAATAACAGTTTCTTCTTTAGGGAAAATGTAAATTTGATCACTATACATCTGTTTCACTACAAATCGTTTTATTTGTGATTGTTGATACTATTGATAGAGCAAACGCCTGAAAAGCCTTACATCTTATCTGTTTCAGTGCTACGGTGCCGCTTTAACAGTCCAAAGTTCCAGAGCTAGAATGACCAGGCCACAGAGAGCCATGAACACTCCTCTGCCATTATTCCGTTAAATATGCACACTGCTCATTCCAATCAGTGCCTCAGAGTAGGGATTGAATAGCTCGAATGCTATGATGAACCGGTTTGTTATGTGCCAGTAGTATCGTTTTTTTTTTTTTTTTTTTTGCAAGTTGCTTTACATCACACCGACACAGATAGGTCTTATTGCGACGATGGGACAGGAAAGGGCTAGGAGTGGGAAGGAAGCGGCCGTGGCCTTAAGTAAGGTTCAGCCCTAGCATTTGCCTGGTGTGAAAATGGGAAACAATGGAAAATCATCTTCAGGGCTCCTGACGTAAGACCTATTAATACCTGTGTCGGTGCGATGTTTGCTACGCAGCAAGATGAGTCGCAACAGAAGACAACAGAAGACACAAAGCACATCACAACAAACAATGTTCAATGTAATGTTATTGTTGATCAATTTTATGAGCTTTCCATATTGCAGGCCTCCACATTAAGTATTCTTAAGACTCTTGTGATATTAAGCCGTCTTGTAAAATTATTTATAGCATAGACTGTATATCCTTATTCTCCGACTTTACATACTGATTTTCATTAAATCCTGTTTACCCATTTTCTCGTGACTCGGCGCTGATATGGACTTAGTAACAAAAATAAATTCATGAATATCTCTGTGGCATGGACGGTACGGTAACAATGTATAAGACACACCGGTAAATGATCGGAAATTTAATACTTAAGTTATGTAGTATTTATCGATACGACCTCTAATAACATGAATATTTGAGAATTACATTTTAGACCTTTCCCTAAACTACGGTACCATTTCACTCAACGTGAATAAAATTGTTTATGGCCTAGATTAGAGCGACCTATTCCCCGACTTTGCATACCAATTATCATTAAGATAGGACCACTAATAACATAAATATTTGAGAATTACATTTTAGACCTTCCCATAAACTACCATTTTTCTCAGCCTGAACACATTATCTATGACCTAGATTATAGCGACTTACTCACCGTCTTCGTCTACCGATTTTCGTTAAGATGCGACCACTAATAACATAAATATTTGAGAATTAAATTTTAGGCTTCCCTTAAACTACCATTTCATTTCGTGTGAATACAATTATTTATGGCCTAGATTGTAGCGACACTCCCCGATTTTGCATGCCGATTTTCATTAAATTCTCTTGAGCCGTTTTCTCGCGATGCGTGTACATAGGCCTATTAATACATACATTCAGACAGACATTACCGGTACGGTACGGAAAATTAAAAAAGTTCACTTCCTTCTTACTGTGAGCACGACTGATACAGAAATACCATATCCAGAGATGCCAACTATTACGATTTAATCGTAATAATTACGAATTACCCATCATAATTACCCCTTTACGAATCACACACTACAAATTACGATTTGTTGTTGATTTTTAAATCTAGGTGTATGAAGTGTTCAAAAGGATACACAAGGTGGCTTGAATTCTCAGAATATTATTTTAGGATTTCTCGGTAATAATTTATACCCCTTTCCTGTCCCTCGTTTAAGAATATTTCGAGTTTTCACGCGCCGAACGCAGTGTGTGCTTCCAGTTCCGGAAATATAGGCACCTGTGAAGTGGTATATCTTGCGGAGTTGTATTTGTTCGTCACATAATCAGACTTCCATGCAAGTATGCGAGTTCTTTTGTCTTTGTCTTGGCGGTAAAGTGGTGACGAACTCCGTTTAATTGTGAATATTGTGTGCGTGACTGTTGAAGATGTATTTATTGCGATTTTGGTTGCCAAATTTACATATATTGCTCTTCTAGGATATATGCTAATCGTGTGTTACGAAATGCGAAATAATGAAGCGATTTCTTGTGCAGGAAAATACGTGTGATTACGTTAGCGCGATTAGTGACGCTAGTAATAAATATAGTTGAAAAATTTAGGGAGGTATACTCGGAAGAATGGCCTCGTTTAATGCATTCCTCAAAATCTCATTCACACGTGTTTTGTAGTGTGTGTAGCCGCGATGTTTCGGATGCGCATGATGAAGAAGAACAAGACTGAATTTCGTACTAATATGAACTCCGAACTGTTAAGTGCTCTGTTAGTGCAGAGGATGCACATGATATGAAAAGAAAAAGCATGTCACCAGTGTACGTTTACCAAACAGGAACTACAAGCTTTAAATTAAATGATATGTAAGTTAGTAAGATTACGCGAAAAAAAAAAAAAAATCTGCGACCGCCCCCCCCCCCCCCTCCGCCCTAACGGCTGCATTACGAATTACCTTTCTTGAAAGTTGGCATCTCTGCATATCCTTTTTAAATTCTGAGTAATGTACAGACAAAACTCTTATTTTATATATAGATTAACAATACATGATAAAAGCAAATTAAAATAATGACAAAACGTGCATTCTTTTCAATAAAACTAAATAAGAAACATGAAATGATTAACTTGAAAATAAAACTAATTATAATTTACACAGCTTCTTCACAATCTATTATTTAAAAACTGAACGGGAATGTTGAAACTTCTGCAAAGGAGAAATTAAACAACTAGGCCTAATCCGATCCACAACACAAGAGTAGATAGAGTGACATTGTTGTGCTGAAGGCCCTAAAAACCTAGTCGCGAAGAAACTTCTTCAAATTTATACGGTACATTGGGATGTCTCATATCTACAAGTCTAAGCTACGGGATAATTAAATTTGAATTTTACAAACGTTACAAGGTAAAATAAAGATATCGTAGCTTGAAACTAAAACCAATTTGAAAGCAAAGTGGAAACATTCGCGAATGAAAACGCTGAAGAGGACAAAACCCATTTCAGAAGTAATCGATAGGAAAAATACTCCACCAAGAAATTAATAAATGTGAAACTTTAGACCGAAAATGTCAAATTTCTTACCCCATGATTTTACAGCGCTTCCGAAGCAGTGTTTAAAGACAGGAGCAACTCTGACACACCCAGACACAATGCAGCGTAGACCAGAAATGCGCCACGCCACGGCACGAACAGTGTCGCCAACTAACATTGTTATGAAATAATTTCATAGCCGATTACCAGAGCCATCTACAGTTAAAGCCGGAAGGTACGCTTGGCAACGCTGTATCTATCTGTCAAGCGGAGGCCGAGAGAAAAGGGGGCGTGTCTGAGTTTGAATGACTTCACCCATATTCACTACATTTAGACCAACACGATGATTATGATAAATGCACACTCTTCGTAAAATGGTACTAAGAAACATACACATCAATAAATGCATTCACTGAAGTTAGAAATAAAAACAAATACTGTACACAATAAAAACAGAACACTTTAAGAACAGAACTCACAAGCTCAATTATTTTGAAACGTTGACACCCTCCTCCGCTTAGTTTTTTTATCCTCACTGCTGACATAACTCGTGTTCTTCATCTGCTTTCAGCACTTATTTAACACGACATTGGAAAATGTAGACAATAAACAATCTATCGCACCATTATTGCCACGCCCACATTGACGGCGTTCAAACCAGAACTGTTGATTGTCATCTCTTCCTAAAGCAACTCAGGATAGAGAGAACAGAGTTTTCTTATAATTTTCACAATCCAGGTAGTCTTCGTTTACCACTGTTCTGCAGACACACACAACACAATGTGATGGCACTACTAACCCACCTCTGGGGCCGATGACCTTCGATGTTAGGCCCCTTAAAACAACAAGCATCACAAGTAACCCACCTCTGAAGTTCTTCAAAATAGGGATCATCTGTTTCATTACTCTGCAATGCACAGCATATTATCCTTGACATCTCAAAATGCCCACAAAAAATTCACATGATGAAAATGAGTCTAACTTGTTTATTACTTCCATATTGAGCCCATTAACATATGTCTTGATTGAATCAGATATTTGTAATTAGCTACAGCCAAACCTCACTTCTCTATACAATCACCACTACCACCGCAACCCTAGATCACGCTTAATCCTAATTTTCATCTCACTTTTTAGGACTTGAAGTGCAGTAACATTATAGTTGCAACCAATAAGCTATAAGTACTGAATAAACCTTCTTCCTATGTCATCACTTTGAAACTTTCTGACAGTGAATAATTTTCTTTCACAGTTCCAAACGAAACTTTTTGAGTAGGGCCTAACGCTTCTTCCTTTTAGTGCAAATAATAATGTTATTTGTTTTACGTCACACTAACTACGAGTACTTTTACGGTTTTCGGAGACGCCGAGGTACCAAAATTTAGTCACTCATGAGTTCTTTTACGTGCCAGTAAATCTACCGACACGAGGCTGACGTATTTGAGCACCTTCAAATACTACCGGACTGAGCCGGGATCGAATATGACAAGTTGGGGTCAGAAGGCCACTCAGCCCGCCCCTTTTAGTGCAAAGTTCGAACTGTTCCTCATAAAAATATGAGGCAAGACAAAGAGTGTGCTTTTACTGCTTACCTCACGATACACTGAGATTGTGAAGCATTTTGTACACATATAACATTACAAGAAGTGGTTCCTATATAATTTAATAAATATGCATTTAGTTGAGACCACTTCGATATTTTACGATCTGCTAAACATGTCATTTCTTTTACGAACACCAGATAACTTAACATATATAGTGACATATCTTGGTGAATTTTGAGTAAATGGGTTACATTTGGCATATCATCCATCTTCTTGTTTACCCTACTCTACATTTCCAGGCTCCTACCTTCAGGGTCTTTTCTTTCAACTTTTCGATGATAAATATTTTGGCAAATTTGGGAAAATAATTGGACATGCATCAGGTAGAAGCTCATTTGGTTTAGGTGGTACTATAGTTACGTTGATTTTACTATCACAAATGTTATCGCCTGTTGAAAAACTTTACCGGGAGAGTTGGCCGTGCGGTTAGGGGCACGCGGCTGTGAGCTTGCATCCGGGAGTTAGTGGGTTCGAATCCCACTGTCGGCAGCCCTGAAGATGGTTTTCCGTAGTTTCCCATGTTCACACCAGGTAAATGCTGGGGCTGTACCTTAATTAAGGCCGCGGCCGCTTCCTTCCATCTCCTAGGCCTCTCCTATCCCATCTTTGCCATAAGACCTATCTGTATCGGTGCGACGTAAAGCCAGTAGCAAAAAAAAACTTTCGTGTGTGACATGTTTTATGCATACGACTGAATCCTTCCCAGGTTCCAAATTATCTCGTTTAAAATGACAAATGTTTTAATTCCTCGTCTGAAGGAAAACTCAACGACGTAATAAAACTTTTTTTAATGCTATAGTTGTTACGATACATGGAAACACAACATATTCTGGGCATCTGCAAATACACGAAACATTTTATTAATAAGCCAAATTCAGTTCGCAACTTCACAAATAATAACGTTATAT
Source organism: Anabrus simplex (assembly GCF_040414725.1). Taxonomy (NCBI): domain Eukaryota; kingdom Metazoa; phylum Arthropoda; class Insecta; order Orthoptera; family Tettigoniidae; genus Anabrus; species Anabrus simplex. The sequence continues at coordinate 199,876,095 of NC_090267.1, forward strand.
TGATTTAACGTCCCACTAACTACTTTTACGGTTTTTGGGAGACTCCGAGATGCCGGGATTTTCTCCAGGAGGAGTTCTTTAACGTGCCAGTAAATCCACCGACAGGAGGCTGACGTATTTGAGCACCTTCAAATACCTCCGGACATAGCTCGGCTTAGAAAGCCAGCTTTACAGTCCAAGCTACTCAGACCTACTTAGCCTTCACATTATTTCGATAATAGACTCTACGTATGATTATTCTATCACTTTTCTTCTATACTAATATTATAAAGAGGAAAATTTTGTTTGTTTGTAACGAATAGGCTCAAAAACTACTGAACCGATTTTAAAAATTACTTCACCTATAGAAAGCTACATTGCCAGTGAGTAACATGGGCTGTATTTCATTTTCAAAACAATTCGAGGTGGGGGGCCACGGGGGGGAAATATAAAAACAATAGGCTAATATAGGACATATAATGCGCCGAGATGGTAGTCTTCAAAAGCTCATTATTGAGGGCAAAGTCCAGGGAACCAGACAACGAGGACGAATACCAACGCGATGGATTGACATGGTGAACGGCCCCCTACAGTGTTCTCTCAGAGTAACCACATTGAAAGCTTTAGGTAGGGAAGAATGGCGGAGTATGGTTCATCGGCTAGAGGGCTGAATATTATGATAGTCACGACGCCTCAGTCATGAGGCAAAACGAAGAAGAAGATAGGCAAAATATCGAATTTGTCGTATAAGGACGAGACAAAGCTCAATTTAAGCATCTTGACACAAAGAACAAAACTCGGTAAGCCCCACGGGCCCGAAAACCATGTTTTAAGGCCCTAAAACCAACCGTTACGGAGATATTGGCACCACACTACCCCTGCACTAGGAATCGGATAAAGTAATGAACTGCCGTAACCATGACAACGTCAGCTCCAGGATTCTACAGCAGCGAAATTATCTACAATAAATCACAAAAACCTAACATGTTACAGACATGAAAATTGATATTCGGAATCCCCTTTAAAAATAAAAGATCACAAATATTCGTTTTCAGATAATCCACTTAAGGGGGGGGGGGTGAAAAGAAGTGAGGAAGGAGTTGAATTATTTATACGAGGATACATATATCTCAAAAAAAATGAAGATTTTATAGACTTTAAAATTGGTACTTGGAATCACCTTTAAAATGAACTCACTCTTTTTGGAAAATCCGCTTAAGGGGGTGAAAATAATAAGAAAGCGGGTGAATTTTTAAAAAGAGTATCTTCTTCTTCTTCTATCGCTTTACCCACACCTGTGGGGTTGCGGGTGCGAACTGTGTCGCAAATGTGGATTTGACCCTGTTTTACGGCTGGATGCCCTTCCTGACGGTAACCGTGTGTGTAGAGATGTAATCTATACGTCTATACTAATATTATATAGAGGAAAAATTTGTATATTTGTTTGTAACGGATAGACTCAAAAACTACTGAACCGATTTTAAAAATTAATTCACCTATAGAAAGCTACATCCAGTGAGTAACATGGGCTGTATTTTATTTTCAAAACAATTCGAGCGGGGGGCGACGGGGGAGATATAAAAATATTAAAATAATAGGCTAAAGTAGGCAAAATCGAATTTGTCGTACAAGGATGAGACAAAGCTCATTTTAAGCCCCTTGACGCAAAGAACAAAACTCGGTAAACCCTACGGGCCCTAAAACCATGTTTTAAGGCCCTAAAACCAACCGTTATGGAGATATTGGAACCACACTACCCCTGCTCTAGGTATCGGATAAAGAAACGAACGGCCGTAACCATGGCAACGTCTGCTCCAGGATTCTATAGCAGCTAGATTTTGCATGTACGTTTGGGCATTGCTGCCAACCAAAATTGATACACATATGACTTATTATCTGGAAAAAAAATTGTTGTGTAAGACGCTCATAGCACTCCTTTGGGCGTGGATGGAAAGGGAGTGAAGTATAAAAAAGAATAGCCCCAGAGATCTCCTTACTACAGCGACCAGCGGTTGCCGACGGGCCTCCGTTTTTACGTACTGGCTTAGGTTTCAGCATTTTGCGGAGTCTGTTACCTATAGTTTAAACTATTTTCTATCAAATCATGGAGTAGTAGGATCACTGATGTTATTAGTGCCGATATTTTGGTCCACTTTCACGTTCATTATAACCATGAAAACAATCTATATTCTGTACACAATTGTCAAGATGGTGCGCCCATGACTTGAAAGAAATGTCTCAACATTTATACTCAGATTCATTATATGATGTGCGACATGAGTGACAAGCCCTGAGAATTATAATTCTCTATAATTATAGTAGTTTCTTTTATGCATCGCGTATTTCCTTGATCATTTGAAATAGTTACGAAATGTCGGATTAAACAAATACATTCAATAATATATATATTTGTGGTACTATCTAGCGGAAGTATACTTACACTAAACCTGCAACTTTGGGAAGGGAGCAAGTATATCTAGGTGGGAATGAAGGAAAAACATGGTAGCAAAAGATCTTAGAGGTCGACGCTAATTAGGAACTACTGTAATATTTAGAGGCCCCCATGAAGAAAAGAATAAGAAGAGGAAGAAGAAGAAGACACACTATAATTCCAAACATGACAAATAATTTCTACGTACTTAAGTAAATACACCAGTGATATATATATATAATGAAGTCAGTCACACCGATAGTATGAGTAACTAAAGCCAGTTTCTGATAACCCGTACGAAGAACGGGTACTTCTGCTAGTCTTATATATACTCGAACCTATCGGCATAGCCGACTACAGTTACAAGCCGGAGTCATGTAAGTTTGGCAACGTCCAGTGGAGGCCAAGGTGAAAGCGCGGGATCTATCCGCGTATGTTGATGTGTAGTGAACTTCGTCTCGTGTTTAGTTTAATTTTTCACAGATAGGTTCGAGTATATGTAACAAGATAAGTGATAGAAAAAGCATACGTAGAGCCTATTACCGAAATAATGTGAAGGCTAAGCAGAGCTGAGTAGCTTGGACTGTAGAGCTGGCTTTCTAAGCCCAGCTCAGTCCCGGTGGTATTTGAAGGTGCTCAAATTCGTCAGCCTCGTGTTGGTAGATTTAATAATAGAGAAAAGATTCGCACAATGTGCAAAGAAAATTTTAGCTCTCATTTTCATCGAGACAGAATTTAGTCAGTGACACTAATCTTTTCCTGCATGACGTTACGTGGTACCTCTCACAGCTTTTCCGGCACAATTTGCATAAACACTGTATTTCGTTTAGTTAATGGTAGTAGGCTCTGCTGCATATCCGGTGGTGAAATCCGTGAACAGCAAATCACGTCATTACGTGTCTAAGTTCATATCCGGGCTTTTTCCATTCGCTGTTTAACATAGCATCTGTTGAGTAGAACTCCAGCCATATTTCTTCCCTTTTTCTCTGAAGGTCTATGAGCAAATTCTGATATGCCGGTGTAGAGGGTAGTTGCAGTTGTAGGCGGAAATCTTCTATGAAAAAAGTTTATCTTGCCACAGTGGCGGCTCGTGCTGAATAATGTTGGTGGTTCTGCTCTGTGACGCCCAGTCTATTGCAGTAAGTGTTATAGACAAATCTAAATTCGTACTGCATACAGAAAGTGTCAGCTGAGCTCGTGTGAATCCGTACTCCAACCCCGCGGAAACGCTTTACTCCATGTCTTATCAGTGTGAAGTTCTCGAAAATGTACCGAAATAATACCGGTAGACGTTCATCTCAATTTGTAAGACCCCAATTTCGAGGGACATTGACAATGTAAATAACTGACTTGTACAAAAAACAATTAAAATTTACAAAAAATAAAGTCCTTCCTCCACTTATCGAAAAAAAATGTTGACCTATCGACACATTCATATTTACAAACATTCCGAGACCTGCATACATCTTTGTCAGCCGGCTTTCTTAATGGAGGTGAACATCATCTGAAAGTACTAGCGTTTCTGTTTTCATTTTCATGACTACCTAACTCGGAAGAATTCACTACCATTACGGAGAAACATAGTCATGATTACTGTATATACTTGTAGTCCCAAGAACTCGCTCATTCGCTTCGTACGAGAGAATGTTTTCGGTCGTTGGATAGAATTTTGCTGAAGTCCTGGTCATTTACACCAAAGACAGAAAAATGTACATACCCCAATCATAAGCCACGTTGTTTGAAAACTTAACATGGATAGTGATTTTGTGTTACTTAATCACAACCATCCTCTTTTATCACGCATTTATCCTGTATTTAGGCTATTTGGGCTTTCCTTCTACTGAACAGAAGCATCAAACTATACTGTAGTATCTGAATATGTTGATATGTAAGAATTTTAAACCATATCAATATGCACACAGTTTTGTAAGTTCTCTATTTACACTGATGAGTACAATGGAGGGAGCTTTTCCCAAACAGCTGAGATTATATCGCTGCAGCGATTCTCTCACGGACGGTGGCGCTATCTAGTGTATTATTTACTAACTCTATGGTCACGGGAATAGGTCAGACGTACTGCAAAGCGTGCAGTTCATACAGAACCTTATGGGCGACCCTTAGCCACCTATCGGAAGAAAGCTGTAGCTAAGTGTGCTCTCCTGGCTCTCATAATGTTCTGTCGTTCACAGTTCTAAACAGGGTTGCCAGATCACCAGCAGCTGTATGGTATCGATCTTTGGCTCGATATAAACACTCAGTATGAGGGATGGGATCGCTAATCGCTATACAGGCTGAAGCGTAATTCGCGCACTCGGGCGTCGCAGCGCGACTCCTTACATGCCAGCAATAAAAAAATGTCTCTTACAGAATTTCGTCTTGCGAGTATATCCGGCAGAAAAACGACGTTGAAGAGTAGTAATCTGGCAACACTGTAACAACATGTAGGATAACTACCTCTGTTAGCAGAAGTTAGTCGTACTGTACAGTTGGTGCAGTGGATAGCGTTTTGGGTTAGCATGCAAGAGGTCGAGTGGTCGATCCTGGATTGAGGCGTATGTTTTTTATTTTGTAAATGTAGTCCAGTCCGCCTCTGTGGTGTAGTGGTTAGCGTGATTAGCTGCCACTCCCGGAGGCCCGGGTTCGATTCCCGACTCTGCCACGAAATTTGAAAAGTGGTACGAGGGCTGGAACGGGGTCCACTCAGCCTCGGGAGGTCAACTGAGTAGAGGTGGGTTCGATTCCCACCTCAGCCATCCTGGAAGTGGTTTTCCGTGGTTTCCCACTTCTCCTCCAGGCGAATGCCGGGATGGTACCTAACATAAGGCCACGGCCGCTTCCTTCCCTCTTCCTTGCCTATCCCTTCCAATCTTCCCATCCCTCCACAAGGCCCCTGTTCAGCATAGCAGGTGAGGCCGCCTGGGCGAGGTACTGGTCATTCTCCCCAGTTGTATCCCCGACCAAGAGTCTGAAGCTCCGGGACACTGCCCTTGAGGCGGTAGAGGTGGGATCCCTCGCTGTGTCCGAGGGAAAAAGCCGAGCCTGGAGGGTAACAGATGATGATGATGATGAAATGTAGTCCAGCTGGTATGGTATCTGGCATCTTAATCGTCAACAGCGATTGCAGTGGGTCCTCTAGAAACCATTTGCACTTACATACTACGATCCTAGAAATGCGCCTCAACCCAGGATCGAACCATCGACCTCCTGCATGCCAACCAAAAACTCTACCCACTACACCAACTGTACAGCACGATGAGAACGTGCTGACAGCGGTAGTTACCCTACATATGGTTACAGTGTTGCCAGATTGCTACTCTTCAATGTCCGTTTTCTACCGGATATACTCGCAAGACGAAAATTTGCGAGAGACATTTTTTTATTGCTGGCATGTGAGGAGTCGCGCTGCGATGCCCGAGTGCGCGAATTACGCTTCACCCTGTATATTACTTACTATATTACTGTATATCTTTCATAGCGGTGGTTCTGCAGCTCTGCAGATCGTGTTATGGAGCCGCGCCTGCTTGCCAGCACATATACCAGGCGCGATCGGGTGTACTTTGATACACATAGAGTATTTTTTTTTATCTTTTTCTATATCTACTAGATTACTTTTGGTAAGATGCTCCCAAATTAATGCCATGCCATATGCTATTGCGGGGGTAATTTTCAATTTAAATATTTCCATTGTGGTTGCCAGCGAGATCATTGGTAAAATTTTTACAGCAGCATCGCTGAGGTTGCGGCTGTTATTCTTTCTTTAACATGCATCGCGAAAACAGTTCCATAAGTCTGCAAGGCAGGGGCAGCTTTTCAGGTGAAGTAAGTGACACTTATTTTTACCATAATGAATTACTTAAATTTATTTTTCTTATGACATTTGTTGGTTTTACGGTAAGAAAATGTTTTAGTGTACGGCGTTTGGAGCACCTCATCACCTGATAAGAACCAGGGGAACTCACGAAAGCGCCGGCTGTCGGCCACAGTACGGCGCGTGAGACTGAGTGAAGACGAGAGATTCCGCACCTGTCTCTACCACTCGACGTTAGCCCCTGACGGGACGTACTACGGCTCCACTCTGAAGCTTTACCGAAGCCTTACGGAGCAAGCCGAAGCTCTCCGAATGGCGTACGCCGCCATCATGAATCGAGTAGTTCAAATCACTAACTGATCTCTGAACTGAACTATTCTGAAGATCATTGCTGTATGTTTATTTCACAGCCGTCTCGATCCTCTTATACTGCCTGCTCTATGCCACTATTTTAACACAGGAAGGCGCGACTACCGACATTTCTCCAAGTCGCCGTAAGAGTGCAGCAGTAGACGCACAATCTTCGCTGTTAGTGTGGGTGTAGCACTGTGTTATTGGTGCATGAATGTGTGTGTAAACCTGAGTTATTTCGTACAATAAGTAAACGTGTCTGGTCACTTTCGTTCGTACAAGAGATATTTTGTATAGAACTGTGAAATGAATTAATCATGTTATGCTAATAGATATTTCAAACGTGATTTTAAGGTGTTGGTACTTGTTTCTTTTCGTTTGTGTAAGTCCTATTTTTCGTAGAACTGAAACTTCAGATTCTTTCCCCGAAATATTCAACTGTTGTGTACCATTTTGCCAATCTCGGCAAGGTGGTTCACAGCCAGAAAAGATACGACTCCATGAAATACCGTCTAGAAGGGAATTAAGAGAAAAGCGGCTGTCGGCTTTATCTAGGCAAGGACCTAATAAAGGAAGTAATTGGTTATCCTCAGATTACTCTCGCATCTGTGCCTTTACACCTTATTTCAGAAGGTGATGGAGCCTCCGCGGCTCAGGCGGCAGCGCGCCGGCATCTCACCGCTGGGTTCAGTGGTTCAAACCCCGGTCAATCCATGTGAGATTTGTGCTGGACAAAGCGGAGGCGGGACAGGTTTTTCTCCAGATACTCTGGTTTTCCCTGTCATATTTCATTCCAGCACCACTTTCGAATATCATTTCATCTGTCATTCATTAATCAATACCCCGAAGGAGTGCGACAGGCTTGGGCAGCCGGCACAATTCCTATCCTCGCTGCTAGATGGGGGCTTTATTTATTCCATTCCTGACCCGGTCGAATGACTGGAAACAGGCTGCAGATTTTTTTTCAGAAGGTGATTCAAGCCGTGGAGAATAGTGGATTCCTTGTGATAAGAATTGTGACGGACAATCACAAAGCAAACGTCTTCATGTTTAGACATTTTAGACAACCTCAGATATCCAGTCGATAATATTCCAATCAAAATAAAAACAGGATATCAAATCCTAATTTGCGGGTACTAGGTTCATGTTGTTGAAGAGAGGATGGAGTGTGCATTTGTGTCAGCAACATCTCATTGCCTAGAGCTTCGAAACCGCTAAATGGAACTGATTATGCATCAGGACAGAGTAGGAGTTCGATATTCAAAACCTTGTTTTGTTGCTCTGGTGAAGCATATGCAGGAGTTCGCTGAAGCTGCTGTGCCCTATTGTCGACGTCCTTCAAACATTCGAGCTCAATACGAGAAGTTGCGACGTCTTCGCTTTCAGAATACCGGGCGAGTTGGCCGTGCGGTTAAGAGCACGCAGCTGTGAGCCTTCGTCCGGAAGATAGTGGGTTCGAATCCCACTGTTGGTAGCCCTGAAGATGGTTTTCCGTGGTTTCCCATTTTCACACCAGGCAAATTCTGAGGCTGTACCTTAATTAAGGACAAGGCCGCTTCCTTCCCATTCCTAGGCCTTTCCTATCCCATCGCCGCCATAAGACCTATCTGTTTCGGTGCGACGTAAAACAACCAACAAAGAAAACCTTACAGAATGTGCTTTTTACAGTGTGAGGTCAAAGAATATCAGCAAACTGTTAGTGATATTATCCTAACCAAGTTCGTAAGACCTCTATTTGTTTATATTGCGTAGGCAAGAACACAAAAATTACGGTACCACTCCAAGCCTTCGTCCAGGAAAATCTTTAAATTGTGCATGAAGAGGCCAACTGCAACTTCATACAGGTAATTTTGCCGATATTTAATATTACTGATGTAATTTACGAGCTTCAGTGAACATATGACCATACTGCATAGTGTTTTGTAGGCTGTCGTCATTAGAATAAGTTTAGAACATTGTGCGTCTATGTCTGCCATCTAGCGGAGAAATTTTGTCGCAGCGTAGTCGCAAAAAGGCTCGCATAGAGCAGGCAGTATAGGAGGATCGAGACGGCGGTGGTTTATTTTCACCTACTGCAGCTTCACATGGTCAGCGCTATTTCTATTATTTTATGCTCAGAGTATTAGCATATGTGTATATAAATGTGACTCGTGTGTTGAGAATGTCTTGTGAGAAGATATTGGATAGTGCTTTCCGTCTCTGGAGCTCAATTATTTTTATTGTTTGTTGTTATATCTCCGAGTGGTACATGTGATCGACTACCCGTTGCTTGTGAGAAGATACATAGTGCTTTCAGTCTCTGGAGCTCAATGATTTTTACTGTTTGTTGTTATATCTCCGAGTGGTACATGTGATCTACAACCCGTTTAAAGCAAGCACAGTCTTTTAAAATGTACAGGCTTTATATAAATAAATGTATTTTAAATTTTTTTTGTGTATTTTTTAATATTATATTTGACGTCTATATTGTATATTTCAGTTCAATATTGCATCGAGTATTATAACCTCAAATTATATATTGGAATGAATGCCCTATTTTACCTTAGATACCGTTATACAGTTTCATTAATCAATAAGAATTGCACTAATAATCAGTGATCTGCATTAGGTGCTGTTGCCCAGGTGGCAGATAATACTTTCACTTTTAAGTCTCAACTAATAGAGTATAGACCTACGGGATTGATAAAATTAGCCAAAAGATAATTAATTATAGTACAAGGTAGTGAAACTAAGGCTGTACTTTTATTCCAGTATTGCTGATCTTGATGGGTATATCCATTAGTGGTTGGTGAATTTGCTTGAATCTATATCAGAAAGTCAGAAGAAAGTGACAAAGAGAAGGTTGAATATAATCCCATCAAACTCAATACCTCTAGGTTATAGAAGAGGTTATGTAATTCCATAGGCAGAACTGACAGTGAGCTGATATTGAAGGGTATTCTTCTTTTTTTTTTCTGCCAAGCATGAGATAATAACATTCAAGCAAATTCGCTAACCACTACCGTAATGGATATAGGCTATCCTTCAAGATCAGCAATACCGAAATACAAGTACAGCCTCAGTTCCACTACCTTGTATTATAATTAATCTCTTGGCTACTGTTATCAATACCATATACTGTATTAATTGAGACTTATAACATTATTTCTAGTGAAAGTATAATCTGCCACCTGGGCGACAGCACTAAAGATAATCTCTCATCCTAAAGGGTCAGTGGTACACTCCTGTTTCTATTGTAAAAAAAGGTCAAATCACATGAAATTTTCGAGCATGATGTACTATGGTATGATTTTTTTTATCACACTCCATGAACTGTGTGACTGATATATGATAATTACCTTTCTGAAAGCTGCAGGTAACAGCTAAATCTGTTCTCAAGATTGTTGGTTTGTAGCTTCCCTGCTGGTACATGGTAGTACTGCTAAAAGTGTCAGTCATTAGTGTGCTAGGGCTCAACTTAAGAGTTCTGCAACTGTTAAGCCATGATCAGAAATTGAAAGAAAAGTGAGGTGTCATTTGCATAACTGAAATTTACTTCCAGAGGATTACTGTGCAAAGTAAATTTTATAAATGTCTTACATCCATACATCATCATCTTCAAGCTCCAGTTTCCCAGGTGTGGAGTACAAGCGCTTGCTACTTCATCCTGTTAAAGTTTAGTTTCTGTTCCTCTATATCTTCCCACTTGGCATTCCTCTTGCTGACCTCAGATTTCACTGTCTCTATCCATCAATTCCTTGGCCTCCCCCTTTCACTTCTCTGTCAAAATAATTCCTTGCTGTTCTCGTTCTGTCCATCGTCATAACATGTCCAAACCATTGTAGCCTGCCTCTTCCTAAAAGCTTGGTAACAAGCATTTTGATGCCAGTCTCCTTTCTATTTGCTTCATTTCTAATCTTGTCCTTCCTGGTCTTTTGGTTCATTGTTCTGGTGAATTTAATTTCTGTTGACTGGATTTTATTATTTGCCTTGTTATGCAGGGTACATGTTTCAAGTCCATATGTGAGAAATGGAATGAAGTAGGTATGAAACATGGTCAGTTTTGCTTTCTAGGGTATTTTATCATCCCAGAGTAGGTTTCTCACTTGAAAATGAAATTGAGAAGATTTCTGAGTCCTGTTAAGTATTTCTTAATTTAATGGATTATCTTTTGAAGTGATTCTTCCAAGGTAGCCTATTTGAAGTTAGAACCAGACCGCAATAGACTTCCCTCCAGGAAATTGTTTGAATCTGTGCCTTTACTGTTGATAGTCATTTAAAGAGCTTTTGTTTTATTGATTTTTAGTCCATATTCTTTAAATTGCTATTCCAGGGATTTAGGTTCTCCTGTACGTCTGCTTCATTTTCTCCCCAGATCAGAACATCATCTGCAAATATTAGAGTGTTAGGCTCTTTGCAATGTTCTTTGTTGGATTTTATGATCCAATCCATGTCAATGATGAACAGGAGTGGTGACAAGGCACTTCCCTGCTGGACTTCTCTTTTGGTTTCAAACCAATCTGATCTTCCATTCAATATTTGGACACAGGTTAAGCACTTTTGATAGAGCATCTTTACTTTATTAATCAGGATGTCTGGCAGACCTATACCTTCTAGGTATTCCCAGATTATCTCTCTAGGAACACTGTCGTAGGCCTTCTCGATGTCCATAAAAACTATCACTAAGTTCTTAACATAGCCTATTCCCAGTGCTTCTCCGTTATCATTCTGATGGCAAATATCAGGTTTGTAGTGCTTCAGTTGTTCCTGAACCTGCGTTGCTCCTCCTCCAATAACGGTTCAACTATATTCCTAATTCATTTTCAAATGATCTCCAAAAGTTTGATTTAGAAAGTTGAGTGATGCCCCTATAATTTCTGCATTTCTTCCCATCTTCCTTTTTATACAGGGCAGTAGCGGCGATTGTGGGGGAAGGGGGTAGTTGCCCCCTCACTTTGTGGATAAAAGATTACATTTTTATTCCATTTTAGCCAGCTGAAACTAGGAATTATAGAAATTATTTTTAAACAAAGCAATTTGTACAAGCCCTGTTGTCTTATCGGCTAATTTTTCCCTCATCTTATTTAATTATTAACAAAATGTTTAGAGGAAATACGCACAGAATGTCGTTCGTCCCAGATAACCGATTTGTATACCGCCACAGCAAGTAGTGGACTCTGCATGTGCTATGAGGAAGGGTAAATTTTTTGCCAAGGTCATGGGCACTGAGGTATGGTTCACCCGCTTACCGCGTGCATTCTTCAGTCTGGCAGTCTCTTTAGTATCTGTTAGTTTCTTAGTGTGTAGTCAAATATTCGACCACCTCTGTGGTGTAGTGGTTAGTGTGATTAGCTGCCACGGTTCACGCAGACAGTTCTCATCCTAATTCCTCCAATGGCTAAATCTACCCAAGTCATCTCCTCATTTACGAGCCTAACCAAAATTATGTTGTGTGCAATAGAACTCCTGATTAACAGTCCTTCCCATTTTAACACCTGTTAAGAACATTTTCTAATCTATCTCTTCCTCATTATCTCCACTTACCTCTGCCAGTTCTACTTTCTTTCTTGCATAAGCCTCATTGATATTGATGGATCCGCATTGAATTCCATTTTATTTGCCAAGTAGTTTCCAAGGTAAATACCCAGAAAACAAAAGCAATGAATATCAACGTGAAGAGTTTACATATCTTGGCAGTATGGTTACTCAGGATGGAGGAGCAGCTGCTGATGTCAAAATGAGAATCCACAAAGCAAATGTGGCATTCATACAACTCTATCCGATATGGAGGGCCAGAGAAATCTCAATGAAAACCAAACTTCGCATTTTTCGAACAAATGTAAAAACAGTACTGTTACATGGTTGTGAAACCGGGAAAGTTACCTCAGAGATCACTCATTAACTACATGTATTTATAAATAGATGCTAAAGGAGAATTAAGGCATTTTTCGCCAAAAGTATTTTCAAAGGAAGATCTCTGGAAACAAACAGAAGAGCCCATTGGCATACAAATAAAGCGGAGGAAATTGCAATGGATCGGTCACACACTGCAGAAGCAGCAGGATGCAGTGGAGAGAAAGGCTCTGTTTTGGAACCCCAAGGATAACGGAAGAGAGGTAGACCCAGAAAGTCATGGAGACACAGTGTGATGGAGGAGGCAAAACAAGAAGGGAAGACCTTTGGAGAACTGAAAACCCTAGCTCAAAATAGGATACTTTGACGCTTCATTGTCAAAGCCCTATGCTCTCCAAAAGAGTAAAAGGATATAACTAAGTACGTAAGTTTAAAAGGAGTCCCTCCCCTGTCAAATAGAAGTAGGACTGAGTTACTCCCATAGGTTCAAGGCTTGTTTAAAATATTCTGAGCTTGGTACATTCTGTGAAGCAGGATGCTGCCTTACTTACACATAATCACAGTGAGAATCTCTCCTATAGGGTAGAGACCACCGGTTGATTGTATAGTTCTAGCTGCCAGAACAACAGGAGGGTCCTGGCTTGGAACATGTCAAAAATGTCCACCCCAATTCCATAGCAATGAGTATCCCAACTCTGAAGATGATTAACTTTGCCACCCAGCCGTTGCCCATGGTTCACACACTAGGATAGTAGGACAGTAACTCTCACCATAAACCACACATTTGGACTTAACAGTTGAGGGTTATTCAAACATTTGTGTAATGTGTTACTGTTACGTAACAAAATGTGTGACATTATGTTAGCTGGCGACATTACCTTGAGAGCTGCACAAACCATGGATCTTAATGTCATGGTCCATTCTCCATCAATACTTCAGATCACAGTCTGCATGGTTGCTAGGCAACATAGCATCACACATTTTATTGAAAAGTATTTATGCCCATTTGATTTTTCCCAGAGGGAAATGCAATAACTTTTTTAAATATTCATTATTTTCCATTACCGAGACATAGTTTGCAGAAAATGTGCAATTCTTTACTCCTTTCTACACCCTTGTTTGATCACAGGAAATGTAGTTTCATAGAAGTTATTAACTGCACAAGAGTTGTTGTTCAAGAGTACCTATGTGGAAAAACTATTCTGAAGTTTAGTTTGGGAGCCATTCTCAGCAAACAACCACTTTCTTTGGGTACACGCTTCTGATATCTGAGAACTTGGCAGCTGTTAATTTGTCATGGTAATAAAATGATGGAAACATTAAAGCTTTTTGCAGAGTCTCTTTGATTAAGCTCAGCTGATTATGATAATTTTTAAAATATACACACTGTCAAAAATGAAAGTTTTGAATTTGTTTGAGAGATGACACTCATAACTTGCAGATATTGACAAGTCCTTAAACATTACATGGTTCACTCTGTTATTGTCTGCTATTATCACACAAATTTTAAGCCCTCATGTTACAACAGGCTTCACTTGCGTAGGATGTTAGGTCCTTACCTGTGATATTTACAGGAGTAAGGGATAAAGTTTGCTTCTGTCTGTTAGGTCATCAGCCCAGAGGCTGGTTGGATCCTCAATTAGGACCACCAAAGGCTATGCAGTTATATGGAAATTGCAAAAAATAATGGCAGAGTCCAAATGAGGCATACTAGGCAAGATGAGGAGTGAGATAGTTTGCCATTGCTTTCCTCACTGGACCAGAAGGTGCTACTGTAGCACGACTGATCCTATGAGCAACACCTTTCATAATACTCAAACACTAGTTGTGCTCCAAATGTCATTACTCAGCACAACCCATACCCCAGCAGCTTCCATATTGTCACAGCCATGGATGAGATTGGGACTTCAGTAGAAGCTACACTTTGCTCTGGCCTGTGCCAAGAGACAGATACAAAAAAAAAAAAGTGAAATAAATAAAGAGGCACTAAAGATGCCACAACAGTTTTTGCTGCTGCTGATAATTTAAGCAAACCCACTGAGCACACCTCCAGTGTAGACTGTACTCTCCTGTACATACACAAACTTCCCATTAATTAAGCCACATATTTTTCATTGAATGTGGTACCATTAATGGTGGACTTTAAATAAGGTAAGTTTTCGCTGGGATTGCCAACAGCCATATTCAGTGGGAAGTATAAGTGCTGAAATTTTCTGAAAATTATTTTGCTTTTGAACTTTGATAACTACTGACTCAAAAATTATAAAAAATGCATACAGCATCATGAGAACTGAATAATTTCTACCATGTTCTAACAGACAGAACTAAGTCTCGCTCTTCAAAAATATTTTGTGAGTGTTACCACAAACATACCAGTACAGTTTGTAGATCCGTAACATCAACTGGAAAACTACAAATTAATCGATACTTTCCTTTTAAAAATGTAACATACAAGGGTGAATTGAGTTTTATGCCTAGTGCAGCTTTGTTTTTTGTTTTTTTTACAAGTTGCTTTTCGCTGCACCGACATATTTAGGTCTTACAGCGATGATGGAACGGGAGAGGATTAGGAATGGGAAGGAAGCAGCTGTGGCCTTAATTAAGGTACAGCCCCAGTGTTTGCCTGGTATGAAAATGGGAAACCACGGAAAACCATCTTCAGAGCTGCCGACAGTGGGGTTCGAACCCAATATCTCCTGAATACCGGCAACACTTAAGCGACTGCAAGTATCAAGCTTGGTGTTTAGATTACTCTCTGAGACTTTCCAAAAAAGAGAGAATGTTTATTCAAGTTTCTGTATGATGAGCTGAAGAATCTTGGCTACTATATCATTTGTAGGTTTGCAAGACTGATGTATTATGAAGGCTGAAAACAGCATGGATTAAGGAGAAGATATTTCAGTTATGCACTTTGTGAAAGACTTGCCAGAAAAAGAAGCCCTTTTTTCTTCTGAAAAGTGTACAGGAACACTATATCACCAGTTGCAAACATCTTGTGGGGGAGGGGGGAGGAATCTACTTCTGCATATTTTCTAATACATACCTGTTTTTACAAACTAAGGAGAAAAATTCACATCACTGCTGTGTAGATATGGTGAAGGTTGCAAAGGTTCTTCCCATTGATATATCGACTTATATTCTTCACAATAATAATATTTCCATTTCCATTTATTTAGGAACAACGTCCTGTATTTACAGGCTGCCACTATGGACAAGGTAAAACATATAAAATTTCTGTACAGAACTATTAATTGAAGAAAACTCTAAATTATAAAGGTACAGTATAATTAGTGTGGCATTCCAGAGCTGTAGCTGTAGAGGTGGTGTCTCAGGATTTTGATGGAGCCTCTGAGGACGAGGGTCGCAATTTCAGGAATGAGCTTCATTGGAAGTTCGAAGCGCTTCCATGTGGCAACGAAATGACGAGGTATGGTACCGCGAACGCGACCATTACTGTATTTCTATTTCCTGAAGGTGGTATTTAGATTTGTAGTAAGGGATAGTGGATTTGTATTTGTTCCTCTGGCTGACCGCTATGATGCTCGAATCTGACAGTTGGATCTAATATGAATCCTTGAGAGCTGCTGTCTTTAAAGGCTATGATGTCAATTCTCCGCGAACTACTGTTTATGGCCAGTCCGTGTATCTCATGTACATTGAATCCCTTCTTTCTTAGTTCTTCGGCAATGAGGGATCTGATCTGGTGGTGCCGCATGTTTATTAGGAGCTCCCTGCGTGTGCAGAATCCCAGGACATAACCAAGAGTTTCTTTCTCTCTGTGGCAATGCCAACAGAGGTTGTTGTCCAGGGATCTGCCTGGCACCGAACGCACCGCACAAACATTAGCAGTCATCTTTATAGCCTCTCTCCACTCGTTACAATACAGTCCGGTATGATCTCGCACCCAAGAGTTTGCTGGTGTGTACTCTTTGTACAGTTGTACTCAGAGTCCTTTTTGCGGCAGTGAACACCAGGAGGTGAATTCATGTTCTCGTAGCTCTTGCCGGATCTTCTTAGTATCGTACTAGCCGTTCTTGGCGCTTATTTTCTGGATATCAGCGTTTGTTAGTTTTAGGCGTTCTACGCATTCCTGACTCTCCGCATGAGTATCCCTTGAAGCGACGCGGAGTGGGTGTTTAGTCTTAAGCAAGATGTTACAGGCATTAATACATTAAAGGTAAACTTCCCACGAGGTTTTAAAAAGAGCGAGTCCTTTGTATTTCTTTTCGGTGTACAGCATGCCATCTGGAGTATCCGTCGGTAACTGCAATATCTCCTTTGTTGCACTTTTAATCATTTTATTGCTATCAGATAAGAATTTCTGTGCGATTTTCTTGAAACTGCATGTCAGGAAAGGGTACATCAGGGTGGGACAGATTGAGGAATTCAGTACTATGAGGTTTTGGTCTTCCTTAAGCAGTGGCGATGATGTTAGAATTTGGAGCTTATTGTGAAGGTTTTTCATTACAGCAGTCTCGTTGAACACTGGAGTATCCCTGAAGGTAATTCCAAGATAACGAATTTGTTCGCCGTCTCCAATTAAGTCAATCTTACAGTCTTCCTCCATGGATAGTATTATCCTTCAAGATGAATGGAAGATATTTAAGTTTGAGAAAGTTAAGGCAAATTAAAAATCTGTAAGTTAAAAGAACCAGAAACCTCATATCAATCTAAAACTTCCATGTGGGAAAAGGAAATATCCTGAAGTAAGAAATACAATTAAGATATGTTTCACTCTATCCTGTTGGAGTGCAGATGTAGAGAACTTTCTCTCAGAAGAGCAAAGATTTGATCAATGACAAAGCATCGCCCATGTCACCAGGAATATTAAATACAAGAACAAATATTCAGGATGCTTTTAAAAATTACTGCAGTAAAACAAACCACAATTGATCTGGTCACAACGAAGCAACTGACAGTGACAAGATCTGCTCACTCTTGCTACACTGCTCATCCAAAAAGTAAAGAATGAGCACCAAATGAACTTGATGGAGAGGAAGAAAAGTGCATCAAAATTGGAAAAGTAAATAAGAAATGCAACTTAAATATTGAAGAATTCGAAGATTTCAAGAAACTTAAGAAATAAAAGTGAAGAAATGGCAACTAGTGACAAGCTTTTTGAAGAAGTAAAATTGAAGTTAAAGAAAGCTGTGTAATAAATGGTCTTGGCAATATAAAGGCTGCTCAGGGAATGAATTTCATGGAATGATAACTTTAAAACAAGAGAAAGCTTGTATATAAAGAAGTAGAATGCATGCAGAAGAACTTAGATGGATGTCTTATCTTATAAGAAACACTTTCCAGAAAAAAGTAGCAATTTAATGGTTCATAGTAAACCTTTTTAGTTATTGATCTAATATTCATATTATAGTACCGTACTTTTTATTGTATTATGGTAGTATTCTGATAAAAATTAGAAATTAAGGGCAAATGACAGACTGCTGTAAGAGGTGATGTAAAGATTGTTTTGTGAAGAAGATATGCAATGTGTTTCTTTTTGTTTTATTTTAGAAAAAATTAGTATATCAATACTGAGGGGCAGCCTTGAGTTTTGTACAGATTATTCACTCACTTCCAGACACAGGTCCGACAGTGAGCTGCTGATAAGTTTTTCCTTCCTCTGCCAAGTATGACTGCTGTTGTTTATTAAGTGACTTAAAGTGTTCTGTCTTCTGAATTTCCTCCACCATGACTTTGATACTGTTCCTTGTATGATTCTTTCAACAAATGTAAACATCACTTATATATTTCTTAACTAGAATACCTATTCTAAAATACTTAGGTATTCATAATAGGATATATTGCAGTTGATTTCGATGAGAAAGACTTTGGTAGGGGAAGGTGGTACAGTACTGTACTCCTGCACCCTGAAGATAATCTCTTGCTCTAAACAGACAGTGGTACAGCCCACAAGTCTATTGTAAAAGGTAAAATCACATTAAATTTTCAAATGTAATATTAAGTAGATCTCACAAAAAAGCTTTACCTCTTTTCCAACTTGCAATCTTCTGCCCTATGAAAGTCAACTATAAAGCAAGTAAGTTAAAAATAATTATACCCACCAAGTTATGCACCACCTCCATCATAACGTCTAGTGATCCTTCAGAACAATACTTCTGAGGATTTCAATTCAGGAAGAAATAAATAGTAGTTTGTATACCGGTATGCCTAAATGCGTTTATTCATGATTAAATAAAGGATCTCAAATCTGTATCACATGTTCCTTTTTGTCTTTCTTTTCTTTTTGTGTGTGTGTAGTCCATATAGGATTAATGGTCAATGTTACAAACAAGAATTTTACAGTGATGCTCATAACTTCCTACATTTTGCATTAAAATCCTGAAAACAGTGATTGCTTAATTCTGTGTATTATTTACCTACATACTGACTATATATTTCAAAACATTCTAAACCCTTTTCTTTACAACAGGCCACAAACACATATCTCATCTAACACTGATATCACAACATTTGGGGCTGATGACCTAGATGTTAGGGCCCTTTAAACAAGCATCATCATCATATCACAACAATCCAAACTACTCATTCCTAACTGAAATAACAACTGCTTTTGATCTGAAACACTCAAAGCACAATGTTCATAGCCACTTTAAATCAAATGTTGCATGATACTATAGACTCACTGACATAGCTACTAGGTGTGCAAGACCACCCCTATTTAATTCACAAAAATCTAAATATTGTTGCATTATTGTTCACAGAATTTTATAAACATTTCCTTGTTTTTCCTTCCCATTTACTTTGGTCTGAATATTCTTTCTCCATGCTCTGTCAACATGCCATGAGCAAAATAATCTCATGGTTGCAGGTCCCATGACTGCATTCCAAGCATTGTAGAAGGCTTCTGCCAAATCGGACATGAAGACCTTTGGGGATACACAACCAACCTCATTCTTAATGTAGGTGAAAAATAGAGACAATATTTTCTGGTCACTTCTATTTGAAATCAAAAATGCACAAGGAAAGTCTGTCTCAAGTCATCCAGAACTAAAAGCATTATTAACTCAAACCCGTAGCTATTAAGCCCATGTGTTCCATCAGTGCATATACAGTCACTACCATATTTATTTAATATTTCACTCTGAGCACTGTTCATAATAATTAAAATAAAGTCATCACTTCTGAGGTTTGGATGCTTTTCACTGGTGGTCCCCTGATGTTTATAGAATAATACACAAGGGCCTATCACCTGAATTAACTTCATTGACCCAGGCCTCAACACTTGTACCATCCTCCTGATGTCTGACAGATTTAGAGCTCAAGTTAAAACTACGCTCAATATTATACAAATCCTGTTTTGTGATTAAATGAATTCTTTCAAGCTTTGAGTCTGTCGCAGATTCGCGAATTTTGTCCAGAATAGCTTGAAAGGGAATCTGGTTGGCAATATCTGTTGCTAATGTTTTCTTCTCTACATCTGTGAGGGCAAGATGGCTTAGATCATTTTGATGACCTCTGTGAGTGGGAACATATTTTACTTCACACATTCCATTTTCGTGTTCAATTAGTCGAATACTTGCTGGACAGATCTCATCAACTTTGTTGCTTCCCTGAAGCTTCAAGTGCCTGATGCCTTTACTTTCAGACACAAAAAAGCCTGATCGATGACACACATAGTAATGTCTCTTCGTGTTATCTGTTGCAGTGTAAGAACCCCTTTTCTTTACATACTGTGAACATGTTTTGCTTTCAATGTGCTGTTTCCACTCTAGGAAGCTTGAGAAAGAAGGACATTTTTTATCCTCTGTCTCAGGTCCTCCAATTAAGTTTGTGTGGCGCTGACGCTCGTGCCGTTTTAAATTATAACTGTGCGTGAACTGTTTATCACAAAATTTACACTGGTGCGGAAGAGATGTCTCGCCCTTTAAACAAGGCGCAATTTCATCTAGTTTCTCTGGATGGGCCTTAGAAACATGTTTCCAAAATTTTTTATTATACTCATAGCTTTTACCACATTCAGAACACGAGTATTTCTTAACGTTGCTCATTATAACGCTATTGTTGAGTTTGTAACATATTTGAAATTAAATGTAATATGATGGGGTTGGCAGTAGAGAGAGATGTCTGGGTTAGAGAGTGTGTGTGGGTGTTGAAAAAAAATGTGAATGGTTGACATAGAGAAGTGCTTGTTTTTTCTTCTGAATAAAAAGTAAAAATATATGACTTCGGCGGGGTGTTTTCTGATTTTTAATTGGTGAACCTAACATTTATTGGCGACCGTGACAGGACCTCATTAATAAAGGAAGATCCCCGTGAAAATAAAAAAGATGGAAAACCTCACGAAAGCAAGGACCGTAAAGCGGCGGTTATTTACACGAGTATACAACGAGGTTATGTCGTCGTTACAAGACGGTGAACCAGACACAGAAGAAATTCAGGTACAACTAGAAATCCTTCAAGAAAGGTATGATACTATCGCTAATTTAGATGGATTGGTATTTCAACAGATGATAGATGATAATTGTGAGGTTGATCAAATAGCAGATGAGGAAGAATCAGCTGATGAATATAGACGTAAATTCTTGAGCTGTAGGGCTAAAGCAACAAGATTTTTGAATACCACTGTGCCGGCTTCCTCTACCCAAAGTGTAGTAAATGAAAATATAGCTGAAAGAAAGAAATACAGACTTCCAAAAATAGAATTGAAGAAGTTTTCTGGGGAAATAATTGACTGGTTATATTTTTGGAGTCAGTTCCGTAAAATACACGAAGATGAGGACATGGGGGAGGAAGATAAATTCCAGTATCTCATTCAAGCTATGATAGAAGGTTCTAGAGCGTACGAGTTAGTCACAAGTTTCCCTCCGACTGCCGACAATTATCATAAAGCGATAGACAGTCTTCAAGCTCGATTTGGTAGGGAGGACTTACAGGTAGAAGTTTACGTTCGTGAACTACTGAAGCTAGTTTTAAACAATGCAGTAAATTCTACAGAAAAACCAACACTTAGTAGTTTATATGATAAATTAGAATCACATCTCAGGTCTCTGGAAAGTTTAGGAGTTACTACAGAAAAGTGCACTGCAATGCTATACCCCTTAATTGAATCATCCTTGCCAGAAGACTTACTAAGGGCCTGGCAAAGGAATACTTCTTTCAGATGTGATTCTGTCTCCAAAGATCGTTTGAAACAGCTCATGGCTTTTCTCCAAAGTGAAGTTGTTAGTGAGGAAAGAATTTCATTAGCAATGAAAGGGTTCAACATTAATACATCCCAAGGGCTCAAGATTAAGGGAGGCAAAAAACCAAGGGAAGCTGCTGAACCAAATATCCCCACTGCTTCTGCCTTGTTATCTACTGATATTTCTAAAAGACAGGAGTGTGTATTTTGTCTTAAACTTCATTCAAGTTCAGAATGCATTAAAGCTCAACAAATGACTGTGGAGGAAAGAAGGAAAATCTTGAGTAACAAGCACTGTTGTTTTAATTGTTTAAAGAGAGGTCATCAAAGTAAAGCTTGTAAATCCATTATTAGATGTATTGTTTGTGGTGGGAAGCATGTGGTACTAATGTGTTATAAACTTGGTAACAAAGACAAAGAAAGTGTTTCAAAAAATAATTTTGAGGGAGAAAGAAAGTCGATTAGTGAGGATGCCACTCATGTAGATAAGTCTATGGCTAACGTCTCTTGTTCTCCTGAGGTATATTTACAAACTCTGGCGGTTGTTGTTATGGGTAAGAGTAAACAAAAAACAGTGCGAGCGATCATTGATACCGGGTCTACTAAATCTTACATTGTGCGTGGCTTAGCTGAACAAATGGGGTACCAGTCAGTCGGAAAGGAAACTCTAATACACTCTTTGTTTGGGGGAGTACGTTCCCAAGAGGTAAAGCATGATTGTTACAACATAAGTTTAAGAAGATTAGAGGGAAACTATTCCAAGGAACTGCAAGTTTTGAGCCAAGAAATAATTTGTGAAGATGTTCCATATGTTAGAAATGGTGCTTGGAGTAATGAGATAAAGGATCTGAAGATTTGTTTAACAGACGTACAAGACCGAGGACCCATACAGATTCTACTGGGGGCAGATGTCGCAGGTGAATTGCTTACTGGAAAGACACATCAACTAAAGTGTGGTCTAGTTCTAGTAGAGACTGTTCTAGGGTGGACACTAATGGGAAAAATTATAAGTAATAAACCTAGAAGGGATGCAGCGTCACTGTTGGTGACATCATTGTTTTCAAAACAAACAAAAATTTGTGATCTCTGGGACTTAGAAATTCTTGGAATTACTGATCCTGCAGAAAAGGAATCTACCGTCGAGAAGAATGAACGAGTTAGGAAGAATTTCCTTGAGACTGTGAGGCTGAATGAAGACAACAGATATGAAGTGTGTCTACCTTGGAGCGAGCAACATCCACCTCTTCCGGACAATAGCGAAATAGCTCAGCGCAGATTGGAGACAGTCACAATGAAACTACAAACTGAGCAACATTATGGAGGATACGATGGTGTCTTACGAGATTGGATGGGGCAAGGAATTATTGCAATGGTATCCGAAGAAGAGCTGGCGAATGGCGGACACTATTTACCACATCGACCTGTCTTGAAAGAGAACAGCACCACCAAGATAAGACCTGTATTTGACGCCTCTGCGAAACAGAGGAACGCTCCTTCTCTAAATGATTGTATTGAAAAAGGGCCTAACCTTATAGAGTTGATTCCTAGTTCATTACTCAAGTTCAGAGAAAATGATATTGGAGTCATCGCAGACATAGAAAAGGCATTTCTCCAAATAAGCGTCCATCCTAGAGACCGTGACTTTCTAAGATTTTTTTGGTGGGATAAGGAAAGTACAGAAAAGATGAAAGTGTTTCGTCATAATAGAGTTGTTTTCGGTCTTGCATGTTCTCCTTTCTTGCTGTCGGCAACAATAGAATTCCATTTGAACAAGATGAAGAGAGAAGCAGTTGATAACAATCCCTACTTGGTTCCGACAATAGAAAGACTGAAAGAATGTTTCTACGTAGATAATTGTACTACAAGTGTTAACAATGAAGCTGAGCTCAATTCATTCATGAAAGAGGCAAAAATAATTATGGAGAAGGCATCTTTCAACCTGCGAGGGTGGGAGTATTCTCACGACAAAACAACTGAAAACCTATCACAAGTGTTGGGACTCGTTTGGAATAAAGAAAACGATACTATGGAGTTGAATCTGGCACATGTCATTGATATCATACCTGATGTAATAACAAAGAGGACAATACTAAGAGCTGCTCATAGATTATTTGATCCTATTGGTTTTTCATGTCCTGTATCTCTCTGCCCTAAATTAATTCTGCAGGAACTTTGGGCTTCTGAGCTGGACTGGGACACTGAGGTAAATGAATCGACAAAGAAAAGGTTTCTGAAATGGTTGGCAGAACTACCTCTCCTGGCTGAGATTAAGATTCACAGATGTCTGATTGGAAGGCTGCAATCGGTTGAAGATATCTCTATACATATATTCTGCGATGCTAGTCAAACCGCATATGCAGCAGTTATATTCTTGCGAGTACAGAGGATTGATAACGTGGATCTACGGCTTGTACAAGCAAAGGCACGAGTGGCACCCAAGAAGAAGATCACCATACCACGTCTGGAATTATTAGCAGCTACCATAGGTGTTAGACTTGCCACATCAGTGTTACCATCATTAAGGTCAAAGGAAATTATTGTTCATTATTGGAGTGACTCATCGACAGTGTTATCCTGGATAAAATTAGACGAACCTTGGGGAACATTCGTATGGAATAGAGTTCAAGAAATCCGAAGATTATCCAGAACTGAACAGTGGCGACATGTTCCTGGAACCATGAATCCAGCTGACCTGGCATCAAGAGGATGTGATCCAAAGCATTTACTGGAACAGAGATGGTGGGAGGGTCCGAAATGGCTGAAACAATCCCCTACTCAATGGCCCTGCTCCGAAGTTACAAGAAACGATGAAGAAGTGTTCGAAGAAAAAAGAAGAAAAGTCAACACTATGACCGCAATAGAAAATAAGTCAAATACGCAAGGGTGGCACCTCGACTATTTCTCGAGTTTTCGGAAAACAGTTCGCATGATGGGGTGGATCTTGAGATTTCTGCACAATTGTCATGTGGATAAATGATGTGTTGAGTTGTTCCCACAACTCAAGGTGGGAGGATGTTGAGTTTGTAACATATTTGAAATTAAATGTAATATGATGGGGTTGGCAGTAGAGAGAGATGTCTGGGTTAGAGAGTGTGTGTGGGTGTTGAAAAAAAATGTGAATGGTTGACATAGAGAAGTGCTTGTTTTTTCTTCTGAATAAAAAGTAAAAATATATGACTTCGGCGGGGTGTTTTCTGATTTTTAATTGGTGAACCTAACAGCTATGTAAGTAGGCCTACCTAAACTGAAGAAAAACTAAATAAACACGCGGCACGTAACTAAATACACACTATAGCTGGGCACACCAAACGAAATACACTAATCCCACAGGTACAGTAACGAACACTATGCACAAGTAGATATTCGAAAATATATACACACGTACCCTAATTTTCTTCTCAAACCACTCGTACAATAAATACACTTTCCTGCTGTCAACACACGAAATCGTCACTGCCCGGTTCTCTTCGTATGTATTCGTAGTGTACCTCATAAACATTACTATAGTTCGTTCGTTCGTTCATTCGTTCGTTCAGCAGACCTCCTACAGTTCGTTCTTTTGCATTGTCAACTCAAAGACAGTGCGCCGTTCGGAAATCTTCGGCGTGTTCCGTAAGGGTTCGGCCGTGGTATCCAGGTGGAGCCCGAGTACGTCCCGTCAGGGGCTAACGTCGAGTCCCCAGTTGTATCCCCCGACCCAGAGTCTGAAGCTCCAGGCGGTAGAGGTGGAATCCCTCGCTGAGTCCGAGGGAAAAACCAACCCTGGAGGGTAAGCAGATTAAGAAATCTTCGCCATACTTTACAGCCACGAGCCGCCACTGCTGCAAGGTGATCCCTAGATATTTAAAGTGTGGGACGATTGGTAGTGGCTCATTCTTGTATGTGATCTTGTCATTGGCTGCTGATCTGTGTTCTTTCCTGAACGTCATTGTCACGGTTTTCTTTTCGTTAAGTTGCAGTTCATTTCTGGTGGCCCACTTTTCCAGTTGGTCAAAGCCTTCTTGAAGTTTTGTTATGTCAGGTGACATAAGAACCATGTCGTCGGCATAGGCCAGTATTTTAACGTCCGCTTTGATGTATTTGGTGACATCTGATGTGGCTATATTGAACAATAGCGGGCTAAGTGGATCTTCTTGTAACACGCCATGTTTCTGTTCTAGTGGTCTGAATCGGTCAACACTGTCGTCTATCTGTACCAGGTTATGTCCAAGTATATTCCTAATAATTCTTGTGACGTAGTTTTCTCCTATGTGCCCTTCCAGTTTTTCTATTATCATGGACCTGTTTATGAGGTCAAATGCCTTGGTATAGTCCACAAAAAGTCTCATGGAGCTTTCCTCTCGGATTCCTCAGGGCTTCCTCAATTTCGTCGATAAGACATTTCACAACGTGTGAAGTCGATTTGCCCTTGGTGAAACCGAATTGCTCTTCAGGGATGAATTTCTCTATCATCTTGTACAAGCGGTTGTTCAGGAGACTCGTTAGGATTTTGAATGCTGTACATTCCAATGCTATGCCCCTGTATGCATTCGGAACTTTATCTCCTCTACCTTTATATAACAGCTTCAGCGTGGCTTGCCCCCAGGGTTTTTAGCACTGTACCTTGTTTCAGGCATTCGTTAAAGATGTTCGTCCATAGGTCTATAAAGTATGGCACCGTGCTTTTGATATGTTCATAGGAAATCCCATCTGGTCCACATGCTTTATTGTTCTGAGTGTTCTTTATTGCTTTATCTATTTCTGTTCGAATGAAAGGTTCAAAATGCACTTCCATTTTCTATATCATTTGTTGCTTTTGGTCGTGTTTCACGTGCCTGAAGGACTTTTTAAAAATGGTCTTCCCATACATCCAATGGTATTTTCTTTCAGGAAATGAGGCTGTTTTGTGTATAGTGCCTTGTACCATTTCTCTGTTGATTGTTCTATCATCTTCTATTCTTCCCTTTTTTAATTCTTCATTTGCCCTTTTCACGTTTTCTTTGTATTGTTTCCTGGCATCGTTGTAATGCTGTAAATGAATAGCATTGGGTTGTTTTATTGCTCTGTGTAGCGCTGTTAAGGCCTCTTTGTTCGCTTGGGTGGATATTTTGTTGAAGCACGGATGTTTCGTCCGTTTTGGTCGAGAGATGTACTTGACGGGTGTTAGGAAGGGAAGGGCAGAGAATGGGGTAGGGCTGTTTAATAGGAATACCATTGCTTGGACATAGTTTCTGTTAGGCACGTAAATGAGCAAATGATGTGGTTAGATTTGTCAGTTGGAGGAATTAGGACAAGAATTGTGTCCGTGTATTCACCATGTGAGGGTGCAGATGAGGACGAAGTTGACAAGTTTTATGAAGCATTGAGTGATATCGTGGTCAGGGTCAACAACAAGGATAGGATAGTGCTAATGGGCGATTTCAATGCGAGAGTTGGAAATAGAACTGAAGGATACGAAAGGGTGATTGGTAAATGTGGAGAAGATATGGAAGCTAATAGGAATAGGAAGCGTTTGCTGGGCTTCCGTGCTAGTATGGATTTAGCGGTTACGAATACATTCTTCGAGCATAAGACTATTCACCGTTACACATGGGAGGCTAGAGGTACCAGATCGATCGATAATAGACTATATCTTAACCGACTTCGAATTCAGGAAGTCTTTTAGGAATGTACGAGTGTTCCGGGGATTTTTCGATGATATAGAACACTATATGATCTGTAGTGAACTAAGTATCTCTAGGCCTAGGAGAGAGAAAGTGAAATCTGTCTGCAAACGAATTAGGGTAGAAAATCTCCAGGACAAGGAAATTAGACAGAAGTACACGGATATGATTAGGAAGAAGTTTCGAACAGTAGACAGTAAGCAGGTTCAGGATATAGAAAGTGAATGGGTGGCATACAGGGATGCTGTAATAGAAACAGCAATGGAATGCCTATGAACAACTGTGTGTAAAGATGGGAAAAGTCGAACATCTTGGTTGAATGATGAAGTGAGAGCAGCTTGTAAACGTAAAAAGAAAGTTTATCAGAAATGGTTCCAAACAAGGGCCGATGAAGACAGGGATTTGTACGTAGATGAAAGAAACAGAGCGAAACAAATAGTTGTTGAATCCAAAATGAAGTCGTGGGAAGATTTTGGTAATAACCTAGAAAGGCTAGGTCAAGCAGCAGGGAAACCTTTCTGGACAGTAATAAAGAATCTTAGGAAGGGAGGGCAAAGGGAAATGAACAGTGTTTTGGGTAATTCAGGTGAACTCATAATAGATCCCAGGGAATCGCTGGAGAGGTGGAGGTAATATTTTGAAAATCTTCTCAACATAAAAGAAAATCATCATGATGGTGTCGCGAACAACGGAGCTCATGGGGACGAGGAATATTATGTTGGTGAAATTATGGTTGAGGAAGTGGAAAGGATAATGAATAAACTCCATTGTCATAAAGCAGCAGGATTAGATGAAATTAGACCTGAAATGGTGAAGTATAGTGGGAAGGCAGGGATGAAATGGCTTCATAGAGTAGTAAAATTAGCATGGAGTGTTGGTAAGGTACCTTCAGATTAGACAAAAGCAGTAATTGCACCTATCTATAAGCAAGGGA
Source organism: Anabrus simplex (assembly GCF_040414725.1). Classification (NCBI taxonomy): domain Eukaryota; kingdom Metazoa; phylum Arthropoda; class Insecta; order Orthoptera; family Tettigoniidae; genus Anabrus; species Anabrus simplex. The sequence goes on from NC_090267.1 coordinate 199,904,214, forward strand.
ACAGGAAGGATTGCAACAACTATCGAGGTATCTCATTGATTAGTATATCAGGCAAAGTATTCACTGGCATCTTGGAAGGGAGGGTGCGATCAGTCGTTGAGAGGAAGTTGCATGAAAACCAGTGTGGTTTCAGACCACAGAGAGGCTGTCAGGATCAGATTTTCAGTATGCGCCAGGTAATTGAAAAATGCTACGAGAGGAATAGACAATTGTGCTTATGTTTCGTAGATCTAGAGAAAGCATAAGACAGGGTACCGAGGGAAATGTTTGCCATACTGGAGGACTATGGAATTAAAGGTAGATTATTAAAATCAATCAAAGGCATTTATGTTGACAATTGGGCTTCAGTGAGAATTGATGGTAGAATGAGTTCTTGGTTCAGGGTACTTACAGGGGTTAGACAAGGCTGTAATCGTTCACCTTTGCTGTTCGCAGTTTACATGGATCATCTGCTGAAAGGTATAAAATGGCAGGGATGGATTCAGTTAGGTGGAAATGTAGTAAACAGTCTGACCTATGCTGACGACGTGGTCTTAATGGCAGATTGTGCAGAAAGCCTGCAGTCTAATATCTTGGAACTTGAAAATAGGTGCAATGAGTATGGTATGAAAATTAGCCTTTCGAAGACTAAATTGATGTCAGTAGGTAAGACATTTAACAGAATTGAATGTCAGATTGGTGATACAAAGCTAGAACAGGTCGATAATTTCAAGTATTTAGGTTGTGTGTTCTCCCAGGATGGTAATATAGTGAATGAGATTGAATCAAGGTGTAGTAAAGCTAATGCAGTGAGCTCGCAGTAGCGATCAACAGTATTGTGTAAGAAGGAAGTCAGCTCCCAGACGAAACTATCTACATCGGTCTGTTTTCAGACCAACTTTGCTTTATGGGGGCGAAAGCTGGGTGGACTCAGGATATATTATTCATAAGTTAGAAGTAACAGACATGAAAGTAGCGAGAATGATTGCTGGTACAATCAGGTGGGAACAATGACAGGGGGGTACTCGGAATTAGGAGATAAAGGCTAAGTTAGGAATGAACTCGATGGATGAAGCTGTACGCATAAACCAGCTTCGTTGGTGGGTCATATTAGGCAAATGGAGGAGGATAGGTTACCTAGGAGAATAATGGACTCTGTTATGGAGGGTAAGAGAAATAGAGGTAGACCAAGACGACGATGGTTAGACTCAGTTTCTAACGATTTAGAGATAAGAGGTATAGAACTAAATGAGGCCACAGCACTAGTTGCAAATAGAGGATTGTGGCGACGTTTAGTAAATTCACAGAGGCTTGCAGACTGAACACCGAAAGGCATAACAGTCTATAATGATAATGTATGTGTATGTACGTTCGTGATGATTTTTGTTGAGCTATACTTGCGTTGCTAAAGACCAGATCTATTGTAGTGGCGCCGTTCACACCTATTTTTTTTTTTTTTTTTTGCGTTCATTGATTAAAGTTAGACCTTCCGCGTTTTTATAATTTATTACTGCTTTTGTTTTTTTTTGCTCTAAATCGATTCTGCAGTTCAGATCTCCGGCTAGTATGACAGTGTCTGTACTGGATAACATATGAAAGGCGGTTGCTAGTTCGTCTACTAAGTCCTCTTCCTTATATTATGGTTGAAAATATGCACCTATAATTTTACAAGGTTTCGTCTGGAACTGTGAAAGCAAATTATTTACTGTCAAGAAAGTTTCAAAGTGATATTGTCTGTTCTTATAATCACTTTAAAGGGCGCTAGTTTGGGTTTTAGAAGAACAGTTATACCGCCTTTTGGCCTTCCTCGATCGCCTTGTTTCGCAAAGACTGTACGGAATAAAATTTTTCGTGGCTCCATTCTGATGTGAGGAATGTTTCAGTTAGTATCACTACGTCGTATGTCTGTAAGTGGTCTCCTGGGACGAGTTGGACGGCATTTCTAATTCCTTCAGAATTCCATCATAATATTCTCACAGATTCTTTGGGGGGGATTCGTTTTGCGTTCTTGTATTATTGTAGATTTACCGGCACGTTAAAGAACTCCTCCGCGACAAAATTCCTACATCTCTGCTTCTCCCAAAAACCGTAAAAGTAGTTAGTGGGACGTTAAATCAATAACGCTATTATTTGTGAAGGTGCGAACTGAATTTGGCTTATTAATAAAATGTTTCGTGTATTTGCAGATGCCCATAAAATGTTACGTTTCCATGTATCGTAACAAGTACAGCATTAAAAAAGGTTTTGTTACCTCGTTCAGTTTTCCTTCAGACGACGAATTACAAGAAAATGGATCTGTCGTTTTAAACGGGATAGTTTGGAACCTGGAAAGGATTCAGTCGTATGCAAAAAACATGTCACACACGAAAGTTTTTCAGCAGGGGCTAACATTTGTGATAGTAAGGTCAACGTAACTATAGTACCACCTAAACGTATTGAGCTTCTCCTTGATGCATGTCCAATTATTTTCCCAAATTTGCAAAAATATTTGTCATCGAAAAGTGTTAAAAGAAAAGATCCTGAATGTAGGAGCCTGGAAATGTAGAGTACGGTAAGCAAGAAGATGGATGATATGTCAAATGTAACCCATTTACTCAAAATTCACCAAGATATGAATGTCACTGTATGCTATATGTTAAGTTATCAGGTGTTGATAAAACAAATGACATGTTTCGCAGATGGTAAAATATCAAAGTGGTCTCAACTAAATGCATATTTATTTAATTATATAGGAATGACTTTTTGTAGTGTTAGTGTTAAATGTGTACCAAAAAATGTATCAAAATGCTTCACAGTCTCATAGAGTATCGTGAGGTAAGCAGTGAAAGCACACTCTTTGTCTTTCCTCATAATTTTAAGGGAACAATTCGAACATTGTACTAAAAGGGCCGGGCTGAGTGGCTCAGACGGTTGAGGCACTGGCCTTCTGACCCCAACTTGGCAGGTTCGATCCTCGTTCAGTCCAGTAATACCGTATTTGAAGGTGTTCAAATACGTCAGCCTCGTGTCGGTAGATTTACTGTCACGTAAAATAACTACTGATGGACTACATTCCGGCACCTCGGCGTCCCATAAAGCCGTAAAAGTAGTTAATTGGACGTAAAGCAAATAACATTATTATTATTATTATTATTATTATTATTATTATTATTATTATTATTATTATTATTATTATTATTATTATTATTATTTGCACTAATGGGAAGGAGAGCTAGGTCCTACACAAAAAGTTTCGTTTGGAACTGTGAAAGCAAATTATTTACTGTCAAGAAAGTTTCAAAGTGAAAACTTAGAAAGAAGGTTTAGTCAGTAGGCTACCTATAGCTTATTGGTTGTAACTACAATGTTACTGCACTTCACGTCCTAGAAAGTGAGATGAAAATTAGGATTGAGGGTCTTCTAGGGTTGCAATGGTGGTGGTGGTGGTGGAGGTATGGAAAAGTGAGGTTTGGCTGTAGCCAATTAGAAATGTCTGATTCCATCAAGACAGATGTTATTGGGCTCAGTGTGGAAGTAATAATCACGTTAGACTCACTTTTATCGTGTGAATTTTTTTGGTGGGTATTTTGAGATGTCAGGGGTAATATGCTGTACATTTCTGGATATACACTAAGGACAATATCCAGACGGATAAGCTGCGACACTTGTTTAGGTCTCCTGCAGAGTAATGAAACAGGTGATCCCTATTTTAAAGTAGTTCAGAGGTGGATTAGTGGTGCCATCACATTGTGTTGTGTATGTCTGCAGAACAGTGGTATACAAGGACTACCTCGATTGTGAAAATTATAAAGAACTAGCTGATGGGGAGACTGGCCTAAAACGACATAGTTAGCCTATGTTTTTGACAAATGTACTATTAGAATATTTTTAAATTTCGCGCTTTTCGGTTTGTCTGGTTGGTACACAACTCCAATGAACCGGTCGTATCATACGGAAGCGGGATGGGAATTTTATATTAAGACATGTGTTTCGTAGCATTTCTATTGTAATTAAACACTCAATATTTCTTATAATTTGGAGTTTACTGAGTGCCTTCACTTTTACAAAAGTAATATCCAGTGATAGCCTTGAAGGTAAGCTACAACTTGCACTTATTACTTCTGTTGTCATACAACGTGCTTTGAGGTTATGAGTTGGAAAATAAATGTAGCCAACTTAAGGCATAACGACACACGTACTATGTTATTTAGCCCGAAAATATATTTTTCTAATAATAATTTTCATTTCTTTGCAGAAAATGGTTTCTAATTATAGTAGAAAAACAACTAGACAGTCATGGTCAGGGATAGGTACGATGCAAGCAATTGAAACTGTAAAAATGAAAAAATGGGTTAGCTAAAGGCTGCAATGACATTTAATGTGCCACAAGCTACACTAAGACGTAGATGCCAGGGGAAAAATAAAATTGCCATAGATGGATAAAAAACTAGGCCGGTATGAATCTACATTTTCTACAGATGTAGAGAAAGCAATAGTACACCATATTTTGGACATGGAATCTCATTCTTTTGGACTCACGGCTAGTGATGTTTTAAAACTAGCATATGATATGGCAGAGAAAATTGGCATTGCGCAGAGGTTTAATACAGCTAAGAGGACAGCAAATTGGGATTAGCTGATAGGATTCAGAAAGAGATGTACTGAAATATTTCTTCGTCGGCCTGAACCAACATCAGCAGCTCTTGCTCAGGCATTTAATCGGCCACAAGACCGGAAGTATTTCACTTTGCTTGTTGAAACATTGGAAATAGAAAATGTCTCACAAACCAAAATATACAATACTATAGAGCGTTCCAACCTTAAATTGAAGTACAGCGTAGATGGAGCGCGCTGTTGCGAAATCGACACGTGAAGATCACGCTCGAGTTTGACACAAACAGGGCGTCACAGTTCCACATTTTTCGTTTGTAATTTTGTAATTTTAAGTGCATTCATTCATAAATTAATATTTGTAGGATGGTAAAATAAATACAACATACCTTAATCACTGGCGTTGCTCTCACACTTTGGACGTACACCCTCTACCATTTCTGCAAGGCCTGATGTTCCCGCTTTGGATGAAACGGGTTCGGGAGGTGAACTTGAGGATGATCCGGACGATGAAGAAAGTCGTATTAAAAACTTTTCATCGTCGACATCGTCCTGTAATTCGTCTGCTTTCCACAAAACTCTTTCATTTTCTTTAATTCGTTCACGTAATTTGCCCAATTGTCTTGTGTTTTTATGGCATAAACATTTTAGTTCAGCATTTGGAACAAAACCATGTTCATTACCCGCGTGGATTAAGGCAGATCACGGTCCTCGGCTTTTCGGTGGCCTAAGTCCCGAACTCTCCCCTTCAGAAGCGGCCTGCCGTGCACTTTTCACTGTCGTATCCTTCCATTCTCTTGTCACTGTCTGCCCAATATTTACCCACAATTCATCTGTGTAAATTATAGCTTTATTTTGTGCCTGTTACGGAGTTATCCGTGGTAGTTAGAGGTGAAAGAAGGTGCTGGGTGGAATAGGTCTCAACAACGAAATTAAAATTAATTAAAAATTTAACAAAGGTTATATTTTCTTTTCGAGATCAAGAAATAACAAGTATAACAGGAACTCAGTTGTATATCAACAAATTAAGAATGTACAATTACAATTTGTTAATGGTTTTGGGCTTCGAGCCCCCAGACACACAATCCTTGAGCAATGAGCCCAACTTTACTTATGTATAAGGTTCAACAAAGGAGCAGAAAACCCCAATCATACCAAGGAGCACTAGCTCCCGATCACCCAGAAAAGCCTCCTCGAGGCACACAGAAAATCTACTTTTAAGAAAGAGCAAACCCGCTCTCAAAGTTCAAGCCCATCAAAGGCCACACCAAACTCCACCTTCAAGCTTCCCTCCAGGCACACAAGAACAGGGGTAAAAATACCCAATCTACTGAGGCCTATTAAGTAAAGAAACAGGTCAATTACATGGCCCAAAATTCTGAGTTGAATGGAGGCGTAACTTGCACTCCTAATACATCTTTTTAAAACCTATTTGGCTCTTAGGCCGCTTATGCAAGGGCTAATCCCATACTACGGAGGTGACACGATAGGAAAATTAATTACATGATGAAGCGAAGAAAAACAGTTATGAAAACGTAGTCACCTCAAAAATAATATGAGAGGGAGCTCGAGAGGGTTAGGCACTCTTTATCCCGATTTGTAGTTAAAGAGACGGAATTTATACCAAGTGTCTTTTACATTTTAAAGGAAGGTTACATAATAAAAGTTTCGAACCTGCCCCGAGGGTTAAACTGCTGAGCTAGCAACCAAAGAAGTTATTAAAAGGCCATTACCTGATGGATGAACTGCTGCCTGAAGAAAGAGGCGCTTCCCGCCTCCTGCTACATAATCACACTAAGAAAGGTGTTACTGAAGTGGCCCGGAGACAAGAAAATCAGCAGTTTATATACCCTCGCGGAAAATTCGAGACGTTTCATGAATGAGAACCCACACCCCCCTCAATTTTATTGGCTAGGATCGAGCAACATATCCATATCGGAGAAGACATACGTAATTGGTCAAAAATGAATTAGAGAAATTCGGGATTGGCTAAATTCAAAACAAGCGGAAGGAGAAGGGTTATACTGCCAACCCAAAAAATGACTGAAAGAAATTTAACAAAGAACAAACTTATGAACACCAAATTTCTAAAAAAAAAAAACCAGTTCCTTCATTCCGCACCAGGGTGCACAATTGTAATTCTTCAGTAGTGCCATCTAGAAGAGAATGTTCACACTTCTCACTACAGAGAAAACAAATATAAATCGAAAAAGACACAGTTCAGAACTCCACAAAATTTACAATAGCGACCTTCTGAGAAACTTTAGAATTAACATGGTTGTTAAAGTTCAGGCTTCCTCCAGTAGAGGAGTTTCAACTGGCGCAATGTTTGAATTAGCGGCGCGGAGGTGTACCGCCCGGTACAGACCTCCCCCTCCCCCCCCAAAAAAAGTCCCTCCAAGGGGTAACACAGAAGAACACCAAATTTTGTTTTAAAACAAAGTCCAAGTTATGATGTTGATATAGAAATTAATAGCAGACGGATTTACAAACAAGTTTTCTTAGATTGGTTGGATCCAGTTTCAAAATTCTTTGTAGTAACTTTTGATGTAATGTCTTTATGCTTGTAGTAGTTGAATTCAGAAGGAAAACTTTTAATTCTTGAAAGGAAAAAAGAAATTCTAAGTCCACCAAATATTGTAGTTGAATCCAAAAGTGTAGTCCTTGTTGATATGAAATGTCCATGTAGCTGATTAAGTACATTAAATGTTGATTAAGATTGACGGCCGGACCAGCCGCCGCTGCTTGTGTCCAGAGGAGGCAGCTCGGACCCCTCAAGTACCCTGAGATACCGCTCTCCCGCACCATGAGAGGGGTAGAGGTGCTGAAGCACGCCGCACACGCGGCGAACGTTTACCGACCGCGGGCAAGTTGCAGGTGGTGCGCCGCACATCAGCCTTGGCCGGGAGGAGGGCTCCGGCTCGCCGTACACTGGTTAACCTCACTGAAGTAGATCGGGCCCGTGCTCTACTCCAGTAGCGGCACGGCGCCGCGCGGCTGCGGGGGCACTGAAACATTAAGATCTCGGCGGCAGAATTTGTTGGACCATAATGATTTTCGGGTACAGTACTTGTGGTGGAGCTGAAGGGCCAGCGGCGTGGAAATATTTATTTCATTTAAATTAGCCACTGTGTGTTGTTGAGCAGGAGACGGGAGCGTGGTAATGGCCATGGCAAGGACAGGATAGCAGTTTAACTGGTCGGGGGAGGTTGTACAATGAACATTAGGAAACAAAGAATATAATTCCAAGGGCAGAAGGCCTCAAAATGAAACCAAAACTATAACCTTCAGATTTCTTTCAAAATGTAACAAAAATAAAAACCAGCTAAGTTAGTGCGGAAATTACACAGGTTTCACCTGGGACAGGTGAACCCTAAATATCCTCTCGGTGGCTGGATTGCTTAATAACAACGTGACCGGCGTAAGAAAATCTACAATTATGCACGGCCCATGAAATCTGGGGGCAAGCTTGCCCGCGGGAACAAAATTCCTGACCATCACCTGGTCACCTACCTTCAAATTGGTGGGCCTCCGTCCACGATCATATCTTTCCCTAACCTTTTCATGAGATACTTTAAGATTGGCTTTAACCTTCTTCCAAAGATCTTTAATATTATCTGGATCTATTGTCTCAGGTAGAATATCACTAAGAGACCAAAGGTTAGAGAGCGGCGTGTTGGGAACAAATTTGAACATCAAAGAAGCAGGAGTAAACTTATGAGATTCATGAACCGCCGAATTCAAAGCAAAAGCTAACCAATGCAAGGACGTGTCCCACCTAGAATGGTCATCGTGATGATAGGCAATAAGGGCCGACCTCAAATTACGATTGACCCGTTCAGCTAGAGATGGTTGTGGATAATAAGCAGATGTTGTTACATGCGATATGGACAGGTCAAAACAGAATTTACGAAAGAGATTGGATGTGAAAGCTTTAGCATTATCCGACACAATATATTGACACGGACCAAAAGAAGCAAAAATGGAATTTAAACAAGTAATGGTGGACTGAGCGGTAGCCAGCTTAGTCGGGAATAACCAAGAAAATCTAGTAAAACCATCTACACATACAAGAATGAACTTGTTGGCATTCCCCTTTGACTGGGGGAAGGGTCCTACGTAATCGATGTAGAGACGTTCCATGGGGCGCGACGCCTGATGAGAAGACAAAAGCCCTTGCTTAGTTGACATGGTGGGTTTACTAAGCCAACATGATTTACAAGATTTTACCAATTCACGGATTTCTCCGTCCATACCCTTCCAGATGAACATTTCACGAATCTTTTCACAGGTTTTGAAGATGCCTAAATGCCCCCCTAATGGGGTTTCATGATAGTACTTGAAGATCATTGGTACAAGAACAGCTGGAACTACAACTTTCATTTTTTGATCATGCCTCGACGGGCAACATAAAACACCATTCCTCAATACATAAGGGACGACATGTTCCCCAGAAGAAAGGGTTTCCATAATGGGAGCCAGCACTGGATCTTCACGCTGATATTTTTCAATATCCCTAAACAACATGTGAGCGTCAGTCAGAATGGCATTAACCTCAGATAGTATGGACTCGGGAGGTGAAGAACCATCATCCAGATCCGGGGTCTCTACATCATTAGAAAACATACGGCTTAGTCCGTCAGCAACCACGTTTTCAGTACCTCTGATATGCCTAACATCAAATTGGAAGGCAGAAATTCGGATGGCCCAACGTGCTATACGACCAGTACGACGCGGCCTACCTAAGACCCAACTTAAGGCTTGGTTATCGGTCTCCAAGTCAAATTTGACATGTTCCAGATAGAGACGGAACTTTTCTAAAGCGAATAAGACTGCCAAACCTTCGAGCTCATAGATGGAATATTTGGCTTCTTGAGCCGATAGATTCCTAGATGCATAGGCGATGGGTCGCTTCCCTAGTTCAGTCTCTTGAAGAAGGACTGCAGCTACCGCCGACGACGACGCGTTGGTTTGGACGATGAATTTCTTGGAGAAATCGGGCATGGCCAGAACAGGGGCGTTACACAGGGCTAATTTGAGATATTCAAAAAGCGGCTTGTTGAGAAGGTCCCCACACAAATTTGACACCTTTCCTACGAAGTAAATTCAAGGGCGCCGCTCTATTGGCGAAATTTGGAAAAATTTCCTGAAGAAATTCACCATACCAATGAACCTAGCAATACCTTTGATGTCCTTGGGAGGCTTGAAATCACGGACGACCTGTGTTCTAGAGGGATCGACTGCAACACCATCAGGCGACACAATATGCCCTAGAAATGACATGGAGGGCTTAGCGAAGGCAACCTTGGACAACTTCACAGTTAACCTAGCCTTACGGAGGCGACTGAGGACTTCTCGCAGATGATCTAGGTGTTCTTCGAAGGTCTCCGAAAATACCACATCATCCAGATAGTGGTACAAGTACTCAAACTTGATGTCGGAGAAGACCCTGTCTAGCAGTCTAGTGAGTACAGCTGCTCCCGTGGTGAGCCCGAAAGGCACGCGGTTGTATTCATACAAATTCCAATCCGTAGCGAACGCTGTAAGATGTTTGGATTCCTCTGCTAACGGTATCTGATTATACGCCTGGTTAAGATCTAAGATGGTGAAGAACTTAGCTTTACGAAACCAAGAAAAACAAGAGTGAAGGTCTGGAAGGGGCACGGATTGTAACACCACCTTCCGATTGAGAGCCCTATAATCAATCACAGGCCTGAGGCCACCTTGGGGTTTCGGGACTAGAAAAATAGGCGAAGAATACGCCGACTTAGAGGGCCGAATAATACCGTCGTTCAGCATCTGATCAATGATTTATTACAGCGCCTTCATTTTAGGTGGAGATAGCCTATAAGGTGGAAAACGGACAGGTATCGAATCCGTAACCTCAATCTTGTATTCAATAAGGTCAGTAACACCAAGAGTATCCGAGAACACCTCTGGAAACGACTGACACAGCTTACGAATACTATCAGCCTGCTCCTCAGGTAGATGTCTAAGATCTAACAACATCTCATCCTGGGTAGGCGAAATAGATGAACATGATACAGAATTACATTTCAATAAGGGGATATTACAATTAGAAGCAAATTTGAATGTGCACGACTTACTTTGAAGATTGAGCACTAGACCAGCGTGGGACATGAAATCTGCTCCCAATATAATGGGGCAGGACAAGTGCTTTGCCACCAACAATTTGACTTTCCAAGTAAATTTAGAAATCCGAATTTTGGCATATAAAAAACCTAAAATTTCTAATGGAGAAGAATTAGCCGAAACATATTGAACTGAAGATGAGCAATAGTCAGGAAGTTTACAAACAGTTTACAATTTGGAGTACCATTCAGCCGAAATAATAGAACACACACTGCCTGAATCTAATAGAGCTGTTACAGGTTCATTATTTAATTCAATTTTGAGAAAAGGCACAGGTGCGGTGGTATCCGCCGCAATCCTAAGACATTCTTTGGGACCTTCGAAAGATAAATTTGAAGACAGAGTTTTCCCTGAAATTTCGATATGTTTACTTGGGGCTGAGCCTCGGGAAGATGATTTAGCCGACTCAGCCGAAGCCCCTAGTCACTTATTATTGTTGGCTTTGGTGGAAGTTGCACCAGAAGTTGAGCAGGAGGGAGTGCTGTTAGCATTAGGGCAGTTCTTGGCAATATGTGAAAACGCGCCGCATTTAAAACAACCTTGGGGTGAACTTGCTCCATTATTTGTCCTACTAGATTTGATCAATGGACATTTATTGGGAAGATGGTCGGGCGACCCGCAAGCGTAACATTTATGGGGTGTGGTGGGTCGGCGAGGCGGAGGCCGAAAACTACTAGAGGATGGAGGGGGTTCTTTGGCGACACGCAAGGTATCGGCGTATCTAACTCCTTCGGCTGAGACAGCCATAGCCTCTAACTCAGCGAAAGTTTGCGGACGCGACGCAAAACACAAGTATGATCTGTAAGCTGGTGAAATACCTTCTACAATAGCCTGAACAATTTGATCTTCAGGGAAATGAAGGGCAAATACCCTAGTGTAAAACTTAATGTCTTGGATGAAGTCTGCTAAATTTTCATCCAACCGTTGTACTCGGTAGTAGTACTTTTGAATGAGCGATGACCTAGCTCGGGCGGGGATAAAATTTGCCAACAGATGGGCATCGAAGTCTTCTATGGATGACTGTTCGGCGATTGCCCTAACTATCTTGTCGGAGAGAACACCAGTGGAATAAGGGTAAATTATCTGAAGGGTTTGACACGGAGAAAAAAACAGAGAAAAAACAAGGGCATGATCTTGGAATTCAACTAAAAACCTTGAGAAAGCAATAACATCAGTAGTGGAGTTAACAGAAAACTTGGAAATACCTCTAAGGAACATAGCTAATGGATGGGGTAAACTGCTGAAACCAGGTGACATAGTAGAAAGGGGCCTAAGTGGCGGAGAAGCAGATTCCGAAGGTGCTCCATTTAACACAAAAGGTGGAATGGACGTGCGACGATCGAACTCGGTTCCTAATGGGGCAGATGTTCGTTGTGTAGTCGCCTCAGTACTACTTCCTTCCTCTTTAGAGGAATCCTCCACATTTACAATATTTACGACCATAGGCTGGTCGACTTTAGGAATAGCAGATCCAGATAACAAATGGCTAACTTTGCTAGACATTTTAGACAAGTTTTCGGCAAGGGCACTAGCTTCCTTACCCTGAAGGTCATTTAACTTCAGAGACAACAGATAACACACCCTATTATAAAAAATTTTACAACCTAGCCTGTACTCTTTTGAGTTGATTAGGAGATGGATCACTTACTTCAAAAAAACTAACTACAGATGCTAGCTCAGTAGTATTATCATTGATCGTGGGGAGAGTGTCGTCAATCTCTTTTTCTCCCAAAGTTGGGATGGTAATAGGCAAATCAAGGGAATCTTTTAGCTTATTCGAGTCGACTGCAACCGTGCCTCCAGATTGAACGTTTCTGAGAGATAGTTCATAAATTAATTCCTCTTTACGGAAAATAGAAAGGATGAAGAACCTCGCGAGGGCCGGACATGAGGACAGAATTTTTTTAGAAAAAATCAAAAAGAATTCCAGCAACTGAGAAAATTGTTAGAGTTCGAATAAAAAACAATGTTTAGCCGTCAAAAGGGGCTAAATTGAGACCCATTCAACCACGCTCTGCTACCACTTGTTACGGAGTTATCCGTGGAAGTTAGAGGTGAAAGAAGGTGCTGGGTGGAATAGGTCTCAACAACGAAATTAAAATTAATTAAAAATTTAACAAAGGTTATATTTTCTTTTCGAGATCAAGAAATAACAAGTATAACAGGAACTCAGTTGTATATCAACAAATTAAGAATGTACAATTACAATTTGTTAATGGTTTTGGGCTTCGAGCTCCCAGACACACAATCCTTGAGCAATGAGCCCAACTTTACTTATGTATAAGGTTCAACAAAGGAGCAGAAAACCCCAATCATACCAAGGAGCACTAGCTCCCGATCACCCAGAAAAGCCTCCTCGAGGCACACAGAAAATCTACTTTTAAGAAAGAGCAAACCCGCTCTCAATGTTCAAGCCCATCAAAGGCCACACCAAACTCCACCTTCAAGCTTCCCTCCAGGCACACAAGAACAGGGGTAAAAATACCCAATCTACTGAGGCCTGTTAAGTAAAGAAACAGGTCAATTACATGGCCCAAAATTCTGAGTTGAATGGGGGCGTAACTTGCACTCCTAATACACCTTTTTAAAACCTATTTGGCTCTTAGGCCGCTTATGCAAGGGCTAATCCCATACTACGGAGGTGACACGATAGGAAAATTAATTACATTATGAAGCGAAGAAAAAAACAGTTATGAAAACGTAGTCACCTCAAAAATAATATGAGAGGGAGCTCGAGAGGGTTAGGCACTCTTTATCCCGATTTGTAGTTAAAGAGACGGAATTTATACCAAATGTCTTTTACATTTTAAAGGAAGGTTACATAATAAAAGTTTCGAACCTGCCCCGAGGGTTAAACTGCTGAGCTAGCAACCAAAGAAGTTATTAAAAGGCCATTACCTGATGGATTAACTGCCGCCTGAAGAAAGAGGCGCTTCTCGCCCCCTGCTACATAATCACACTAAGAAAGGTGTTACTGAAGTGGCCAGGAGACAAGAAAATCAGCAGTTTATATACCCTCGCGGAAAATTCGAGACGTTTCATGAATGAGAACCCACACCCCCCTCAATTTTATTGGCTAGGATCGAGCAACATATCCATATCGGAGAAGACATATGTAATTGGTCAAAAATGAATTAGAGAAATTCGGGATTGGCTAAATTCAAAACAAGCGGAAGGAGAAGGATTATACTGCCAACCCAAAAAATGACTGAAAGAAATTTAACAAAGAACAAACTTATGAACACAAACTTTCTCAAAAAAAAAACAGTTCCTTCACTTCGCACCAGGGTGCACAATTGTAATTCTTCAGTAGTGCCATCTAGGAGAGAATGTTCACACTTCTCACTACAGAGAAAACAAATATAAATCGAAAAAGACACAGTTCAGAACTCCACAAAATTTACAATAGCGACATCTTCTGAGAAACTTTAGAATTAACATGGTTGTTAAAGTTCAGGCTTCCTCCAGTAGAGGAGTTTCAACTGGCGCAATGTTTGAATTAGCGGCGCGGAGGTGTACCGCTCGGTACAGTGCCCTCAAACGTTTTATCTCCCTGAGATGTCTGTGCCTCCAATTAATCATTTCATCGGTTTCAGTGAAAGCTGCTTTATTACCCCGTCTTAAATAACGGAAGCCTATATCACGCAAGAAGCGATACAACGTAGTTTTGGAAAATCGTGGCAAAGAATCTTCTCCATTTACGCCACTCAAAATCACGTTCAATGTCGGTGGTATGTTAGCAAATAAAAAAGAGTGGACCGCCCGACGCATCCACTTTTAACAATTTCATCATATTTAATTTTTCTGTCGTCCTTCTCTCTCTCTTTTTTTTTTTTTTTTTTTTTTCGAGAGTTCGCAAAGGACCATGTGTGTGTTCCTTCCTTATAGCATAGATTGTTCTTTCGGAACAACCTGTAGCTTTAGCTGTTTCACTGATTGCGCTGCTCATATTCATAGTCTTTAAAAAGTAATCCAGGACACTCATTATAATATTACGTTCTTTTCCCCTGAGTTTACCTACGGAACGTTTCTTTTTAATTTGACGATCCGTTATACATCCTTCTGCACTTTTTCTTCGAACTAAGAACTATACATACGAGCACGAACTGACAATTACACATACTACACAGACACAATCCACTTGTCCTCAAGAACTATACATTTATCACTGATCTTGTCCGGCTCCATGGCTAAATGGTTAGCGTGCTGTCCTTTGGTCCAGAAGGCCCCGGGTTCAATTCCAGGCCGGGTCGGGGATTTTAACCTTCATTGGTTAATTCCAATCGCTCGGGGGCTGGGTGTGTGTGTGCCGTCTTCAGCATTAGAATTCATCACAGGTAGGGGCCCCATTCTTATAGACGCGCAGGTCGCCTATGCGGCGTCAACACTGGAAAGACCTGCACTCGGCCTCTTCGGAGGCCACACGCCATTAAATATTATATATATCACTGATCTTTATTTAATCAATCTTATAACACTGATTAAATGAACACCACTGCACACGGCTGCCAGTATATTTAAAAGCTCAGCCAGGCGAGTCACTGGTGAAACGTAAACAAACGAGACGTTCTCCCTGTCATAAATTAAGAGATAACGATATAGGGACTTGAGGTATGCCTTAAAAATAACTTCCATATTCGAAGAGCGTTTGCTTTGCTTTAACCACGCCATGATCCTTCTGCACATTTTCTTCGAAATTAGATCCCCACGCATGAGCACGAACTCACGAACCACACACACGAAATACACTTTCCTTCAAGAATTGTACATATGTCACTGATATGTATTTAATCACTATTATACATACTACTGACGAAATGAGCACTGCAGTGCATGCGACTGTCTAGAATAATGTTAAAAGCGCATGTTTGGGAGATCACTACCGGTACTTCAGCCAGCCAGACAGGCAGCCGAGTCACGCGCGAAACCAAAATTCAAGGAGATATTCTTCCTGTTACAAATTAATAACTAAGCAAGATAGGAACTTCGGGATTGTTTTAAAAATAACTTCCATATCTGAAGACCATTTGCCTTGCTTTGACCCCCCATGCAAATTCAATAGGAAAGACGCTGGCCAGCGACTGACTTTTTCGTGCCTACACATAAAATTCCCTGGACATGACTGAAAATAAACGCATATACTGCCTTTTGTTATCATTTAAATTTAAAAATAAATTTATCTACATCTAGCTGAAATGTTTCTTTACTAGCAGTGAAAAAATTAGGAAAATAATGAATATAAAATAGGAGTTATGGCATGATAAGTTCTATGCAATGAAAATTTTGCATTTGGCGAAACTTTCCATTATATTACCATTTTCACACTAAATTATTTTTTTACATTTTTTTGTTAACGGCATCAAATGCGCCTTGAAATTCTGTACATAACACGATATTCACCCATTTTAATCGATAACATTCTGATTCACGGATATTTGGCAAACCGGCTGCATTAGAGTAGGACAGCGCTACCCCCAAAACATGGGAGAAGGAAAGAGACGGAATTATCCCATTACTGCTGTACTGCAATTTAAGGTTGGAACGCTCTAGATACCCGTGCTCCGCTACGGTATTATACTGAAATTTATAATTGAATGCTTATTGTTTTAGATATATAATCCGCCGAAATTCGCGATCTGACTCGTTTTCTGCGAGAATCCGCTAAAATTCGTGATCTGACTGGTTTTCTAATAGATTACGGCAAGTTTCCTCCCATTTTTCAATCTTTCTTTCCAGGAATCGATTTCCTACTTCCCAGGCTAGGTCCCGTATTCCACCCGGTCAGTTGGGTCCCTAAAACTTTGCCATATTTTCCTATAAGCATTTTTGAGGATGATGCTTGTTGTTTAAAGGGGCCTAACATCGAAGGTCATCGGCCCATAAGCATTTTTAATATGGATCAAATCCTTCAGGAGATCCGGCGTGGTGTCGTCTTGGGTGCCTTGGCGGTACTGAAGCCGCGGGCGGACTGCATTCTTAGTCATTACCCGTCCAGGATCCTTTTCCAGCGCGGTCCGCACATTTGACGACGGTCCAGAACATTATTATTATTATTATTATTATTATTATTATTATTATTATTATTATTATTATTATTATTATTATTATTATTATTATTATTATTATTATTATTATATGTTCTGGACCCCACAGCAGGATGCAAGACCGTTACTTGGCGGTAAATTACATCTGCTCCCATTGTCATTGTTGACAATGTGACTAGCACCATTGTCGCGCGTAGGCAGGTGTGCGGGATTTCTGGCGATACGAATGACATACTGCACCCATCAACTCATGAAGGGTGCAATACTTCCGTGCATTATTGACCTTATTATAGAGGTGAACAATTTGACGGTCAATCAAATTCCTATCGTTTATTTCAAATATGTTCAAATTTTTATGTATATGCCAGGAGAATCTACTGTAGTCTAAGAACGTTCTCCGAAGGAAAAGATGGCTGTTGAAAACGAACCCAGGAAAGATTAAAAATGATCGGTTCATGATCAGAATAAGTACATCCAAAATCTACAGCCTGTTTCCAGTCATTCGACAGGGTCAGGAATGGAATGAATAAAGCCCCATCTAGCGGCGACAATAAGAACCGTGCCGGCTGCCGAAGCACGCCTCTGGGGCAATGATCGATGAATGACAAATGAAAAGAAATATTGGGCAGTGTTGCTGGAATGAATGATGACTGGGAAAACCGGAGTATCCGGAGAAAAACCTGTCCCGCCTCCGTTTTGTCCAGCACGAATATCACATGGAGTGACCGGGATTTGATCCACGGAACCCAGTTGTGAGAGACCGGCGCGCTGCCGCCTGAGCAACGGAGGCTTCTTATAAGTACATTATGAACAGTAAAATCAATTGGTCTCACCTCCTTTTACACCCCACCGCCGTTAATTTTATTTACCCCCCCCCAAAAAAAATTAAAGGAAGGAGTGTTTCTTTATGTTTAAAGGAGATTCCAAACACCGATGTTCACGTCTATTACCTTCAGTTTTGAGATATAAGTATCCCCATAAAAATAATCCACTTTTTTCACTTCCTTTCACACTCCCCCGCTCCCCAAGTGAATTTTCCGGCAAAAAAACTTGTTTCTATAATAGTAAAGGATCTTATAAATACCAATTATCACGACTTTAACTTCTTCAGTTTTTTTATTTAGGGCCTATGTGTCCTCATGAAAGGAATTCAACTCCTTTTACTCCCGCCCCCCGAAATGGTTTCCCCCCAAAACGCGTTTTTCTTTGTTTTTAAAGGAGATCCAAATACCAATTTTCACGTCTGTAACAACTTTAGTTTTCATTAGATGCATGTATTCTCATACAATTAAGTCAATTAATTTTTCAATTCTTTCACCCCCCACTTCATTAGTTTTTCCGAGAATACTACGTGTTTCTTTACTTTTAAAGCAGATTCCAAATATCAAATTTCACGTCTGTAACATCTTCATTTTTGAGATATCAGTAGCCTAATTAAAAGAAATCATCACCATTTTCAGTCACTTTTACCCCCCCTCCATTCAAGTGGTATTTCAGAAAACTAAAAACATACGTTTCTTTATTTTTAATAGAGATAAAAAATACCATTTTTCACTTCTGTAACATGTTAAGGTTTTTGAGATATACTGTAGAAAATCTCATTTTAAAATTTCACCCCTTTTTATTTCCCCTTAAGTGGAGTTTCCAAAAACAAATCACCTATGTTTCTTTACATTTACAGGAAATTCTAAATACCCACATTTTATGTCTGTAACATTTTACGTTTCTCAAATATTCTGTAGATATAGTATTTCAAAAAATTAACCCCAATTTGTCACTCCTGTTTAACCGCCATTAATTGGATTTTCCAAAAACAAAAAATAAATGTTCCTTTATTTTTAAAGGAGATCCCAAATACCAATTTTCAGGTCTGTAATATCTTCAGGTTCTGAAATATAAGTAGCCACATTAAACCACTTTTTCACCCTTTTCCACCCTTCCCATTGGGATTTTCCGAAAACAAAAATACATGTTTATTTTTAAAGGAGATTCTAAATACCAATTTTTACATCTATAAACTTTAAAAGTTTTGAGATATAGATACACTCATTTTAAAAATTCATCCCCTTTTCACCCCACCCCCATTAATTGGAATTTACCAAAATAAAAAATTACGTATTTCTTTATTTTTAAAGGAGATCCCAAACACCAATTTTCAGGTCTGTAATATCTTCAGTTTCTGAGATATAAGTATCCTCATTAATGGCATTCAACCCATTTTTCACCCCTTTTCACCCCTCCTATTGGGATTTTCCGAAAACCAAAAAATACGTGTTTCTTTATTTTTAATGAAGATTTTAAATACCAATTTTTACATCTGTAAACTTTAAAAGTTTTGAGATATAGATGCCCTCATTTTAAAAATTCACTCCCCTTTTCACCCTCCCATTAATTGGATTTACCAAAAACAAAAAAATGCGTGTTTCTTTATTTTTAAAAGAGATCAGTGGTTCATGTTTGTGGGTTACTGTAGTCACGTCCTAGTTCGTGAACCATGGGCAACGGCTGAGTGGCCTAGTAAGTGGTCCTGAGAGTCGGGATACCAGTTGCTATGGAATGGGAGTGGGCATCTCGGACATATTCTGAGTCCTGGCCCTCCTTGTGCTCAGGCGGCTAGGACTATACAATTCACCGGTGGTCCATAACCCGTTAGACGAGAGATCCTCACTTGGACTATGTGCAAGTAGGGCAGCATCCTGCTTCATGAATTTACCGAGCTCAGAACACTTTAAGCAAGCCTTGGACCTATGGGAGTAATGGAGTCCCACTCCCATTTGACAGGCGAGGGACTCCTTGGAAACAACTTGGCGAACGAAATGGAATTCGATGGGGAGCTATCAATATTAATGGGGCTTATGGAAGAAAGAAGGTAGAACTGGCTGAGTCAGCAAAGAGGACGCATCTGGATGTGCTAGGAGTAAGTGATATTCAGGTAAGGGGAGATAATGAGGAAGAGATAGGAGATTATAAAGTGTACTTGACGGGTGTTAGAAAGGGAAGGGCAGAGTCTGGGGTAGGGCTCTTTATCAGGAATACCATTGCACGCAACATAGTTTCTGTTAGGCACGTAAATGAGCGAATTATGTGGGTAGATTTGTCAGTGGGAGGAATTAGGACAAGAATTGTGTCCGTGTATTCACAGTGTGAGGGTGCAGATGAGGATGAAGTTGACAAGTTTTATGAAGCATTGAGTGACATCGTGGTCAGGGTCAACAGCAAGGATAGAATAGTGCTAATGGGCGATTTCAATGCGAGATTTGGGAATAGAACTGAAGGATACGAAAGGGTGATTTGTAAATATGGGGAAGATATGGAAGCTAATGGTAATGGGAAGCGTTTGCTGGACTTCTGTGCTAGTATGGGTTTAGCTGTTACGAATACATTCTTCAAGCATAAGGCTATTTACCGCTACACATGGGAGGCTAGGGGTACCAGATCCATAATAGACTATATCTTGACAGACTTCGAATTCAGGAAATCTGTTAGGAATGTACGAGTTTTCTGCGGATTTTTCGATGATACAGACCACTATCTGATCTGTAGTGAACTAAGTATCTCTAAGCCTAGGGTAGAAAAAGTGAAATCTGTCTGCAAACGAATAAGGGTAGAAAATCTCCAGGACGAGCAAATTAGACGGAAGTACATGGATATGATTAGTGAGAAGTTTCGAACAGTAGACAGTAAGCAGGTTCAGGATATAAAAAGTGAATTGGTGGCATACAGGGATGCTGTAGTAGAAACAGCAAGGGAATGCCTAGGAACAACTGTGTGTAAAGATGGGAAAAGGCGAACATCTTGGTGGAATGAGGAAGTGAGAGCAGCTTGTAAATGTAAAGAGAAGGCTTATCAAAAATGGCTCCAAACAAGGGCTGAGGCAAACAGGGAGTTGTACGTAGATGAAAGAAACAGAGCGAAACAAATAGTTGTTGAATCCAAAAAGAAGTCCTGGGAAGATTTTGGTAACAACTTGGAAAGGCTAGGTCAAGCAGCAGGGAAACCTTTCTGGACAGTAATAAAGAATCTTAGGAAGGGAGGGAAAAAGGAAATGAACAGTGTTTTGAGTAATTCAGGTAAACTCATAATAGATCCCAGGGAATCACTGGAGAGGTGGAGGGAATATTTTCAACATCTTCTCAATGTAAAAGGAAATCATCCTGGTGGTGTTGTGAACAGCCAAGCAAATGGAGAGGAGGAAAATGATGTTGGTGAAATTATGCTTGAGGAAGTGGAAAGGATGGTAAATAAACTCCATTGTCATAAGGCAGCAGGAATAGATGAAATTAGACCTGAAATTGTGAAGTATAGTGGGAAAGCAGGGATGAAATGGCTTCATAGAGTAGTAAGATTAGCATGGAGTGTTTATAAGGCACCTTCAGACTGGACAAAAGCAGTAATTGCACCTATCTATAAGCAAGGGAACAGGAAGGATTGCAACAACTATTGATGTATCTCATTGATTAGTATACCAGGCAAAGTATTCACTGGCATCTTGCAAGGGAGGATGCGATAAGCGGTTGGATGAAAACCAGTGTGGTTTCAGACCTTGGAGAGACTGTCAGAATCAGTTTTACAGTATGCTCCAGGTAATTGAAAAATGCTATAAGAGGAATAGACAGTTGTGTTACGTTTCGTAGATCTAGAGAAAGCATATGTCCGGTACCGAGGGAAAAGATGTTCACCATACTGGGGAACTATGGGATTAAGGATTATTAAAAATCAATCAAAGGCATTTATGCTGACAATTGGGCTGCAGTGAGAATTGATGGTAGAATGAGTTATTGATTCAAAGTACTTACAGGGGTTAGACAAGGCTGTAATATTTCACCTTTGTTTTTCATTGTTTACATGGATCATTTGCAGAAAAGTGTAAAGTGGCAGGGAGGGATTCAGTTAGGTGGAAATGTAGTAAGCAGTCTGGCGTATGCTGATGACTTGGTCTTAATGGCAGATTATGCCGAAAGCCTACAGTCTAATATATTGGAACTTGAAAATTGGTGCAATGAGTATGGTATGAAAATTAGCCTTTGTAAGACTAAATTGCAGTGGCGGTGGGCTCTCAGGAGCACATGAGCACATGAACACCCAGTTTTAATACATATTTACGCTTTCATGGATAATTTAAAACTTTCCTTTCTTTCGACCTGATTTCGACATTCGATCGTTACACCGACAGCTGTTCGTGTTGACTGACAGTGCAGCGAGCACACTGGATAATGCGCTATTGTGCTGAAGACTATACGCATGCGCAAAGCAGATGACGTCATGGTTTATGCACTGATATTTCCATTAGCGAGGAGCACGGCAAGGTACGTGCCTTGCCATCTAGAGCCACCCTCAAACCAGTGGCAGTGTTACAGTTGACCACAAGGGTCTGCCACTTCCGCTATTATGGTTAGCCGCAGCCTCCCAGGAGCTTCTATTGCATGACATTACCGACAGATTTCGCTAGTAATTCTGAATAGGCATTTTCTAGCTCATTTTGAACAGGTGTTCATAATCACGGGAAGAAGTTTGCTTTACTTTGTGACTGGAAAATCTTTTCAAGTGAAATTTGAGTGTTGTGTTTTGCTTCTCGGTTTGTATGGTTTGTAACCATGGTATTCTTTGTTTAAGAGGAAATTAATTCAGTTCACGTAATTTTAACCAGCGAAATATTAACCTATCAGGATAAGTTAGAAATTAAAAGGCTTGGACCGGACAGACCAGATTTCATTATTGAAAAAGTTTACAAAAACTGACAAACGTGAGTATAGGCGTAAGTTTAAGAGAGTAGTATACGAAACACACAAGTGGCTCTGTGGATGTAGATCTATGAATGCGTTTTTTTTGTTTGCCCTGTTTATTGTTCAACAAAAAAAGAAGTGCATGGAATTCAGCTGGTGCACAGACCTTGCTCATTTGAGTACAAAAATAAATAAATACGAAAATTCTCATGCACACAAAAACACAATTATTGAATTCTCTATGCTAGTGTTGTCTATAATTTCCAAGACGAGAATAATTAATGTGTGATACAGTAGAACCCTGGAGTGGAGAACAGTGGAGACTATTGGGGTCACTTCGGAAACAATTATTTTAAAAAATCAACCAGTAAATGTGGCACACATTATTTCTATGCTTCTCGTCATACCCAGGTGAAATTTGTGCTATTTAAAAACCAAGAATAGTGCTCGCATCCTTCAATGTTCACAGTGCAGTAAAGTTATTATAAATTTTACTTTTGTTCTACACTAACACAGCCGGCCCCATGGTGTAGAAGTAGCGCACCTCCCTCTTACCCAGATGCCCCGGGTTCGATTCCTGGCCAGGTTAGGAATTTTTACCTTGATTTGAGGGCTGGTTCGAGGTCCACTCAAACTACGTGATTACATTTGAGGAGATATCTGATGGTGAGATGGCGGCCCCACTCTAGAAAGCCAAGAATAACGGCCGAGAGGATTCGTCGTGCTGACCACATGACACCTCATAATCTGCAGGCCACCGGGCTGTCCAACGGGCGCCGGGTAGGCCATGGGGTTTGGTTTTGTTCTACACTACCACCCAGTGAACTTCGTGCTATTTAAAAACCAAGAATAGTGCTCGCATCCTTCAATATTCGCAGTGTAGTACAGTTATAATGGATTTTACTTTGGTTCTATACTAACATATTAGTCTAGTATAAAATTTATCCTGGGTTACAGGGGTTCCACCATATTATTTTTGAAAAAGGAACCCTACAAAGAACTTTTAGTTACTTTTTGGTTACTTTTTTTCTGATTTGAGGCATGAACAAGAATGTTGTTATGAACCCCTAAAATTTTGGAACTTGGTGCCACTACTAAATTGATGTCAGTAGGTGAGAAATGCAACAGAATTGAATGTCAGATTGGTGATACAAAGCTGGAACTGGTAGATAATTTCAAGTATTTACGATGTGTGTTCTCCCAGGATGGTGATATAGTGAGATTGAATCAAGGTGCATTAAAGCTAATCCAGTGAACATGCAGTTGCGATCAACAGTATTCTGTAAGAAGGAAGTCAGCTCTCGGACAAAACTATCTTTACATCGGTCTGTTTTCAGACCGACTTTGCTTTACGGGAGTGAAAGCTGGATTGATTCCGGATATCATATTCATAAGTTGGAAATAACATACATGAAAATAGCGAGAATGATTGCTGGTACAAACAGGTGGGAACAATGGCAGGAGGGTACTTGGAATGAGGAGATAAAGGCTAAGTTAGGAATGAGCTCGATAGATGAAGCTGTACACATAAACCAGCTTTGGTGGTGGGGTCATGTGAGGCCTGAAGGAGATGTATATCATGTTCACTTTACATTGCATCATAAGAATAACATTTTTGTCTCTTTTGAAAAGGGTGCCTTCTGATTGAGCCTCAACCTTAGCGCATACAGCCAAAACAATGGCTCTATACTCTCTCACCACTTCTTTCTACTGCAAGAGCCACAAACATTCCACTCTAGGTCTGCAAATATTAATTATATGAACCCTACAGGAGTAGCCAGCTCTATGATATTTCTAAATATTAGTTATTTTATGTTCCTTTACATTCTGCCATGAAGATAAATTTTATGATTGTCTTTTTCTAATAGGGGGGCTCCTTAGAGGCGTAACAAATATGATACAGGCCTGTCTGCAGAAATTAGAGATAGGCCCTGTAAAAAAATGGTATAAAACATAAATTTAACTGCAGCAAATACAAAGAAATGCAAATTATATCGTTTAATACAGAACAGTATGTGCAAAAGTCTAACAAAAATCATTTATAGATTTTATTTTAAAAATTATTTTTGTAGGGATTGATGTACAATATCTACCTCTATATTTTGGTTTTATATTTTTTAAACTTTTCTTTGATGTGAGTAAAGTTTAATAGAACTGGGCCATGTGTCATGCTTTCACAGATGCAAAAGTATTGATGTCTTCACTGATGTCAGTGGATCTTGCTTGTTCACGTTTGGTGCTAAGAAAGCTGATTTCATTGAGTCTGTCTTAGGGCATACCATTTCATAGTACGTTCTTTATAAGTTCTAGTTTTGAAAATGATCGTTTGCCAAAAAAAAAAAAAAAAAAAAAGTAACAGGAAGGGTTAGAAACTGGTAAAACGCTATGCATATCTGTAGGTACTTGCAGCTGTGAATGAGTTATCTATTACTAATAGCTTTGTTACCGTAAGTCAATCTATGATTCATCTGGCAGGGATATGGTGATCTCAGAACCATAACCGTTTGCTGCTTGAGTACCGAGAGTAATCCCAAAAATAAAGTCTCCTATATTTTTATAAATACCGAACTCTGTTCGTGTGGCTGTTGGTCACAATATTGTGAAGTGTTTTCCGTGCTCACATATAAACACGCGCACGCCACGCTGAGGCACTCAAGTCTTGGTTTGACAGCCGTTGAGGATGGAGCTCCCGTTGAATGTTAGTGCCAAGTGCGAAGTGCGCGCAGTTATTCGGTTTTTGAACACAAAAGGTACTGAACCAATTGAAACCCATCGCCAATTGATGGAAGGGTATGGTGAGTCGTGCATGGATGTCAAAAATGTTTGTAAGTGGTGAAGAGAGTTTGCAGCCGGTTGGACTGAAATTCACGACGAATGAACAAAGGAGCGGGAGACCGTCAATTTCCGTTGAGTCAGTTGTGAAGGTGGAGCAAATCATGCATGAAGATCGGTGGATCACCCTGGATGATCTCTGAACTTTGGTTCCTGAGGTTTCCCGAAGCGCCGCTCACAACTTCCTGAACAGCATGGCGGTGAGCTGGTATGACATGGGCATACAAAAACTGTCACAGTTTCTACAAAAATGCATTGACCGAAATGGTGATTATGTAGAAAAATAGCTAAATGTTCAAGCTGTAAAATGATGTAAACCATTGTAGAATTAAACAGGTCTATGTATTTATAAACAAATAGGAGACCTTATTTTTGGGATTACCTTCGTACAACTATCAATAAGGCTCAGGGTCAAATGTTTCACTGTTGTGGAGTTAATTTGAAGGATTCTTTTTCTCACATGGTCAGCTCTACATTGCTTTCTCATGTGTCGGAAAAGCAGAAAATCTGTTTGTGCAGGCGCCATACTAAAAGACATCAAATGTAGTGTATAAGAATATATTTTGATGAAATTACTTTTTATGTTACTTATGTACCCCCCCCTGCCAAAAAAATAATAAAAATAAAAGAAACAGATAATGTATGACTCCTGTATTATACAGAGAAAACCACACAGATGTACAAAAGAGCCCAGCAAAGTGGGTTATCTTCAGCTAATAATAATAATAATAATAATAATAATAATAATAATAATAATAATAATAATAATAATAATAATAATAATAATAATAATAATAATAATAATAATAATAATAATAATAATAATAATATTTGAAGCTAGGTGCCATTTGCTTGATTTTTATTTACAAATTGTAAACACATTCTTTATTTTTTTCAACACATTCCACACAAGCGCCATTACATAACCTTTCAAATTCAGAAAGGCATTCAGGTAAAATTATTTATTTATTTTTGTGGAGAAGCCAGCACTGCAGACCTTGCAGGCCCTGACATTACACCACTGGAGTTCCTCACTGAATCTCACCCCAGGCACTTACAACCAGTGATAGCTCTGCACTTTCTCAGTAACTTCTTTCTACTGCCATGAAGATTCTGTACCAAGTTGGTGAATAGCAGTTACATGAACCCCATTGGAACAGCCAGTCGTTGCCTTGCTGTGCATTATTTAACTTATCTCTTCGTATGGACTACCGAATTATGGCTCACAGATTTAATCTCTTTTTCCTTTTTTGTTCCTTCCAATTTCGAAAAACTAATTTCTTATCAAAGCTGCAGAGATTTCCAGTAAGATAATCTGGAAATGTACCATCTAGCAAGCCTTCAATTTGTAGAATAATCAACAAATGCAAAGCTACATGATCAGTTTTAGACAAGAAAAGTAACAACAAATAAACTTTTAATGTCCACCTATTCAGTACAATAATAATGTTGTTTATAGATGTAATTACAACATTCTAATTATATTCAGTACTAGTTTCGACGCATTTTTACGTCATCCTCAGCTCTCAAGTTGATTCATTCTGAGAGCTGTTATTCAGCATTCAGTATATGTTTAACTCGCAAGTCTTTAACTTGTTCAATAAGGTTTTATTATGTGTCATTGTTTTAATGTAGATTTCATAGGGTTTCTATACCACGCACAATTCAATATCTATCATGAGTTTTATATAATTTGCCTATTTTCCAATTTCTTTGTACAGCTGAGGATGACGCAAAAATGCATCAAAACTAGTACTGAATATAATTAGAATGTTGTAATTACATCTATAAACAACATTAATATTGTATTGAATAGGTGGACATTAAAAGTTTACTCATTGTAATTCTCAGTTAAATATGGACAAAAAATGAAATTTCTCACATTAACCAAGAAAAGTAAATCAATGATGCCACATTTCAGTTGATGATAATTGGTTAGGGTAAGTTTACCAGATGTTTGATGCAATTCCCAGTGGCAGGCACAAATATAAGTTAAAACTACTTTTGTAATGTGCTGTATGCTAGTTTGTCATTTGGTTACATTGTTTGATACACATTTTAAGGATGAAAATATTCATTACATTTATGTATTTACTTTGTGGTTTTTCTCTGAGGACAGACACAAAGATAAGTTAAAATAAAAGTACTTTTTTAATGTGTCATATGCTTGTTTGTCATTCAATTACATTGTTTCATACACATTTTAGAGATGAAAATATTAATTCTATTTACATATTTACTTCGTGTTACCCTTTCACAAATTTCATGCTTTTCTGTTCCCACGTGCTCCACAACAGATTTTTCTGCTGCTTCTGAATCTGATACTTAAAACTGTTTAGTAGCCTATAAAGAACAAAAGGCACCAGATTTATTTACACCTCTAGAGAGAAAAGGAAAACTCCTTGAACATTAATCATTTAATGAACACTTTCTTTCTTTCTTTCTTTTAGACATTTTCAAACTGCAATAAATATATCTAGAGTAATATGCAGATGTACATGGGTTTATGGATACTGTGAACAGCTGCTAAGTGGAAGATAAGAATTGAGGAACTAATTTTCACTTTTTTTCTCAGAGAAGGATTAGTACCGGTATAAGGAGTTAGACCAAAGACATTGCAACAGGAGAGTAAAGGAAAACCATAAATGCATGTGGTTATTCGTATATTTTATGAAAATGGAGGACTAAAAAGTCATGGAATGTTATAGTGGATGTAAAACCAGACCAATAATAAACACTAAAAATCCAAGGACTTCTAGGAACAAGTAATTATATCCAGGAACCTTCCTGAGACAAAAAGCAAAATTTGGGGACATCTGGTAACTTTAGCTTGGGGGAGGGGCATAAATCCTGCAGGTTTTAAGGCTCATTTTGAAGGTTCATATCTAATAAACAATTTTTTTCTAAGACTACCACATTTTGTTCACCTTTTAATATTAAATAAGGAAGAATACACGAACAATATCAATTATCCATCTCCCTTGGTTCATCAACAGGGATCCAAATAGCACAAATCACATTCACATATTCCACTTTAGGTACAATCCTCATGGAAGATATTATTATTCTACAAATCATAACTCCTTTTGTGCAAATTAATAACGCTAGTACCATACCTACAATAAAGATTTGCACGTACATACAAAATGGACTGTCAATAAAGAAATTAATTTCCTCTCAAAAATTTGGAAATGATGAGTGCGATGAAACATGAACTAATTAGCGGACCTTTTGCCTAATGGGAGTGCATCAAGGCACTAACTAGTTTTAAAGCTTTTGCCTAACATGATTGTGCTGCAGCAAAAGTAATGTGATACCACCCTAAAGCTGCAAATTCAAATAAAAACATTCAGAAAGCACATTTTCCCTTTTATAATAACATTAACTTGAGAAAAGCAGATTAAGCTGCACACATTTGGGTTTTCTTGCTTCAGTTATGTAGGAATGACAAACAAGCCAAATAAATGGGCGGGAAGAGAGGAATGCAAAAAGGTGTAAGATATAAATGTAGACTACTCAAATATTCACGATAAATATTGTTTTCCTATTTGTTTCATGTTGCACCAACACAGAAAAGTCTTATGGCATGATGGGAGAGGACAGAGCTAGGACTGGGAAGGAAGTGATCATGGCATTACAGAAGATAAAGCCGTAGAATCTGCCTAGTATGAAAATGGGAAACCATATTTAAAAAATCTTTAGGGCTACCAACAGTGTGGTTTGAACCCACTATCTTCCAAATGTAAGCTGACTGCTATAGCAACTCGTTCAGTCAAGATCATTTCTGTGGATATCTAGTACTGAAATTGCTCCTACTATTAAGCCCATCCTAAAGGGAATTGTGGAAAAATATAGCTATTAACACTTACCCATCACAGGCAAAGTCAGATTTCTTAATACCAAGCTAAAAGAATTGCATGTCATACATATTATTTTTAAAATAAGGAAAAAATAAACATAAAAATTAAATAAATGCAAACTTTATATGCAGCAGTATGTACACTTTACAACAGTTCAGCAATAATCTAACTATATAATACAAATGACACACTATTGGCCACTTTCTCATAATTCAGCATCACACTATCAAACAGAATTACTCAGGAACACATTAATTACTCCATTAAATTTAAAGAGACACACATTTGCAATATCTTATTGCTCAGAATCTTGTCCAGTCATTTGTAGTTTCTTACAAATTTCAAATTCATACCTCATTTTGGTATATAGTTCAAACAACACACATTATTTTTATACACATTTTCTCACATTCAAATTTACAATATATATATATTAATTTTATATATCAATGCTATACAATCTATTAATATGCAACATTTTGCTTAATAAAAAAAATAATATAATGGTTCTCTGAATCATAAATATAATTTTGTTTTTAAATAACTATAACTCTATGACAACAATCACAGTAAAAGAGGTGCCCTCTGTAACTAGAATGTGAATGACTTTAGTAAAGGACTAATAGGCCTACATCCTGCCTAACAATCATGATGCTTGAGGATTATTTGGTCCATGTTTTCTTAAAACGGTGATTCCAATCGTTCCTCTGATCTTCCTTAGAAGGTCAATGATGTCTGCTGTGCTCATGTCCTCCACGCTTTCATCATTTACCTGGTGGAAAGACAAATCAAATTAGCAAGTTGGATAAATACCAAAGTATATCATACATTGTTATAAACATCAGTGAACTTTCTTAAGTACGTAATTAAATCAAGTCAAGAAAATAATGCATATTTTAAATCTGCAGCAACAGTAAGCCAACAGCATAGTTAGGTCCCTCAAGTTAAGCAACATGGAGTAAGTGTATAGACAATGTCTTGTTGGCTGTGGAGGAGCAGAAAGGAACTGCTTACTTTATTATAAGGAAACAACAGCTCACTGTGCTTGATCATGAGTCCCCTGGCTTACTTAGGGAAACTTAAAACATCAGTCTAGGTTACCTTTGGTAACTGGTGACAGGTAGTCAGTACCTAACTTTCCAGTGGACTATGTGAAAGAAAGACATTCTAAAAATATGATTATATTTCCCAACAGAGCCAAGAGAAAATTTACACCTTCTGAAATTACTGAAGATTTCATCAGGTTTTTCAAACCAAGGCCTGAAAGACTTACTGAACTATACATTCTTTGAAACAGACTGAGACCGAGCTCGATAGCTGCAGTCGCTTAAGTGCGGCCAGTATCCAGTATTCGGGAGATAGTAGGTTTGAACCCCACTGTCGGCAGCCCTGAAGATGGTTTTCCGTGGTTTCCCATTTTCATACCAGGCAAATGCTGGGGCTGTACCTTAATTAAGGCCACGGCTGCTTCCTTCCCATTCCTAGGCCTTTCCTGTCGCGTCGTCGCCATAAGACCTATCTGTGTCGGCGCGACGTAAAGCAACTAGCAAAAAAAAAAACAGAATGAGGTCTACTTCCTACAGAATTTTTTTTTTGCTAGTGGCTTTACGTCGCACCGACACAGATAGGTCTTGTGGCAATGATGGGACAGGAAAGGCTTGGGAGTTGGAAGGAAGCGGCCATGGCCTTAATTAAGGTACAACCCCAGCATTTGCCTGGTGTGAAAATGGGAAACCACAGGAAACCATCTTCAGGGCTGCCGACAGTGGAATTCGAACCCACTATCTCCTGGATGCAAGCTCACAGCCGCACGCCCCTAACCGCACAGCCAACTCGTCCGGTCTTACAGAAAATGAACATAGTCAAAGGTACACAGGAGGGTGAAAGGTGGAATCTGCTGAGGAAACAAAATGCATGACTCTAAAAGTGAATATTTTCACAAGATCCACATTTTCTATTTACAATGAAGGATACTTTCTGGAGCTGTGGAGGATCAAACCAGCCTTGGGGCTGAATACCCAACATATAAACAAACAAACAAACAAAATAAAAAGTACAATGAAATACTGACAGGATAAGAATAGAATAGAGCTGGAGATGGAAAGAAAAGTGTGCAGCAGAAAAATGAGAAAAATGGGTGAGGACATACTACAACGAAATTGAAGACATGGGAGTGAAAAGAATTAAGAATAATACCGTAACAGGTGTAGACAGGTTAGGAAAGTATGACTCATAGCCCATAGCCTAGATAGAGTGAACCATCTAATGATGAGGAGAGTACACATTTGGAAAACACCAAAACAAAATAGGGAAAGGGTGGGGAAAAGCACTACATGCGTAAATCCTTAATGGCTGGCAACCACGTATTTCTTAACAGATAGCCAGTGTCACTGTTGAAATTGTGAGGATTTTGACATATTTCACAGCTTCTCATACAATCCTAGGCATGCAATGTTTAGTGTGGGTAAGAGCTTGACCATCTTGGAACATGACATCATGACCCGTTGACAGAGCATACTCAGCTATTACTGACTTATACCCATTTTTCTCATTTTTCTGCTACACACTTTTCTTTCCATCTTCAGCTCTGTTCTATTCTTCTATACTGTTAGTCTTTCATTGCACCTTTTATTGCGTTTATTTATTTATTCTCCCACATTCGTCCTGGATTTGTCTGATGGTCTTGCTGTTTACTTTGCATGTACATACGATGGAACAAGAAACATCTTAATTAGAGCTAAGATGGTATCGTCACCTTCCACTTGGAAGGCTAGTACACAGTGAGCAAGAAATTCAGTGATAAATGAGCACTCCACTTACTGTACATCAATGGTAAAGCATTCTTGAATTCAAACTTTCATTATTAGAGAATTCTTGCTCGTGAATAGTGCAGATTTTCTTCTGAAGACATGAAGCAAATATTTCTGCGAAACTAAGAATTTCACATTGTTTTTTGACATGGCAAAAGTCCAAAGTCTACAATTAAGGGCCATGAAAGCATCAATCTAAACATTATTTAATGTAATTTAACGTAGTATGTAGACTGGTACATATGCTGGTTGACAGTGTAAAGCCTCCAAAAGTAAGAACAAATTGACAATGTAGATGCAAGGCCAGGTCAGGCATGGCTACTTGAAAACGTGCGTGATATCATCGTTGACATACGGTAGTAACCAGTAACTTCCTATGCTAGCAATAAACTTCAGCAAAGGCACATAACATTCAGTTGTACAGGCCATGTGGTGCAATGGTATACTGGCTTTCTTCTGCTGATCACCAAAACCTACAGCTGTGCAGGAAAGAGCGACAGAGCAAAGGATGCCCACATGTTATGAAGTAAGGTGGAAATCGAATGCTAAAATAATTTTTACTGTGCACACTAACAGAGCAAAGTTGCTAAAACTTTTCATTGAATTAATGAACTGCCCGAATTCAAATACCATAACAGTCCAAGAAGCACGAAGCTACAAAAATAGTCATTTGATTTCAATTTTTTTTCTCTCAGTTTTCAGGAAATATTTTAAAAACTGAATTACTCTTTAACATGATTTAGAAGATAGTGAATGATATTCATTTTTTATTACTGCTTTTCCTGAATGTATTATATTTTTTGAGGAACTTTCAAAATGGGGATAAATGCATTGAGATTTTCAGTTTGCCAAAAGGACCACAGGATCTGTATAATCTCTCAAATACCTTGATTTGAAGGAAGGACATTTTGGTATATCTAAGTTCAAGCAACTGTATTATGAAATTCTGGACAACATAACCCAATTGAAAATTAGATTTTCAAAATATGAAAAACTAGCATTTCTTCAGTTAGGTGATACCTCTCAATTTTTGGTATATTGTCAGAAGTTCCTTATGGAAACATTAAATCCATTGATAGAGAGCTATGGTAAGTTCTTTGACAAACTGAAACTTGAAAAATATTTTTGCAACTGCATGGGGAAACATTTTGTGGTGTAATTTGAGTAGCTTCATACAGCAAATGATTCAAAATGATTGTAATGAATTTCTCCCAGAGGCTCTCAGGTTATTTGTTTACTTGCAACAATCTCAACCACAAGTGCTTTTGTGGTGAGAAGTTTCTCCTACATGGAACATGTTAAGAATTATTTAAGAAACTCTATGACTCAGGATCATCTATCAGCATTAGCCTCAGTATCCATTAAAAGGGGGATCCTCCATAAACTTCAGAAAAGGGAAACATGGTATGATGAAGTAACTGATCACTTTGATAAAAACAAAGAATGATGTGTAATACTAGTGTTTAAGTAGACCTAATTCTCATCATGATCCTTCACACTCCATCTCATCAGAATATGTGAGTACACTGTACTGTTTTTTGTAAGTAAACACCATTTTGAATTGAAATATTATTCATGAAGTGTAAAATGTAATGCAGTATGTACTTAAAACTCTAATTTGGTACAACTAATACATAGATGCATTTAATTTTATTATCCCTGGCCTCCCCATTACATGAACCCATGAGCCACCACTGAATGAAAATGAAAACAATCACAAGAATCATACGAAGAACCACATAATATATATTTAGTCTATTTAAATAATGGTACATTTTCATATGATACATATCGTTGCTGCTGTGCCAAAACTTGGAGAGGAAATTAGATATATTACCATATCATCACTGCTGTGCTAAAACCGCAAATGTGACAATGCTCCTTCTGTCCATTATTTCCCTTAATACTGGTCACACCTCCCAGCCACATATTGATATGCATTCCATCAGAATAATTTTCATTGAGTTAATTTTCCTATGTGCATATGTAAAGGAAAATGAACCTTAAATACATCGTACTCTACGAATGGGTAAATATGTCATGCAAACATACATTCCTAGAGTACTATACAATATGGTTCATTTTTCTTTACACGGGCATAAATGAACTCTGTGACAATATTGTTCTGTTGGAATACATATCAATATGTGGCTGGGAAGCGTGACCAGTCTCGAGGGAAATAATGGACAGAAAGAGCATTGTCATATTTGCAGTTTTAGCACAGCAGTGGCAATATGGTAACTTATTTAATTTCCTAATTACATTCATACATTTATTTCATTACCTGACATAACATCTTGGATCCATGATATTGACGATGGCCTTCTTACCAAAGAGGTAAAATTAATACCTACAACCTGGATGAAGTGATAAAGGATGACAGGCATTAACCGTGATTGCCGAATGAAAGACCACCTGAACTGAAAATCTATTGTACTATCATCCATCTTGTTGTGCTGGATAGTACCAAATGGTAACTGACTATAAAAGAGGCACAAAGCTGACGAAGCATCTTGGAACAAAATGCTGAGATAATCAGAGTCACTCTACTGAATTGTGTTGCTAAAGTAGAGATAAGAAATGATTTGGCATTGGACTGATCCACAATAAAATGCATGAATGTAGACTGCAATGGTTTGGACATGGAGTAGGTATAATTGTAAAGGTGGGCTAGATGCTAGATGTCATCAGAGACACTTCAGGGGATGACTTAAGAAACAATAAGCTGATACATTACACAACATCAGAAGAGAGTAAATGTACAACCTGACATGGTATCTCAATCAAGAATCAATCAAAGTCTCTGGTGAGACCCAATTACAGTATTGTTCCAGTGTATGGAGGAGCCCTCACCCAGATTAATTGATTTGAGAACTGGAAAAGTCCAAAGGAAAGCAGCACGATGTGTTCTGGGTGATTTCAGACTAAAGAGTAGCGTTGCAAAAATTTTGCTAATTTTGGGCTGAGAAGACGTGGGAGTAAAGGGACGAACAGCACGACTAAGCGGTTGTTTATGTTCTTAACTGTCAGCAGAGAGATGACATGGAATGACATTAATAGACTAGTAAGCCTGAATGGAGTTTTAAAAAGTAGGAAAGATCATAACATGAAGATAAAGTTGGAATTGAAGAGGACAGTCTGGAGTGAATATTTATTTACAGGGAAAGGCATTAGAGATTGCAATAATTTATGAGGATATTTGATGAATTAAAAATGAAATCATTTCAGAAATGACTAGGTAAACAACTGATAGGGAATCTGCCACTAGGGCAACAGCCTTAAATGCAGATCAGTGGTGACTGACTGTTGGCCCATGATCAAATGAAGTGGAGACAGCGGAGCCACATAGTGGACCCTAACACAAGGCTTAAAAAACACAGATGAATACGATGACAATGATGATGATAATGCAGACATGACATTTTCATTACACTCTGCCATGCCCTTCAATACTCATTCAATAAATGACATAAGCATTTCTGTGATATTCTGTTCTCCCTAGCACTGTGATCTCTGCTATTTCATCTCTTCCACCGAGCAAGTTGGCCATTCAGTTAGGGGCGCACAGCTGTGAGCTTGCATTCGGGAGATAGTGGGTTTGAACCCCTCTATCAGCAGTCCTGAAGATGGTTTTCTGTGGTTTTCCATTTTTACACCAGGAAAATGCTGGGGCTGTACCTTAATTGAAGCACGCAGCCGAATAAGGGTCTATATTCCATTTTTACCTAAGTTGATTATTTGACGAAGTCAGGTCTATGGACACAATTTCCATAAGTTATTAGCTTGTGCGGAATGAGGGTCTGTGTGCGCACTTGACTGAAGCACTCTGACCTTTTCAGGCCCATTACTCAAAACATGCTGGGTGTAAAATAGACCCTTATTCGACCGCACGCTTCAATATTAAGGCCATGGCCGCTAACCCTTTCCTATCCCATCGTCGCCATAAGACCTATCTGTGTTGCTGCAATGTACAGAAACTTTTAAACGAATTCATCTCTTCCATCAAAGTCATTCAAAACAGTCTCAGGTCTCCCACTGTTTTTCACTATAAATAAATAAAATAGATTTTATGGAATCACTCCTTATTCCTTTAGATCTCAGGAACTCAAACATATCAAAGCAAACTCTGTACACTTTCCTTTTTCCTAAATTATTATTCTGCCATTGCACCCAACTTCAATCATGGATACTTCTTTTCATAAATGGGGTAACCTGAATCCATCCATCTTTCAACTCAATGCAAGAATTAATTTATTCAGTTTTGAAACAAGATTGAACAAAATAATGTTGATGGGAAAGTGTTGAGATGTTCATTTGTTTCCAATATGGATCATTGAAAAAGATGAAAGAGCAAAAGCAAAGAAATAGAATAGAGCTGAGTTGTAGATGGGAGGAGGAAGAGAAGGGAGGTATAGTGTAGTCTAAGGTGGTGCTGAGCGATGTGGAATGGTGGGCGATTGCTGGAGATAATTTGGAGAAAAATATAAAAAGAGGGATTAAAGTGCTTAATTTATTTTTATTGAAAATAGGAATTAATAGACCAAATAAAGGGTTTATTTTTTTTTGGTATCTCATTAAGGTTGAAATTGGGATTAAAGTATTGATCCAAGTGGATGAAACAATTTTCAAAGATATTGAGCAGAGAGCCCTTGTTAACAATTTTTAAGATTTTTGGATCTTGAACAATATTCATGAATTCATGGTTTGAGTCGATTATATGTTTTCCCATAGCTGAAAATCTATTATGTTTACATGAATTTACATGTTCTAAGTACGGTATCTCGTGTCCAAGTTTCTACCAGTTTGGCCGATATGGGTGGACGGACAGCTACTACATTTAACCATATTATATTGCTCTTCAATACGGAATAATATGAAACTTATTACCTATGAAAAGTTTATGTGTAGGAACATTCATCCAGTGATGGGAAGAGTACAAGATAAATGTAATTGAGCTCAATTACAATTACTTGAGAAATCAAGAATCAATCAAAGTCTCTGGTGAGACCCAATTACAGTATTGTTCCAGTGTATGGAGGAGCCCTCACCCAGATTAATTGATTTGAGAACTGGAAAAGTCCAAAGGAAAGCAGCACCATTTGTAGCATGAGTACAGTCAGGGAATGTTACTGGTATGTATTCTCAATGTGTGTGTCATGTGAAGTGCCATTCCTACAAATAAGCTATATAAAGTATAATGTACATCGTGTGTACTGATGTCAGACGATTGGTCTCTAAAAATGGAGGAGATGGAAGCCTTTCTTACTTTGCTGTACATTTGCGGTACCAAAGGAGCAAGGGCTTAGAATTGGACTCATTGTGGGCCAGCAAAGTGGGGCAATCCTATTGTACACATATTCCTTATTTGTATGGTTAATATTCTACTTCAAAATACACTATGTGTATTAAATTTCAAAAAAATATCCAGCGCAGGAACTGGTATATTCATTGGCTCTACACTTGATAAAAATAGTTCTTTTTCTGAGTATAGAGAAGAAAGAACTAACAGCTGGGTCACAAATGACCCAACCATGGTTTTAGTGTTAAACAAGTAATCCATAAAATTACAATTACTTTACAGAACCGTAGTCTTAAGGAAATCACTGATGTATTTTTTGGGTGGGGCTGAAATACAACAAAAGTTTGCAAGGAAAAGATATTACTTCATTTTGTGCTTTTTTTTAAGCATAGAGGCAAGCAGTTATCTTCACTAAGTGAGACTAAATTATGACATCTTGGAACTTTCAAAATTAACTTTTCTCATAATTTTTATTTCAGTTAAATACCTACTTTCAGTGTTTGAAATTATTTTCCATTCACTATGCAAATAAATTAATTGGTTCTTTGAATGTGTTGGCCATGCAGTTAGGGGCGTGCAGCTGTGGACTTGCATTCAGGAGACAGTGGGTTTGAACACCACTGTCGGCAGTCCTGAAGATGGTTTTACGTGGTTTCCCATTTTCACACATGGCAAATATTGGGTCTGTGCCTTAATTAAGGCCAAAGCCGTTTCTTTCCAACTACTAGCCCTTTCCTGTCCCATTGTTGCCATGTGTTGGTGCGACATAAAGCACTTTAAAAAAATATTAGTTCCTAAAATTCTTTTTGCTAATCCTCGACATCCTAAGGGGGAAAGTACATCTTTGCATTTACTGAAAAGATGCCCTACAGGGGCACTTGGAACAATGCGTGTGTTTAATTTGAAGAACATAGTTTGAATGTCTCTGTAAGTATTGAAAAGGCTAGAAAAGGTATCTTATCCAGAACTGGTGAAGCTACTGGTTCTCCTGTAGTACAATCAAAAAACTTATCTTCATCTTTATTTATTTTTCTCGTTTCTGCTTCTGTGCAATGTATATCAATGACAAGAATTTAACGATGATTAGAATGTAACGATTACAATTTTATTCCAAGAAATTATGTAAAAAGTAATGATTACAAGTAAAAATGACTAAGAATGTAATCGATACAAGTGCTTTGATTACCTTTACTCAAATACTTCTCAAATCTGCATTCATCTATGACCAAATGAAGCCAAGCAGTAACAATTTCTGTGAAACAAGTTGAAGATAAAACAGCTGTTCGTGCACCTTTTCAGCTTACCCTGGCTAAACAGTTAAAGATACTTCTATACTACTAGGGCAAGAATTGTTCAGTATATTAAGTTCTACAAAAATAATCCATGACAGCATGTATCTATCTTTAACACATAACCCACTATAACTGTTTTTATGTTATTGTTTGCAGCAAAAGACATCAAATTTAAAGCAACTTTTTAAATTAATTAGTTAATCCTCATCAAAATAAGTCATTTATTCCCCTCAAGTAACTAATGCAGAATATAATATAATTTACAGAATGTTTTTTCATCTATACTTTTGGAGATATCATTCATTTTTTCATGCAATATCCATTCTGAAATATAGAAATGTAAAGGATCAACTTCAGAGCAACTGAGTAGATTGAGAGCCAGCACACGAGCTATCAATGACTTCGGCCAGTATTCGTTGAACATGCTACAGTACAATAATTAATAGTGTTCCAGTGATTTTTTGTTATCCATATAGTTCTATGGTAACCCATCCTGCCAAGAGAGAAAGCGAATATAGGTTGTAGTACGCTGTATTTGAAAAAATGCGCTTATCATGTAACCTGCATCAATGTTTCATCTAGCGAGCCCAAAATATATTTTCCACCAGCCTTTTCCCTTAGTTTACCTAACACCACTTTATAAAGCTCAGAAACATAATTCTTCTTAATTGTTTATTCATCTGGGAGTGGTTGTTTTGTATTCTCCTCCAGAAACTGAACTAAGTTCTTATTATTTAGTTTAGCCAATGGTATGTTTGCCAAGACAAACACTTTACATAAGTCTTTATTGAATTTACTTCATGTTGGTCCAGGTTGAAATAATGCTGTGGTTAAAAGAGGCTGGTGTTTACCATTTTAAATTTATTGCATTTTGGTGTTTGAAGATGTTGTTGAACTTGAAACTTTTCAGTTGCCGTTATGGCAACTTCCGTCAGTTGGAAAATCTTCAAACATGTGTAAATATGCTTTCAGTACATCACTAACAGTTCTCTTCTCCTTAGTTTGTGGTCTGATACCTAAAAGAGTTCAATACTACAACAGGTTCCATTTTCGAAGATTGGTACATTAAGTAAAATAATATATTTGATGTTTTAGACTGACTCAGAAGCCTCTTGCATTTCGTAGATTTGATAAATTCCAGATTTTGTAAGCTTTAGCGATGTTAACGGGCTACCTAGCTGAGGCAGTGCAGGCATGCTCAGTTCACTCAGAAGGACGTGAGTTTGATTCACCGTCAGGAAGTCAAAAATTTAAGGAATGAAATTTCCACATCGTGGAGTGGCATATGGCCCTGAGTTTCACTCAGCCTGCACCAAACGTTGAGCACCAGGTTAATCCCTGGGAGCTAACGATTCTGTCCAACTTAGAGCTGAGGTATATTAAAATTTTAATATTTATTTATTGAAAACCACATATTCAATACTATACAGTCTTTAAGACTATGATATAATCATTCTATTAAGGTTGTAATGGTACATGTTTCACCTGTCATCGCAGTCATCATCAGCCATAAATTCTATACTCTAAGTCAGAGCTCTGAAGTGGATGTTATATTAAAACTATTCTTAAAAAGTAATTGTTTACAATAATTTACATTGATGTATAAGAACATTATGGTCTATTTGGATTGAACTGGTTAATCCTGTTTAAAAAGATCTAATGGGATATCATATTTGTGTTCCCATCTAATGGAGATAGTATAAAATAATATTAACACTCATAATGTTGATACTGGGTTGGCAATTGAAGTCAAAAGGAAATCAAAATATTTACACAGATTTTTCAGTATATACAAGAAATCAATATGTTCAGCTTAAAATCATTTGTGGATTAGTTAAAATCTTCTATAGATTAAAATCTTTTCTTTATTGAAACGAGAGTCTTTATTAATAATATTGGAAGTGAGGTGCTGGTTAGATGGCAAGATAGCTAGCAGAGAATGTTTGATCAAGTCTCATTCATAAAACAGATTATTCCATCTTCTCTTTAAATATGCAGTATGCTGCCCAATGAGATTAACCACTTGTAATTAGAGCTGAGGTTACGAAAAGTGGAAGCCTTTATCTTCCACCCTTCCAACGGCCTTATGGCCTACATGGAGATAGCTTTATTTTTAGTGAAGTTAATTTTGGATTAATCCAAAACAATTGCTATTTCCCCAGCCAATTAAAACCTCCTATACAACTAAAGTTAGTACTGTAGAAGTATGGAAAGAAATTAAATAAATCAGCAACATCTTTAAAGAATGATAGTAATGAATTACCATCAGTACTTGGTCCCCAGCTTGTAAGCGTCCATCTTTGGCTGCAACACTATCAGCATAGATGGCACTGATGAATGTATGGCGGCCATCACCTTGTAGACTGAATCCCAAGCGACTATTCCATCCTCGCGTTAATTCCACCATGAACACCTGGAATGTAATATAATCAGCAATACAGTATACCATAATTTCATTAATTCTACTGGGGCAAGAGCCTGGGTATATATGCAGGACCCGCTGACTCTCATTGGTCGCCAGGGAGAGGCGGGGCAAGTAGCCAAGGGACATGGAGGCAAGCGGCATGGCGGCCAACCTTGGGGAAAGAACTACTCTAGAGTGGGAAAACACATCCCTTTACTCTAGAGTCATAAGTTGGAAAAGAGGGAGATACAATCTTATAATTAAATGCCTATGACGTCGACCTGTACACTAAATACCCCACTCTGAAACACATTCTGTTTAGCCACAGGGGTAGGAGACCAGAGGTCCCAAAACACCCCCCCTCATAAACTGATACCCACTCAACATTTCGTACATATCCTACACTGCAAACACTTGTATATACGTACATGTCTATTATGTTACAGCCCTAACCAGCACAGGGAAGCAAGCAAGGAAGGATTGAGAGAAGAAATTCCAACGATGAAGGCAACACAGCCATATAATAAGACACGACCCAATCCACCTCCGCTCCCCACCAGTGACAAGGGAGTGGACAGAAAGCCCACCTCTCAAGTTATAATTTTCCAGATATTGTGTACATTGTTTTTCTACAGGACACCAGAGCGGAAAGCAGCCCGCACTCTAAGAAGTGTTGAAATGTATGTATATAGTTGCAGATTGCAGTGACAAGTGACACTGCAAAGAAGGGAGATCATCAGGCGAAAAAGAAGAAGCCCCTTACATTAAATAAGGCTTGGCTCTATTCCCCTTCTCCTTAAAGGAGATTTGGCACCAGGGACCGCTGGCTGCTGGACCAAGGGACTAACCTGTGGCCCAAAGCCCAGACGCTAGCGGACCCGAGCTGCACCAGGTAGTGACAAGAAGGACTGATCCCCATAATAACTGACAAACACAAGGAAAATGGTTATGACTGCATGACACATAAACTAACATAACCTCTGGACTTTTCCAGCCCACATCCTTGCATGTGCTATCGAAAGATGTCAGGTTTTACATGTAGGCTCTTTCTCTTTTCTGCCTATGTGGTTTTTCCCTGACCCTTAATATGACGCCTTAACACCACCTTACCAACACAAACCTTACCTGGTAACGCATCTAATATGCAAACAGGCAGGTACTCTTGTAGTACCTTTCCCACTCTTCCCTGCTATAGCTTTTCTTCTTAGAAATGAATAGCATTGTGGAGGCAATGTAGATTGTGTTGATTGCCATGCGGGGGGAGCGGGCTTCGCCCCCCCCCCCACCCCGAAGGAAAAAAAACCTGGCAGGGGGCTTTGGATTGCTGTGACATGCGAGTTGAACTGTATCAGTTGATTGTGAGGGCTCACCCCCTCGAGCTCGATTCTGGACCACGGAGTGAACAGTGTATGAAGGAAAGAGTAAAGTTATTCAGAATGTGAACTACTTGTAATGGATATCCGGGTACGTTTGAGTGCAGCTCGCAGACTTTAACATTTAATTGTTTAGTGACGTAGAGTTTTCTTATTTTAAAATTGGTTGTCACTTTCTAGAACTCTACGTATCTAGTCACTGTCAGTATGGACTAGCCATTGTTACACAGTCCTTTCGCCACCTAGGTTTATCATCCCTGATTTAATTACAATTGCCGACCTGTATCAGTACCCGGGCTTTCAAAAGCTTTGATGATGAAGTTAACGTTGTATTTCCTCTTTGAAGCAGCTTGGGGTCGGCTATTTACTTTGTAATTTAATATTTGTAAAGGTATTTGTAAAGTACCAGTGCTTTCTGGAAATATCTGGGTTTCTTGAAGCTTCCTCTCCCCGGATTGGAAGTCTTATCATGCCTGGGCTATATAATTTGTTCGTCACTAATGTAGATTACAGTAGGCTTTCGTGATTTGATTCGTATGGTGGCTTTTCTCTAGAACTATCAGATACTCGCCCCATGATCTAAATGTGGGAGATCTCTCTCTCTCCAAGAATTAGTTACAAGTTTGAGAAGCTTCATTTTATGAGGGCTGGTTCCCCCATTGGATGTTCTGTGTTCAGGGCTGAAAACCCTCTTCTTACATTGCTTAGAATTAACTTGTGTATTTCTATTCATAAAAGGGGAAATAACCGAAGCAAAGCAAATTAGCCCAAGTATTAGAAATAAATTGATGTGCAAACTTTCGACCTGGTACAATCATGTCCTGATCCTGGCCTGCACCTTCTTCCAGCTGCTATTCACAAAAATACCGATACACACCCCCAGGCATTAACACCTCCTCCACCGTATTTAACACTTGGAAGCAATTTCGTAGGTTTTAGCTCTTCATTCAGTTTTCTCTAGACAGTCACTTTCCCATCTGATCCATAGAGGTTTTAATTTGCTTTCATCTGCAAATATTACTATTTTCCAAAAGTCAAAATTGTTTCCTATGTGCTCTTGAACAAACTGTAACTTCTTCTTCTTCTTGTTTATTTTGTTGCCCAATGGTATCTTCCTACTTACTCTTCCATGCCTATTACTTTTCCTGATAATGTGTTTAATTGTTTCTGGATGGGCTTTCTTCCCTGTATGTTCCTCAACCAACACATCAAGTTTTGAAGCACTAATCATTGGATT
This sequence comes from Anabrus simplex, assembly GCF_040414725.1. NCBI lineage: Eukaryota > Metazoa > Arthropoda > Insecta > Orthoptera > Tettigoniidae > Anabrus > Anabrus simplex. The sequence goes on from NC_090267.1 coordinate 199,947,810, forward strand.
ATTCTTAACCTCTCGTAGTATCCAATGTTCGCCTGCCGAATTATTCTTTTCTGATTTACTTTGTCCTTATTTTCAATCTGGTTAGTACTTTTATAACTACTTATAACACACTGCACAGTCAAAAGACTCTTGTACACAATTTTGCCAATTTCTCTTAATGATTTTCATGTTTTATAATGAAAAATCTTCAAATCTCTCCGTTCTTTCGAAGACTGGTCTCAATGATGGGTTGTTATTACTTTCTTTCTTAATCCGCTTACCCTCCAGGGTTGACTTTTCCTTCGGACTCAGTGAGGGATCCCACCTCTACCGCCTCAAGGGCAGTGTCCTGGAGGTTCAGACTCTGGGTCGTTGGGATACAACTGGGGAGGATGACCAGTACCTCGCTCAGGCGGCCTCACCTGCTATTCTGAACAGGGGCCTTGCGGGGGGATGGGAATATTGGAGGGGATAGACAAGGAGGAGGGAAGGAAGCGGCCGTGGCCTTAAGTTAGGTACCATCCCGGCATTCGCCTGGAGGAGAAGTGGGAAACCACGGAAAACCACTTCCAGGATGGCTGAGGTGGGAATCGAACCCACCTCTACTCAGTTGACCTCCTGAGGCTGAGTGGACCCCGTTCCAGCCCTTGTACCACTTTTCAAATTTCGTGGCAGAGCCGGGAATCGAACCCGGACCTCCAGGGGTGGCAGCTAATTTCACTAACCACTACACCACAAATGTTTATGTGCAAGAAAGGGATTGAAGAATAGTGCCACAAGTGTCAAGAAAAAACCAAGAAAGCTATTGAATTTATGGCCATCTAGAGGTATGGATGTAAAGTCTTATTATTAGTGGACGTTTGTTGTCTCCATATTTGTGTTAATGCATAATAATTACTTTATTTATTGGGTACATTGACGAGTAAAACCCTCAGGCTTTGACCGCGTAGATCACACTTCAAACCTACTTCTCCTGAAATTACATGGACCTGACTTACGAGTTATGATGAGATTACAGGTGTTCATGGTCTGACCTGTTATACGAGGTTTGTCCGGAAAATACGTATAAAAGTTGAATAATAACTTTACTTGACAATTATTCAGGTATTACAATATGGTCTCCTTCAAAGTACTCTCCCTGAGACAAGATGCACTTCTGCCAACGCCGTTTCCACTGTTGATAACATTGTTGAAAGTCTTCAGTTGTGATGCTGTTCAGTTGCCGTGTCGTTTCTCCCTTGATGGCTTCCACATCACCCAAGTGCCGCCCCCGAAGCACCATTTTGCATTTCGGGAACAGGAAGAAGTCACAAGGGGCTAAATCGGGTATATAAGGCGGGTGGTCACGGTGATTGAGCTTTGGGCCAAAAACTCACGCACAACGAGCGACGTGTGAGCGGGCGCATTGTCGTGATGAAGGATCCACCAGCCCCCTTGTGCCAAATCCGGTCGAACTCGGGCCACACGAGCTCTGAGACTTGATGTTGATGCGCTGTTCCTCAATCAGAGAGAGCTCCATACCGACGGCAGTTGAAAACGGGTAACTTTCAACAAGCAGCCGCACACTGCTACTGACACGCAGAGCTCTCCGACTCGAACTGAGCGTTGAGAAGATTGGCGACAACAGCAGTGCCACCTGGCGGCGCCTCCACGATACGTGATACGTCAGCCCGACGGATTTATACGTATTTTCCGGACAAACCTCGTATTAATAGAAAATTTGTGAATATTTCACAATTACAGGGTACAGGCATACCATATCCTCGCATTGTACGGGTCGGACGGAGGAAACAGTTCGCCTCTTTGCGTGACGTCATCGGAGCTACAGTACGGGCTGTACATTACGAAGGCAGTGGTAGCATTAAGGTCTGAGGATTGGAGTCGGTCTTGGCCCTGTACCTGTCCGTCGAGGTCTGTTTGAGTTTCCTTGTGACATCGAGAAGCAGCACAATACCACAGAATTAGAGATATTTTTGGTCATTTATGGACAAGATAACTAACAAGTAGTGACATAATAGTACAATATATACGGCACACGTTACTTTGCACATAAAAAGATGACAAATATAATCACCCAACTTTTTGTTCATTACGAAACAAATAAATTACGATCGTATATGAGTTTCATTGCGACTCACTTATATTTAACATTTACATATAAGACAGTGAGGTGAGAAAATTAAAAAGGAAACGGCCATGTTGCCGTGGCCCGGCATTGAAAACTTCAGTCACGATCAAGAGTGCAACAGTGTTTTTGTCTGTATCTAGTTTACGGCACAGAACACCAATATGTTTACGGCCAATTATATCGTCGGTGAAAAAATAATACTTTGTACTTCACAATGCCCTTCCTATCCATTATTTCCTTTAAGACTAGTCACAGCCACATACAGATATGCCGTCCATCAGAACAACATACATTGTTTTATTTTCCTACGGGAGGGTGTAAAGGAAAATGATCCTTAAATACAGTTAACTGTAGGAGTGGCCCTCCTGTTGATTGAAACGGATAATACGATTACAGCGTTCCTCCGGCGATCTCCGGTATTACTGACGGAGGCAAAGCAGTTACGGAGCTTCGGAGGTCGGCTGCCTCCTGTTCACACGACTAGTTCCGACTTCCGACTGTACGGACGTATTGGGCTGTAATTTCAACCTTATGCCCAGGAATGTTGGCACCCTATACAAAGCGTTGCCTTCATACACATAAATTGATCTATATCACTGATATTCCTTAACAAAGAATGCATACGGCAGTCATTCTGACGAATGAACGCAACATCACATAAAAATCATTTATCATAAAATTAATTATCATCGACAAATAATTCATATCTCATTTAGATACAAGCACTGTGAATACTCACAACAAATATCATATCTAAATAGGTTCAATTATTGTTTCTCAGAAAATCGTAGGCCCTGTCCGTGAAGAATTTATACAATACCCTGCGATTATTATTATTATTATTATTATTATTATTATTATTATTATTATTATTATTATTATTATTATTATTATTATTATTATTATTATTATTATTATTGACATATTCCTATTACATTGGTGCCAGAATTTACATTTGTGTTAGTTTTTAATTTCTGGATATATATGTCAAAAACGCAAAAAATGTGTCCAGAAGTATAGGATGATATGTTACGAGCTAAGGAGGAGTTCAAGTCTGTAAGTGCTGCGCTGTAAAACATGGCACAATTGAATCGGAATCAGTCAATCACCACTTGTCTGCATTTAGGGCAGTCGCCCAGGCGACAGATTCCTTATCTGCATTTTACCTAGTATTTTCTTCAATAATTGCAAAGAATTTGGAAATTTACTGAACATCTCCTTTGGTCAATTATTCCAATCCTAACTCCTCTTCCTATAAAAGAATATTTGCCCCAATTTGTCCCCTTGAATTCCAAGCTCCGAGCGAAAATGTACCTCCACTATAAACTTTCAGCTCTTCGTAAGAGTATGGGTTGAACGTAAGATTCAACGAAAGAGGATATAACTACTACAGTAGCGTAGTCAGGATCAGCCGATGGGGGAGGGTTTTAGTAACAAAATGACGACAGAACACAATGAAGATTCTTGTGCGTGTGCGGTGCACGCATGCAAGACTTGTCATTATAAGGGCACTGATACAAGTGAATTATGTTGATATTCATATTGCAGTACACTACAAAATCTTACGTTAAAATACAGAACAAGAACAGTATGATCAAGGTCAACAGTTTTACAGTAAGTGGTAAGTAACGTTGAATTTACAAGCTAAAAATCCAAATTTCGAGGTTTCTTAGAAAGTAGATCCAACAGATCTTTTGGTTCTACAATTATGTCTCTGAATGTTTATTTAGTTTATTGTTTATTGTCAGTTTTTGTTTATTTTCGTGTTGTAAACATTCCATGCTGTGTGTGTGTGTGTGTGTGGGGGGGAGTGTTCTAACCCCCAGTAACCCCACTTGGCTACGCCCCTGAACTACTACTACTACTCCGTCGTTGATGGAGATGGCGGGCCTCCAACTCGGTAACACCGTAGACCAAGGAGATTGTATCCGGTTAAGGAGATGTTCGGTGAAGGTGAGGGGGTTGGCGGCCGTTGCCTATACAAGGAATTGTTCAAGCATTCGTCTTAGTGCAAGAGAATGGAAAACTACGAAAAACCATTCTCAGGACTGCCGACGGTAGGGACCAGCACAGAAGAATATAATTATGTCCAATAGCGATGACGACAGGAGCCAAACAGTTTATGGAATCGGTTCCACCAGACGTACACTCACCCAGCAAAAGGCCGCGCCGTTTGGGTTGCGTAGCTAGCTTAGTTTCTGTAATACCGCCAAATAATTCAAGTATTAACTTAACGCACGGGCGTAGTTTTGTGGAATAATAGCGATAAGTTATACATTTCCTGTGAAAATGCGCGTTCATTTTTCCCGTACCAAGTTCAAACTACGCGCTTGTCATTCAATCGGAGGTTCTCCAGAGGCACCGATTGAAAGCGCCAGAGCCTCCACTCCGTAAACAACCGCTCCGTTAACAGCGCTACTGAATACGTCATGCAAACATACATCCCTACAGTGCGGTACGGTAAGGTTCATTTTCATTTACACATATGCATAGAAAAATAAACAAAACAACGCAAACTGTTGTGATGGACTGCGTATCCATATGTGGCTGGGGGCAGGACCAGTCCTTAGGGAAATAATGGATAAGAAGAACACTGTAACATACAAAATTTGTTTTTCAACAACGATATACTCCCTTCAATTTGGGCAGTTGATATTTAAACTGGTTTTCCCGGCTCCTTGGCTCAATGATCAGCGCCCAAGCCTTTGATTCAGGGGGTCCCGAATTCGATTCTCAGCCGGCTCAGGGATTTTAGCCGCATCTGCTTAATTCTTCTGACTCGGAGACTGAATATTTGTGCTTGTCCCAATATACTCATCTTCATATATAACATATACAACATATTACACTACATACCACCACAGAAACACGCAAGAGTGAATACATACCTCCATACAGGGTTAGAGTCAGGAAGGTCATCCAGCTGTAATACAGGATCAAATTCACATCCGCGACACAGTTCGCACCCGCGACCTCACCGAATTGTGGGAGAAGTGACAGAAGAAGAGGAAAAAGAAGCAGGAGAAAAAGAACTCGTCTGGAGGTAGTGCAAGTGCTCATTTTGTGCTTGGGGATAAACTTACTTTAAAAATTCTATTAAATAGCAAACGAATGGAACTTTACCTGATCTCCACTCTCTTTTTCTGCGGTTGTTTGACTATTGACGGTGTCTTCTGAACCAAGAATACGACTGGCGCCTTCTACTTCATCTGTCTCTGGAGTAAATACTACTCCTTTCCATTTGAGAAGACCCCTAGAACCCTCTGCCGTCGAACCTGCTCCTGGCCGACAAGAGAACACTCGACCCGGAATGTCCTGGTCGGAAGCTCTCTCATCTGAGCCTTTCTTCATACCGTCATGAAGAGTGGTGGAATGCCCAGGATGAGCTGACTGGTAGGCGGGGTTACGATAACTAAATGCTGTGGACGTACTGGATGTGGACGATAAGTTAGTGAGAGGTGGCATGCTGACTGGTTCTGTGGGCGGGCCACCGTTACCGGTTTCTGCACAATCCTCGCTGCTGTTACTATAATACTGACTCGCACTCCCCAGGGTGGTGTTAGTGCCTAAGTCTTCAGATTCACTCGTTGGTGCAAGAGAGTCCCATTCATCTTCTCCAGTGGAGGCCACAGTGAAGGTAAACTTCTGCTTCCTGGACGTTCCAGGAGCAGTTGGGTCTCCACAAAGATCCAAGAAATTAGGTCGCGTAGGACGTAGTTCACCTTCCGTGCTGTCTGCAGTTGACGCAAAGCTGCTGCCATGACCGCGGGCTCGAGTTGAGTCTAGACTAGAGCGTTCCTCCGAGGAGTCAGAGTTACCCATCTGAGTGGAGGCTAAGTATTTCTTGACAAGACCTGCAACATAAAATAATAATAATAATAATAATAAAACAAAAATGTCTTTATGAATCAGAACACTAATTTTGATAAAATTAATAAACATCGAAAGCATTGATATAAAAGAATGCACAATCATAAGGAAAATCCCAGGCCCAAAACTCGCAGGTCAACAATACACTCAGAAACAAACAATGTACAGACATTTACAGTGTCATTGAAAACGTAGATTAACATTTTACGGATGCATCAAAAGGATGAACCCTGACAGATTCACAAAATAAATACAGTAGGACTCACTGGTACTAGGGGTCGTCCGGATAAGCAAAAAAAATTGTTAGCAGTTATAAATTCAAAATTTTAGAAAATAAGTTAGATGCCCAAGTAAAGTAATAAAATAAACATACGGGGTTATTCAGCTAAGTTGTCCACCTCAGTTATCTTATGGTCCGTTAAAAATATAGACATTTTATTTTACAATTCGTTAATTGTATTAAGGGGTTCATAAAACAGTCCAATTCGCTTCCATCACGTACCTAATTACGGTACCGCGAAGCCGGTAACAACATGGTTTTTCTAAATGGGACTATATTCATTTCACCCAATAGAACAACTAAAAATCGAGCGATAAGTTTAGTGATGTGCTTATTTTACACGATGATGATGCTTGATGTTTAAAGGGGCCTAACATCTAGGTTATCGGCCCCTAATGGTACAAAACGAGACGAAATGCCATGACAAAATAGAAGTCCAAAACTCCACTGATCGGAATTCAAAACGTGAGGACGAAGAATGAATGGATGGAGATGAATTTAAAACAATCAGTGGAGCCGATCCGCAATGCCTCAGTCACAGAAACTGACGGAAAACAATAGTATTACTTACCAAGGGACTGCTTTTATAGCACAATACTGAATCGATAATGCTTGCAGTCTAAAGGGGTCCAAAATCCAGGTCATCGACCCCTCATAATGGTACTTATCGATACGAAAGTAGAACCATGATATTTGTCACTAATCAAAAGTAGCGTAGACTCGCGGTATTCCACACATTATGGTACTACTCACAGGTAATGAAATTCGCACATGTAATACAGTACAGACTTTCGCACATAGCGGCGCCATTTACAGGCAACGCAAACCTATGGTTTTCATCACGTAAGTGGACTCGTACTATCCCGTGGTGTTCCTTATATAGTGGATACTAATCATAGGCAAGCCAGAACCATGGTGTCGCTCATATAGTGGTACTAATCATAGGTACTGTAAAAGCCTGACCGCACGGTGCTCCTGCATGCTACTAATCACAAACCTATTTGGTACCTAACATAGGGGTACTACGCGCAAGTAAAAGCGACCCAAGGTGTTCCCCGCGTGGTGGTACTAATCACAAGTAGTGTCATGGTTCTAATACAATCATCCCTTGGTCACCCCTTTTAGTCGCCTCTTACGACAGGCAGGGGATACCGTGGGTGTATTCTTCGTCTGCGTCCTCCACCCACAGGGGGTGCTTATTTTACAAATCCGACGAGTACTGTACTTTTGGAGAGTTTAAAGGGTTTCATGTGTGTAAGCATTAAACTGAAAGCGATGCGCCACTCGCTGTGATGTTGACTGACTCACGTCTCACGCCTTGTTGAATATATCTCGGCCCTTATCTGGTGCGGGCCCCGAGAAACAACAGTATGATATAAGCCTGCAGCATTTCGAAGTTACAAAACTTTGGTTTCGTTGACATTGAATCAGAAGGAGACGAGATAACACGATTAAACTGTAATACTTCAAGTGCTTTATTGTCCTCATTAGTACAAAGTAGATGAAATGAAATCAACAACTTCAAAATCCAGTGGAATGGAATGTCGTATGGCTTTTAGTGCCGGGAGTGTCCCAGGACAAGTTCGGCTCGCCAGATGCAGGTCTTTCGATTTGACTCCCGTAGGCGACCTGCGTGTCGTGATGAGGATGGAATGATGATGAAGACGACACATACACCCAGTCCCCGTGGCAGCGAAATTAACCACTGATGGTTAAAATTCCCAACCCTGTCTGGAATCGAACCCGGGACCCCTGTGACCAAAGGCCAGCACGCTAACCATTTAGCCATGGAGCCGGACAGAATACCTATAGCATAAGGGTAGAGTGGTACAATTTCGATATAAGTTTGGGTTTAGGAAAGGTTATTCCACTTAAGCTCAACTTGTAGGATTCCAGCAAGATATAGCAGATATCCTGGATTCAGGGGGTCAAATGGACTGTATCGCGATTGACCTATCTAAGGCCTTTGATAGGGTAGATCATGGGAGACTACTGACAAAAATGAGTGCAATTGGACTTGACGAAAGAGTGACTGACTGGGTGGCTAAGTTTCTAGAAAATAGAACTCAGAGAATTAGAGCAGGCGAAGCTTTATCTGTTCCCGTAATAATTAAGAGGGGAATTCCTCAAGGCAGTATTATTGGACCTTTATGGTTCTTTTATATATATAAATGATATGAGGTAAGAAGTGAAATCAGACCTAAGGCTTTTTGCAGGTGATGTTATTCTGCACAGTCATAAATAAGTTACAAAATTGTGAGCAACTGCAAAATGACCTCTATAATGTTATGAGATGGACAGTAGGCAATGGCATGATGATAAACGGAGTTAAAAGTCAGGTTGTGAGTTTCACAAATTGGAAAAGTCCTCTCAGTTTTATTTACTGCGTTGATGGGGGAAGGTTCCCTTTGGGGATAATTGTAAGTACCTAGGTCTTAATATAAGGAAAGATCTTCATTGGGGTAATCACATAAATATGATTGTAAATAAAGGGTACAAATCTCTGCACGTGGTTATGAGGGTATTTATGGGTCGTAGTAAGGATGTAAAGGAGAGGGCATATAAGTCTCTGGCAACACCCCAACTAGAGTATGGTTCCAGTGTATGGGACCCTCACCAGGATTACCTGATTCAAGAACTGGAAAAAGTCCAAAGAAAAGCAGCTCGGTTTGTTCTGGGTGATTTCCGCAAAAGAGTAGCGTTACAAAAATGTTGCAAAGTTTGGGTTGGGAGGAATTGAGAGAAAGAAGAAGAGCTGCTCGACTAAGTGGTATGTTCCGAGCTGTCAGTGGAGAGATGGCGTGGAATGACATCAGTAGACGAATAAGTTTGAGTGGTGTCTTTAAAAGTAGGAAAGATCACAATATGAAGATAAAATTGGAATTCAATAGGACAAATTGTGTCAAATATTCGTTTATGGGAAGGAGAGTTAGGGATTGGAATAACGTACCAAGGGAGATGTTCAATAAATTTCCTGTTTCTTTGCAATCATTTAAGAAAATGCTAGGAAAACAACAGATAGGGAATCTGCCACCTGGGCAACTGCCCTAAATGCAGATCAGTAGTGACTGATTGATTGATTGATTGATTGACTGATTGATTGATTGATTGATTGATTGATTGAAATTCAGATCAAACTTAGAAAACCCGCTGTATTTCATTCTTCAATGTTAGTACCACTTACGTATGACCGACTGTGGGAAGAGTGAGGCAGCTCCTTTGTGAATGTGAAAAATAATACATCTGTTTCTATTAGTTTGCAAGAAATTGCCCATTTTACATTGCAAGGTGAGCGATGCATCATTACATTTCACGTTGTTATAAATTTGAAGCTGTCTCAGCTAAGTTGTGGGACCGTTTCTTGAAGTGTAAAGTGCTATTTATAATAACGCGATATCTCTTCGAACCTCAGGACGGGAGTATGATACTGCAAGCACGAATTCTTGTATTTCTCTGTAACTAGTTGACGGATCCACTGTTGAAGTTTATGCTGTACATTTTCGATCGGATGGAATGGTACAATTTCGATCATAGATGTTTGCATTTTACTCACAACAGATGCCGCACAGGAGGTCAGAGAAGAAAGTTTATATGAAATGGTCAATTATCCACATTCACTAATAATAATCGTATGGCCTCAGCTACCGTGTGCAGACATTTCAATTTGACGCCATCTGGCTGCCTGCTCGTCAATTTCGACGTTCCGTTTTACTCTAGGTCCGCTAGATGGCAGACAGAGTAAACCGGATCTCTCTTGGGCGTCTAATCCACATTCACTGACCTTCAGTCAGTTGGTTATCGTAGAAAAAATACCCTTGCCTAAAAATTCCTGAGACAGCTTCAGTCAACCCGAAATGAATCATCATCCTGTCGCCGAGTGTAATGAATGACTGCAATTCAGTACTGTTTCAACACCGCATAATTCAACCATTATGAAATATGCTTCAACGTCAGCTTTTAATGTTACAAGCACTGTATCACCCGACAAATCTATGAAAAATATCTAACCATCACCTGGAAAGTAATCCACGCCAAAAATGTGAAAGGTAATTTCTTCATCCCATTTAATATCGGGTCAGCATTTTCAGATTTTTAAGTTCAAAAAATTTCTCTTTGCGAATGACAATAGCGCAAACATAAATTAAAAGATAACCGGCATGTCAAGCACAACAAATATTCAAGCTGATACATCTCAACGAGAGCATTCGAAAGACAACCAGTGTGGATTTTGTCATGTGGGTTATAACTGTGAGAATTACATGATAAAAGGACCATGGATTCAATGCTAGGACTGCAATGGGTGGTATCATGAAATATGTGTTGGGGAGAAAAGGAAAGATATATTTTGAGTATTGAAAATGTGTGTGATCCAAAGTGTGTGTACCTTGTGTGATCAGAATTGTACCACCAGCGTACAATTGCGATCAAACACAGGGTCTTCTGTATCGTGCAATTTTTACTGGTATTAATAATGTGTGCCATTGTTTGAGGTGTCTACTTCATTGTGAACGGAAAAGAATGTTGATAGAACCGATCTTTAATCGATCAGAATATATTTGAGGTGGACAACTTAATTGAATAATCCTGTATGAAACATTTATGAACAATTATGAAGCCTCAAAGCTTGAAATCTACTGCAATTCGGCTTGACAAAATCGCTAATTTTCGTTTGCTAGATAGTCTTCATCTTTTTTGTCAGGGCTAAATCGCGAAAAAAGGGGGCTCTTCACGTCCGGATAATTGAGATTCTAATGTAGTCGAATTCTATGAAAACAGGAGTAAAGACTACCGGTGAAAACAAACACGACCTTGAATTGTAGAAATCATGCAAGATCATGTCCAAAACAGGAACATCTTTAGATTCAAAATTCAAAAATGGCAAGTTGACCAAGAGGACAAACCGAAGAAAACAACTGGAACAACTTGAATGAAATGAAATGGCGTATGGCTTTTGATAATAAAGAATTTATTGCGGCCGAATGGCCATAATGATACATATATGTCAAACTCATTTTAGAATTTGACCTACATATTAATACAGCATATTTCCTAGTTCTCAGCAGTCATATCACTCCTTGCTATATTCCACTATTGACCTGGTTCGGTTTGGGCACGTGGTTATGTGGTGAGTCCCGCATGTATTGTTACATAGTTCACACACGCAATTTTCATCTGGATCATGAAACACTTTTCGGGAGCAAATTTTGTGGTGGAAACCATGAACTGCAAGCCTGGTCACGACTTGCCTCATTTCACACAGAGGTTGCGTCCATCTTCTGTCTAGCATTGCATTTGTTGCGTAGAATTCCATCGGTATATCCCGCTTTTTATTTGGTAGAACTTGGAGTAGCTCGTTGTAACTTTCCGTAGTCGGTAGTAGTAGAGTTATCCGTAGATCCTCTATTAGGAACGTTTCTCTTGCAAGCTCGTACACCAGTCTGGATCTGGTTGTCTTTGATACACCGAGGGGTCTTTTGAGAAATCTGGATTTTGTCCTTTCTATCTCTTCCAATTGCCTGTAGTTAAGGAATTCCCATATTAGCTCGAGTCCATATGTAAGAACGGGCAGCACCTTAGTTTGAAAAAGTGCCATTGCTGTTTCCAGTGAAATTAGATTTAGATGTCCAATGTCGTTTATAGCTTTTATTGCGGCGGCTGTTTTTTGATCTTATGTGTAGCCTAAAGCTTCTTTTTGTAACCTGTAGGGTAATGCCTAAATATTTGAAATTGTTGACTATTTTCAGTTCCTTGTCGTTGCAGGTCACTTGGTCGGAAACTGCTGGCCTTCCACCGTTTCGAAAAATTATCATTTCCGTCTTGTCCTCATTGATTGTAACTTCATTTTTATGGGCCCAGTCACTTAATATGTCTACTGCCTTTTACAAGTCATTTATCTGCTCTGAAGCTATTGCCATATCATACGCATATATGTATAAGTTTACCTTTGTTGTTTCTCGAATTCTGTCACCAACATCGTATGTGAGCACAATAAATAGGGTGGGGCTCAGGAGATCACCTTGAAGTACGCCATTTGTTTGCATTATCCAGTTTGAATTCCCAACTCCGTCGTAGACTTCTATGTAGTTTTCTGCTAATATATTCGATATGAGAGTCGTCGTTCTTGTTCTGCCTGTTAGCGTTTCTAACTTGTTTATCAGTATAGTTCTGTTGACTAAATCAAAGGCCTTCGAGTAATTAACAAAGACTACATAAAGTTAGCCGTTAGGTTTCTCCAGCGTCATTGTTATAATATGTCGTAGTAGATTCTCTACTGCCATGAGTGTTGACCTTTGCTTACGGAAGCCACATTGCTCTTTGGCAGCAGTGGGTCTATAATTACATTTATCCTGGATGTCAGTATCCCTGTTAATAGCTTCAGGGCAACCGACTCCAATGCAATTCCTCGGTACGAGTTTGGATCATCAGTACTCCCCTTTCCCTTATACAGCAGCTTAATTGTTGATTTCTTCCATTCACTTGGTATTCGCCCGAGTTCTAAACATTTGTTTAATAGCGCCATCCATACTGGTAACAGTTCATCTGTAGTTTGCTTAAGATGTTTAGTACTGATTCCATCCGGTCCGGGAGATCTATTATTCCTCATTTTTTGCATAGCCTTTAAAATCTCCATTTCTGCAATGGATTCCGTCATATCCTGATCTTCTGGGAGTCTGATTTTGGGTCTTGATTCTTTTGCACAGGTTACTTTCTTGATATGGTCTTCCCAGAATTCCATTGATATGCTAGTGCCGGGATTGTCCGAGGACAAGTTCAACTTGAATGAAAGACAGAAAAGACGCACATGGAAAAATAACGAAAAAAATACAGGCACAAAGGAAGGCATACAAACGTCTCTAAGTGCTCTCCGTAATCCTAAATGGGTTTATTCACAAATAATAATAATAATAATAATAATAATAATAATAATAATAATAATAATAATAATAATAATAATAATAATAATCAAACAGGGCTGTGTTGGGGTCACGAACACAATTGCTGACGTAAAATACGTGCCACGTGATATGAACTCTCGAACAAAGTATCTAGTCAGTATGGGTTTGACATTTTATTGTTAACATTTTATTTCTTAATTCTGAACAAATTTACGCATCTTCAATGAGTTCCAAACCATTTTCGACCACTGGAGCATTAGACGTGTTCGTTTGGAGCGCCAGTAACGTAAAACTCGCTTCACGATTCTCGACCACCTTAACTTTGAGACGCTCCCAATACGTCTCTTGAAGGTCGACATTGGTGATTTTGGACTTTTTGGCATTTGGACAAGTCACTCCATTGTATCGAATGCATTTTATTTAGTTTTGAAGCCATTTATAGTCCATTTATCACATTTTAGGAAAGAAAGACTTTGTTGTTCGCACTATATATATTTTCAGATTTTCACTATTTGCCGTATACATGCAGAACCCATTGAAACAAATAAAAAGACACCCCAAAACGAGCTATCATGCAGGAGTCTAGAGCTGCACTAATTGCTTCAGCCACTCGGCACGGCGATTTTAATACTATTACATCATCCGAAGATGTCATAAGGAGTTCAGACTCTTGTTACTAGATACACGGGTCCTTCTTTAAAATTATATATTGAAAGTGTCGTAGCACGTGCTGTCGAAAAGTTATTTCTAGTTGAAAACGTTCATGATTTTGTAACGCTAACGCTAGGGCCACGTGCATGATTTCACGCTGCGTTACTACGTGAACTCTCGCGTCAAAAATGCACCACATTAATTTGGACGGGACCGGCCACACACAGCGCGATTTCCCGCCGCGTGACACGAGACAAGGCGCGTCTTCAAGGTCGCCCGCTCGAGAATGGAGCCAGGTCAATTTTGTTTGTGTGTTTTTCCGTTCATTGCCTGGCCACACATGTGGAATGAAGACGCTGCGGTATTGTGCTCTTGTTTGAACACTGCGGTGGTCCATCTGCATTCGTTTTGTACTTTCACATTTTGCAAAATGGAACTAGAGAGTGAATTAATAATTTTGGAGGTACAAAAGTACCCGTTCCTTTACGAAAAAAACGTCCAAGAATTCAGAAATAGAGACATGAAAAGAGATGCGTGGTTATCAGTAACGGGCGCTGTGTTGGGGCAGACGTTGTGCTTCTTTTGCTGATAGCATTTTTAAACAAACAGAAAAGCATTTCAAACGAGTTCACGAACATTCTGTAAAACTTAAAAAAAAAAATATCGGTTGTCTTTTAGTTTATTGTGTACAAGCACGAATTGTCCACTTGATGACCTGTCACTTATTATAGGATGGATCTAATATTTTATTTGACGACGACGACAACGAACAAACAACGCAGCACATAACGCAACAACGGTGTTAATTTTTAACAAAATTCTTCCATATGCAGAGCAATGGCGATGTTTTGCTACTTCACAATATACAACACAGTAACAAAATCAAGCCGTGAAAACACCAAGTAACGAAGCGTGAAATCACACGTGCGTGATTCCGCGCTGTTGATCAAGCGTGTTTTAACGCAATTTGAAATCATAAACTGCTCATGGCCACACACGTGCGTGTTTTCACGTTACAGTTCACATTCGGAATGTGTACCAGTATAACCCATCGTGTGTGCAATTGTAATACTTATGAACATAATTTCATTGAATAAGAATGCATTATGTTGGCCTACTATGTTGTTTCTCGGCGGCGGCGGCGGCGGCGGCGGCGTCGACATCAAAGAAAATACTGGATCCGTCCCATATTGAGGAACAGGGCAGCAAAGGGGAAATTTGTAGTCCTACACAATACAAAAAAAGAAAATCCTTTAAAGTTTTTCGAGTATTGTAGGATGTTCGTCAGCTGGGGCACGTGATCAGCTCAATGACTTAGCTGCTGGCTTCCCACCGGACGACTGAGGTTCGAATCCCGGTCAATCCGGTCAGTCCTGGGCATGCGACATTAAACCGAAACTAAAATGTGCCTGGGAGGCTCCAGCGACGCCAGAAATACCTGGGATAAGCTGAGAAAACTACAGGATGTTCGTCAGCTCAGGGGTACTTCAGAACCTCCAAAATTATCAATTCACTGTGTAAAAAAATCCAATTTTCTAAATAGTCCTAGAAATGTGATGTAGGCCCTATACTGTTTCAAAATAATTAAAAGCTGTGAATTATCTCAATAAAGATAACACACGATATATATACCGTATATAAACACAGTTTGCAGTCTGCTGTATAACTTTTGAGTGCAATGCTACAGCAGCGTGTTTCCTCGCGCGTGCGGTTGGATCAAGCTGAAAGGCTGGCGTGAAAATCAGCCAAAGAATGGTCTCGAGTGCATTCTCCAGCGGGTGATATTGACGCGCCTCTCTTCCTTTTTTCCGGCGGGATATCACGATATGTCTGGCCGTTATCGTCCAAGTTATTGTGATCCATATTTTTTGGCGTATTTTCACGCAGAAACTCCACGCGACAACACGCACGTATGGCCGTAGCCATAAGGAGAGAATGTATCAGCTTATGCATATTATCGTTTATACATAACTTTAAATTTTGTAATGGCTGTGCCCATAAGTTTCACTTTTAGTTTATCCTTGTTAGATGATGTTGAAAACAGTGTTTTGAGGAGTGTGCCAACGAAATCATTTACAAACAAAATCATTTACAAACAATCACCCAGCGATAAATTCACCGTGCCATCTATGTATAGACCAAGTTGCATTCTGCCTCTATCCTCCTGACAAGATTTGCATGCGCAACACACATCGTAACAATACAGCCATTAATCCGACCCTGCATATTATGACACTAATTTCAGAGCGAAGAGTTAACTATAAATAACGATTACGGACGTTAAGGTCATAGACGTTTGTTAAGTCATCAGCCCGTAGGCTGGTTGGATTCTCAAAAGGTACGATCAAAGCTTATGCAGTCAAACGAAAAGGAAACGGCTGAAACTTATATCAGCACTAAAATGAGGAGTTTTAAGCAAGATGAGCAGTGAATTAGTTTGTCATTGTTTTCCTCACTGAGTGCTAGTGCAGTACCACATACAGTATTAAGAACACCTTTCACAGTATCGAGACTCACTAGCAGGGCAGTTCTTCGAGTGTCATGACTCAGGGCAATCCATACAAAAAGAAACCTGATGAGCCTTGGCCTGACCGCTGCTCAGTTCGAAGACCAGCAGATTACGAGGTGACGCGTGGCCAGCGCGACAAATCCTCTCGGCCGTTATTATTGGCTTTTTGGACCGGGGCTACTATCTCACCGTAAGATAGTTCTTCAGTTCTTCTCACGCAGGATGAGTGGATCTCGAACCAGCTCTCAGATCCAGGTAAAAATCACTGACCTGTCCGGGGGCAATCGGGCCCGGGGTTTCCGAGTAAGAAGCATGCTCGTTGGCCCTAGACTGCGGGGCGGCAACCCGTACCCAGCAGCTAGCATAGTCTACTGCGAAGGTCATAAATAAGACTGAGACTTCAATGGAAGCTAAATTTTGTTCTAGTCTGCTACGAGGCCATTGCAAAAATTTTTTATCCTTTAAGCAATGGCAATAGACGGGACTGTAGCCTACGTTATCATACAGACTTCACAACCACTAAATACATGGGATATTTCCCATGAAATCCGACGTCCCTAAAAAAGCAACAACAGAGGAACCTACTACTGTACATTCAAACTGCAACCAAACATAGAAAGTCAGACAGCAAACCACCTCTGAGAGGATTATAACAGAGAATGCAATCCTTTACAGACGAATCCAGGAAATATCACAATATAAGTGATGTTTGAAAATGCCATGTATAAAAAGACTGAGTCAGAAAGTACTGTAATTTTAACTAATCGCTCTTTGTGTGTGTGTGTGTGTGTGTGTGTGTGTGTGTGCGTGCTTGAAAATCCACAACCGGGTCAGGAATGGAATGAATGAAGCCCCTATCTAGCGGCGAGGATAGGAATTGTGCCGGCTGCCGAAGCCTGACGCAGTCCTCAGGGACAATGATTAATGAATGACAGATGAAATGAAATGATATATGAGTGTTGCTGGAAACCATGGAACCCAGCGGTGAGAGGCCGGCGCGCTGCCGCCTGAGCCACGGCGGCTCTTGGTGTGCCTTGGAATACAATATTATGATATGAAATTCAGTGGCGTCTCGTGTAAAAGATATAAGAGCACATGAACGCCCACATTATTTCGCTGATATTAGATTTAATAATTCATTTGCAAAATCAGGAGTTAAGTACCGTCTGGGTGATCCTGTTGTTAAACTTCATTCAAATACAGGGTGCATCATAACTATACGGACAAAAAAGTCAGGGATGCTCTTCGCGTTATATTAAGAACGATGGTGCAATCGGATTGGCGGAGAATAGTTTTCTTTACGAGAAAATGAGGTTACATTGTTACTGCCGGGCGCGTGATTCAAATTGACGAACTCGCCGTATTTTGTAAGCCAGAGCACAAATCGCTGCAGTGCTTCAGAGAAGAGAAGGAGAGGGAGGGGAAGTGAGGTGTATGGTGGAGACAGAGATAATGTTCCACGCGTATGCACACGTTTCCTCGTTCGGCTCGCACAGGATTGCCCTTGTCTCTTTATAGGCAATATCCACAGTTCCTTTATTAAACAGCCGTAACTGCATACACAGGTTACATCGCGCATTCCTATCTACGAAATGTCACTGCAAAATTTGTCACAAATGGAACATAATAATTGCTTTTACTTAAATGAAGTGGAAAATCTGTGGTAAATTAAGAAATACCGTCGTTGTTAGAGAAATATGAGTACATACTTAAGGCCTGTATACAGGACACCTTTATGTCGTATTTCGCTGCTGGTGCCGTCGTTTGTTACTTGCTTGAGGTCCAGGGCTAGCACCGAGAAATGGGACTCTCATTATCTTTGTCCATATGACTAGAGCGGCCAGTTGAAACAGCAATATAGAGGTCAATAGCATTCACGATAAGAAAAATAGCATGATCCCTGGACCAATATTTTTTTTTTTTTTTTTTGTTCGAACGAAAATAGCATGATCCCTGGACCAATAAATCACTAGTCCACAGAATTCTTCTTATGTACATTGGCCATAGCTTTTTGTCGCCTATTAAATCTTGTATATCGCGATACAATTCAGGGAATGATGTCATTGACACCTGAAGCTTTAAAACAAAAGCAAAGAACTTCAGTGAACACAGACATCACACACGGAATTATTGAAAGTGTAAGACAAACAAAAGACATACGTGTGTTACTGTGAGCGTAGCACCAAAAGTACTTGTAACGTAGTAAAGTAGGTATACATAATATTCACCAAAAATAAAATATTTCTTCATTTACCGCAGATTTTAGACTTCAACTGTGTAAGACCAATTATTATGTTCCATTCGTGACAAATTTTACAGTGACATTTCGTAGATAGGAATGCGCGACGTAACCGCATACACAGTACAAGAACACGCTGTTAGTTAAGAACACAGTTGTCAGTCACGGAATGCACCATATAGTTTCTCCCCTCGTCTGTTGGTCGCAGCAACGTTCGTTATTATTTAATATGCTCGAAGATGCAACACTGTCACTCCACGATTATGTATTGCTTCACTCACAACATTGTAAATGGAATGAAATACTTAGTGAAGGAAACAATGCGCCTAATGGTTTGCTTACAGTAGATGTTCAATGTGCCCCCTTCCTACTTCGATGCACATTTCACAACGGTGTAGTTGTGACCTTTGGACTCTGTTCAGAATGTGTGGTGTGTTTCTGTCTCCCACTTTCCACTTCCGCTCATTTCCCTTTCCGCCTCTGACGCACAGCAACAAGCAGCGGTTAACTCACTGACACAGCAAATATGGCAAGTTCGTCATTTTCAATCGCGCGCCCGGAAATAAAAAATGAACCTCATTTTCCGAGAAAAAAAATGTCCGCCAATCCGATTGCACCTTCGTTCTTACATAACACGAAAAGCATCCCCGATTTTTTTTTTCGGTATACTCGTAGCCAGTATAGCGTTTCTACCAGACAATCACAAGCGAGTGAAGACTACAAAGTTTGGCAGTTTGCATAACTTGTATGCTGCTTTGTGGGAATTCGGATCAAATTTTGTATGATCATGAAGAGGTAAAATTTGTCATGAACCCCTGAAGACAGCAGGGTATGTCAATGTTGCGGCTATGTGCGTATAACAAGACCATACTGGAGTAAAACCTGTTGTCTGCTGACGCGAGGAGCGTGCAATGTAGCCAAACTATGAGCACATACTAGAAGTTGCAGTAGATTTAGGGGACATCTAAAAATCATTCGTTGTAGGATCTGCCACATTATTTTTTTCTTTTCCCACTCCTTCAGCAACAGCATTTATTTGACTACACTTGGATAAAAGGTTATTTTGTTTGATCTCCATTGGTTAATTGTCGCACTGGTACAATTGATACAATTAAAAAAAGCATGCTACCTGATTTTATGAAATAGCCTATTGTACGATATGAATTCAAACTATTACAATTACTCGTAAATTGTTAGGTTAACACTTGTGCAATTCTGTCCAGCGACTTGGTCGTAATTTGGTACCCACAGACAGGATGAACACGCTCCAAACATTTGTAATGCAGTACCTACCCAATAGTACCCCTCGTGTTTACTGTTGTAGTTCGCATGTGCCAACCTGTGTTCGTGATTTGAAAGCTGCGTTGTAACCGCATAAATAGGAGGGTTATTATATTCTCTAATTTTGTTGCGAGACAGTTGTGACTTGGTCAATGTCTATAATTAATTAGTGATTCGGTGAGACTGTGTGTCGGTGAGCTCTTTTATCAGGAAGTGTGAACATCCAGCTTTTTTGTCCACGAGACGCCACTGATGAAACTGTTTCTTAGAAGTCTTGTTTTTCCCGATTCCGACTTTTGAAAGCTCCCTCTCTATAT